>NC_092589.1:111705833-112362500 GCF_047663525.1 Anas platyrhynchos
TGAGTCAAACTGCACTTCTGTAGGCAGGAGCTGTAAAGGACTCAAGACACATGAAACGTCGTCTCAACTGCTTACAGCAATAGTCAGGATTTTGGAAGCAGATTGCAAGTCTGCCCAGGATGCTAGTTGGTCTTGGATTGCCTCCATTCTCATCATCAGGGTTCTTGAGAGGGCAAAATAGCAAGGGGAATACATTTGTTTACACTAAAAAATCTGTCTGATTTTAGCATATTTAAAAGAAGCAAAGAAAAGAAGTAGCCAGCATGTGGCTTCTCCTATTGAATGGAACTGAATAATTTACATCCCACAAAGTCACAGAACGGAAAATGTGATTTAAATGGGGTCTTTAGGTTTGCTTTTAAGGCAGGAGTGCCCTGTTGTTTTTCTTTGCATATATATATATATATATATATATATTTTTAAATCTGTGTATGTGTAATCATGACTGCGAGACATCAGCTTTCAAGGTGAGTAGTCTACTTAAGCTGCTTAGCAGGATGCATGGACTATCAGCTGTGGTATCTTTGCTTCTTCCAGTCCACAGTCACACCTGGTCACAGGATGCACTGCAAATGGCAGGGTGAGTTCTGCAATGACATCGGAGAGTAGCAGGACTCAGCTGACTGAGCTGACATGGGAGTAGGAACCTGCTCAGCCTCTGTACAGTGGAAGGACAAGGATTTAGTGAAACAAGTGAAGCCTAAAACAACGGAACAGAGGCTGTGGGACTTAATGGAAGATAAAGTTGTGCAGAGCAAATCTTTCATTTTGTAATTTAATGTCCTCCAGATTGCATGAATGGCCCTTGCAGGATGCAACTCTCCCCTGGCCATGAAGACATCCCTTTTTCATGAGTAGTTTACTAGTTTCATCTACAACATATTAAAAAAGGAACCAACCAAATATATCACAATTCAGATTTTCTTGGGTCCTGCAGTCACTTGACAGGAAGTTTCTTTCTGCAATACTCAGTTGAGCAAAGTGGCAGTTCCATGTAAAGGCTGTCTTTCATGGACCTTCAACCCACGGGGTCTCAGGGACCATTCATAAAGTTCACCTTGTTCATTTCAGAGTCACTCTGAAACAAAGAAACTTTTTCAGAAATTACAAAGGAAGTGATCCTCATTGGGCTCTGATGTCTGGGGCCATTCAGAAATATTAAAGCTCCTTAGAGGCCTTATGGTAATGGTTTCTTCCTGAAAGACATATAAAATATGAACTAAACATGTTTTGGCTCTTTACAGCACAAGGCCTGCCCACTGAGCTAAACACAGGTTGTCCATTCAAACCCAAAATAGAAAATGCTGATATTTTGGAAAATCTATAATTTATACACAAAAGCTGGGTTAAAAAATTGTGATGTTTCCAGTATCTAAGTAGAATCTAATTATCCTAAAAAAATAAAAAAATAAAAAAATAAATTGGCAGCATCCAGCTACCCAGCTGTGAGTAGCCTGTGACTCATTTCAGTCACACAGAGGATGTTTGTCTGGTATGTTTTCCATTTGGAACGCAATATATATTGTGATAGTCCAGGATTATTGCAGGTCAAAGCATGGTGCTAGAATATACAAACTTGATTTGTTTTTCCAAGTATTTCTCATAAGCATCTTTCACTTCTAGAACAGAAGCCACAAACAAGCCAACAAGAGAAAATAATGCTTCTGTCATTAATAATTTCATTGTATATTTAGTGCTGGCAATAAGAAAAATATTGGTAGGCATGAAGGTGGAATTAAGTTTATTATTTAGCCACATGTAGTATCTGAGATATGATAATTCAAACTTCCAAACTTCATGTAAACCTGACCATGAAGAACCCTCTCTATCATGGGCCTTTCTAGCATTTTGGCTGTGTTCCTGTACCAGCTGAGTACTATTTATTAAAGTGTTGATGTGATGCATGCCTTATTTTCTACAAAGTAAAAAGAAACAAACTGTTTGTTTTATTTAGATTGCTACATAAGTATAGCATAACAAAGACTTCCAGTCAGTGCTTAAAGATTTAGAGTACTGAATGAATATTTAAAATATCTGTATTATTAATTATACCTTGAGCCAGTTCCTATTTTTATTTTTAAATCCAGTAGATAAATAGCCTACTTGAACAATATATTTTAAAAGGGCATCTGAGGCAAAAATGGGAATGTAAAAGATGTAAAATATTCATATTTTATAATTTTACATATAAAAATATGAATACCATATGAGGTATTCATATTTTATTTTAATAATTGTCTTTTTTGTAATTATTAATTCCATTGTTCTTCTTTTCATTTTTCCTCCCATTTAGAAGCTGAAAAACCAAAGGGAAAAAGAAAAACAAAAATAAAATAATAAAAAAAATTTGTTTACCACTTCCATTGAAGAGAGGAAAAATGAAATGGAAAGTGTTTGCAACCTCAAAAGATGGTCATCTCTCAACAAAAAGAATGCAGCTAACAAATCACTAACTCAAGAAATACATCCATTTATATCAGTATTGTTACTGGATTTTATTCAGAGATTGCCATGCTCCACTGGCTAAAATTGCCGTCCATTTCTACAGTTTCAGGAAGTCAGGGAGAAAGGAGGGTAAAAGGGGGAGGAAGGCATTTAAAGAAACACCTTGGAACAGAAAAAGTACATCATAAAAATACTTATTTTGATAGATAATTCAAAAAGAAAACTGGGTAAAGTGGAATATTTTGCCCAGCCAACTTTCAAAACTTTCAATGTTATGATTTCATCAAAAGTTGAAAAATAATAAGCTACTCTATTAGCAGTAGAGATATGTATTCATGCTTAGCTACATATTTAAACATTCTCTTCACAATTCATCCATGGTTAAGGACAATGTATTTTAGAAATATCCATCTACACTAAAAAATTACTTTGCTTGCTTTCAAAATCCAAAATGACTAGCATACTTCTTTCTGATTCCATTTCTAGTCTCTTCTTTATGGCACTCTTCAGCACAGTATGTGTTCACCTAAAGAAATAGCTATTAGCTAAAATAAATATTTCAGAATTGCATTATCGTAATGCATGCATAAAGATACCAGAGGAATTGAGTTCTAGAGCAGCTTCTAAAGTGGGAAGAAAAGCCCCCCATCTAACTTAAAAAAAAAAAAAAAAAAAAAAAAAAAAAAAGCTTGATATAGTATTGCTGATTTGTCACAGCTGCACAAGACAGAAAGTTAGTACAATAAACAGTAAGATTTTCTTTAGGTTTGTGCTACATTCAAATGTTACTATTCCCTTTAAAGCTTTTTGACATGAAAATCAAAATTCAAATATTTATTTATTGCCTCGAAATTAACTTCTGAAATTTCAAAATACTTTGACTGATTAAGCAACTAATGTGCACTGGTGATACATACTCCCATATTTGTGAACACCTCACTTCTCCCATGTGCATACCTCATTTGTATTGGATAGACAATATTGTCTCTTTACTTCAATTGAGATTATAGTCTTTTGGGAGTATGTTTTTGTTGTATACTTGTACAATACCAGTAATAATGCATCTTTGGTCTTCCAGGTGTTACCAGACTACTAATAAATGATAATACTCCTTATTATGAGTATCTGAGGAAGAAAAGAGCCATGTCGTATGATATAAAATTTACAGTTATCTTTCAAAATAATAACCACAGAATAAAAACAACTGCAGGCTCAGTGACCCAGGGAATTGGTTTGTAGCATGTTTTAACTGTGATTCCAAGCTGCATATAAAAGAACATAAATAATGTAGGCATACACTGTCCATTGATTTATACATTTTAACAAAATGTTTTACTGGAAAAACAAACAGATAAACGAAAACACCTTGGGGGAAAGCAACATTTCTGTACAGGAAATGTTTTTTTAAAAATTCATTGGTGTTGATTTCACCAAGTACAAAACTCATGTGGAATTTTCAAATAGATCTTGCTATGGGTGGGAAAATTATACAAATCTCAGCTGTGTCTAAGTTTCTGCATGGTGTCTGTTATGCTCAAAATCTTGTGTGGGGTTAAAGAAGAAACATTCTGTATAAATAAAGCCAAGAATGTTTTGTATTGTATTAAAGAAATATTAACAACCAGCGTTAATCCAGATCTAATTGTTATATAAAAAGAAAAAACACTTTTATCCTAAAAAAGTCTCACCAGTAATAATAAAACTAATATTGCTATACACATGTTTCTCAGTTTCTATCCCCCTTTTGTGGAATTATGCTCACTCTCCCATTCTCCACTGGGTCATTATCTCTGTGGCCAGGATCTACTTGGTGTCCCTTTTATATGTTTGCTAATGCACCTTGTTCTTCATCATTCTACAACTCCATCTTGAAGCCAAATTTGCTACATATGGTGGCTTTTATGTATGTATTAGTATAGTATTTTTATTTTTATTCTCTTTGTTACCCCTAAGACCAGTCTGGTCCAGCTCCAGGCCTACACTTTAATTGACTGTTAGTGAGCTGTTTATAGCAGTGCAATTTCTAGTGCCAAACCTGTGCCAAGCCTTACCACCCTACATGAGCCAGTACTCTTCTACATCATACTCTCAGCCTCCATCACTCTCACCAAGGTGATTGACTCTGGGGCAGACGTGGGGATCGGGGCAGGCAGGGCCTTTTTTTCTAGCATTGAGGCCACTCGAGGCAGATAAGGGAGCCACCAGGGCCCAGCAGCCCTCACGAGAGATGCTGATGAGGCGTAAGTGGAGCCAGCAGTGTCAGTGGTGGGCCATTTACATTGGGCATCACCACCATTTTGCAGCCAGTTCTACAAATATCTGGCAAAAGTTGCTCAATCACCAACTCTTGTTCCTGTAGGGGGACTTCAATTTCCCAGACATATTCTGGAAATACAATACAACTCAGAGGAAGCAGTCTAGGAGCTTTCTGGAGAGCGTGGAAGATAGCTTCCTGATGCAGCTGGTTAGTGAGCCTACCAGGGGAGGTGCCCTGCTTGACCTTCTGTTCACAAACAGAGAAGGACTGGTTGGAGGTGTGGTGTTCGTGAGCTGTACTGGGCAGAGTGACCATGAAATGGTAGAATTCTCTGTTCTTGGCAATGTCAGGAGGGGGATCAGTAAAACTGCTATCTTGGACTTCTGGAGGGCAGACTTTGAGCTGTTCAGGACACCGGTCGGTAGAGTCCTGTGGGAGGCAGTTCTGAAGGGCAGAGGAGTCCAGGTAGGCTGGGTACTCTTCAAGAAGGAAATCTTAAAGGCTCAGGCGCAGTCTGTCCCCATGTGCCCAAAGACAAGCCAGTATGGAAGAAGACTGGCCTGGCTGAACAGAAAGCTATGGCTACAGCTTAGGAAAAAAAGAGGGTTTATGACCTTTGCAAAAGAGGGCGGGCAACTGAGGAGGACTATAAGAATGTTGTAAGGCTGTTTAGGGACAAAATTAGAAAGGCTAAAGCTCATCTGGAGCTCAATCTGGCTACTGCTGTTAAAGAAAACAACAACAAAAAAAGTTTTTATAAATATGTAAACACAAAAAGGAGGACTAAGGAGAATCTCTATCCTTTACTGGATGTGGGGGGAAACTTAGTGACAAGAGATGAGGGAAAGGCTGAGGTGTTTAATGCTTTCTTTGCCTCAGTCTTTAGTGGCAAGACCAGTTGTTCTCTGGATACCCAGTACCCTGAGCTGGTGGAAGGTGAAGGGGAGCAGAATGTGGCCATCATAATCCACGAGGAAATAGTTGGTGACATGCTACAGCACATAGATGTATAGCAAGTCTAAGGGGCTGGATGGGATCCACCGGAGGGTACTGAGAGAACTGGTGGAAGAGCTAACCAAGTCGCTTTCCATCATTTATCAGCAGTCCTGGTTATTGGGGGAGATCCAAGTCTACAGGTGGCTAGCAAACATGAAGCCCATCTACAAGAAGGGCTGGAGGGGAGACCTGGGAAACTATAGGCCTGTTAGTTTGACTTCAGTGCCAGGGAAGCTTATGGAGCAGATTATCTTGAGTGTCATCATGCAGCACTTGCAGGGCAACCAGGTGATCAGGCCCAGTCAGCATGGGTTTATGAAAGGCAGGTCCTGCTTGACGAACTTGACCTTCTTCTATGACAAAGTGAAGCACTGAGTGGATGAGGGAAAGGCCGTGGATGTGATCTACCTTGATTTCAGTAAGGCTTTTGACACCATTTCCCACAGCATTCTTCTGAAGAAACTGTCTGCTCATGGCTTGGACTGGTGTATGCCTTGTTGGGTTAAAAACCTGTCTAGGGCACCAGGCCCCAAAAGTCATGGTGAATGGAGTTAAATCCAGTTGGAGGCCAGTCACTAGTGGAGTCCCCCAGGGCTCAGTACTGGGGCCAGTTCTCATTAATATCTTTATCAGTGATCTGGATGAGGGGATTGAGTGCACCCTCGGTAAGTTTGCAGATGACACCAAGTTAGGTGCGTGTGTTGATCTGCTCGAGGGTAGGAAGGCTCTGCAGGAGGATCTGGATAGGCTGGACCAATGGGCTGAGGCCAACTGTATGGAGTTCAACAAGGCCAAGTGCTGGGTCCTGCACCTGGGGCAGAACAACCCCAAGCAGAGCTACAGGCTGGGAGATGAGTGGTTAGAAAGCTGCCTAGCAGAGAAGGACCTGGGAATATTGGCTGATGGTTGACTGAATATGAGCCAGCAGTGTGCTCAGCTGGCCAAGAAGGCCAACAGCATCCTGGCTTGTATAAGAAACAGTGTGTAGCCAGTAGGACTAGGGAAATGATTGTTCCCCTGTACTTGGCTCTGGTGGGGCCGCACCTCGAGTACAGTGTTCAGTTTTGGGCCCCTCACTACAAGAAGGACATCGAGGTGCTAGAGCATGTCCAGAGAAGGGCAACAAAGCTGTTGAGAGGTCTGAAGAACAAGTCTTACGAGGAGCAGCTGAGGGAGCTGGGATTGTTCAGCCTGGAAAAGAGGAGACTCAGAGGTGACCTTATCACTCTCTACAGGTACCTTAAAGGAGGCTGTAGTGAGGTGGGGATTGGTCTGTTCTTCCACATGCCCGGTGGAATGATCTAAAGTTGCACCAGGGTAGGTTTAGGTTGGATATTAGGAGGAACTTCCTTACCGAAACGATTGTTAGGCATTGGAATAGCCTGCCCAGGGAAGTGGTGGGGTCACCATCCCTGTAGGTCTTTAAAAGATGTTTAGATGTAGAGCTTAGTGATATGGTTTAGTGAAGGACTTGTTAGTGTTAGGTAAGAGGTTGGACAAGGTGATCTTGGAGGTCTCTTCCACCCTAAATGATTCTGTGATTTTGTGAAGGCCTCTGTTTTATTTAGAAGACTGTGTTCTTCTGTACAACATTGTCAGAGTCAGAAATATCTTCTTCACAGAATAACTAGTTGTTACTCATATCTGTACAAAAATATTCTTAAACCAGCAAAGCAAAACAAATTAACTATAGCCACTTGGACAGAAGAAAAATGTCTCACTGTAAAGTGATAAATTAACACAAATTAGTGAGACTAGTCCTGAGACCTTCTAATCTCAACAGAAAGTCTGTGGCCTGTTATTAACAAAAGCTACACTGTCTTTCTGGGCTACAGGTGTTCAGGTCATTCAGAGCTCGGTCTGTGCACCTCACTGCTCTTGGTCCTTTTTGCCTTTGTCATACCCCCATGAAACAAGAATGCCTTCTTTTTCCATTGTCTCCCCTAATGAAACGCTTTGTAGGTCACATTACCTTTTAAAGGTCAAACACAAAGTTTTGTGAATTAGAATGGAGTGTGATACATTCTAGTTGAATATCTTGCAAGTTAAATTATAATCCCACACAAAACAAACTGAGAGTTTCTCTGCCATGGTATATTCTGATTCTGAGACTTAACAATTAGCTATTCATTTTTAAGCTATACTTTTCTTCTTTATTTTAACGTTTCCTTAAAATTGACATGAAAGGTTTTAATGAAGGTGTGAAATACTTGGCAGTTAAATCTAGCATATGCTATAACACCTGTTAATTTCAACTGTTCATTTTAAGCTGTTAACTTTATTCTTGGCATTTAGTCCAATTCAAACTGTGATTCTTAGTTTGAAAGAAAAAGAATCCAAGCTGCTTATATATTCCTTTCTACTGCAACTTTCACTTAATATTTTGTATTTCTGCCATTTTGTTCACATTGTGCATTTGTAAGGAAAGGGTGTCAAAGATCAGGATCGCAACCTGATGTCACAAAAGATTAAACTGCAAAATGAGAAAATTCAAGATTTATTTTGAATTTTCCTAAGAAAGCTTGGATAAACTCAAATCCTTGGAGCCTCCCAGCAGCCTCCTTCCATTTAAATTTGATTTAAATATAGGTCTCATTTTAATGCCTAGATATTTCTAACACAGAAATATGTCTTTGTTTTCAATACATTTATAATTTTAATAAAGTGATTACATCAAAATATAAAGCTTTATCTAAATATGATGGTGAGAATTGTACTCAATGAGCAGTGTTAATCCTGGTGGTAGTCAGCAGCAGCAGGATTGCTTGTGTTAAGAATTTCAGGACTGTTCCAATAAAAATCAGCAAAAGTTTCAAATAAGGTAGCAATCCAATAATCAAAACTGATTCATAAGTATGCTTCATGTGCATTTTACAGAGTAGCCTAAACATGCGTCTGTCTTTTCCATGTGTATCAAGTACTTCCATTATTCTTTGTGTATAATGTCAAAAATGTACCACTGTCAAAACAGGCTCTATAATTAATTGTGAGTCTGGCTGCAAGGCAATAGTATACCAAACTGGGCTAGTAGACCCTAAATACTTAATTCAGTACTTCTGTAGCTCACTCTCATTTTGAAGATTCTACAGGTGCAACATCTGGGGCATCACTGATCTGAAATTCCAGGTGTTTCTTTCCATTACTCATGATACAGGGACATTAAGAGATGATATTTTCACCTGCTCAGTTAAAGGAATTGGTACATATTAGCTCTTGAGACTAAAAGCTAGAATGGCAACACATAGGTATGTTATAGAATCTTAGTATAATACGGTTTAAAAAGAAGTCATGTCAATCCCCTTACTCCCAGGCAAAAGCAGCAACACCTGTAATTTTACAAGGTAGTGCAGATTTGGACACAGTATATAGCCAAAGAAAGCAACCTAGAAAATACTAGCTTTTAATGGACAAGAATCTTTGTTTCCTAAATAAATAAATAAATAAATATAATTCTTATTTGATTCACTTTCTTCTTGTCAATAAGTGGCATATTGAATCTCAGGAACATTTTCTCCTTGTGATTTAGTTGGTTATTTTTTCCTTTGTAGATGGTTAATTTATGCATGATTATTCACATATGGATCTTAAATTTTCAGCTCTAGAAATATTTGCTGCAGCAGAACTGTGCATGTAGCTATGTAGGCCTAACATTTTTCAAAGATCATGGTAGGAAATTTAGAGCTTCAAAAGCTCCAGTTACATTTTGGAAACAAAAGAAGTGTCCGAATGTTGATTGTTAGATTTGAATCTATGATCAACACTGAGAGATGAGCTCTTTGAAAATTGTGAGACTGGATATTTATCTACCCTGAAGACAAAACAGACGCCTGTACGAGAACCCCACCATGCAGATTAAATTCCCCAAATGTCCCAAACTACCATAACAACTCTTCTATTTAAATAACCACAATTCCAATCTGATGATAGGTTTCACAAATCATAGTTCTCAGATTTCATTACTAATGAAATTTGTCGTCTAGGTTTGGCAGCTGTGATTGCCATGCAAATGTGAGCCACTAATTAGATTGATTGTCTATTTGATGCCTGCTGATTAGCTTATGAAAACCCTCTGTATTCCTGACTTCATGATAAAATGTTCCTGACATCATGATTGCTGATTGATGCTCAGAAAATCTGATTACTGTCTTGAATAGCCAAGTAATGGCTCTGTCAACTTTCCAAGGATATAGATATTCACCTGACAACGATAATAAGGTAGGGTATTACATTTAGCATTGACTATTACATGTTTAAAAGCTTTAATTAAAATGTACATTATCCATCTCTGAGCTATAAAAGGTAGACTTTCAGATGTGGGTCCAAGATCTGCAGGGTAACCATCAGGCATCCACTTTCTGACCTTGAACCTGGAGCAAGTCCAAGAGATTCAGGAACTATGACAGGCAAATTCTCTGACTTGCAATTACAGAGAGAGTTCTAGTGACATACCATTCAGCAATCAGGTTATTAGTGGCAAAGAACAGCATGCTCCTGGAGTTTTTTAGGACCATTTTCTACCGTGCATTCAAAGAAAAGATGTAATGCTTTATGAGCTCAAAAGACTGTAAAATTATTGTTTTCGGTTGCTATACTCTCCACAGATGTACTTTGGGTTGATATTTAGATCTTATTGTGAAAGACAATACACCTTTGGACATATATTTCGCATATGTGTCTTAAGCATCCATAAGTTAGTTTTCCACTGGTTTCTGTATCTCTGAGACATTATTTGATGTTTAAGTTAACAGAGGAAGCAGTGAATTAGTCCAATGAAGATATCTTAATTGTCAAGGAACCTCAACCTGAAATTAGGCATACGGCATCTAGATGTACTGAGGTTGAGTACATGGAGTACTGAGTGTTTCTTTCACTACTGCCTGAGCACACAGTTGTGAAAAGGTAAAATTGTGTTAGACAGATACCAGTAATAGGACCCAAGGGAATGGAATCAAGCTGTGATAGGGGAGGTTCAGGTTGAATATCAGGAAGAGATTCTTCACTGAGAGGGTTGTCATGCACTGGAACAGGCTCCTCAGGGATGGCACCAAGCCTGTTGGAATTTAAGAAGTGTTTGGACTGTGCTCTTAGTCATATGGTCTGAATTTTTGGGTAGACTCATGTGGAGCCAGGAGCTGGACTCAATGATCCTTATGGGTACTTTCCAACTCAGGATATTCTATGATTCTATGACATCTATGTTAATAATAGAAACAATCTGTTATTGATAATGTTTTGTTTTGTTTTGTTTTTAAGATGTATAAACCTTACTCTTCCTCTTGAGAAAGTAAAGGAACTAGTGACTTTGTGCTTCTCAGAAGGCTGATCTTGACATATTTGGCAGAAATAGTCCTGGCCACCAACCAAACTCTGTCCCAGTCAATTTTCAATAAAGAACAAGTATCCTAAAAGTATCACACACAAAGTGTGGTAAAAGTGAAATGATGAGGATGCAAAGATAAGCTGCTATACGAACTTCTCCATTTGGAAATGGCTCAGCCATTGATTCACTATGTAAACCTGGGCAAGTTGTTTAACCTTTACTGTCTCCATTTCCCATATGTCAAATTGGATATCATTGCTGAAGCACTAAAAATGAAACTTGCCGTGTAATTACTAACCACCTTTACTCCTCTGATACTTGCCACCAACATAATTCTGGATGACTTCAATACATTGTTGAAAATCAGTATCTTGTTAAAAGACAGTTCTTGGTGCTTCATTGTGTATACAGTGTCAGTAACTATTAAAGTATATTGAAAGGCATACTTGGTTGATATTAGTGACATTTTTTTGACTTTATTGGATTTATTTTAAAAGCCATTAACTTCACAAAAATGAATAAAGTAGCAAAGCTATATTATGCCTTACAATAATGTATAAACAATTATATGCAAATTAATTCACATACCAAAGGTCATGGAGTTGAAATGGTGCAACCTTTGGAATAAATCCATTGCAATAATCTTGTTAATAGCAAAACACATTTAAAGTCCTTATTGGTCTTTTAACACTTTATTGTATATGTGTTAGTCTTATTGAATGAAAAAAGTTGGTATTTTGATTTTATTGGAAGAGAGAGACAGTTATGTTTAAGCCCAAGGTACTTTAAAAAGACTGATTACATACATTGATTGATGATTGGCTTCAGAATAGTTTTCCTTTTCTAGATGAGAAAAATGATGATTTTGACCCTGCTCATTCAATCAAAATGTTAATGCAACATAAAGAATGGCTGCCTGCAGATTCAACAAGCCAGGAGAGAATCTAAATTATGCACTATTTGTCTCTAATGTATGTTTATGAATGAAATTGATTGTTATCCACTCCCATTCCCTCTGCCAATGTTGAAACCCAAATGCACGTTTGTCGTGTTACAGTCGAACAAGAGAATTTGAGGGAGTCATGAACTGTTTTTACTATTTAGTTCTTTACTGGAACTAGAATTATTTCTACTCTGTAATATACTATTTTCTGTTAAAGGTTAGGTAAAATAAATGTATATGATTGGAATACCTTCTGCACCCAACAACAACAACAACAAAATACTCAAAATACACCTCCTGAATGTTCCACATGATGCAGAATAGTACATAAGTTACTCAGAGGTTATTTTTCTGGTTTTTGTTTGTTTGTTTGTTTCTTCCTATCAGCCCACTATTTGCCATTTTTCCTGCTGCTCCTATTTAGAGACAAGTTAGCTCTACTGTAAATCCTGTCCTTCAAGGAAGAGAAGTTTTCAACTTTCCAACTGAATCATGTCTGAAGATGGAAGACAGTCTTTTAATCAAGACGGGAAGCAGAGTGAAGAAGTTAGAAATGAATAGGAATATAGTAAAAGTGTCATATGTAGTAAATGTTAGCTGGTGACAGAATTTTAACTTCCTACCAACACTGAGGGATGTATCAGACATTGCCAATAATTTTATTTAATGTCATTGTTTTCTGTACTTGTCTATGATTTACATGTCTTTCCCAGTAGACAACTTTTTGGCGTTTATTTCTGAGCCCCACAGAAAAGCATGAAATCAAATTACTGAACTCTTATGAAGAAATTCTCACTGCCCAGGCTGCAGAATTACTTGAGGAAATTTCAGTGCTGGGTGCTTTGACATCTTTTTCTATAACCAGCAATGTGCCTTTTAAGAGTCCATTAAATACAGCTAAATAAATGATTTAATCATCCCTGCATTCTACAGGAAGAAGAGAAAGATAACTTGAAGTGCCCATAGGCCATCAATAGTCACACTAGGAGATGCACATCGGAGTATCCATGTGGTCAAGAGCCATATACATGTGCTCAGGGAGCTCAAGTAAAGGACAAGGATAAGAGAAGAGAGAGGCAATAACTATCCACCCCATCACAGTGTGACTGGGCTAGATAGATAGCTGCCTAAGTGCTACAGTTCTTACTAGCTTTTTTTTTCTACCCAAAACTGAGTACCCAGAAAACCACAGTGTGATTATGACACATTACTAATCATCAGAAATAGCCCCATCGTGGGAACTACAAAGAAACCACAGGTAGCAAAAGTCAGTTTCCCTCCCCACACTCATGGTTTAGAAAAAGTAATTTCAGTTCAGCTTGAATTGAAAGCAAATTTACCCCACAAAGATAGACTGAAACAGAACAAACAGATCTACAGGAGAAAAATGCCATATTTGGCAATGTCAAGATTTTTCCAATGAAACAGGTTGCCAGAAGAAAATGCCAATTGAACAACACCTAAATGTTTTTCAATAATGTACCAATTTCATTTAAAATCTTGATGGGAAAATTACCAAAATGAAACATTTTGATAAGGTCAAAACATTTCATTTTGACATTTACTTTGTATTATCATTTAATACAAAAAAGTAAAAAATAAAAAAGAGGCAATTTTTTCCACCTTTATCAGAACAGCAGATTTCTACCTTATCAAAATGTAATTCTTCAGAACAGTTTAAACAAAGTTTTTTTTGGAACATTGTGCCTTACTGTAAAAGCTTAGATTTTGACTTTTGTTCCATTTTAGAAATGAAGACACATTTAAAGTCTGAATTTTGTAGGCAAAGAAGTTCCATTTGGAAGACAGTTCTAACATAGCGTTCACCTTTTGATCTTGTAATGTATTATTTCTGAATAGTGTGAACTGTTGAACAGTTCCTGTCAGCAGATGATGAGGTTGCATCAAACCTAAAGGGTGGAATTTGGTTTTTGATAAAGTTACTTGGATGTATAAGTTGTCATCTCAGACTGAAGTCCCCCCACCCCTCCCAATATGTAAAATTAAAATATAAATATCCATAAATGTCTTGTAAGACTATTAGACTTCAATACTCTACAAAAGATAGGCTCCCCTAGAATTACTAGGGGCAGTGATCATTAGATATTTATCACCCAGAATCATTACATGGCTTGAAATGAAAGTAATTAATAAATAGACATTTAACTTGAAATTGTCAAAAGATTCAATAGGCACTAGTCACCTAGATCAGGTACCTTCTTTTACAATACTAGCATAACTTTGTAATGCAGAAGGGTTTTAATTTGTCTGATATAGATCTATACAACAGCGCTACAAATTTAAAACATTGTTGATCAGAAGGCTATTGCCTTCATATTATGAAATTATTAAACTCTTAACTTGCAATCAGACAACATGTTTCCTCTGAAATCATTTGATGAATATATTTATTTTTTTCTCACTATTTTTAAACCTGTTTATTTGTTGAAGTAGAAGTTCAGGGCACCAATCAGAAATCACAGTTTGTAGATCAGCATAATTCATGCTAATAATATGTTGATGTGGTTAAACCCTTTTGAATTCTTGGTCTGCTTTTTTTTTTTTTTTTTCTTGTTTACACAGTGGTGATCTTGAAAATACGGCTCCGCTGTGTATACTGCGTAAACCCAAAAATCTGCACACATTCCTCAAACTTACACAAGATACAACAGCTCTTATTTCAAAAGCAGGCATTTGTTTTCTTCCTTATTGCGAGATATAGGTTTAGAAAGTTGTTATCTTCTTCCAGAAGTATGTAAGGAAAAAAAAAAAAAAAAAAAAAAAAAAAAGAAGGCAAGAGCTATTCTTTTATTCTCTCTCCCTCTTTTTTTTTTTTTTTTTTTTTTTTTTTCTGAACCGTGAGTTAGAGGAACACTGCTAGCTACACTGTGCATCCACAGCACCAAGGATCAAGTAACTCTGTTGAGGGTTACGGATATAGTAGATGTAAAGCTCTGTTTCTTCAGAAGTGCAAGTATCCAGTGAACAATTCCAGTGCCTATTACGGCTCACTGACATTCCCTGGAGACCATGGGAGACTATTTCATGTAATACAAACCACTGCATGATTCATTGCATGGTTTCATTTCAAACAGAAAAAAGGTGCATTCGTATTTCTCAGAAAATCATTCTCTCAAGTGCAGGTAGTGACAAATAAAAACACTTTGTTTTGTTTCTGTCAACTTTTGTCTTTGTGGTTTGTTTTATGACACCTAAATCATGTGGGGTTTAAAGTGCAGGCAGCAGAGCTAGGGTAGTACATCACACAAAATCGTATGGGGTTGTTTATGATGTCCAGTCACACTTCACTGTGTACAGTGTACTTAGGAGGAGGAGATATTGTATGGCAAATTATATATCTGTATCATTGGATGTATACATGAATAAGTAGAGTTGCAGGATTCAACTGATGCATTTTATTGAAAGAACAGTAGTTTGGAGAAGCAATTTTTCCCCTCTAATGAGAGCAAACTAAACAGAGAGGAAACAAAACAAGAAAACAAACAAAAAATAAATTCATACTATTGAGTTGGAGAGTTAACCAAGAGATAAGAGTGTACTACATTCTTCGCTTTCTGCAAGAACCACATAGAAGGGGTATCGGAAAAAGAAAGATAATCTGGAAAAAGAAGATAATCTGGCTTAAGTCAGTGATTCTTCTCATGAATGCTCAACTGTGGAATGTCCTTTTGTAATATTTTTTTACAAAGGTATCAGTGAAATAGAACTCCACATAGTCAAAAGAACAAAAAAATAAGTGGTGTATCTGAGGCTTTTGCTCTATTTGTGTTTTATTTTGTTTTGTTTTGTTTTGTTGTTGTTTGTTTATTTTAAATAGAAGGTTATATTTCTACTCTCAAGAAGTCATTTATCAATCTTATCAATGTATGCAAATATCTTAAATGAGGGTGTCAAGAGGATGTGGCCAGACTTTTCAGTGGTGCCCAGCGACTGGATAAGAGACAATGAGCACAAACTGAAACACAGGACATTCCAGACAAATATGTAGAACAACTTTACTTTGAGGGTGACAGAGCACTGGAACAGGTTGCCCAGAGAGGTTGTGGAGTCTCCTTCTCTGGAGATATTCAAAACCCACCTGCAATCTTGTGCAACCTGCCATAGGTGACTCTGCTTAAGCAGGAAGGTTGGGCTACATGATCTCCAGAGGTCCTTTCCAACCTCAATCACACTGTGTCTCACTCTGTGATTTGTTAAAAGTCAATAATGTTCTAAGACTGGACTCAAAATGTCTGAACCTCTATTGTGCATTAATGGCCTTATCAGTAGTATTTTATGACTACTTTGCACAAGCACAGATGACTGATGCTGTAGTAAGAGGTGATCTCCTGACTCTAATGAGTAGAACATTAACAGAATTCTTACTGCTATAACCTTAAACAGTCACTTGTAGTCTAGGGTTTCAAGACAAATTGTTGTTATCTGTCATTTTCTTACAAAAGACAATAAACAACAACAACAGCCAAACCAACTAAACAACAACAAACCCTGACAGCAAAAGGAATTCAAAATTTCCTTCCTCCTTATTTTTACATTTCCTGTTTCTCTTCTTTTAAGCATCCCTGCTTGACATAGGTAAAGATTATATTCCCATCGTTGCATAGCTCCTATTAAATTACTATTATAATTTCCTCTCATTGACATGCTAACTTCTTCCACATGAGTTCCTTGATGGATCAGCCCAGGCTAACTGGATAGGCTGGATTCTGTTCTCTCTTGAACAGACAGCCTGCCAAGAAGACAGAGGCCTAATAGCTCCCAGCAGGACAGATGGAATCTTTCACAATTAATTGGGAAAGAATGGTAGATGACATCTGTGTAGAGCATACCTCAGGCACTTCAAGTTGATGAGTGCCCATGCTCATGTCCTAGTTGCACTCAGATGCTGTCAACAGTGTATCAGTCTTGTTCATACTAGACTTTCATATAGCCTGATTTCCACAAAAACAAAACACACGTGTTTTAGACATGAACCAAGGTTTGCTCCAGAAGTCTGGATGAGGCTAGTATCCTGTAGGTTCATCTCAACAAGCACCAGCAATGAAATATAAATTCATAGAATTCATCCACAAAGCATTTTCAATGTACAATTGATACACAGAATACCAAAGGACTGAACAAGAAAGGGCATCACTAGCCAAACTAATAGAGCATGTATGGTCTTGTAGTAAAAATACTCACATACAGCAGAGACTAACTTGGCTGTTCAAGCCTGAACACAAGCAATTCATATTATCTCTGGAATGACCATATATGGTTAAAAGGATTCAAAGGTCACATTTGCTGTATTATTTATTTATTTATTTTTATTGTTTTCTTTCCTTTTTGAAAGGAGAAGAGAAAGAGAGTTTAGGACTACCTCAGATCTTTCAGTTGAATTCTTATCATATGTTAGAAAAAGCAAATTAAATGAACATGTACAGGGAGATAAAATAATGAAAATAAATAATAATAATAATAATAATAAAGCAGAGTCTGTGTCTGAGAGTGATTTTCACTTGTGACTTTGCTGTGGGAGAACCAGACCCATTCACACCGATGTCTGACTCTTGCTTGCTTGGTAGGCTGTATAAACAGCTGCTTCTTCCTACTTCAATCACATGTTAGCAGTACTGAAAAAGGTGAACTCAGTGTTAGGAAAACAAAGAATAGTAACTGAAGGAATAGATAAGTAGCAATATATGGCTGAAAGAAGACTATGCAAGAGGGAGAGTCTTACGTTACTGGTGACATTCAGTGTTAGCACAGACAATGGAGGTGCTCAGTATCCTCATATGCAGTAGTTCTCTTCCTCTGATTTTCCAGTCAGGGTGCATGTCATGAACTGCCTGCTGAAGTCAGAGCAGTGTTGTGGGAGATCTCAGAGTTCTGGGAGACAAACAAATCAGCAATAATAATAAAAGTTGATTCTTCCAGCTTGATTCACTTCCAGTAACTCACAGAACTGGTCTAATGCAGGGTACTAGTCTCACCTTATTAAAATAAATAATAATAATAATAATGATAAAAAAAGCATATATCAATATTTATAGCTGTAAACATTTCCTACTGCTCTTCCTTTCTGCTCACTGTTGTGCCAACTCTGGACATTACCAGGTCCTTGTATAGCCTGTAATGACAGTTTTCTTTCTTTGAATAACCAGGTTATTCAAAGTAGGAGACAGTCTCTCTCCACATACCTTATAGGCTATTCCAGACTTTCATGCCTTTAGGTACATCAAGGTTTTATCATGAGTGAAAAAAAAAATAACTCAGAATGATACATTCAGATGATCTTACAAGCAACACAGGGTGTCTGATTAGCAGAGTGGATGAATTAGTGGTGGAGGGCTTGCAATGTTACAAGGGCTGTATCCCTACATGCAGCATTTTCTGAGTCAGTCATATTGGAACTCCCTGTGGCACTACACTTAAGAAATGGCAGGTTTGGATGAGAAGAAGGATGAGCTTTAATAAAACACAAATTTCAGTGCCAACTAGGTATGTACCAGAAAAGTTTTCTAGTCCTCAGTTTTGTTTTGGTGATAAGAAAAGGGTAAGAGAAGCATAGTTTTAAGAGTCCGTAAAGGTCAGCTCCACAGTACAATGGACACTTGCAGCAAGGAGAGCTCTTTCTCTTCAGGTAAAGCATGAGGGCTTTGTTGTTACAAGAGGGAAATTATCACGTGCTTCAGAGGCAGGGAGTTTGAGCCTTCTTCAGACTTGACTTACAGACTGCAACTTGACTACAGACTTGAGTTACTGCTGCAAATGAGTATATGATCATTTGGACTAAGGATTTACAGGTGAACAGGTGCTACCACTGTTCACCTCACTCCCCTGAGTGTCACCTGCTATTGATTGCTGGCTTCTGTGCTTAAAACACCCTATTAGCTACTTAGGTGGACTGGCTGGTGACTTACATGTTTGGGTTGTGACAGTATTATTATGAAGTAGGTTGATACTGAAATAAAGAGCTAACTATAGCAGGACTGATCTCTGACCTAATAATAAGAAGAAAGGTACAAGAGGTCAAAACATATGTTCAAAAAAGGTGAAGAAAATGAGCAGAAGAACAGATTAAGTCCATACATAACTTGTAAAGGGACTTTGTATACAAAAGACATGCATGTATGTGTAGAAATACTTCATATGTCAGAAGCCAGTAGATGTTGTTCATGGATACACTGTTTTGTATCCAAAGTAAAGCACTGTTTTGTCAGACTGAAAACAAATTCTTGTCATACACTAAAATGGCTTTTTGTGCAAAGATGTCTACAAGGATGTTTTAAGAAGTAGCTATATTTATCTTCCATAGAGTAAAATGTGAGATGATTTGTGGCAATTGGCATTCAATGGTGTGTGTGGGGGGGAAGATTGGAATAGATTGGAATGATGCTGAATTGGCTGTCCTGGTTTTTATTTAAGCTATCTTTACAAATGCATGAAACCCACTAAAACAAGAAGGAAGCTAAGCTGCATTTGAAAGTAGCATATGGCTCATTGTTTGCCCATCCAAATGAAGTTGGAGTGGATCTTCAACTTGTCAGATTATGTTATAAAGGACATCCAAGATTCTATTATATTCTTATTAACTGTCCAGAACCTAATGAGCTCAATAGAGATAGATTGCTTTATAAGGCCCCTCAAAGTGTATTTTTTTCTGTCAGGAGATGGGAAAGTAATTTGACTGATCTTGCTGTCCAGGAGTTCAATTTTTTAATCACCCAGATGCATGAAAAAATAAAAAATAAAATAAAAAAACCTTCCTCAAGAACATCTACAGGAGTCAGATTTTTCTCCAGTTATATCATTTATATACTTTCAGTAATTACACTCAATTTACTGGGTCATGGGAACTGACATTTAACTTTGAAGTGAAATGAATAACAATGAATTCACCTCTCCTAGTTTTCCAGTTACTCTGACCTTGCAAAATCATGTTGCAATTATTTTTTTGTTGTATGAATTTGCCTATTGTCTTACTGAATAGCTAGGTTGGGCTGAATACAAAATAAAAAAATAAGACAGAAATAATTAAAGTGTTACTTCTATCTACACAGATCACTAATATGACCTTGGTGAAAGACTTGTTCTCTGTTCTAGGATGTTTCATTTTATCAACATGTGAAATGGAGGATTAAATACCTAAGTTCAGTCAGTAGGACTTTCCTGGAACTTGGTGAACTAGCCAAATCTGCATTTGTGGGCAACTTCATATGAATCACACTTGAGTGAATTATGATATCAGCAAGTTGCATCCTAATTTGTGTGTATATTCCTCTTCCCATGCCAGAAAATAAATATCCATTCCTGCAGTTCAAGGTTTTGTAGATACTTAGAAACAAGAAGGAAAGAAGGGGAGAAGGAAAGAAAGAGAGAGAGAAAGGGAAAAAAAGGAAAGAAAGGAAGAATGAAAGAATGAAAGAACAAAAGAATGAAAGAATGAAAGAAAAGGAAGGAAGGAAGGAAGGAAGGAAGGAAGGAGGGAAGGAAGGAAGGAAGGAAGGAAGGAAGGAAGGAAGGAAGGAAGGAAAGAGGGAAGGAACCCACCATTATTCTGAATAATTTCTAAGATAATATAGTTTATAATAATAATTTACTAGGTACATAATTTACAGTATTTGTAACTATTTATTTTGTCTATTAGCAGTGAAAAGCACAACAGTCCAAACAGCCCTTTTCCTTGGAACATACAATCATAGAATCATTCAGGTTGGAAAGACCTCCAAGATCATCTGGTCCAACCATTGCCCTACTTCCAACATAACCCACTAAACCATGTTCCTAACCATTAGGTCCAACCTCTCTTTAAACAGCCCCAGAGATGTTGACTCCACCACTTCCCTGGGACATGCCTAATTTAGAAATAAATCATGACTGTATCGATTTTTATATAGTTACGCTTTGTTTTAATGATGGCAGAAAAAAAAAAAAAAAAAAAAAACAACAATCATCTGTAGATAAATATTAAACTTAGCCTTAAATTCACTAAATGAAACTGAAATTTTCTTAGGATTTAGATTTAATACAATGGTATCAATGACATTTAAATCTCCAAAATAACTACAATATCACAAAGTCAGTTGTCTTTCTGAAACTTGTTTTAGATAGATGCTGCTGACATTTTATGTAGAGCTATGCTTATATATCCCTTTGAACTCCTCTTGAATCTGAAAGTATGAAAACTAATGGACAACCACGTAGGAAATTCTGATTAACACATCCTTTTCACAGACTCACAGAGTGACTGGGATTGGAAGAGATGTCTGGAGGTCATCTGGCCCAATCCACCTGCTCAAGCAGAGCCACTGAGAGCAGGGTGCCTAGGACCATGTCCATATGGCTTTTGAAGTTCTCCAAGAAGGGAAACTCCACAACATCTCTGGGCAACCTGTGCCAGTGCTCCGTCACGTGCACAGTAAAGAAGTGCTTTCTGATGTTTAGATGGAACCTCCTGCATTACAGTTTGTGCCCACTGAGATTGAGAAAAGCATCTATCCTCATTGGCTCCTCTATCACAAGTCCATTGTTCCTGGATTCATTTTTTACTTAAAACTTGATATTTTAACATATTATGATATCATGAGAGAAAGAGCCTCCCACAATTTCACTGAAATATTTGGAAGTGATTGTTGCAGGCATAATGTTAACATTTCTAAGTGCAACTACCTCTATTTATACATAAAATTCCAGTCTTCCCCCTGAATGGATGATTAGCTTGAGACTGCCCACAGCCTTCACCTTCTCTTAGTAATCTAGTCTTTTTTTTTTTTTTTTTTAATAAATATAGTTATTTTTTAAGAAAGAAGACATCGTCACATTTAGACTTACCTAATAATTTATTTATTTATTTATTTATTTTAAATCTTGGGTGAATCCTTTTTTTTTTTTTTTTAAGCACTTCGTGGTGAGACACTACTTGACTCATGATATTACTCTAACTTAAAAAATAATTGTAGAAGAGAAGACTAACCCAGTAGCTTTACTTTCTAATCTGTTCTAGGAATTTCAAAACTGTCTACCAACCAAACAGGTCAAGACTTGAAGGGTCTCCTACCTTTTGAACTCTTGATTGATTTCATGACCTTTGTATTATTCAAAGGCCCAGAGAGACCACAGTTGCTGTTCCATAAAGCATGCAAAATCAGGCCATGGTCTGCCTTCCACTGCAGTGGCACTTGGGGCTAACCAATGCATCTTTGGAAAAAGGCATAACATTTCACTATGCACTTATAATAATTATCCACTGAAAGTCCTTATGTGTCATCTAAGAGGCCCTAAGGATAAAAGTGATAAGGTGCACAACATATGACTGTCAAAACTCAAGGTTCAATTGCTTCTTGTTAGAGTCTAATTTTCTCTTACATTATCTGTTATACTATCTAATCAAACACTAATGGCACAGAAAGTGCTCCCCCCACACACTTAAAGAGCTTTGTGTCCTCTCTAGTCTCTCACAGGAGAGCTTTCAAGCTGTATTTCATATGCATTTGCTATTTCCCCAAACTATTGTCTTCTATCACATTAAATCTTTTGATTTTTTGACCACTGAGATAAAAGACTGAATATATTACCAACAGTTACTTTTACTTTCTGTTGGATTTTTAGGTTGTTCCCACCTCCACACCCAATCTCAAAACAGCTATTACTGCCTGTAGTAAGAGAAATATTTTTCTTGGATATTTTAGAGCTAAATATTTTCCCTGGCAACACAATAACAGGAGAACCCTAGGTGGGATTGACACCTCATTCTGCTAGGTACTTTGCAAACATAGAAAGAGACAGTTCTTTTACCAAAGAGTTTCCGGTCTGAAAAAATAGAGCAACAGATGAAACATAGAAAAGCTCTAATCTTAACAAAAATATTTGTGACAGAAAAATCAAATTTTGACTGAAATTTTTGAATTGATAAAAATTGAAATTATGAATAATACACATTTAGGTGGTAAAATATTTAATTTAAGTATTAGATATTAGTAAAGATATTAAGATGGAATCTTATAATAGTGGTACTTAATATTTAAGAGTGAATTTTCAAAGGGGAAGTAATGACTTGTACTAAAAATAGAAAAATATTCATTACTACTTAAATAATTATTTGGATTTTTTTTTTTTTTTTTTTTTTTTTTGCAGGGGGGATATTTTGTATTAGACCTATGAGATACCAGCTATGGTGGAAGATTCAAGCCTGATTTGGATAGGGATGCAGAAAAAGAATAAAATACAGAAAAAGAGAAAGAACAAAAGAGGTAATGACAGCAGATGAAAAAGAAATCACATAAGCTAAGGGAAATAGTCACTTATTGAATACAGTTCTTATATATATTTTTTTTTCACAAGATGCCTGAACAGTGTGGAGGATATCACAAAATGCACTTTGTTTAGTCTGGAAAAGAGAAGATTAATGGATTGGCAGTGTTTTGATTAAAAACAAAACAAAAAACAACAACAAGAACAACAAAAAACAACAAACAAACAAAATAAACATTTTTATAAGAATAACTGCTTGTTTTCCAAAGGCCAAGGAGAGGAAAAAAATCTGTTTAATATACAACAAATTCAATTTAGATGATCAAGCTGGGGATTGGTCTGCATGAGAATGATATAGAATCTGTGTTAGATATTTTAAAGAAAAAGTTAAGTAAGTCCGGGTTGTTGTGATATCATTGATGCTATCTGAAGAAAACCAGAAAGTTTTTAACAGGTGTCTTAATTCTCAGATTGCACTTCTTTGCCAGAGAAATGAACTTTAGGAAGAAAAGAAAAACTGAGAGAAGTGAGAGAAGAAGGCTTATACTATGTCGAAAAACTGAATATCCCAGGATGAATGCTTAGTTCTACAGGCAAAATGAGGTTTCCATGGAGGGAAATTGTCTGCCTGAATTTTCTGTAAGAGTTTCCCAGTGACTAAGAAAATAAATGGGAAAGGACTCACTTGAGAATTCAATTTGTTCTTACAGGTCTCATTTCAATACATACTATGATACATCTGGAGTTAAACCTTTTTCATCATCATTTGGTTTACTTTCCTGTGAGTCTGACCAGTGGAGACACAGGACAGCCATGCATAGTAGTCCTCTCGGGTAATAAAGTGTTCACCTTCCAACAGGGTTGTTAGAGTGAGCTCTGTAGCTGATCAACACTGTAGAGCTCAGAACAGACGTCATTAACAGACTTCAAGTGACTGATCAGCTAATTTGATTAGCTAATATGACTGATTAGCTATAACTACCAGGACTAAAAGTTTGGTATTTCTGGAGAATATCATATAGACCAAGGAGTTTTCAAACGATGATGTACTAGTTTTGAAGTCTACAAGTATATTCTACCAAAATTTTAAGAAGAAATTCCTTGCTAGACCAATTGTAATGAAAATTTTCTTTTATTTCTACAATGCTTACAGAATCACAGAATTGAAGGAGTTGGAAGGGACCTCAAAAGATCATCAGGTCCAACCCCCCTAATGTTGTCTCAGTTTGAAAACCTGAGACAGCTCAGTGTTGTGTAGTCATCTGCTTAAAATGCTGAGAAGATGGGGCTGCATTCATTTCCAAACTGGCTGTCATAAAGGCCTTAAACTTTGCATTGTGTTGAGGCAATGGTGATCTCAGCGTTACTGTATTTCTCTGAGTAATGTAGCTCCCAAAGGAGATCTCAAGGACCAGAAAAGACATGGATGTAATTGGTGGGTTGTAAGGAAAAATCGTATTCCATCACACAGCAACACCAGAGCTGTCTGTAGAGTTTAGCTTTTAGCTGAAGTTATTTATGTTTCATCTGAACTGAGTAAGAAAAGACCAGTTAATATAAAAGAATGCATGTCTGACAATCATATAACCAGATGGGAGGCTGTTTTATCTGGGTCTGTGGATTTTGTAACTGTATGCTGTTGAGGGGATTGTTAGAATTTTGATTACAGAATAAAGAACCTACAGAAAGTGCAGTATGAAAATGTTGGATAGCATGGGTCAAAGTTTTATGCTTCCTGGGACTGCCTAGCATATTAACAAGTCTAGGGAAAAAATGACTGTGGTTAAAAATTAATAGCACATTGACAAGTGTGATTTAAACCTATCCAAATCTAAATCAGTCAGCCCTACCGAAATCTTCAAATACTTAAGAGGTAACCCATAGCCAGTGGTGTCAAAAAGTGCTGTGAGATTTGAGAAATTAATCAGCATTTCTCTCACATAACAGTTTTGTCCTTGTGTGAGATGTAAGTGAGGGATTTTGCTGCCCTTGTGTCTTTTATTTAACCTCCATTAGCACCACATATAGTAAAATGCTACTGTGTTAAATAAATGTTACATCTTTGAGAAACAAATTAGATGGCAAATACATTGAGCTGACTGCATTCTTCCCCCATACAGTTGAGATGCATCTCTTTGTCCCTCTGTCAAGCATTTGCTGCTTTGCACTTCCTTTTCTTTCATTGGAGACAGATGAATTGGTTGCTTTGCACTAGTGTATGTTCATTGTAAAGTCGGATAAACTATCTTCAAACACTGGACTAACTTTAAATTGATTGCTTCCTCTAACTGGCATTTATGCTATAGCTGGATCCTCTAAATCCATTTTTACTGCTTCTGTTTACCAAGTAGGTGACAGAAACTTTCATAACTGGAGGGCAGAAAAGAAGGAGTTGTGATTACTTATAAAGAAAATATTTGAAAGTTTTGAAAATGTTTCCCCTGTTCAGTTGCCATCCATATGTTAATCAATCATCTGACCTTTTCCATTACAGCAAAAGTCTTGATTCAGTTATTAATAAAAGCTATTTCTGAAAATACTCAGCCACCTCTGTGCATGCCAAACCATGAATGGCACTGTGTAATATAAAGATTGCAGTGATAAATCAGGTTGTGGAATGAATGGCAACATATATATTTGGCTCCAGATCCAAAATGTCATCTATTTTGTCATTTTATTTATGGTAGCACAAGGAATGTGTTAAGTGCTTTGCTTTCAGGAAGGACTCCTATCTACAGGACTTGGAGTCTAGTACAGACACGTCGTAAATTAAGATTTGGGAGAGAAGCAAGAGTAGATAATTCATACAAATATGCACTTTATTGTAGAGGAGGTTCTTTTCTTTTCTTTTCTTTTCTTTTCTTTTCTTTTCTTTTCTTTTCTTTTCTTTTCTTTTCTTTTCTTTTCTTTTCTTTTCTTTTCTTTTCTTTTCTTTTCTTTTCTTTTCTTTTCTTTTCTTTTCTTTTCTTTTCTTTTCTTTTCTTTTCTTTTTTCTTTCCTTTCCTTTCCTTTCCTTTCCTTTCCTTTCCTTTCCTTTCCTTTCCTTTCCTTTCCTTTCCTTTCCTTTCCTTTCCTTTCCTTTCCTTTCCTTTCCTTTCCTTTCCTTTCCTTTCCTTTCCTTTCCTTTCCTTTCCTTTCCTTTCCTTTCCTTTCCTTTCCTTTCCTTTCCTTTCCTTTCCTTTCCTTTCCTTTCCTTTCCTTTCCTTTCCTTTCCTTTCCTTTCCTTTCCTTTCCTTTCCTTTCCTTTCCTTTCCTTTCCTTTCCTTTCCTTTCCTTTCCTTTCCTTTTTCATGGGAATCATAATCACTAATCATAACCATTCCAATTGCTGTGTTGCTGTTCAATCAACAGTCTCAAACTGGGAATCACTGACTTCTTTCTGTGGTTCAGACAGGTGACTTTCAATTCCACTCTGTCTTGGATATGTCTTCTTTCTATGTCCCCACTTACATTACAGTTTTTCTCAGAAGCAGAAAAACAGTTTTGAAGTATTTCAATTCCTTCCACTTTCAATGTTTTAGTTTGGCTAGCAAAGTGGTTTCTGTAAATATAACACAATAAAGAGATTTCTGTTAGAAAGTACTAAATGAGTAGTTCCTTTCCACATTGACAATGAATATTTACCCTTTCCTAATGGAGACTACAGTGTAAGAAATAATGTCAGATCGTTCAGAGAGCTTTGAAATATTCATTGGGGATGCTTAGTCCAGAGGACCAGAGTAAATCTGCCTAAAGTACACCATTGAATGATTCTGAATTACTTCCTAACATAAGCATGTCCTTACTATGTCTGATATGGCTTCAGCTGGTTTCAGTATTCTTGTTCACCTAATATACAAATTAAGTTAATAGTTCTAAATGAAGATGGAAAGATTGAGAAATATATAAATCACTGATGAAAAGTGCTTTGAGAACTTTGGACATTAGCCCTGTAAAACACCAAAGTACTGTCATATGAAGCAAATGCCTTATTCTCTTGATATATAATGAGGTAAATAAATCTGAATGTTGTAACATTAAGGATTGGTTAGAAAAGTAAACATTAAAAACAAGTAAAGGAGAAGAACAAGTAAGCAATTACAATGCCAATGGGGTTATTGCAGGGTTAGGCAAAGAACTGTTGTACAAATAAATCTTGTTGTAAAAGAAATATTATTTGAATTTTTACTATTTCATTTGTTGAGTGTTATATCTGAAAGGGAGTTAATCTATCAGGATTAGATATCTAATTTAGATATGTAATTAAAATTGGTTTCTCTTTCCTTTTGAGTTGACTCATTTTTATAGGATTTTATAATAGAAAAAAAATATATATTTTTTAAAAAGAGTAAAAACATAATTATATGCACAATTATTTTTAAAATACAGCAACAATAGCAAGGATGAGATGAAAAGTATTTATATACCATTATAGTGTCAAGGTATGTCCCACACATTAGTAACAGTCAGAGGATTCTTATTCAGAAATAAAAGATATCTTTAATTGAAAAAAAGTAATAAATCTATGTTGAGGGTTTTTTGAAACAGCAAAGATCCCATGGCTTGCTGCAGCTGAGCAAACCAAGCTACCAGGATGACTATGAGAAGTTCCCATGACAGCGTTTCCACATCACCCAACTATTGTTGCCAGCAGATGGCTTCAAGGACGGGATCTACGTGACTGCTAATCACAAGGGGGTTGTTTTCTTGCAGGTGGGATTGTTTTCTTGCAGTTGTTTGTCTGAGTGCTTTTGACCAATAATCTTGTGTGAGACACTATCCACCCCTGTTAAGTTTGCTATAAAAGTCAGGCTATTCAGGTAATAAAAGAGAGCATGATCTGACCATTCTAGTGTCTGTTGTGTTTTCAGCTGTTCTTCCTGCAACAAATCTATATACATTTCTATATATAGATTATATATATATAGAGAGAGAGAGTAACCTAAGAAACTGATATTCAGGTTAGCTTCTTGCTCTCTTTTCTAAAATTTATAGTGAATACAGCATCAGTGTGTGTTACAAACATTACCCTCAATCTACCACAGATACACATGAGAGGTCAGGTCAGCAGGTTCTGGAGGCAAAGAAACTGCTCTGGCTTGATGTGAAGAGCCAATACATAAGTTGCTGTCAGAGAAAAGATGTTGTCAAAGTGTGTCACGTCTATGCTAGAGTATCTGTACCACCATGTATACTGCATCTATATGCATCTATTCTACAGCATCTGTACTTATCCAGTCTGGGTGGTCTTATGTGCATTCTGAAGACCCAGATGAGGGTCTGGTCTATTTGTCATTTCTGTTTTTATGGAAAGTGAAAATTCTTATAATTTTACACTGAGTGGATAAAAAACACTAAGTGTACTACCAACCTTCACAAATTCAAAGAAAATGGAGATGAGCCTGTGTAATAACCAGATAAACTGTTGACCTAGAAGCAGCCTAAAGATTGTCTTTAACCAGGGCCTTCCATTCTTCATTTGTATACCATTACTTGCCTTCAAGTGTATGATAATTATTTTCTCAAGAACCAAGACCCACTGGATTTTATGGTTGAAATTGCAGCTTTTTTTTTTTTTTTTCCCTAATTCTTCTACATTTTGGTTCAAAAAAATACCATAAAATATGTAAGTCTTGACATTTCTTTGTACTCAGATAACCGATTATATTTGTCACCTGAGGTTTAAAGCAAAGCAAAAAATTAAAGAGCGTATTAATTCCTGAAAATATTCTATGCAGAAATTGTTTTCATATAATATCAAAAGCAAGGGTTTAAAAATCCTCAAAAGTTGATTTCATAGCTACAAATTTCATTTTGCTGTTAAACAGAAATAAAATTATGTATATACTGTAGATCTTTTTTTTATTTATTTTTTCAAATCATGTAATTTTCCAGGAATTAAATTTCCAGGAATTTCCTTACAAGAGAACAAAAGTAGCATCTTTCAGAAAGTTAGCTCTTCCTGAAAGCTACTTAGATGAGTACATTCTTCTAGATTAGCTCAAAAGCTCGCAGAGTTAAAGATCAGAAGTCTGCTTACAGAGTATTTTCCCTGATACTTAAAGTGGAGAAAGAATCTCTTTCATTTTTTAAAGGGTTTGCTCGATTGATCCAAATAACCAACTCAGTATCCCAAGGGAGAATACTAATTATATAGTGATGTAAATATGTTGTTTCAACAAATAGGAATAGCACAGGACTCCTACCACCCACATAAAACTCTAAATAGAATTCAGCTTGTTTTCCCTTTCCTTGTAATCAGATAATATTTAACTATTTTAGTTGCTCAAGGTCTTTCCAAGTTTTTAGTGTCATTTTCATATTATTGAAAATATTTTATCATCCGTTTAAATCTCAGCTTCCCTGAAGCAGAGATATTTCGAATTAAAATTGTGCATAACCAGCCTTATAGTTAATTCACCTGGGGATGCTATGGTCTAAAGTTTATTTTTATTTTAATACATTAACAAGATTGAGACTAGGAACAATTTAGGGAAGGAACATTTAAAGTACATACTTCATGTACGTACATATATACATGTATAGATATATCTATGCACCCACCCACATATATATACACATTCAAAACATTCAGGTTTGCCTTCAATACTGAAAGACAGGTAATTAACTGCACCTACCTAATGTCTTATTAATTGAATCTTTTCTGGATGAAGTGCATTTAGGACAGAGCTCTCATGTTTTGTCAAACATCTTGTTAGAAGTACAGTTAATTTTTGCCACTTTTTAAAACAAATTTTCTGAAACTGCAACAACACTAAATAGAGAGTAGGAGAATTAACTCTTTTGACTAACTGGCTATAGTTTGTTTAATACACCTTAAAATGTGGTTTGCCCTTTTGGCTGCCAGAACACACTACTGAGTCATATCAAGCTTGCTGTCAAACAAGCATATTGGTGAATTCACACTTTGAGAAGAAGGAAATTTCACAGCAAGTGGAGCTGATATGAATCCCCACCAGCTTTCTCCTTTTGGAATAGTTAAACAGATCTCAATTTGCCAACTCAAATTCTTACACAAAGGCAGGGTGGTCAGATTGAGTTCGAAACATGGTGAAGATGAAATCTTACAATATCTTTTAAGAACAAATCCAACATTTTCCCCCAATAGCAAAGTAAATTGGATGTTATTTTGGAGCTTTTGGAGGGAGTAGCCAGTGGAGTGAGAAAGTAACAGGCAGAGGCTGTGTTATTGGCATTTATGCCCAAGATATCTGGTTCTGTTGACCATCCAATTTTTCTGCTTTCCAATAGAACACAGACAACTCTTTCTGACTCTAGAATTGTCCCTCTTACTCTTTTTATCCATGGACTTTTACTGTACCAAGACCATTCATCTTTCAGAAGTCTTCTTTAGGACACCAACTAATATTTTCTTCTGTCCAAAACTGCATTCCATCAAATCAGTTTCATTTTGTATATACTCTTGTGCTATCAGTTTCATTCTGTATACACTCTTGTTGTCAAGAAGATAGGGAACTATACATTTTCTGAATGAGATTAAAAAGGAGGCGAGAGAGGATTTAAAGCAAAAGAAAAAAAAAAAAGTAAAGGAGATCATGATAGACATTTATTTATATATATTTTTGTCCTAGTTTTACAGACCACTTTTTCCTATCCCACTCTAAAAGAAAAGACCATGTGGAAAAGAAAGAAGGGGTTACTGATGGATTACCTCCCAAAGTGAACAGTGAATTCACCAAAAATTTGGAACATATTTATAGCACCTTTCAAAGGAGATCTCTGATTACATAGAAAATATTATTTCTATGGCTCACTTCACCCCAGAATACTCAGACAGCTTGTTGACTTTTCAGAATATTTGGAGATGCATCATTTTAATTTGTGGCTCTAATATAAAGAAGTAGAAAAACAAACCCAATTAAAAAAGTTTTCTCTCATTTGCTTATTATAAGGCTCATAAGTCACCTAAGCATTTCCTTGCAGCCAAGTATGGTCTAAGACCTTCAATGAATTTATAATATTTATTTATTTAATTATTATTATTATTTTTTGCTTAGCTTGAATATTAATGTAAGATGCACTGAGATTTCCCTTACAAAGTGCAATGAGGAAATTTTCAAGGATAAAAGTTCTGTTCCTTTATCCTTTTTTTTAATTTTTTTTTTTCCCCCTGTTGATTTGTGTTAGTGTGTCACTTTATGTAGCACCCTCGCAAATCTTTTATTTTGCTTCATGACCTTTATTTTTAATGAACTGTCTTAAGTTGTCCTGCATGTTATCCTAAGTTCATCTGCAATGACCTAGCATTAGTTTTAGATATAGTTTTGTCTCAAAGTCAGTACTCACATGAACTTACTTTTTAGTGTTCTGTTCTCTCTTTCAGTCTCTTGGCATTAGTATGAATGGTGGGAAATGTATGGATATCAAAAAAGGAGTTCTTCCTACAAACAGAAGTTTGTTTATTAATTTGTCTTAAAGAAGATTGATTAAAAATTGTGAAGTGTTTTAATAGTAAACTTCATATTCATGTTGTGAGGAAATTCTGCTTGCATACCCAAAGGAATATTTTCCCATGATACACAGATACCCATGTAATTGCTCTTTTGGGCCTTAGGAAATCAAGGCAACTTGATGGCATTTTATCTTTGCAGTTTAATATATGTAAAAAGATTTATTAAATGTTCCCATGCCGTATAGTAAAACACACTATACTATTGTCTCTTATGCATTTGGATCTTCTAATGTCAGAACAGATAGAATTGTTAATTCTCTGAGGAGCCATGTAACAATTTTAAGAGTGGCTTTGAATTTTCCCAGATATATATTTTCAACCTCTTGCTACTTGTACAATTGCTTGAGCACATTTTTTAAGAGGGTCTGCTATTAAATCCTTGTCTGGGTTTGATCAGATTCAAGCAATGAATCTTTTTTATGCATATATATGCTTCATAACAGATTTCTTTTCTTTCTGGAATAATTGGAGGGTTGATGCCAAGAAGAGTTGACATGCCATATATTTTCAGTCATCAGAATCCTTTGGAAACTTTCAAAACCAACATCTCTAACAAGAAGCTCTTCTATGATCTAGACCTGACAGGCTGAACAGTCGTTTGATAAAAAATCATATCTATAGATACTGTTCCCACTGCTGATGTTTTTGCAATGGTGAAAACAGTGGGAATATAAATAGAGAAAATAATGGCTTGAAGCTATGTTTCTTTTAATTACCAAACAGAGCCAAAGATTTGCCTTTATGGCAAAATTATGTCACATTACTTTGACTAATTTTTCTTAGCCTCTGAAGGATGCAAAATACCAAATGAGAATGATTCATGACCCAGGCTATTTTCTCAAATGTACTTATTTGAAAGTATTGGTTGACCTGGAATCAGGTCAACCTGTATATTCTAGGTCAACCTGGAATGTTCCAGTATAGATGGAACATTCGGTTATAGATGAGTTTCACTGCATGGGACTGCACTCTTGCACTGTTTCATTTGCTCTTCCAAGAGTTTGTGATAGATTGCAATTCTGTACTTGGCTGGAATAGGCACTAGAAAAAAAAAAAAAAAAAAACGAAAAAAAAAAAAAGATATTTAGGTTTTGTTAACTTATTTAGTTGATAAATTCTTCTGACATGTTGATTTCTTGGTTTGGAATGTGTTTTGGGACAACACGTGCCGTCTGGGCTGTTTTCACACCACAGGTTTTAAGATGCTCTAAGATCCCCTAAATAGAATAAGATATCCCAGCACTTTGTGAACTGTATGACTGTATATAGATTTAAATGAATATGTAAATTTGATAGTTTGAATTGAATTATAAAAGGACATTTTTGAACACTACTTCCTTGTCACTTTATCAAAGATATATCTTTAACATCTGCTGATCATTAGCTCTGCTAGGCCAAGTACTTTGTGAACACGAAATGAGTAATAAAGTGCTTCTTTTCTATTACTGTCATCCTGTATTTCTACTGTTAAGAATTCCTATATTTTGGTAACAATCTTACCGTGATATTTGAAAATACGAAAAGATATTAGCCTGCCTGAATATAAACCTGCTATAATCTGAGATATTCGACACTTCCGTGTTCTGCTATCCTCTTTTCCCAAATACATTGAATTCCAAACACTTGCCCTACTTTTTTATAATGCTATTATTTGCTGACACTAGATTGCATATTTAGGAACATTCTACAACAGGATTCGCAGCATACCCAAACTACTTTTAAAGTTGTTGTCTTTTACCTTCAAAAGGCTAGCTCTTTCAATGGCATTTTGACATAGCTAATAGATTTTAGTTAAAGGGTAAAAGGCTAAGAAAATATTTTTATTCAATGAAAATGCTCTTCCAGGTACTTTTAATGATGAAAGGCCAGCCAAGTTTTGCATTCTGTTTCTGTAGGAAATTCTATAGATATACAGTTAAGCTCGTACTTGCCCTTCTCTCTATACACTCTTTTTTTTTTTTTTTTCCTGCAAGCTTGAATATTCTGCTTTTGTAATCATCAGAGATAAAAAAGGTTTCTTTTTTTTTTTTTTTTTTTTTTTTTTTTTTTTTTTTTCCTGGGGGGAAGAAGAAGGAATAATTCTTATAACTTTCTACTTAAATTTCTTGTGAAGTTTCAGTATTAACTACACTGACAAAAGTTATGCTATTGTTCCTTGCTTCTTTTGCCTACAACAAACCACCTATCATATTTATATTTATTTTCAATGAAAATCCAGATGTATAGATGGGCCCAATTTATGACTTAAAAGTTTTATAAGTACTGAGGAGCCACAGATGAATGCTGAATATGGCTTAAACAGCGTTTATTAGTTCAAATTAGTGGACTGATGCAATCTTCTGCTACCAGAACAGCAAGCACTGAGATTCACTAGGATGTCTTTTTTTAAAGTTCTCTTTGAAAATGCAGCTCTAGCTACTACATTTCTCCTGATGTATGTCATATTTTCCTAGGCTGTGTAGACTTAGACATCCTTCTGTGTGTCTCCGTGCCCCCTTTTTACATCCTTCTCCCCTCCCAACCTCCCACCCTCAATTTAATTTTTAATTGAAGCATTTTGATTTAAAGCTGGTGAACTTTGGCCAAATCATTTTACATTTTGCTGGTGTACTTCACATATATGAAGTTAAACTGAGCGTGTTCTACATTTAAAGAGATACATGTATGTTTCTCCTGTTTCTTTCTGCAGTATGCACATATTGCTATCAAGCTTAATTTCACACCTTCAGAGTAGAGAAACCTGATTACCTTTCTCTTTGTCATTAGTGTGAAAATATTACATCAAACAGAAAGCTTCTCAAAAGCCTGGTGCAACACCTATGCACTCTACCTACCTGAAGAGTAGTTTGCTACTCAAGTGTGTTGTCTATTATTGTCTTAGACATAACACATTTCCCGAGATAACAGCACTGTTCAGTTAAATCTTATACTGGAATGTCAGCAGCAGTCTATTATAATTATAATAATACTTATTATTATATTTAAAAGGAAAACAGAAATGCAAATTTCTAATCTTTGTGGCCCATCAACTAGTGAGATCAAGTAGAGAAATAAAGAGCATTCTAGTCCAACCCCTGTGCTGTACATTTTCACTTTAGAAGTCTTTTCCGTTAAAAAATCAGAAATGGCTGGTCCTTCAGGGCCCATGAATTTTGTACTATTGGACTTCATTTAACAAGTGAGGGGAAGGGTTTAATTGCCCAGAACAGCTGATCGTTTAAACACTATCCCAAGAATAGCTGGCTAAGCTCAGGTTCCACAGTTCCTTGGCAAGTGTTCCTGTCATCCATGTAATGCTTTGGGGGTATATGGCAGCTTGATCAAGAGCAGCCCTTTTAAGAAAAGCGTTCTTGCTCTCTGTGCATATAATGACAAGAAAACGCATTAAATAGTTTCAGGTTTTGAATCTTTTTTTACAGATGTGTGTGGGGATGAAATTCAGCTTCTGGCCACCTATAAATTAGGCATTAAGAGTAAGGAAGTCATCAGACTTCTCTTTATAGTGAGCAAAAAGAGTTAAATACTTTCAGAACTCAGCCCATCCCACCTTAAAATAGGAGGTTAAAATGGAATGAATGATCCACTGTAAATTTTTATCTCTCTCAAAGATATAACCTAGACAATTAACTTTAATTTTACAACTAGCCTTCAGACACCCGAAGTTAAGAAAGATGAGTCTCACTTTACAGTGACTGAATGGATAATGTGAATATGTACTTTACTGGGTACTGTCGGGTTGAGGTGATATAAAATTAAATCATTTAAGAGGTTTTCATAATGTTCAAGTTTATTATTATTATTATTATTATTATTATTATTATTATTATTATAAATTTCCTTTTTCCTTGTTATTTCAAGACATAGTACAGTCTAGAGCAGATGAATTTTATGGTCACTTGGAAGCTACTGCAGACTGCATGAGACTACTGTCATGTATTCAATATTTTTCATCCTAATTGGTGATCAAGGCAAATTGGATTCCCTGAATAATAATAATTTGTTGTTTTCATAGAGACTATCTGGATACACACATAATTGGCAGAAGGAGGTTTGTGTTCTGCCTCTCAAACAAGTGAGTCTTCAGGGGTCTCAATTCTCTCTGTTGATCTTGTGGCTTTTATCATATACTAGTCCTACAGTATGTTTTAACAGTGATTTGGCACAGGATTGACTGTGTTGGCTAAACAGTCCAGATGTTTCAATTTACAAAACCTATGATTTTAGTCTGTAATGTTGCATCATCAGCATTTCTAACACAGTGGCATGAGAGCTGATAAGGAGTCATTTAGAAGGAAGTTTGTCTTCCATATCATCACAGTGGTTTTTTGTTTGTTTGTTTAGGCTCCAAGCCACAAGGCAATGCTGTGTACTTTTCAAACTGTCAGTATTTGTTATGTCTGGGAGACAGATTTCCCTGTGATCTATGTCACAGTCAATGGGTACCTGAACTTGTTTTATGAACTCCTATTATTCCTTTGATGCTAATTGTTTAAGTGTAGATCTAGAAAAGGCAATTGTTATTCTTAGCCTCCTTTGACTCAGAGAATCGCAAAATGGCTGAGGTTAGAAGGGACCTCTGGAGGTCACCTGGTCCAATCCCCCACCCTGCTCAAGCAGAGACACCTAGAGCTTCTGAATATGTCCAAGGAAAGAGACGCCATAACCACTCTGTGCACCCACACAATAAAGAACTATTTCCTGATGTTCAGGAAAAATATTCTGTTTCAGTTTTTTCCCACTACATCTTGTCCCGTCACTGCGTATCACTGAAAAGAGCTAGTTTCAGCTTCTTTGCACCCTCCCTTCAAGTATTTATTGACAAGAGAAGATTGCTAAGTTCCCCCCTGAGCCTCCTCTACTCCAGGCTAAATAGCCCCAGGTCTCTCAGCCTTTCCTGATAGGAGAAATACTCCAGTCCCTTCATCATCTTCATGGACCTTCTTCGGACTGTCTTTAACCTGCACAACACAGATTACTAGGATAGATATGCCTAAGGGTTTGCTTTGGTTACCCACACATAAAAGTTTATTGCCGTTTCAGATGCCCTAGTGAGCCCTGGCATAGCCCCCAGTTGGCCTCTCTAAAAGTACATGGACCTCCCTTAGATTTTCTGTTGTATTTGTGAGAGTCTATAGATGTTTCAAATATCTTAACATACCACGAATGACACTATATATGAGGTCAACTGAGTCACGCCCCATGTGTCTGCTTTGGGGTAAACTGAGATGCTGTCAGGGTTCTCTTAACTGTATTGTCAGATTTGCATATGGCAGCAGGCTGCCATGTTTAGTCAACTGAATATGTTGCAGGAATCTTAAATAATTTCACCTCAGACTTTGATACAGTATATATCAGTTTATGAAAGTACGTATTTGAAGCCTTCTTTTCAATAAATGAATTTATATTGAAGGATACTATTAGGACCATTTTGAAATGTATGGTTTGGCATGAGATGACTTACATCTCTGTAAGTACAAATTTCTGAAAATTTGTCTGTCCATTGAGTATAAATAAAATCTGTGCTTATAATTCAGACATAATTGTCCATATTATAGATTTATAGAATGATTTGAGTTGTAAGGGACCTTCAGGATCATTTAATTCCAACTCTCTCCCAGAGGCAGGGACACCTTCCACTAGACCTGGTTGCTCAAAGCCCCATCCAGCCTGGACTTGAACAGGGCTGGGGCATCCACAAGTTCTCTGGGCAACCTTTAATATATTGTGGATATTCAAAGTTCTTAGTCTCCACTGATGCTTTGCATTATGATGACTTCTCTTTCCATTTCTCGTTCAATTTCTCTTTCTTTTCTCATACAACATTATCTTCCACTGTTGTAAAAACAACATTATTAAGATGTTTTGCTGGTGTATCATATCACCTTGAATCACATTTATGTAGACAGATGCTATTGTTATATATGTAGTTCTCCCCATTGCTCTAAGAATTCAGTTGACCTACCACAGTCCTCATGACTATCTCTGATGACAAAGTCAATAAGTCAATCCTTTTCTGCAAGTCTTACTTTTTCCTATTCCTCTCAACTCTTGTCTTTTTTTTTTTTTTTTCTTCTTTCTTTCTTTTTTAATATTTACCTGCAGCTTTCCACTCGTGTAACAGCATGTGAGCATTGTACTTGCACCTCTCTCAATCCTGGACATTTTCCAGCTTCTCTACTAACTCCAAAGCCTATGTTGCCAGCTGCTCTAACAGAGGTGTAATCATAAACTGGTTGTTATATTGTCTACTTGGGTTTGTCATTTTTTGCTAATGTCAGTGTGGGATTGAATTGGAAGATTTCTGGCAGTTTCTGGTGCTTTTATATACACAAAGTACCTGTCTCTTCTTATTTCTTCATGTAAGTGAGGAAATGTGTTAGGTTGCACTAGGCTCTCTACAGCTGTTTTCAAGTCCTATTTATTTTAAATTAAACTTGATTTCTTTACTATCTTATGGGGAAATTAATCTCAAACATATGGGGCTTTGACTTCTTTTTTCTCTGTTCAGTTAACACTTCAAGGACTTCTTTGTCCATCCTTTCTATTTGTAAACATTCCAGGGATCATGTTCAGCCCATAATAAGCTCAAGTCTTAAGTAGCCAAGAGATGAATGGAAGACATTTTTATTTAAAGACATCTTCTTTAAATTTTGTCACTTTGGAGAAGTCCATTAAGAACTTTTACTTTCATGCTTTGGCCTCAACCTTTCACACATCTCTAGCCTATGTTTGAATGCTCCTTGGAAACTGGTATTAGTAACCTACCTTTCTTTTCTTTGTTTCTTCCTTTGTCTTTTTCCATCTGAATTCTCCACAAATGGACAAGTTCAGGAACCATAATGATCCTGTTCACTCCAGTTCCTCATCTCAGCTTTGGGAGCAGATTAAAATCCTGTGCTACCTGTACTCTTTTTTCATCTTTGCTCTGGAAAAAGAAAAAAAATAAAAAAAAAGTAGTGCTGTGTTCCTCTTCCCACCTTCCCATTTTATAACGAGTAAAAATAGGCCTCCTCAAATCTCTTATGACAGCCCTTTATCACCTTATACATATTGAAATAACTCATGATGTTTGAAATATTCTATTTCATTCACCGCTACCTAATATTTCAAAATTTCTATGACTGGCTATATTATTCTTTTGAATGCATTATATATATATATATATAGACTGGTACATCATACCTTTGAAATAATTTGTGACTGGAAAGAGATGTGAATTTACTAAGGTAGGTAGTGGAATTATAACCTAGAATAATAACTCTGAATATATTATGCACATTCTCAGTCCCACTCTGTAATGTCTATTTCCATGTAAACTCTCCTTTAATGTATTTTATTTTATTTTATTTTATTTTATTTTATTTTATTTTATTTTATTTTATTTTATTTTATTTTAATTTTAAAGTAGTAAATTTGTATACAAAAAAGAGTTCTTACAAAATAATACAGTTTGTATTTTTAATTCCACTTGACAACAACTACAGCTATCACAAAGTTGTAAAACTTCGGAAGGGGCCTTGGTAGGAGTGGATGTTGCTTGTTGTATGACAGGTATATGTCCCCAGCATGGAAAGCAGCATCCCTGGAGATCGATATGGTTGTCTGAGCAAGGGACAGAAATTCAGTTGTGTCTCATATCTGGTTCTCCACATACCACTTTACATGTAAGAGACTATAGGATGCTAACGTCCTTTGCATTCTTATTCCCTGGTATTTCAAAACTATGTTTTGGTTGTTAAGATTCTACCCTGTAAGCCTTACTTTTAGTTTGACCTTTTTCAGAGCCAAGACCATGCCATCTTCCACCTAATTAGCTATTTCTTCGGAGATATTTTGTAAGCGTGTCTCATTTCTCAGTTTTAGATTCCGAATCTGATTTGATGAGCTAATGATCCTATTAGTAGACTCAGCATGGTAGTGACATTTTCAGAAATAGTATATAGGAAGAGATTGGGAGATAGGTTGTGTTTCTTACACATTACTCATATTCTTCCTGTTCCATCCTTCCAAAGAATCTGCATGATGACATTTTGAGGATAAACAGAACAAAAATATTTTATAACTGGGTGGCTACATTCTGCTAACTCTGAATTTGAGTTGGTAAACTGCTCCTAGGGTCAGAATATCTTGTTTCATTGCTAATTACCTAAGGTGGTTGTTGCTGTTGTTGCTGTTGTTTTGTTTTGTACTGTCTGCAACATTTTGCTGTATTTGTTTTCATTTGAACTGAAATGTATCTGGAAATATCCTTTCTATATCTTATTATGATGATTTTCTATCACCCTTTTTATGAAAAAGTCTGACTCTGACTTTAGCAGCTAAGCTGTGGCTTGAGCACCTAAGGACTCAATTGGTATTCAAGGATATGTTTCCAAATTTTAACTATTAGTTCTGCAATTAGAGGGAGACAGTTTTCTGCAGAAGGTAAGAGTGGGAGGCAGCAGCCCCAGGAAATGGAAAGATCTGGAGATAAGTTTTACAGCTTTGATAAGGTTTGTGATTTTAATCACTCTTCTACCAAACTGGACAAAACCACACCACTTCCTGACTGGCTCTGAGTATATAAAGACTGGATAAAATACTCAGTGGGGCAGTGCATGTGAACAAAACTGACAAAGAAAGCATTATGTGGCATTCTCATGACTAGCAGATATAAAAATCAGAAGCTGGATATTTACTGCCGAAAAATATTTGTGCACTATCTATGGTTATTTATTTGTGCTATCGGAAAAGCTTACTAGGATTTGCAAAAATTTATATTAAGTCCTTGCACTCACTGTTACACCCAGCTAAGATTTTTCTTAATCACTACTGTGATTAGAAGCAGTAGGAGGACTACTGTCAGAGTTGGAATCTTCACCACACAGATTTTCATAAGAAAAAGTATCTTAATGTGAATCCATCTTGGAACAAAGCATCGATGATTTTGGAAAAGTAATTAATTCTTCAGTATTTTCAAGTGCCTGGTACTGCTGCTCGAGGAAAGGACACAAGGCTTGTGACAGGGCCAGCTTTTCATGGTGCATATTTCCAAAGCATCATGAAGAATTGGTATTACACTTATACTCTTTCAATTTCAAATGATTTTTTAAGTTCCTGGCTTAACTGATTATATTGTTTAGTCTTGTGTTTTAAATTCAGTATTCTTATCAAACAGAAAAACTGAATTTAAGATAAAACACTCTTCCCTTCATTTTTATTTATATATATATTTATATATTTCAAAGTAATGATTGAAAAATACCATAATCTTTCAATGGTCTTGTTCTCTTAAGGCCTTATCTAGTCTAAAATTATATTTTTCTCCTCTCTGTAATCTTTACAATTTACACAGCATTTGCTCTTCAGAACATTACCCTAGATCCTCTCAGTTCATCCTCTATTTCCATATAATTTACTTCCATTATATGTTTCTCTTTCAGAATATCTAGAGTGCTCTCAGAACATTTCTTTCATTCTTCTTTTCAATCTGAAGCCTTTCACGTAGAAACTTATTATCTATCACAGTACATCTTCCAGCTTCTCCAATTTTAGTTGTCTCTTTGAATATTTTGTTACAGAAGAAAGTCATTTTGAACAATATTTTTTTATATTTATTGATTTATTTTATTTTAAATTAATTTATTTATTTATTTTCTGCAGAGCTCAGCCTTCAGTATCACCATATTCTTAAAAGTCATGGAATAATTCAGATTGGAAGGTATCTAGTCTGATTTTCTGCTCAGAGCAGGTTCAATCCTGAATATAGACTGGGTTGCATTGTACTTTGTCCTGTTAAGTTTGAAAACCTCCAAATACCAAAAAATAACAGATTCTCTGCATGAGCTGTGTCAAGGCTTAATTATTCTCATAGGTAACATTCTTTTCTTCATATCAAATCAGAAGTTTATTTCAGTTCACATCTACTGTCTTTCCTTGTTTCACTATCCACCTAAGTATGTCTAAGTATGCCTAATACCTGGCTTCATTTTGGTAAGCTACCCAAAAGTACTGACAGGCTGCAGTTAGACCCCTCCCATGTTAGCTCTTCATGCTGAAAAAGCCAAAGTCCCTCAGCCTCTTCTCACAGGGTAAGTGCTCAGGCCCTGACCATCCTGGAGCCACCAGCTAAACTCTCTTGTAATAGCACCCTTCTTATATTGGGAAGTTCAAAACTGGATACAATATTACAGGTGTTGTCTAAAGACTGCTAAGAAGCTTCCTTGATCAGGCATTATTTAATTCATACATAATTTATTTTTTCTTATCTTGTAAGCCTTCTTCACTGCAGCAGTGCAATGTTGAATCATGTATAGCCTTCTATCAGTTGGCACCCCCAAGCCATTTTCTGCAGATCTGTCCTTACTCAGTGCCCAGCCTGAATTAATGCAGATGATTATTCCTTCCCCATTGCAGGCCTTTGCATTTGTCCTTGCTGAATTCTGTAAATTTGTTCTAGGATTGTTTTTCCAGCTTATGTGTCTGAATGGCAGCCCTGTCCTATACTGTCCACCTAAAATTAGTATAATTTGAAAATTTGAAGAATGGCCTTCTGCCTCTTTCTCTACATCACTCAAAAAAGTTTTGAATGAGTCCTATGGTAGATCCCTGTGAAGCTGTGTGTCCTGGCTCCAGGTAGAATACGAACTATTATCTGCTATCTTTGTGCCCAAGTATTTAAGCAGTATTTCACCCATATAGTAAGTTCATGTATCTAGACCACAACATGCCAACTTAAATACATGGATTATGTTGAGAAAGCAACAAAAACCCTTGTTAAAAACTTTGTTAAAGTCAAGATACACAACAGTTACTGTTCTGCTCTCACCCACAGGCCTGTTTTTTTTTTTTGTTGTTTGTTTGTTTGTTTGTTTGTTTTTTCCTCACAGGAGGTAATCAGTTAGGTCTAAGTAAGTTTCAAGCAGGCATTTAGTCCTTTGTGAATCCATGGTCCTCATGGATTCATCATCTCTTCCTGGTCATCTACTTCACATGTTCAGAAATGGCTTCCTAGAGGACACATTCCATGATTTTCCCTAGAACTAAGTTTGGACTGACTGGCTTGCAGCTTTCTGGACTGTTTTTCTTGACCTTTTTGAAAAAGGATGCAACATCTGCCTTTCTCCTAGTATCTGAGGGCCTTTTGAAGTTGACAGACAGTAGCCTTACAGTGAAATCAGCCAGCTATCTCTACCGTTGGATGCATTCTTGTGAGTTCTATGGACTTGAGAAGGGTTTGGTTTCTCAAGAGATACATGGCTTGATCTTCTTCCACTGCTGATAGTTGCCTTCTTCCTGGAACTTTGTTTCTAGACACAAAAAACCTGAGATGTCTGTGAAGGTGAAGCAAAGCAGGTATTGAGTACCCAGCCTTCTCTGCATCCTCTGTCATTGAATCACCTACCCTATAATTTTCAGGGTAGGCTCTCCAATTCCCTTGTCAGATTCAACATGAGTTCAATTTTGGCATTCCTAACAACATCTATCATGATTTGGCAAGATTTCTGTATTCCTCAACTACAGCATGTACTCACTTCCACCCTCTGATACATAATTTTTGCACCGAGACTTAATCCTGAATTTCCTATGTCATCAAACCAGTCTCCTTATCTATCTACTTGTACTTCAAGATTATTCATTCTATGCTTCCTTAATTTATTTATTAAAATAATATGTTTGAAAGGAATTTCAAAAGCTTTCAATATTCAATATTCTGGTGATCTGATATCATACCAATATACATTTTTACCTTCTATATTTACTCAGTTTTTAAATGTCTTATGATTTTAAACACATTTAATCCTTTTAACACACTAATAAAAATGTCATGTCTCTCTCAAAAAAAAAAAAAAAAAGTTAAATAAGTCTCCTTTCTTTAGTCATTAGTTTTCCTGCTGTATCTATGCTCTTCACTCAGTGTAAATGGGGGTATAAGAAAGAGGAAGGATAACAGGAGTGGTTGAAAAGTTGCTGTTGAAAACTCTATAACTATCTTGTCCAGTATTTTATTTAGTATTTTAGATACAGTAGATACTAGTCCATGCAAATTTACATGCATTTTCCCAAAGCAATTCAAAATAATCTTATAATTTACTTGGATAGCATATTATCATATAGTCTTTGCATGGCCTACTGAAAATATGCAGGGCTGGATGTTCTTTCTTTCTCACTTCCTTTCTATTCTTGAAGGATTCCAATTATTTTCAACGTTCTTATGACATAAAGGCTAGCAGCATAATTTTTTGTCTATTTCTTCTCTTTTTAGTTCTGCCACACCTGATCACATTTTTTAATCTTAGAGTGTAACTGAAAAAAGTTGAAGAACATAGTCCTTACTTCCACTATTCTTCTAGCTACACCTTCACTTAGAATGTTTTGTGGATGTAATCTGAGCTGAAGTTGCTAATTTGTTAAGCTCATTAACCAATAATTGTAAATTCCATCTTTCCCTGGCGCTTTTCAATTATGTAATTTTCTTTTGCATTATGAGCTCACTTCATTTCCATAAATGATATCGCTCCATGTATTATTATACATATATCTGTCTAACCACAGTGCCTCAAAATTTTGATTGTTGACTGGAACCCCATTGTGCTTGGTGCTGAGTAAATACAGATCAATAATGAAGCAAACCTGTCTCAACTATAAAAAGTATAACAATAAGATGAGAGACAACAGATGGATGCAGACAGATGGGACAAAAATGAGACAAGACTTATTTTCACTGCCTTAGGAGTATGCCCCAACTACAATATATTTCAATGGGTGCATATTTTTATTTAAGCTCACTTGTTTCTGAGAAATAAATATATATATATTTTAAACTAAATTGATTTTACATTAAAACAACAACAATGAAAAAAACCACAACCTTGTGCCTGTGGTTGCTAATTTGTTAAGCTCATTAACCAATAATTGTAAATTCCACTTCGAGAACTGTGGTTTTGTGTTTTGTTGCTTGCGTCCTGTTTTATGACTTGATAGTGTCTTGTTGCTTGAGATATTCAGTCTGTAAGTATGACCACTGAAGTACCAAAAGAATAGCTTTTGGCATTATGAGGACATTGTCATTGCTGGAACTTGATAGGAGAAGCAGGACAGCATTGGTGTTAGCTGAATTTTACTGATGTTTCCAACTAATTACTTGAAGGTCTTTACCGTTCTGTGGCGCCAGGAATAACCCAAATTTTTGTCTATAATCCATACCAAATTTGCACACTGCATTTTGAACTGGCTTATTTTCAATGTTATTATCTTTTTAATCTTACTGTATTTCACTGTATTATTTTAGTTGGAGATCCCTTAGGCCTCTTTTATCATAAGATTATCTTAATTTGAAGGAACAATATATTTCTCACTTCTGGAATGCTAATTCTAGTTCTGCATATGCTCTCTAGGTTTGTACTCTTGGACTCATTATTATTAGAGGCTAGGTTTGTACAGTGCCCTTTGAGAACAGATAGCTCTGAGAACTGATGAATTTTGAATTCGTGTTCCTATTTCATCAGACAGTGTAGCTGAGTCATCAGCAACAATAATACAGTTTTCCACTTGTACAAGCTACTGTTTTATAGAGGAAGGATAAACAGATAAGCAACAATTATTCTGGGACTATACCTGTGTTTGTAAAACTTAGCTGTGATGTTTTGCTCAGATCTGTGGTAGAATTCACAAATGCCATTCTGTGGCATTTCAGTAGATTTCAGCGCTCTGAATTCTGTACAGAGCATACTTTGTAAACTGTTAGGAGGATGGACTATGTGATCCTTAGTATGCTTGTGCTCAAAGGTAAAAAGTGTAAGGAACTTATTTTGTTTGTTTTGTTTTCTCAATAGGATTTCTTAGAGAAATAAGATTTAAGTGATCATATTGTATGTCCATCCATCCCTCCCCTTTGCTTGTCCATAGCTTTTACCTTGTCCACCAGGTTGAATGAACTTTGTCATAGGCACAGTTGTTTCAAAGACATTCTGTTCCTAGACATGTTGTGAAAACAGATAGGTAAGTATTTGGGAGAGAACATGCTGCTGTCTGCAGTATGACCTCAGGCCTTACTGAACAGTAGGGAATACACATAGAAGTGCATTATCAAAACTTCAAGCACCAGATAAATTTTATGTGGAAATCATATCTTCCAAGATAACACTGGACACAACTCCATAATCAAAATTTATTAATTTCTTGGTTCATTAAACTATTAGGTTTTAGTTTTAAAAAGTTTCTGACTTTATTTAAAACACTCTTCCAATCTATATTTCCAGTTAGTATTATTTCCTGAAATATCTAATTACACGTTATCTTTTTACAATCACACAGTCTCTTCTTTTTCCTCTCCCCAAGAAACTTAGAACTACTCTCTTCATACTTGACAACTAGATATGGAGCTGTATAAAGCAGAAGAAAGTTTCCTTCACAGTTTCTGCTTCTTATAGTATCTGGACTCTTACCTTTACTCTTACCCGCCTTTCCTACATTAGTGCAAAGAAAGCTGTTTTGGAGATTAACTTTACCATCTGATGTCTTGTTTTCCATAAACTACCCTGAATCACCTTTACGATAGCTGTGCCATGCTGTGAGGATAAGTGTTGCAATCTGGCCAGATATTTGCCTTCTAAGTCAATAATAAAATTTGTCAAGTTAATAAAATGTAATTAATGAAAAGAAAATCCTTTCTTTTTGATATGAGTTCACTTTTTTTTTTTTTTTTTTTTTCCCTAGACCAAGAATGAATCATGGAGAACCAGCAAAACTCTGGTGAAAAATGAAATGAAAAATGTTAAGGTAAGGCAGCTTGCTCACTGTAAATGCTAATCTGAAAGCAGATGGAGTGCTTCTTCATATACAACATCCTGAGACTCTCTACTCAACAGGCCAGCCCATTTGATGAAGTACATTGCTGTCCTGAATTTTAATGTGACAGGTGTACTTTTAAGTCTCTTGTTTATACTTTAGTACTTGAGGTCAATGGCAGGACTACAGCACACTCTTATTTATCTACCCTTATTTGTTGATCATGTGTAGGAAAAAGAAAACCTGCAGAGGCCCTCACCCATACATTGGATCTGTTACTCTGTGCAGCTACATCATTGAGCAAAGTACCAAACTTAATGCTTGTGAAAGGACTTTACAGAAACTACAGAATGCTAAAATGAAACATTCACAATAAAAACACTTTTTTTTTTTTTTTTCTTCAGCCAAGCATCAAAACACTTACAGAAGGGCATGGGCTCTCTCTATGCACCTAAAGGCGGTATCCTCACATGGTTTCATCACAAATCGTCACATGGTTTCATCACATCCAGCACACTTCTGTGTTCCTCCTAACTAAACTTGCACAGAGGCAGCTGTTCCCAAATTGCCATTGTAACATAATTCAATTCTATTTCTGAAGTCATTACCGTAGGCCCGTTGCTATGACAACACAACACTCTCTGTTGCTAATGCGTATGTCTCAGAAACAATTAGAGAAGTACCACTATCCCCAAATTGACTTTAATTAGATTAGTTAAAAAATTATTCTCTACTACCATACATTTGTGGAAAGTGTGTGATAAATCTTTTCCTTAATAAATGATTACAGACAAAAATAGCTTGATTCTGATACATTCCCCTTACTTTTATAGCTGTTGACCTTTTATTTCCATGTAAGAAAAAAGAAGGTGAAATCAACAATTCTCTTCCTCTGAGTTGGGAATATGAAGTAACCACAATTAACCAGAAAGCCTTAAAAGGAAACTATATATTTCCTTAAACACCCTGTTTCTTCTGAAAAAAATTAAATGTTCAGATAGATCTAGAGGCTTTTAGGTACTTACTGTAATTATTATGTTGGTTTTTTTGTTGTTGTTTTTTTTTTTCTCCTTGTATTCTAGTACTTATTACTAACATGGGAATTCAGTGTAGGATGTATCTGATTATTCAGACTTGTCCTTCTATAACAATACATGTAATTTGCCACTAAGATAAGTTTTCAAGTCTCATTCCAAATGATTTTTATCCCACCTAACGTTTAATTGTATTCTCACCCTTCCAGTGGGGTTCTGCCAAGCCAACAGGTCCTCTGCAGTCTTGAACACAGTGTTGTGGCAATGTTTTTGCCTATCAGGGTGTGGAAACAGAAAAAGTCAGATTTTCGGCATCGTAGATGCAGCCAGGGATTTATCTTCACATATTCACAAATAAATAAATAAATAAACCTTTATTTCAAGATGAATTTGTTATAAGCTTAGTTCTCCCAAAGTGACATATTACTCTATTACATTTCTGAACTCATTATTTGATTGATATATGTCACTTTAACAGAATGCTGTTGTGATGTTACGCGGTAACTTATGGAATTGCAACTAACTTAAAAGTAATTTCTTGCTTATTTATAAAACAGAGAATCAAAGAATCAAGTAGGTTGGAAAGCACCTCTGAGATCATCTATTCCAACTTTTCATCTAGCCCTGCCAAGTCCACCATTAAACCACGTCACTAAGCTCTACATCTACATGTTTTTTGGAGACCTCCAGGGATGGTGACTCAACTACTTTCCTGGACAGCCTTTTTCAGTACTTTGCAACTGTGGTGGTTTTAATTGGGTAGGCAGCCAAGTTCCACCACGGCCACTCTCTCACTCCCCCTCCTCAAAAGGAAAGGGGAAGAAAATACGATGCAAAGGGCTCAAGGGTTGAGATAAGGATGAGGAGATCACTCAACAATTATCTTGACAGGCAAAACAGACAGCATAGGGAGATAGTAAGATTTATTGCCTATTACTAACAAGCCAGAGAAGTGAGAAACAAAAGAAAGAAACTAAATAGGCCTTCCCCCCATCCACCCCACCCTCTTCCACCTCCTCCCCCTGAGCGGTGCAGGAGAATGGGTGAATGGGGGCTGTGGTCAGTCCCTGACGCTTCATCTCCGTCCCTCCTCCTCGGTCACCATCTTCCCCTGCACTATGGGGTCCCTCCCACGGGATGCCGTCCTTCCTGAACTGAGCCTGCAGGGGCTGCCCACAGGCAGCAGCTCTTCAAGAACTGCTCCCACAAGGCTTCATACCACAGGGGCCATCCACAAGGAGCAAACTGCTCCAGCACGGGTCCCCCAAGGGTGGCAGCTCCCCCCAGACTCCCTGCTCCACCGTGGTCTCCTCCATGGGCTGCAGCGTGGAATCCTGCTCCCCTGTGGTACTCCATGGGCTGCAGGGGGACAGCCTGCTCCACCAGGGGTCCCTCCACAGGCCGCAGGGGACTTCTGCTCTGGTGCCTAGAGCACCTCTCCCCCTCCTTCTTCACTGACCTTGGCACCTGCAAGGCTTTTTCTCACTTCTCTCACTCTCCCAGCTGATGTGAAGCAGTGATTTGTTGTTTTGTTTTGTTTTGTTTTGTTTTGTTTTCCCTCCCTTTCTTAAATATGCTCTCTCACACTCTCACAGAGGTGCAAACAACATTGTTTATTGGCTCTGCTCTGGTCAGCAGCAGGGCCCTTACCTAACATGAGGCAGCTTCTAGATCCTTCTCACAGAAGCCACCCATATGGCCCCCTCCTACCAAAACTTTGCCATGTAAACCCACTATAGCAATCCTTTCAGTGAAGAATTTTTTCCTAATAACCAACCTAAACCTCCCCTGCTGCAACTTAAGGTTATTTCCTCTTGTCTTATCACTTGGGAGAAGAGAACAATCCCCACCTCCCTGTAGCCTCATTCAGGGTAACGGTAGAGCACAACAAAGTCTCCCCTGAAACTCCTTTTCTCCAGGCTAAACAACCCCACCTCCCTCAGCTGCTCCTCATAAGACTTGTTCTCTAAATCTTTATCAAGCTTCATAGCCCTTCTCTGGACATGCTCCAGCACCTCGATGTCTTTGATGAACACAGTACTCAAGGTGCAGCCTCACTAGAGCAGAGCACAGAGGGACAATCACTTCCCTAGTCCTGATGGCCATTCTATTTCTGATAAAAACCAGGAAGGCCAACAGCCTTCTTGGTCACACTTCTTGACCACATGTTCCACAATAACAGTTTTTATTTTTGAGGGTGGAAAAATCGTCATTCAAATATAACAGAAAATCTCACTGCATTACACGTGAAGTACATTTTAACAAGTTTTGTTGTTGTTGTTTGGTTGGTTGGTTGGTTGGTTTTTTGTCTTAACAGTACACATACATCATCTTTTTATTTTATTTATTTTTTTTACATATAGTAACAATAATAATGGTAACAATAATAACCATAGCAATGCAAACTACTGTTCATACTACATTGCTTTTCTTTATGTTATTTCTCAATGTCTGAGAAAATCACAATTGTTGGATTTGGAACAGTTGATATATTATAGCATTAAGTACTAGTTGCTTTCCTACTCAGTAATTTGTCTAAAGTAGGAGAAGCTGAAGAAATGAGGTCTTCACAAAGACAATAAGGTAACTCTGAAACAACAAAACTGATTCTTGCAAGGTTTCCTCAGCTGAGAGTGTCTCTGAATTCCATCTTACCATGTGGCTGTAATGACCATTACTGAGGTATAGATTCAGTCTACCTAAGCTCACTGTCCATAATAAAACAGAAAAAATCCATGTGTACTTGACAGAAGCATGAATGATATATTTTGTTAGAATTCGGAGATTTTTGAGGAAAGAGAAGACTCCAAAATAAGGACTGGTTCAGAAGAAATGAACCTGATATTGTGAGAGCACTCAGTTGTGCTGGATCATGAAGAATGCGATCAGAGCAATCTTGGCTTCACTCCAATGTTTTAGTTGCTGCTGAGAGAGGCTTGCACAGCGTTAAGGTCTCTTTCATTTTCTTTTCACATTGCCCTGCCATTGAGGAGGCTGTGGTTGCAAAAAAGCTGGGAGGCAACATAGCCAGGATATTTGACCCAAACTGGCCAAAGGGATATTCTATAACATATAGAATCATAGAATGGTTTAGGATGGAAGGAATCTTAAAGATCATCAAGTTCCAACCCACCTGCCATGGGCAGGAACACCTCCCACCAGACCAGATTGCTCAAAGCCCCATCCAACCTAGGCTTGAACACTTCCAGGAATGGGGCATTCACAGCTTCTTTGGGCAACCTCTTCCAGCATGTCCTCACCCTAATAGTAAAAATTTCTTCCTTATCTAAGTCTATCCTCAGCCTGTCTTCATAGGAGAGGTACTCCATACCTCTGATGATCATTTTTGTGGCTCTAATCTGGACCAACTCCAGGTTCAGGTCTCTCATGTGCTAGTAGCCCTGGTACTCCATACCCTGGACTCTTGAGGGCAGAGCTCCTTGCCCAGCTGGCCACACTGCTTTTGATGCAGCCCAGGATGCAGTTGGATTTCTGGGTTGCAAGTGCATATTGCTGGCTCATGGTGAGCTTCTCATCAACCAGTACCCTCAAGTCCTTCTCTACAGGACTGCTTTCAATGTATTTGTCACCTAGTCTATACTGGCGTGTTTCAGATAGCCCCTCTGCTCATGCATTATACTGGGAGGCTGGGCATCTGGTTTGGGTTGTTGACCCCTAACTTCAAGAATAATTAAAATTGAGTGTTGGACATCTAGAACAGTAAATATGTTTCTGTTATAATCAGTATAAACAGTAAATATATCTCCTGTTTCTGTGGTAGACAATGGGCATATGTGAAATACATCTGAAACAAAACTATTACCAACTAGTACTGTTCCAGACAGACCCTTGATGATATATGGGTAAACCACTGTGCTGCAAATTGTACAGACCTCATATTATTATTTTTTTAAAGGCACTTAAACTTAATAAGGAATGACTTCTATTAGAACACTAAAGAAAGTCTATTCATCAAAGGCTGCATCTATATTAGATGTTGGGATGGAGCAATAATGTAGTTTTGCAACAAGCGAATATTACAACAATGAATATTTGTTATTGGTGCTCTGTGAATGAATGAAGTGGTCCTGTGGCTGCTTCACCTTCTATGATGATGATAGTGAGGAAGACCCATGTTTCTGCTGGAGCTCTTTCTAGATTGTGAATTTATCCAAATTGTGTACCGTTCCCTTGGAGGTATAGTAACAAGTAATATAGTACAACTGGAGAAGATCAGTAGATCGAAGCAGCAAAGGCTAAAGGTCTTACATACTCATCATGTGGTTCCAGCATATATGAGCTTTGGCCTAGATTCATTTGGAGCCATTGGACAAAAATGTCTGCATACTGATTCAAATCTATCCGAAGAACCAGTTATTAGTTTGGGTTTTTATATTTCCTTTAGGGGTTGCAATACATTTATCTTGCATCTGAAATAGATCTTTAATTTCTGTTTCTTTAGAGAGAACATTAATTTATGTACCACTAATCCTCTCTGAAACTGCAATTGTATGGAGTAAATGTGATTATTGGAGTTTTATTGCAAAACTACATTATTGCTTCATTCCAGCATCTAATATAGATGCAGCCTTTGATGAATAGATTTTCTTTAGTGTTCTAATAAGAGCCACAGCCAAATAAACTGGGGTTCTCCTAGGACCACTACAAAAATATTTCTGCTCTTGATAGCTTATCCAGCACAGGTAGTCTTGGTCAGAGCCCAGTCGCCTCTGTCACTTTTTGCATGACACTTAACATAGACTCACAGTTTACACTGAGGTCAACCTGAAAATGAGAATAATGTTGGAGATGAGAAGAAGGTGACAGAGATGTACTCAGGGTAAATGAGTAATTTCTGTGCCTATTTCTTCCAAGCTGAATAAGAACAAAGTGAATTAATTTAACAATTGTCAGTAACTTACATCATGATAGATTTTATTTACTAATTGTTCTGATAGTACATTACCCTGTCCACTGTAGGTCTGTTCCACCTCCTATAGCAGTCAAGCTGGATTCTGCCATTTGTCAGCAGAATTTTATATAAACTTTTACTGAGTACAGTCTACATGGATAGAATATAAACCTTGTTTAACTTCCTCCATCAAGCCACATCATGGCATATCTATAAAAACATGATATTGAAAAATATGAAAACAGTTATCTTGAAAAACAAACATGTGTACCAGCTAATTGTACTAACCACCGAAAAGCTTTTTACCAGTTGAACTTGAACCAAAAGAGATAAGAGAATTCTGCAGAAAACAAATAAAGACAAGGAATCAGGGTTTCTAGGTCAATCTGGTGTGATGGAAAGACAGCAAGATTTAGACTGAGTGTTTTTTATTTGCTGTAATAAGTTGGAGCATATAATTGTTGTAGCTAAAGTTGTGAGACCATTCAGTGGTGTTCACTGAAGCAGAAGAGGAAGCAACATCTGTTGATGAAAAGCCGAGGTTATTCATAAAGTGGCAGCGACTTAACACAGAATAGAATATTGTATTACTCTCATTGGTGACCTTTATATTTTTACTAGAGCTCTTTTAGCTATATACATAGTGAAAAATCTTTACACATAAAATAACATTTATGGAAAGCAAAACTCTCTTTTCTTTTTATGGATTGTGTACAACTTGATCATTTTATCCAAATGATCAAATTCGTTGCTTACATCTGTGGCTTTGGTTTCACGCAAGTCATTTGTATTGAATGGTATTGTACAGAGGGAGCACAACTACTAGAACCTCTTGAGAAAAAGTAAAAAGAACATGTCAGTGTTATTCTAGGTGTACAATTGTTCATGCTGTTCTTGCACAGAACAGGTAAGTTTCTGAAAACAAGAAACACAAGGAGCATTTCACACTGGGGATGAAAGGGAAAGTCAATATGGGTTTCTGAATTACCACTTTAATTCATGACAGGATAAAAAATAAAAAATAAAAAATCAGCATTTTAATGGATGAAAATTTGTTTCCTTCCAATAAATATAAAATGTTGGAGCTATTTTTCCTGTTTTGGCAGCTGAATCCTCCTCAATATTTTTCTCCAGCTTCACACTGCTATAGGAACCACAACTGAAATCCACAGCAGTAGAATGCTGCAAAGCGTATATATATTGTATAGGATCCAGCCTATTAAAATCCCAAAACTTCATGATAGGCCAGCTGTTAAGGACAGTGTAAGTAGCAGAAACTTCCATGGCATAAAGTTTTCTTCCTGTGTCTCTCCAACTGCTATTCCTAAGTGGCAGTCACTAAGAAGTTCTCAAAAATAAAGTTACAATAGTGCCACAGAGACTGTCATTATCCTCCTCATGGGATGAACTAATGTTGACAACAGCAGAAAATTGCACCATTTGTTTTGGTTTCATTTTCCTTTCTGTTTTGTTTTGTTTTGTTCCATCCCTCTCCCTGCCCCTCCCATTCTCCCCTGCCTTCAACTTTCTTCAGAGCTTGAGATTGGCTAGTTCATGAAATCTACTTGGTGAATACAAAAAAAAAAAAAAAAAAAAAAAAAGAGAGAGATTGAATCCCCAAAGGAAATGTTGGTGAGATGTGAGAACTAAGATGTTATGTGACTTAAAAGACCAAACTTGCAAGAATCTATACTGCATCCATAGGTGTGGTGAACACAGAAAAGCAATCTCCTTCTTCCTTGAGGTTAAATACGTCCAGATGATAATGATGATGAGAGAGAACATAGGATTTGTCATACATTCCTCCTCATTTGTTGAGATTGTTGAGTCGCATTTCTACCACCTTCAGATGTGACCAATGCTTGATGCTTGAGGGGAAAAACCCTTTATGGATCTAGCCAGATGTGTTGAGAGGAAGGTGCGAAGGGGATAAATTCTTGACCCTTACAGCTATCAATTTATACTCTGAAGCATAGTAATATGTTATATATTCATATTGTTGTTATTACTCAAAAAATTATTCAGCCCTCTAAAATCTTTCTAAAATATTTAATTTAATATTCTCCTGCTGAAGTCAATTCCAAGGGATGGCACCATGCTGTGAAAAGTATTCACTATCACAATTTTTACTGTACTTTTGCCTTCCATTTATTTTGTTGCACATCCTTTCTTGATTCATTATAGCATAGGGTTAAGAGTAGGGTCTTATCATTCTGCAGTTCATAAAAATAAATGAAAAGAATGGACTATTCCAATTTCCTATGTGAAATAAATTTTGAGTTGTTTTCTTTTTGTGTGTTTAGAGAAGAGCTTAGTGTCTGTATTTTTCTTTATATGGAAACAGAAAAAGTATCGATGTCAAAACTTTCCATGATAAAATATGAAATAATTGTGTTTCTTTTAGAAGCATTCTGGATTTATGTTTTATATTCTGCATATACTGTTTCTCTGTGTATACATTTATTATCAATAGCTTCATTAATTCCTAAAGAGATTTCAATAGTACCCAAAATGTTAATATGGAAAACAACTATCAATTATTATTTTATTGAGTATTCCCAGCCCTAGGTTTAAATTCTGCTCCAGTTTCATGTGAAAACAAGATTGGGAAATACTACATTTTTAAAGTCATTTAGGGGACATTCTGATTACCCTGACATACCTATAACTTCGTCAAGAGATTCTGATTTTTATATTAATCTGCACATTCTAGAGGATCTGCTAAAACTGCTCCTTATATAATTAATTACATACAACTATATTTATCTTAATGAATGCTGGACTGAGGTTCTTTTGGCATATTTGTGATTGCATACAAAACTGTCGTGATTCACAGGATCATACTGCCTAAAAGAATACGGAAATAAGAACTGAGAAATGCGTACCAAAACATACCAAAGGATTATGTCAGGAATACTAATAGCATAAGTAATGAAAGTTGGTGAAAATTCACAGAAATGCACATATTTAAACCCATGTTTGTATATTAACGAGTACAATCTTAATTAACCTTTAGTACAAGAAGCTGATGAAGCTACTTTGCTGTGAAATCAAATCCTGAGTATCTATAACCAACACTGAATTATATTTACCCACTATCTTTATTTCTTCAGGCAACTCTCTGAGACAAATGGGAGCATGCATGGTCACTCAAACAGATGGCCTCTAGACCAGATCCAGCCTCCTTCCATCTATCCTGCTATTTTATTTTATTTTATTTTATTTTATTTTATTTTATTTTATTTTATTTTATTTTATTTTATTTTATTTTATTTTATTTTATTTATTTATTTTCCGGGGCACAGTAATTTGAGCAGCAAATGCAGCCTGAGCATCTTTCTCTTTCTCTTCCAACACTGATGCCTGTCTGCTACTGCAATATGATGTTGAGAAAGAGAAGGGTAGAAGGAAAAGGCTTTACTGAAGCTTCTTTTTACCTCTTCTCATGTCTTTCCTCCACATTTGAGAGACCACACAGTGTGATCTTTGTGCCTCACAGTTGGGGCAGCAGGAGAGAGGCTGCTGAGCACCCCTGCTCCTCATCCTTCGTTGCTACTTTTCTGAATAGGCTCCTAAACACATCTGTTTGTGTCCTTCTTATTCCTGTTATGCCTGAGGTCTGTAAATATGCAGAAGTACTTCCAGTTAGGTGCACCTAAGCAAACTGCTGCATACCAGAATATGAGATTTTCCCTGACTATCTCTTCTGAAGGCATCAATTCATCATTTATGAAGCAAATCTGAATACTTTCGGAAAGGATTAGTGTCTGCACAAATTGGAAATGCAAGTGTTAAACTGTCTTTGAAAATCCTAGAAAAAGATTTGATGTACCTGAGGTCTAGGGTTCATTCAGGTCTTCTTTGAATTTGATAGTTTGGAATATTTGATCAGTATTTCCAGATGTTCAGCCAGGTTTCTGTTTAAGTATCCACGCTGCTGGCCATCCCCTGAAATCAGATCAATCTCTATCTGTTTCTACATACTAGCTTAGTATTTTTAAAGCACTCAGTCATTAAATAGGTTAGCCAGGTTGTGGACATTATTCTGAGTTTTTTGAATGTCGCATTCACTGTAGTGGGTACCTGCATGCCCACCCGAAGTGTTGGATGACATAGAACCATGTCTTTAATGCTGGCTATTGCAATTCTGAAGCTTTTAGGCATTCAAGCAGTATGTTGCATGCAGTCTATGATGTCTTTCAACATCTGACCTTTTTATTTTTTGCTGCTTCAGTCTTTGCGAAGGTGGTCTAATTTGTGACAATGTTGTATTAAGTTTGCTTTCTCCATCCTACAGAAAATTGATATTTTCAAGTGTGTTTTTTTTTTTTGTTGTTGTTTGTTTGTTTTTACAGAATTTTTCTAGCAATAATTATGGCTCCTACATGATCAAGAGATTCAGAAGTTGGTAGGATGAGTCACTTATCCCATTCAACTTCCACAATGTCATGATAATGACACTTTCTGAATCAAAACACCTGATTGTCCTTTGCAATACCAAAAGCACCTCTGTACTCCATTCCTATAATTTCATTTTGAGTCTTCTTTTCTGTTAAATCACATTCATATAATCTGCATTGTCTTCATGCAATCTTTTTATTGCACATCAGTGCACATCCAACAGGTTACCTCCTTCTGTGCAAATAGTACCTCTAATTGATAGTAAGATAGTAAGAATCTACCCTCCAGTTCCTTTTTTTGTCTGTAATGTAAATCTCATACAAATATGTATATTTTGCTGCATGACAGATGTGTCCAAAAAAAAAAAAAAAAAAGCAATCATTTTAATCTCTGAAGCTACTAAGTCATGTGTTCTGAGCACTTGGAGAATCACAACAGTTGGAGATGAAAGGGAAGCCGATGGGTCAGGCTATTCACTCTTTTCCTACTACCGGATTGTTCTCAAAAATATATTTTTAACATCATCTGTCCAATTTTTAAATGCAGCTTCATTTCATTCTACTTAAAACCAAACAAGTGAGAGATAGATTACAGTTTTATAGCAGAATAACTCTCTTTGACTCTAAGACAGCTCTGGGTTTTAGATTTATTTTATTGAATGTACAGACTGAGATGAAGAACATTTCATTTTTATAAAGAACTAAAGTATAGGTAAAATAAAATCTGAGCTAAAATGGGAACCAGTCCAAAAATGTTAACAAATGCATGAATTTTCAGGATCCAAAAAATGTAGATAACTCTGAAAAACTATGCTCTTGGACCTTTCGTTATAACTTCTTTACCCTCAGCCAGACAACTATTATTCTGGACTAAAAGTGGGCTGAATACTTAGATGTTACAAATGCACTATCCATGCTGTCAGTGCTGCTTGGCCTGTTTGCACTAGTTGAGGATCTGTCCTGTTAGAATCATGCAGAATACAGTTGCAAGGGACCCAGAAGGACCATTGAGTCCAACTCCTGGCTTCACACACAACCACCCAAAATCAGACCATATGTTTGAGATCGTTGTCCAAATGCTTCTTGATCTCTGGCAGACTTGGTGCCATGGCCACTTCCCAGGGGATCCTTGTCCAGTGCTCTACCACTCTCTCAGTAAAGAACTTTTTCCTAACGTCTAACCTGAGCCTCCTCTGATGCAGCTTCATTCCATTTCCTTGGGTCCTATTGCTGTTGATCTGGACATATATTGTTTGACGACAGTCAACATCACAAATTAGGATTGGATTTTTAAAAAAATCTTTTTTTTTTTTTTTTTTTTTTATGTCCCTGAGAATGGTTAGGAGAGCAAAAGTAGCTCTTACTGTGGCATTAGAGGTTTGTGCGTCAAAATGCACAGGACTCTGTTGTAAACTTTCCAGTTCTATGCCTTCAGAAAATTATGCTACAAGTGATTCTAACTCAGTTATTTCACTGAGATATTAAAAAATCTAAACTCAAAAGAAAATGTTGTGGCATCCAGAGCATCAAAGTAGGTACTGAGCATGTATCCTGTCTCCTTAAGTTTAGCTTATAAAATATTATATACCAGGTTTGCTTTTGTTGTTGTTGTTGTTCTAATTTTATTAAAGCCAGAATAAAGAATAACTAAAAGTGTGTGAACAAACAAAAAAGATGACAGGCAAGCAACAAAAATTAATCAAATGACAAAATGAGAAAAACAACATCTAAGATATAGAGCCAGGTCCACCTGTTGATGGAAGGTATGATAAACTAAAATCAGCAGGAGTAGTTTTAAAAGAATCATATCAGTAGAATGAGGCATCCTTAAAAATTGTTGGTTACGTCATAGTTAACCAAGCTTTTCATAAAACAATAAAAGAAAAAAAAAAAAAAAACTGCCTCAGCAAAACCCAGGCAGTCATGTGATGATGTACTAACAGCTTAAACACAGCAGAAAAACAGAGTAAAAAAGTTTAGAACAAAGAGAAATATCCAGCATAAAGGAAAAATAAAAAGAAGGATGTAACTGTGAGTTAATTGAGTAATTTACTTATTTATTTACTTATTGGTTGACAATATGTATACACCTCAGCTTTGTAAAATCAAATTAATTTAGTATCTTCACAAGTAAGCAACCATAAAGGGGAAACATCAGAAAACAGTAGAAAACAGTATACCTTAAATAACTTCTTAACTGAAAGGTAGTGTGCTGAGCAGCAACTGGATATGGGTTTACCAAAGGGATTGACATGTCTGATAGAGAGAGAATTGCTGTATCACTATGCAGACCTGCTTCTCTCCCTTCGTAATTGAATGCACAGGAGTTTGCAGATGGTCACTCACATCTGCACTCTGAGGTCTTACATGCAGGGCTGGGACCTATTTAGATAGTGCTGTTGTTTTGACGAGCTTGCTGCAGGTATTAGAGAAACACTTAGTTCGCTGAAGTGTATTATTGTTTGATTCTACAGGGCAGATTTAGAGAAAGAATAATTACATCAGTGTAAGGTGAAAAATAACTTAATGAACAAGTGCATGAGAAACTGGATACTGCATTCATTCATTTGCTGCAAAGCTGGGTGGTGAGAGTTCCTCAAATGAGAAAGCCACAAGATTCCTTCATAATGGAAATTGCTAGGAAACGTAAATAGATGAAAGGGTCCTAAATTACCCCATCACATTCTCAGGGCAAAGTTCTATAATACACAGTTGGTAACATCACACTGAAGGAAGATAGTTTGATTTTAAAGTAAATGTCAAGATTCCCTATGTTAGAAAAAAAAAACTATATTCTTATAGCAGTATGGGCAAACATGAAAGCAGGGATAGGGAGGAGTGAATACTGCACAGTGATGGCAGTGTTCATCCTTTATTAATTTTACCTGTACCGCTTACACTTCTCTTACAATCATTTAACATGCAACAGTGACTATATTAAGCATTTTCACTATTCCCTACAAAGTCACCCTGGAGGAATAGCACAGTAGACCTGCTAAGGTTCCCAACTTCTATCCTTTAAGCTCCATCTTAATTAGCTGGTGGAGCAAATGAAATTATTTTGCCATTCCCATGTCCCAACTGGACAAACTGGGACTTGGCAATAGCTCAGTATAAGACACTCCATGCAGCTATATATGGTATATGTTAATGATGCTATTAGTAACACATTGCTGAATGTTAGCATGTTAGAGCTCGTAGTTTCATCTCTCTATGGAAGTGACTTGATTAATGTTAGAAAGAACTTTTTAACAAAGGTGTCGTTTCTGTGACACTATTTTATATTGTCAGGGAAGAATGATAATCTTAACATTGATTATTATTATGCTTAATTAAACAGACCGTGCCAGGCTTCCTCCTCCCCTATCCACTCGCACAAATGCAGTATTTTTTCTAAGATTTGAAGGGTCACTGGCCACCTTGTGATTCCCCTAATGGTTGGTCTGTTGAAGGCTGGTGGGTCCATAACAGTGTAGAAGTTGCAAGGTGCCCAGTCAATGTCAAATGTCCTTTCAAGAGGCTGTTTTTGAAGATGTAGTTTTATTATGTGAGGCTTGTCATTGGAATAACTAAGATGTGTCTTCTAACAAGGATACAATGGGGGCACATTCATCAAAGGAGTAGCAGGTAGGGTGTTTTTTTTTGGAAGGGGGAGATTGTTAACGATTAAATGGCAATCCTACTAATTAAAAGTCAAAAGTAGATAAATAAGGGATAACTCCCTTGATAATTGCCAAATTTATACATTTAGAGAAACCTAGCACATCATAAATATTAAATTGGGCTATTATCTGAAGTGTGTCTGTGCCAGGGCTCCATAAATAAAGACCTGAGGGACTAATCACTAGAAATTTTCATTATTTATCTCCTTGTACATTTTAACAAACAGAAAAGCTATGTCTCCTTTTCAGTGCAAAGCTCAAAGGAAACATGCTAATTTTTTTGATGAATCTTTTGGGGAGGAGAAAAAAAAATATAATGTAGTAGCAAAGTACAAATAAGAGAAGATCTCAACCATGAGAAAATGTTTCAGGGAAAATCTTGTCTTTTTTTTTTTTTTTTAATTTCTTTTTTTTTTTTCTCTCTTTCTCTCTTTTTTTTTTTTCCCCGAGTTCCTGAGAATTAACCTCCTATTAAGTATACTAGTTTTATGTCAATGTGTAGCTCCATTGACTTCAATTAAGCTATCTCAGATACCCACCCCACTGAGAGAGCAACCACAGACTTTTAAAAAGTCATCCAGCATAAAAATGCAGCAAGAATGTTGTATCAGGCTGTTTGTGTAATTTTTATTGCTAGCCCTGCCTTGTACCTTATGTAAGAATTTATTCAAAGAAGACCTTTTTAGGGTCCCTACTATTGCTACTAATATTAATAGGACTATTTTATGCCCCCTTATACAGGATTAGATGTGTATAATGTGCATAGGCCCATGCAGAGTTGTCTTTACTCAACAGTTGTTGAGGCACTGGGACAGATCTTGCACTGCACAGGTCCTGGGACAAACAAAATATTGTCTTTTTGTTTCACACAGTATAAGCGAAAAACCCCACTGGATAAACAGTGTGAGAATGTGGGTCGTAAGTGTGAGAGGATGACTCCAATCTTCTGGGATATAAGAAGAGAGGATGATGTGACTAATAATTGGTACTAAATCTGTAAAGAAGTTTCATTTACTGGGATCAACAAGTTCATTTGGAAATCTCCATGGAGCATTGTGCTGTAGACATGTCAGACCATTTCATATGTATTATTCTTGGAACTTCTATGCTTTGGACAGAGATTCTTCATGACCCACCAGAGACTTGAGCTTCAGTAACAAGGACAAAGTGTGGAAGAGGGTCACCAACTTGACACTGGGATGTTGACAAAGAAAATCAGCTACTGAAAATTGGCAGTGCTTCCTTTTGTTTCCCTTTTAGTTTTATAATAATCCTTCTTGGCCTTTTGTCTACAGAAAAGGGATAATATTTTCCCTTATACTGGACGTTATACCAAAGATGGTAGTTCTAAACCATTAAGATACAGCTAAGAAGCACCAGGAATTATTTGAGGGGAGTAGTAGTCAGCTTTTTCTTGTACCCTAACCCATAAAATCTTTTTGAAGAATGCCACGTAAATATACTGCACAGTCATTCACACAGTGAGAGTTTTTAGGCAGAAATTAGATTCTGCAAGCTGAAATTCCAGTTCTTTTCTCAATTCTAGTATTTTTTTAAAGGATAAAAGCACTACAAGTTTATGAAGTCACCCATCCAATATATAAGGCCAAGAGTGAAAATAGGACCCCGAACTTTATCTTCTTCTGTATTTTGATACTTTACTCCGTAACAGTGGGTAAAGTGCAGTAGTAGAATGCTATAGCTATTAAGTGAAAAATGAGCTTTTACAGGAAGCCATGAAAATGAAAGTAATAATTAAATCTTCATATAACTTTAGGTTGTATTGTAAGTGCTTAGCTGAAAAATTCGTCTTTAACTCATGGCCCGCAGCAATCACATCTGTTATATTTTAGGAACAGAAAGCTAATGAGGTGGAATCTGGAGTACTGAGCTTAATTGGGCTTGTTTTGATTAAGTGTATGTGCTGGGAATATTTTACACACTAGTATAAATTGCAAAACAGTCAACATAAGCCACAAAATTCAAAAATCCTTTGTGGATAGTGTTAAAGAACAGTTTTCAATAAACAATAAATAGCAAAAGAAAATATCTGAGTTTTTGATGAAAAAAAAAAAGTGCGTACTTTAATTCGCTTAATTAGTAACTTTCTATGGATGTAAATTCCTTTCTCTCTGTTGTTCACACACATGCAATTACACACAAACACACACAAATGTGCAGTACAGTATAAGATTAGAGCAGTTTGTCTTTTGGCTGAGTAGATTATGCCTGACTGGCAAAGCCATTAAAAACTGCATAATCTTTACAAAAACATGAATATATTATATATCCTTTATATGTTACATATTTAGCAGAAATAATAATAATATTCTACAGTGTTTTTAAAAATGCATTTCAAGATTTTTTGCTGCTTTTCTCCTGCCAATCCTTATCACTTTGGTCCATACTGTTAGATAATGCAAACCTGCATAACTTCATTGACAGTAGTACACTTTGCTGATCCATTCAATTTAGATCTGATCTCTCAGGTTGCAAATGTACTCAAACCTTAGGAAGTGGAAAAAATATGAGTACTATATTTTAGCAACATTAAAAATGGTTTTAAATAGACCTTTTCTATATAGAAAAATGTGACAAGCTGGTTGCCTGAAATTTTGATGTCATCCATACCTAGAAACAGATGCTTACTCTTCAGAGAATGTTGCATATGAATGAAATATGGTACTATTTAGAAAGTAGTAAATAATCATAATAATAAAAATACAAAAATATCATTTTTGTCTATATTAGTAGTTCCCACAATAGCTTTAAAATAAAAATATCTCATTTATTTTTGTACATGACTAAAGTGAAACACCAAGCTAATAACTTCAATTTAGTTGCTTACTGTTCTTACTTCAAAGCCTTTAACCTGGTGTATGAGTATTGTTGGGTAAAGAAGACATTACTTCAAATAAATCTCCAACCAATCACTGATCTTCCTAGTATTCATGCTGGATATTCAGTTCCGCAGCTTGCTAGGAGGTAATAGGAGTTATACATTTGTGTTGGATAATGGGAAGCACATTGTGTTTAAGGACAGTTACTCTACAGTCCTCCAGGAAAAGTGATCATCATAATAGTTTAACAGGTTAAACTATATTGTTCTGTCAAACTGAAAATCCCACTGGTGAATTGCAGCTCCTTCCACTGCGGTGGAGGAATGTTATTTAAGCATACATAGATCTCCTATATACTGTTAATACAGGCTAAGGGACTGACTGAACTGACAGGAAAGTAAAGCACAATACCTCAGGTTAGGTCTTGCCGGAGCAAACTCCTTCACTCATGTAAAAATTCTCTCTAATGGCCACAGTTATTCAGGGTTTTGGCTTTACATTTCATTCAGAACAGTGCACTGCTACTTGCATTCTGACCCCTCGCACTATATTGTGTGATTGGTTCAATAATGACTCTGAGGTATGAGAGCCACCTACCGTATTATCAACTCTACCTCCTGGGGTTTTTCTTAACGGGACTTCCATTCAAGTCTGGTCTAGAGTAACATATGCAATTACACTAGGAAGAATCAAAATGTGAAGGGGGCAGCCACTGCAGCTTCAGGTCATGAGATGATTGCTGGCTGTGATTAGGAAAAAATCCCCTCCTCTTAAATGAACTATAATAGTGTTCATACCTAAGGATTCAGAACTGGCCATTGTTAAAGATAAGATATTCACTGTAACTTTTCATACAGTCTCTCTCAGATTTTCTTCCTCTTCCCTTTCAAAATACAGCAAAGGAAAAGAAAACTTTCAGAAACTTTCTTCCTTCTCAGAGAGAGAAGGAAAAAAAAAAAAAAGTAAAGGGAAAATAACTTACTACTCTGCTGCACAACCTTCTGCTAGAGCTCTTTCCTTTAAAAGTCATTTTGCATTATTATTATTACTATTATTATTTTACATAGTCTTTAACGCTTCTGGTATTTGATGTAAAATTCTGAATTAATTTCACTGTATCGAGCCTACTAAATATAATTTCTTTTTCAAGCATGTTGCTCTTGTGAAAGACTGTGGTCTCTAAGGATTGTCTGTCACTCACCTCATAAAATAAAGGTTATTATTATTATCAGTGGTGAACAATAGCTGATGACTTCAAGTTGAAGAAAGGTCAAGAGACTAATCACTGGTATGCTTTCAGCAACTATCTTTTCTAGTCAGGACTTAAGTAGTCATTAAAGGTATGTTTTTTCAGCTTTAAAATCTCTCTCTTTTTTTTTTTTTTTTTTTTTTTTTTTTTTTTCCCATTGTCTGTATAAAGGTATGTGTGTACTTGCAAATCCATCTCAAGCTTTTTTTTTTTTTTTTTTGTCTGCCAAGTTTTGCTTAAGAAAATGAACACAAAAACATAACCACTTCAGAATCTGGAATGTGAATAGTTGCAACATTGATGTATCGTGTATTAGAGAATAAGAGAAGGGGATGATGACTTTTCACTTTTAGTAACTCTCACTTCTGTGACATACCTGGGCAAGTTTCAATTCCCTAACATGGTTCTTAAACCAAGACTCCATTACTCTGCTTGTGCTGAAATGTTTCTTCCATCCAGCCCACTTAAGAGCATGGGATGCACTGTGGTTCCTTGAGACCTTTGTTTTAGAATTCATGCACTATAAAAGTAGACCAGGTTTTCTGGAGTTACATCCTTTTTCTTTTGATCTTGCAAACTATGGAGCATCAGTAATGTATGAGGCTGTTGAAATCTGGGAGACTGAACAGAGCTGGTGGGACGTGCTGCCTCTGCTCAAACTTCAGTTCAAGTGTGAGAAGTTTATGTAGGTCAGCACTGTCTTCCTTAAGGCTGAATAAGTTGACCATGCTTGGAATATGTAATTTCTGACAGAGGCAGCGAACTATTAAATCAAAGGTTGGCATCAGCTGTATCCCTTCATTGTTTCTGAACATATGGTTGAAACTACCAAACAAGTTATTGTTGGTCAATGACTGTCTAATAGTCTATTTCTTCACTATAGATTTAAAAGAAAATGTTAGAGCAAGAAAAAAAGGAGGTGAAATTGATTTCATTTAACAATAACCTTCCAGCCTTGCCTCTCGTTTCACTCAAATAACCTTTGTAACTAATTATAGTGGAGCCTGAAAATAAAGCACTTCTAGGCTGAAGCATTTTAGTCAACAAAATTATCCAGCGCTCAATATAACCAAAATCCTATATGCTATTATGTTCTTGTGCTGGTGAGGCTGCCTGTGAGTTAACATTTATAGAGTTACAAAAGGAACAAGAGGCAAACACAGGTATCATCAAATATTATATTGATATCCAAAGACATGATGGTAGGCTTGGAAATTAATCATTTCTAAGCATTTTCTCCTTTTAATGTTGTATTATATTCTGAATGAATGTAATAATAGTTTTGTTTGTTTGTTTGTTTCTTTGTGTTTTTTATTCTTTCACCTTTTTCAAGTCTGGTAGAATATCCAGACACACAAACTGCTCTGCCAGACTACTCTTTTTTACTCTTTTTTTTTTTTTTTTTTTTTTTTTTTTTTTAACTCTGACCCTTAGAAGATTATCAGTGTTCTTTCCCACTTGTTGGCTGCTGTCTTCTCTAAGACAGGAAAATTACAAAAGGCTCAACTCTCTCCTGCTCCTTTTAGCCTAGTTTGGATAGCCTTTCAGATCCCTAGGAATAAGGATTTAAAGACTGGTTACATTAGCAGACTTGTCATTCTTTCAAAAAGAGTCTGGAGTCCCATTGTAATTTCCCAGACTGTCTGTGTCTTGCCCCTATATATCTGAGTCTTTTCTGTCAAAGTTCTTCCTTTATTATATTTATAATATCCGAAATCCCAATTTTTGTTTTATTTTATATTTTATTTTATTTTATTTTTGGATCTTTCGGTATATGAAATGCTCCACGTGCATTGCTGTAGGGAAAATTTCATTTTGTATGTTTAGTGACCTTCACCATATACTACAAGGTCTATGTGTTTACTTATCTGGGCTTTCTCCAAATCAATAGCTCCCAACTGTAGACCATGCACCATTAGTGATTCATGGAGCACTTGCTGGAGGTCCACAGAGAACTGCCTAGTAAAGCATGGGTTCCTCTACATTTACAGCTGCTATTAAAAACAGCTAAAATTACATTAAATACTTTCTAAATGCTACTATTTAAAGTTGGAAATTGCTGTTATTACAGAAGACTGATACCTAGCTGTGAAATTTTCTGTATGTTGACCAGTAGGAGGAGAAAGGGGGAGTCAAGGGAAATATGACCCATACATTGGACAAGTTTGAGAACACTTCCTCTTTGCAACTTCTTTGCTTCAGCTATAATCCTCTGATTGGTTTGTGTGATTTTTTTTTTGATTTTTTTTTTGAGTCAAATCAGCTTCATGATTTCTAAACTATGATGGATTTAATTTGTTGTAAATCTGCCCAGAGATTATGATACTTTGTACAGTGTACCTATAAATAAATTCTATGACAGCCTCATTAATCAGGCTACATTTTAAAAGCATTAGCCTTTTTCCCCTCTGTTGAATCCACAGATTATTTTTCCTCAATTATAGTGTTCATTTAAATCTATTTTATTTATTTATTTATTTTCAAACTAGGGAGTTATACTGGGCCTGATCAAGATTCTTCATCCTTCTTCTGACGTACCCCAACACTTGAGAATGTTTGAAAGGTTGGCTCTGCACTAGTATTTTGTAAATGGAATTTATTTAAGCTGGGATAAGTACAAAGAGATCAATCACAAAAGTTTGCTGTTGCAGATTTAACTTTGAGGTGACTAACTCAGAGAATGGAGAATAAATTAGACATTTATTTTCCTTTGTGGAAAGTGGGTGAGCCAAACAGGAAGACTGAATATCGGAGAAGCCATGTAAAATTGGTCAGCAACTAGAAACCTTGTTCTTCCTGTCCAAGAAAGAATCATTAGACTGTAAAGAAAAATGAATTGTTTTCTTTACAGTGGAAGTGCTTCAAGAGGAAGTTGAAAGAATGTTGCCATTCCAGACCAACAGAAAGCGTTGTCATTTGAGTTTTGACCATTGGGAGGTAAAGATGTCAGGAGAGAACCGATTGGACAAAAATATGGTTCTTAGGACTTCCAGATTTCTTGCCAAATGTTCTGATCATTAGACCAATATGTACACATTGTTAAGAGTTATCTCATGCAATTAGAAGTTCATTGCCAAAGTCCAAGGCTATGGGTTGATACGACTTAGTTTATTAGCAACATGGATTTAAAGCATGGGCTTAAAAATATAACTTTAAAAAGTATGTCAGTTCTTTCAATGTATGTGGAGTAGTACAGAGTACAGGATAGGATCTCAAGCACATTAGCGTACCTTGTGATATCATTATGCCAAACAAAACATAACATTACATAAAACTACTTCTTAAATTCACCATTCTAATTTCTCTCTCCAGACAAAAGAGGACAGATATTGTCACAGGGTGATTCATAAGGGATATCTTTAGATGAGATGAACCAGTCTGTGGGGGTGTTTGTCTCCATTTAAGGTAGGAAAAGTCAAGGTTAGTTTCTAGATGACCAGGTTGTGTGAGAGGAATCAAGTCCTGGATTTTAGTACATAAAAGTTGTGGTTGATATACTTGACCTGACTTGCATGTCAACCTAAACTTCAATGCATGCACAGAGGCAGGACTTGTTCTGAAAAATTTCAGGTACCTTCAGCAGTCAGGAAGTACAGGAATAGAAGTTTTCAGGATATTAATTTTGAACCAGAGAATCTCAAATTCATTTACTCATTTTTTGTAGTTTGCCTTTTCTGTGTCTGTCCAAGAGTACCAATGTCACAATGACAATAACTTCATGAATAACTCTGAGTACATCCAGCTTTTGAATTTTTATGTTATAATAATGTGAAAAAGAACTAGCATAAGTTCTAAATATGATTCTTAGTGTGGTGAATTTGGGGGAGGAGAAGAGAGAATAACAGATTCTCAGCTGATAGAGATTGAGCATGGAGTGTGTCATGTAACACTCACTGCAGCACACCAGAACTTGTGACAAACTTGTGAAGGCTGCTAATGACTTTGCCACCAGTGCTATCACTGGAAAACAAGTAAAGGCAACCTTCACACCCATCTTTGCCACCTTTTATGTCTAAACATATCCACAACTCTAACATACGTCCCTTTAGTTGTTAACAAATGACCAGTCTTGACAATGCATTCTGATGTCTAGTGTGATTCTGTCTCAGGCTAAGCTAAAGCCTGTAGTTTCTTCTCAGATGTGTGCTTCACTGAAATCTTTTTTATATTTATCTGGAAAAGCAAACAGTACTCATATCCTTTCTCTCTTCCTGGATTGGCAAGTCTAGGAGGTTTCTGGAGAGCATGGAAGATAGCTTCCTGACGCAGCTGGTTAGTGAGCCTACCAGGGGTGGTGCCCCGCTAGACCTTCTCTTCACAAACAGAGAAGGACTGGTGGGAGATGTGGTGGTCGGAAGCTGTCTTGGGCAGAGTGACCATGAAATGGTGGAGTTCTCTGTTCTTGGCAAGGCCAGGAAGGGGGCCAGTAAAACCACTGTATTGGACTTCCGGAGGGCTGACTTTGAGCTGCTCAGGACACTGGTTGGTAGAGTCCCTTCAGAGGTGGTTCTGAAGGGCAGACGAGTCCAGGAAGGCTGGGTGCTCTTCAAGAAGGAAGAGCAGGAGCTTAATGGCACAGGAGCGGTCTGTCCCCGCATGCCCAAAGATGAACCGGCATGGAAGAAGACCAGCCTGGCTCAACAGAGAGTTGCAGCTTGAGCTTAGGAGAAAAAAAAAAGGGTTTATAATCTTTGGAAAAAAAGGGTGGGCCACTGAGGAGGACTATAAGGATCTTGCAAGGCTGTGAAGGGACAAAATTAGAAAGGCCAAAGCTCATCTGGAGCTCAATCTGGCTACTGCTGTTAAAGACAACAAAAAATCTTTTTACAAATACATCAACGCAAAATGGAGGACTAAGGAGAATCTCCATCCTTTACTGGATGTGGGGGGAAACCTTGTTACAAAAGATGAGGAAAAGGCGGATGTGCTTAATGCCTTCTTTGCCTCAGTCTTTAGGAGCAATATTGGTTGTTCTCTGGATACCCAGTACCCTGAGCTGGTGGAAGGGGATGGGGAGCAGAATGTGGCCCTCGCTATCCACAAGGAAATGGTTGGTGACCTGCTACGGCACTTGAATGTGCACAAGTCGATGGGGCCGGATGGGATCCACCCAAGGGTACTGAGAGAACTGGTGGAAGAGCTGACCAAGTTGCTTTCCATCATTTATCAGCAGTCCTGGCTATCGGGGGAGGTCCCAGTTGACTGGCGGCTAGCAAACGTGACGCCCATCTAAAAGAAGGGCCGGAGGGCAGACCCAGGGAACTATAGGCCTGTCAGTTTGACCCCAGTGCCAGGGAAGCTCATGGAGCAGATTATCTTGAGTCTCATCACACGGCACTTACAGGGCAACCAGGTGATCAGGCCCAGTCAGCATGGGTTTATGAAAGGCAGGTCCTGCTTGATGAACCTGATCTCCTTCTATGACAAAGTGATGCACTGGGTGGATGAGGGAAAGGCTGTGGATGTGGTCTACCTTGACTTCAGCAAGGCATTTGACACCGTTTCCCACAGCATTCTCCTCAAGAAACTGGCTGCTCTTGGCTCGGACTGGCGCATGCTTCGTTGGATTAGAAACTGGCTGGTTAGCCAGGCCCAAAGAGTCGTGGTGAATGGAGTCAAGTCCAGTTGGATGCCGGTCACTAGTGGCATTTCCCAGGGCTCGGTGCTGGGGCCGGTCCTCTTTAATATCTTCATCAATGATCTGGACGAGGGCATTGAGTGCACCCTCAGTAAGTTTGCAGATGACACCAAGTTAGGTGCGTGTGTTGATCTGCTTGAGGGTGGGAAGGCTCTGCAGAAGGATCTGGATAGGCTGCACCGATGGGCTGATGTCAACTGCATGAAGTTCAACAAGGCCAAGTGTTGGGTCCTGCACCTGGGGCGCAATAACCCCAAGCAGAGCTACAGGCTGGGAGATGAGTGGTTGGAGAGCTGCCTGGCAGAGAAGGACCTGGGAGTATTGGTTGATAGTTGGCTGAATATGAGCCAGCAGTGTGCTCAGGTGGCCAAGAAGGCTAACGGCATCCTGACTTGTATAAGAAGCAGTGTGGCCAGCAGGTCTAGAGAAGTGATTGTCCGCCTGTACTCAGCTCTGGTGAGGCTGCACCTCGAGTGCTGTGTTCAGTTTTGGGCCCCTCGCTACAAGAATGACATGCAGGTGCTCGAGCAAGTCCAGAGAACGGCGAGGGGTCTGGAGAACAAGTCCTACAAGGAGCGGCTGAGGGAGCTGGGTTTGTTCAGCCTGGAGAAGAGGAGGCTCAGGGGTGACCTTATTGCTCTCTACAGGTACCTTAAAGGAGGTTGTAGCGAGGTGGGGGTTGGTCTGTTCTCCTACATGCCTGGTGACAGGACGAGGGGGAATGGGCTAAAGTTGCACCAGGGGAGTTTTAGGTTGGATGTTAGGAAGAACTTTTTTACCAAAAGGGTTGGTAAAGGGTTGGCATTGGAATGGGCTGCCCAGGGAGGTGGTAGAGTCACCATCCCTGGAGGTCTTTAAAAGACATTAGATGTAGAGCTTAGTGATATGGTTTAGTGAAGGACTGTTAGTGTTAGGTCAGAGGTTAGACTCTTGTTAGACTTAGTCTAGTTAGTCTTGGTTAGACTTGGTCTTGTTAGTCTTGGTTAGACTCTTTTGCTGACCTCTGTACTTGTCCTTTGCTGTAAGTCATGACAATAGGCACAAAAGGGTTAATGATGTGCTCATTCCAGCTAGAAGCACTCTGTTTTTGTCCACTTTTCACCCGACATGTGGGCAACGTGAATAGTAAAGAGACATTATATTTAGCACCTCACTGAGCTAGTATTTTTATGTTGTTCTATGCTGTGCTATGTGTGGATACCATAAATTCAGAGAGAAAAACCTAGCTTTCTCTTTAACACATGAAAGTCAGTCATACCTTTTTCTCATTACAGCTCTTTAACTCACAGACAACAGATTAGAACAGGGTTATACTGCTTCTGGTTTTCTCTATTACTTTGAGTGATCTTCTTTTATCCTGTTTTTACATCATTAAGATATGATGATTTAATCATCATTAAGACTTCCTTCAGATAGCCACACAGCTACATCATATAATATAACCCTGAAAAATTAAAGTCATCCACACCAGGCTGACAGTTAGGACAAGAGAATTAGGGGAAATGTCTCCTTCTTGAGTAACAGCTAGAGGTAGGTGGGCTCTCCTAGAATATCTCTGTAGACAACTGTGTTTAAACTCTCAAATTTAACCTCTGTGCACAATTTAGCTCCTTATGGACTTTAATTTAGCCTTTTGAAGTTTATCGAGGACCCTTATCCATGACTTTTCATATGAATCCCATACAAGAGATCTGAAGACCCATGTCAGTTCTGCAATGAGACATGCCATCTTCACAGGTATCCCCAGTGTTTTTGCCCTTTGAATTTCGCCTTCTCTAACTGGTATGTAGAGATATGGAAATACTGGGTAGAGTCGAACAAAGGACCATGAAAACGATTAAGAGCCTAGAGCAACTCTCAAAGGGTGAAAGGCTGAGAGATATACAACTGTTTAGCCTAGATATAAGAAATGATAAACCTACATCATTTCTCACTATTTAAATTACTTGCATGTATTATAGTACAAATGCCACATTTTTCAGTGGGTACTTTTAATCCATATCTGTTTCTAAACACAGATTAACTTGGCTGTGTTTGTGTGTCTATGTGTTTGCCTATCTCTCTGTTTACACCATCTTTCAAAATAGCATATCCTTGAGGAAGAAAACATGCTAATCAGATTAGATGAACTAAAGAAAAAAAAAAAAAAAAAAAGGTTTTAACCAAAATTCAGGAATGTGCTGTACACCAGGCTGTTTGTGCCACAGAAGTGCTAGAAGCTATCATCAAATTATATAATCTCAGTGAACGGAGATAGTTTGGACCATATTTGTTCCACAGATAGGACAGCATAGCCTAACATTTGGCCAAATTGCCTTGTAACTACAAATTTAGATTTGATTTTTTCCATTTGCCCATTTATTCTGGATAAATTGAAGCCAAAGATCCTTCCTTCTTAACATTTTCTGTAACAAATTCAATTTGTAGTTGATGTGTAATAATGGACTGACCACAAATGGTGCAAATCTGCCAGTAATAGGCAAGCAAATGTCTGAATTTGATTATGTTTATTCTTATAGAGAGCAGGCCTTGCAAAGACACACATTATGTACATGAGTGTTCAGAGCATTCAAACATCTTTAGACTTGTGGTCTAGTAATGTCACAAAGGCATGTATGTTCCTTAACTGACTGCTGAATTTATAAGCAAAGGTGTGTTCTCACAGCCAGTTCAAGGCAGTGTAGGTAAATTTGATTGTTGCTGCTTTCAGGACAAAGAGACAAGTCATATTCATGCTATGGCATAGGTGAAACAGAAATAGTGGAAGAAAGAGCTGGGGAAGAATCCTCCAAAATCATTACTTCTGGTTTCACTGCCACCATGGGGAAGGTAGAACTGTGACTTTTTTGTTGAGGAGCCACCTATGTGACTTCTTTAAACATTTTGCTAAATGGAAGCACTTACGTCCTCTCACAGGGCCAAACTTTCTCTGGTTGCATAAATGACAAAAAAAAAAAAAATGTGTCTTCTTAGGACTTTAGAAAAACATGCATTAGGACTATACTGTGATTTTTTAAAGTTATTTATTTATTTTGCCTACCTGTTAACCAAGGAAATTACTTACCTTACTCATGTAGATTAGGTATCTTTATACGATCAAGAACCACATACACACAAAGCAACCTGTTTTCTGCGTGGCCAGATTAATTCAAATAGCAAGGATATCCTACAAGTAAAAAAAAAAAAAAAAGAAAAAGAAAAAGAAAGCCTATGTTTTTACAGCAGAGGACTGTGCAGGCAGAGAAAGAAGTTAAGCAGCTTGCTAACAGCATCCCAGGAATTAGCCTTGGGTAATGAACTATCTAACTCAATATGCACAAGCAAGTGCTTGCCTAAGTAAATTACCTGATAATCCTGATATTGACTGTTGGGTTTGTATAAAAATATGCATTTGTACATTTTAACACAGAACTCCCAGCTGATTTTAGTAGTGAGCTCTGTAGAGAGAACATTGGCAGGCTACCACTCTGACTGAGAAGGGCTGTGGGAGGCTTAAGTGAGTTCTGGGTAATGTAGTCTGATTTCTGTTTTAATGGACTGAATAACTAGAACAGGCACTTATGCTAAATGGTCCAACTGAGAACTCAGCAGCTAGTCAGGGTAAAAGAGAGTTTAAGACAAAAGTAATAATCTGTAAGAATTTAAAGTTAATATTCCAAAATAGAAAATAATGTCTAGTACCAGAGCCCAAGTAGAGCAGCTGGGACAGTATTATATCTGGCCCTGCTGGTGATTTACTGTGTGATCTTGCACAAATTTGGGGAACTTTTCTGGGTGTTGATTTAAATGCCCATAAATTTATAATTTTATTTTCCACTTGGGAAATTATCTTTTATTTTCCACTTGGGAAACCATAGGAGGAGAGATTCCGAAGCTTAACTGATGTTCTTAAGTACGTTAAGATTGCTGGATGGGTGACATTAGAAAAATAGAACATTTCCAGACTTGAGTTTAATTTATCTAAAGTAATTTAGAAGGATCTCCACTAAAGCCCACTGAGTTGTTATGCTCGTTATGCACAATGCTAACATGAGTAAGATCACTCTCTGTACCAATGCTTCTTCCTGGATTTACATCTTGGGTTCTGTTAATGCCATTGCACCTTGTGTGTAAAAAGTTCAGGTGGTCAGTGTTTCATAAGTACATTACAGAGCCAAATGTCTACACATGGTGTTGTAACTGCTTACAAAACTGTGAAGTTTGTCCAATAACGACATGCCTGAGTGTGTCTGCAGTTTATAATTATTCAGGTTGTCATTTGAAAGACAAAAGCCCAGTAATTTGCAAACTTGATGTTCTATGTCATTGATATATTAAGGTAATACTATTTTTTAAAAAGCAACACTTTGCTGATGCTTAAAGGACTAAGGATGGAGGAAAAGTTGCCAAAACAGATCCTGAACTTACAGGAAATGAGATAAACATTTGCTTAATACAATTTTAGACATTTTCCTCCAAAGCTTTCAGATTTCAGTCACTAATCCACTGAGTCTGGGGTAAAATTGATTTTAAAAAATAGTAATATAACATCCCAGTCGTAAGTGAATTGAATTCAAGAACAAGCTTCAAGAATGAAGTTTTTAAAAGCATTTTAGAAAAATGCTGAAGGGAGTTCCTAGCTTTTCTCCTTTTTGTTACATGAAGCTTATGCACTTCTGACAGACAGAAACTAAAACAGACTAAAGGAATTTAGTGAAAAGGTGACCTCATGAAGTACTTTTTTTTTCAGTTCTTTTGGGAGCAAAGAGGGAGGGTTAGCTTTCAAGATACAATCATAACATCAGTGGAGTTAAGAGCAGAGCTAGTTGAAAGTAACACAGTTCCAAAGAAATTGAATTTTGCCATATAGTCTGCAGTGAATGGAGAGCCTTGTTGTGTATGTAACCTAGGCATCTAGGTAAGGTGGTGCTTCATCTTCAGCAAGTCAGTGGGAATCTACATTCCCATCAAGGTGAAGAAAGCTACAGAATGATCCAGTCTGCTTAAAGCAAACACAAGTTTTCTCTTCACTGTGCAGGGAACAATAAGAAATGTGAGATACCTTTTACTGATAGCCCCTAACAGGAAGGTTCCTTTAAAACATGAAAGCAGTACTGTTCATCACGCCAATCACTGCCTTTTGCCCGAGGAGTGTTAGTCTCTTCAACCCCTTGAGTTCAGACATATCTCCCACACCTGGCAGAGTGCTTGGACCATCAAGCTAAAGTTGAGAGAAGGGACAAGGAAGGCTTTAAATTAGAATGACCAGACAGAAGAGAGTTACCACAAGCCCGATGAGGGAGTGCAGAGTTGCTGAACAAAGGCCATGGGTTGATGTGATAGGGAGGAATCACAAAATCAACAAAATGGGGCTTAAGTGGGATCACCTCCAGCACATGGACTTAAGCTAGAAAGTGCCTGTAAGACACCATTGTAGAGAAATCTTCCAAACTCTTTCTAGAAACTCAACATTCTGGGGTGCCTCTCCAAAGTGCCTGCATACTAATGCTTCCAGTATGGGTATTAAACACGACATTAGAGAGCTGTGTGCAGTTGCCAGGCTATGCTCTTGCTGGGACCACAGAGACATACGGGGATGGCTTACATGACTGGAGTGTTGCAGTAAAGGGATACAGGCTCTTTAGGAAAGACAGTCTGGGAAGACAATGAGGGTGAGTTGCCCTTTATGTGAGAGAGTAGATGGAGTGCACAGAGCTGTGGCTGGGAATGGATGAGGAACAAACTCAGAATTTATGGGATATGTTTAAAGAGAAGAGAGGTAAAGGTGAGATTATAGTGGGGGTCTGCTACCTGATCAGGAAGAGCAAGTAGATGATCTGTCTGCAGACAAGTGAGAGCAGCTTTGCGTTCACAGGCACTGGTCAACTTGCTCTACGTGACTCTGCTTAAGCAGGGAGGTTGGATAAGGTGACCTCCAGAGGTCCCTTCCAACCTTAACCATTCTGTGTCACATTGATTGTGACAAAACTTCAACAGAAAGGGGTAGAGATATGTTCCAAGGTCTTCTCTCAGAAATGTTACCTGGATCACAACTGCCTGATTCCTCAGTATAGAGGACAACAAGCAAGGGCTCAGCCCTGTACCTTGGTTCTGTTTAACTTTACAGGTTTTCTGAGGCAGATCCACCCTGAGATCCACTGTAAGAGCTAATATCCAGCCTCAGATCTACTGTAAGAGTTAAGTGGGTTAATTTCCAAAAATAGCATTTCTGCACTTGTGTATATGCAAGCATATTTCAGAGCATGGCTAATGTGTGGTGAGTTTTAAGTGCTTGCAGAAGCAGACAGTACTGAAGAGCAGGTGGACAGGTTCACTGTTAGAGGATTACTGAGAATCTAAGTCCCTAAAAGTAACTTGGACAAGTTTAAATGAACAGAGCTCTTTCTTTTTCTCCCTCTTTTTATTTTTCTTTTTTCTTTTTCTTTTTTCTTTTTTTTTTTTTTCCATGTTTATTTTCCTTAACTAAAGTAAAATAAAAAAAATGCTTTTATTGTTTTGAATCTTTGCATCAGTTTTGGACTTTATGGAGTGAGCAACCAAGTCTGTCAAAGCAATTATAGACTTTGATGGGGAAAAAAGGGGAGGAGAAAAAAACTGTGTGCATAAGCACAGAGGGTATTCATAACACACAATAGGAGGGGAGAGAGAAGTCCTCCCTTCTGTACTCTGAATTAGGTACCTACTCTTTTAATATGTGGCATTTATGTGTTGACCTTCTCTTGAACATTTCTTCCTCAACTCCATGTTTTGTGATGTATACATTTTCATGCCTTTCTCAGTCTCACTCCATGAGAGTACCTGAAGAATCTTGTAGCTGTATTATGATGTCTCTATGTAGTTTTAGTATTAGTGACAGTACTATTTATTTTATCGTTTGTGGTGCCAACACAGAGGGCTGCCATATCATTGATTTCATTGCAACTAATGGACACAGACAGCCACAGCATCAAGGTCTGGAGAAAGTACAAGCATCTCGTATCTGTACTGCAACATGGAGTGAATACCCCTGGGAGGGACATGGGATAGAAGAAAAGCACTTTGTATTCATTGCTCAAAACATGACAGTTCTGTCTGCATGGGGCTCAAAAGACTGTCTGCAAGGGGTAGACAAGCTGCTATAGAACTGCTTTCAAAAGTTCTTTATTCACAGTGTAATTTTTCACAGCTGTTCAAGTGATGGAGCCTGGATAATACCTTCTGTTGTTTTCCTATTTGTTTACATCATGCCAATTTCACATATAACACAAGTGTCATCATCAGCGATGTTGTGTCCTTATGAGAGGGAAAAGGCAAACCTCTATAGAATTTATTTTTGTCTATGGAAATAGGAAGTAGCCTGAGAGACCATCTATACCAATACATTTAATAGTGGATTAATGTTTTTTTTGGCTCTGACGACAGCTGGACTATCTAGCCACATTCATCCTATTAAACACTCACTTTCCAAAACTGGGAAGCTGTGTTTCAGCTGCCTAACAGGAATTGTCCTTCCTTGATTCTGGCCCCCTGAACATCCCTGGGAATTGCTTGGGTGAACGCTAACTTGGCCCAGGAAAAAGTACACCAAGAAATGTTCAAAAATTTAACAAATTTAATGGATGATGTATCACTGGTGTCAGACCCATGGCACTGTTTTGTTCATTAACATAGGCTTATCTTGATGCTCTTTTGTGGGTTTCAAATGTTACTATATGTTGTCTTTGTATCTCACTACCCAGTTCAAGTTCTGTAGTGAAGGTTTTAGCATTGGGTGGGGGCAGGAAATAGCTGCAAAGTCAGAGATCATGACTCATAAAACTCTATGGATAATATGAAAGATGTAAAGGAAGATGCACATAAGGCTTATTCTGCCCAAAGGATATAACATATTAACGTTTGGGCTAGAGCATCTGTTACAAAATCTAGTTTTCAACATGGAGGACAGAAGAATGAAGAAAAAGAGCACCCCAAAACTCTTCAAATATACTATTTCTGTAAAAATGTGCAAACAAATATTATGTTTATATTCATTTTTCTTGAATGAAATAATATTTTTTCATGTGTAGGGAAATCTATATTATAGCTTGCTTTTTGCTTGTGTGAATTTGCAATGAATACTACAGCGTTACTTTGGAAGAAAAGAAGTTGCTTTTTTTTTTTTTTTTCTCTAAAGAAAGCCCATTGTGACCATGAAATTGTTTGTAACAGCAGCTAAAATGAAGGAAAATTCTTCAGCATAGTATAATGTTCTATTCACTGATAATAGGTGACTTGTACTTGATCATTGCCTTGGATTTCTATCCGCAGTATGGCTATACAGAATGAAAAGAACTGGAAAGTTGTAGATAATTTTGGTACAATTATATGGTAGAGATTTAATTTCTGAAGCTAAATTGAAAATAAAAGATAAGAGTAGAGTTGGCTTTATTTCTTCTACTGAAAAAAAAAAAAAAAACCACCTCAAAAAATCCATCCGTCCAAATGCTAGAACGGATATTAGACCTTTTAGCTATTAGAATTGAACATCTCAATGAGGTATTTAGAGAGAGAGTAGAAATATGCACTGGGCAATGTTAATAGCTTTCACATGTAGTTTGTTCAAGGGAGCAATGTTTCCATTTAACTGGCTTAGAAGGACAGGCAAAGCGGCCAGTAGTTAGCTTTCAAAGAATGTGAAACTGGCTTCTTTCATATTTGACTTCCTTTTTTTCATGTTGTTAATATTATGTAGATTTTTATAGTCAATCGAAAGGTATCTTGAAATATACAATACAAAGGCAAGTCCATTCTGCATAATACATGTTAGTGAGGTACCCTCAGATGGGTTTATGCAGAGCTAACTCCAAAGCCAGGAACAGGATTTCCCTGAACCAAAAAAGGAGCAGACCATGTCCCCCCAGGCATGACCTTATGATGGGATCACTTTCGTTTCCTGTGCTGGTACATCTAAGATAACCTGCACTGCATGCCACGGGCACACTGGTACTTGAAGGACTTTGAGCATCAAGTTCCACCGTTACTGCCTGAAGCACTCATGATGCCATGCTGTGAGCTTAATAATTAGACTGTTCCTTCAGTACACGAGCACATTGGGAACTGAAGAAGAAGATGTGAGACAGCGGATGATTTCAAAACAAACAAACAAAAACTCACAAAAAAGCAGACAGGAAAAATACAAGTAGGATTAGTATGAGTAGGACAATGCGTAACATCCTAGAGCAGCAGTATCACTTTGAGTGTTCATAGGCAGTGTAACTGAGGCACCGCAGAAAGGAAAGGGGTGAAAGAAGTTACTGTCTCTTTTGGGGATTTGGAAAGAACTACTGCATTAAACCTGTTAAGCTGGACAACAGTAGATATGCTTTTTATCAGACATCTCTGAAACTGACCTCCAGATAAATGGAAATGATTTTCTACTATTCCAAAGCTACACTGAATGGGAAGAGATTATTCCCATTCTGCTCTTTCTGGTTTTGTCATTTGTCTCTATGATCTCTCAGCTGAGTAGATCCATAACCACATGACTTTATGACAACAGAAGAGAAAAGTCTGGCTTATAAAGAGCAGAATGACCTTCTGGGTTCAAAATTCAGTCTAGATTTAATATTGAAAATCTTCATCTCCCTTTTTTTCTAATACTATAAAAGTCCATGGGGAGACAAACTACTTGTACACCGAATGATGATGTTGTAGAATAAAAGATAGTTTAGGTCTGAATTGCCTACTTTCCTTTGGGTTTTGTAAAACAAAACATTTTTTTTTTTTTATCCCATCTCCATTAATTTATAAATGCAAATGTGCTTTAATAATGGACAGTGGGTGTCTGTACCATGTAGTTGCACGAAGCAAAGAGATGGTGGTGGAGGGTGGATTATTCTAATCAAACTACTTGCACCTTACCCTCCTTGACATGCAATACCACTTTAAACAGCAGTGCTCTAATAGAGAAAAGAGCTGCTGTACTTACCCACTCAATAATTTGCATAACTTTGAAGAGCTGAAAATGTCACTGCTGTTTTACGATAATTGTTGGGAAATGATTAGCTATAGCATTTATGCATTCCAGAAAAAAAAAAAAAAGTATTTTACTATTCACTCTTTAATATTAATAAGGATTAATAAAAGGAAAAAAAATAAAATCACCTTGGAGGACAAACATTATATGTAAAATAATAGGTGTCATATGAAAGCACATGAGTTATCTATTGTTTTGCTGTAGCTTGTCACATCTGGAAAAGATTTCAAAAGACAAACTCTTGACTGCTCGTCATGCAATTTCAAATGCAAATTTTAACAACAGGAATGGCTAAAAGTAATCCATTATTTTCTTCCTTCTCTGCCTTTTAGTCATGATTAGAATGCTCCAAATTTATATTTCCTGTCATTCAAATATTTTTAATCATGATGTATGTATACGAGCTGTTCATCTCTTCTTCATAGTTCTTGTCCCATCTGAGCACTTGACAAGCTGACTGAGACAGTGGTTCAAGTTAACAGAGAATAGTCCTTACAGCTCTCAGAACTCAAGATCTGTTTTTAGAAATACATTAAGCAATGGGTCACTCCAACACAAAATGTCTCTTTTATCATATATTGAAGGGAACATAGAAAAGTCTCTGTCCAACGTCCTTCTACTTTCTGCCTTCTCAGACTACTCTTTCTCTTGTACTGTAATAACAGTACAGCTGAGATTTATAAAGGTCATTTTAAAATACTCTTTAAGGGCTAGACTGCTGCTCCTTTGCCCAGCCCCATCTGGGATGCTGGCCATGAATTTCAGCCTCTCATGGTTTTCAGTCTCTGTGTGATATGAACAATGTGTTCCTCCTGATGCACAACAAAATTTATTTTGACAGTCTGTGGAATGGAGAGCTTAGTGACCAGTTTCTTCCCAGTTTAATGTAAACTTTTCAGTGTTTTGATCTCTGAAAAGGTAAAAACAAAGAGATGGCAATTACTGTTACACAGATGAAGATGAAAGTTTTAAGAATGTCATATTTATCCAGCACAATTTTAAAAAGGATGAGTTATCACATTTGTATTATGCATGATATAAACTCATTTGAAGAAATGTGGCAGTAAGCATTACGAAATGTGACATACATTCTCTAGAAACCTCTTGAGATTTTGTTGTTGTTGTTGTTTTTGCTTAATCAGAAAAATATTGTCAGAAATAACTAGAACGTCTCTCTTGAAAAAGAGAGTTTAATTTTGCCTATATTACAAAGTAAGTCTAAGTAAGCCTTTTTAGAAACTTTGATGGGAGAATGGAGAGTAAACTGGACTGGAATGAACAAAACTAAGAAAGAATGGTCAGTCCATCTACTGTATGCAAGTGTGGTTGTGTGCAGCATCCCACATGACTGACAATAATTTCATGTAAAAGGGCAAGAATTTCAATACCTGCTCTGCAAGTGACAGAGGCAGGGCTTCCTGGAAGTAAAGCTGATGCACATCAGCACATGGCATATTGAAGGACACGTTCTTCACCTTCACCAGAAAAAAAAGTTGCAAAGACTTTTAATTATACTGAAATCCATATGATTATAGGCAGTGTAGCACTGTCTATATTTATCTGAACTATTTTTATGGTAGTGTAACTATCCTAATGTGGCTCTCAACCCACGTGAATTGACCCTACTTCTGATAATTTGTGTCTACTATATTTGTTGTCACTAGAAGACATTGCATACCGTAGCATATATAGACATCTCACTCACAAACTATGATCTTTTATTTGATTTTCTATTCAGACCACACACACACCCACACACAAATATATATTTATTTATTTTATTTATTTATATATATATATTATTATTATTTTTTTTTTCCCCAGAAATTGGATGAGAGCATCCCATTCAGAAAGAAATCTATTCTTCATTTAGGGACTCCAAGATCTGCTGAGGTGCTCCAATGTTTAATTGCCTTTACTGCTAGGAAAATGCAGTTATTTTGTTATTTCAAGGCTGATTTTGTCTACCTTTAATTTCCAGACATTCGATCTTGTTAGGTCTTTGTCTGCCATACTGAAAGACATCCACTATCAAGTATTTCTTCTTTGTGTCAGTACCTATTCACAATGACCAAGAATGACCTCTCAACCATTCTATTCAATAAATTGAGTTCTTTAAGTTTCGTATCATAAGACTTGTTTTTCAGCATCTGAATATATATACATATAAACCTGAATATATACACATATACACATACACATATTTCAGTTGGCTCTTTTAATTGTTTCTGCTAATCTATCTCTAGGGAACCTGCTTTGGCAGGGGGATTGGACCCAATGATCTCTTGAGATCCCTTCCAACCCCTACAATTCTGTGATTATCACTGTGGAGAGGTAGCCACTAAGATTTAGAGGCTATAGCCACCCCTCACACCCCAGTTTTGCATATACCGCCATTTCTTATGATTGTTAAAAATGATTCTCCGATATCAACCCTCTAAAATACTATCTATTGTATCTAGTGTATCTAGTATTATCTTAGTTCTCGTATAAAATGAGTATATCCATTTGACATTCAGTGGTGAACTGCACTGAAAAGCAGCAGATACAAACTCTTACATCACTGAGATACCTTCAGCCCATCAATTCCACCAAACACCTGTTTTGCCCTCCAGTAATTGTGACAGTGTTTAATTTCAAAGTTAGATTTTGTACATCTTTTTAATATGAATCATAAACACTTTATTTTTGATGTTAAATATTTGTGAGACAATGTTTTTGTTAGTCTTTCTCCTTCAGGATTTTTACTCTGTAGTTCATGCTACATCTTATTTATCAAGAAAAACTTTGAAAATACTGGAGGCCCTGGGTTCCTCAAAGTATATATTCATTTTATTTTGTTTATATTTTCTGTCCCCAAGTACTCAATTCAGATCTATTACATCTCATCTGAATGAGCAGTTTAGAACAAAAAGAAATAATGTATATTGATAACAATTATATGCTAATTCATTAAGGCCTGCAGTTACCTCAGTGCTAATTAGAAGGATAGATACTTGAAGGATAAAGTAGGGCTCACAAGCATATCACACACAGGTTCTTTCCTAATATATTTCCCGTCTATCACACTTATTACTGCAGGGTGGGCTGACAGGTTAATTATGTACTTGCAGGCAAACTGATACAGAGGATATTACAGTCTCGAAAGCAAACACTTATAATCATTTTATCTAAACAGAAGACAGCCTCACCTTGATGAAGGTCTACATTTAGTGAACATTTTAAAACAACAGTCACTGCACTTTCAAGGAAGATATCTGATAAACTATCCATCAGAAGATATCAAGGCAGTAGCATATAGTAGGTGCTGCAAGGACTGAAACAATGCATATAGTAGTACACGGAGAAAAAGACTGATTTTCTGATGAAACCATAGGAGTGGAATTCACAAATTTCTGTTGTGAAAATTCATTCTCAGATTTTCTGTGTGCAGGCCCTTTCCTGCCATAAAGACCCTGTGTGTATGACTCTAGCTAGTGGATCTAGGAGATCCTGTTAACAGGCATCCGATGTGTCAGATTGTGATTGCCATATGTATATATGCCCTGGCATCTGGGAGGCATGATCCCAGACATATCAGATCCTTACAGCTGGGAATACATTTCCAGTCAGATTGCACTCTGTGCTCCCACTGCTGTGTAATCCAAATTTTTGCTTGTCCCTGGATAATGCTTTTTTACCTGGGACAGTCAAATGCAACTGATCAGCAGATGAGGCCATTCACCTATAACTAGCAAATGTTTTTTGAGATGTGGAGACTTCTGTATTGAGGAAGTATGAATTACCTGACTCCTGCAAGGGTCTGTCTGGGGAGAGGCAAGAAGATATAGAACATTTTCATATGAGAGATGAAGCTGTGACTGCAATCACATCATATGTTTATGTGTTTTAATTGATGAACAAATCCTGAAACTTAAGTCAATTTGACATTTTCAGGTTTATGGATTCTTGATTCTGTTCTGTTTTCCTCAGTTCACGTGTTTTTCATTTTCAAATGGGCTGAAATTTTATTCAAGTTTCTCCCTCAGTTATCTGCCATATTTAACAGCTATCCATTTGATATAAGTCATTCTGTACTTTGTATTTATTCATTACCTACTATAATCAAACACAGACAGTAATTAAACAAACAAAAACCACCTAGATATAAAATCATTCATTTTTCTACAAAATACACAAGCTATCCTAAAGTATCTTACCTCACTCTGTACCTCAACACCACAAAAGAAGTTCCATATCAGCTGTTGCATTTACTTAAACTTTTCAAAATGGTCCAGCAGAAAAAAGGCTGTAGCACAACTATTAGATCCCTCACATGGAGCTGGTCTTAACACAGGAATAAAATATTAATCAACTAAATTATTCAAGGAGTAATTGTTGGTATTTGTTGAATAATGTATTATGTTCATGGTGTCTGAATACTACAAGAATGAGGAGAATAAATTATATTATAAAGCAGCAAAATCAATGACTTGCATTTGTTGAATAGCATTTGACCTAAGCTAACTGTATTTTAATAAAAACGGAGTATTAGAGAACAAAAAATTTACCTTGTTTTCTGACAAAGAGTATGTCTTTAGGTCTGTATTGTGATGGTGCTCAAGTCATACAACAGAGCTTAAGAATAATACATTGACAACTGAAAAATCATATGCTACACAGTGATTTCCAGACACCAAAAAATATGATATTTCTTCCCTGCAGAAAACTTATTTGATTGTTACCTGGGAGCATTCTAGTAAACAGTCTCTAGTGTTTGTACAGGTAGCTTAAGTTCTGCTTATTCAGTATAAGAGTCTGTATGTTCTGTATGTTCTACATATTCGACTATTTCACTCACTTTGCACTTGCTGGAATCACATTCTTCACTGTGGGAGCAAAACACTGCACTACTGAAAAACACACATAAAGGTAGCACTGAACCATTTCACCTGAACAGTAAAGCCCAACTTTCAGCACTAAGCAATTTCATTGAAGAAATAAATCTATGAACCAAGAATTCTGGCCTGAATAAAAAATGTGGACACACAATATGTTCATGTTGAATACAACTAAATGATGGCAGCCCTTTAATTCAATACCAACTTACATAATGACAAATATGATCCTAACAGAAAAGCTCTAGCAGTTCAGTTCAAGCTTCTTTCATGAGGGTGGGAGGTATGTTAAAAAGGAACAACTATATGTGAGAAGGGTATAAAATTGCCTCAAAACTAACATTCATTGAGGCAACAAAGGAGTGACATCGTAATGGCAGAGGGATGCTTAACCATGCAATTTATGCAAAGGAATCTCTGGATGTTCTGATATGCTCTCTCCCTCTCTTGCATAAACTACAAGCAAACATCTACATGAACAAAGCATTGGACCAATCAAAAATGGTCAATAAAAATGCCAGATACCCCACCTTTAACAGTTACCTAGAAACTACAGAAAAGTGAAGATGGAATGGATTCTAAGGACCCTTCATGGCCCATTCAGGATTTATTGATATTTACACAAAGTTTTAAACAATATTTCCATCGTCATGCAATAATTCATGTCTCATTGATGCTTTCCTACCACCATACACTACAAATTACCTTAATACATAGAGTTCATGCTGTGAAATGTGTTAAAACGTGCTCAGTGGGTGCATGCATTTGTGGACACCCAGCACAAAAACAAAACAAAACAAAACAAAACAAAACAAAACATTTCCTTTGATTATTTCCTTATTCAGAAATACAACTGTCCCCCATATCATTTTCATTTGGTGTCAGTGAAAGTGCTCACCACCTTTAAAGGTGGTCTAAAATCAGTCAAGTCAACATAAACGTGCTTAAATTAACACTTCCTTAAAAAGAGCATGTGATCAAAAAATGTGCTCAGTTTGGGTTGGATTTAAGCACTCACTTTATAAAAGTAGAGTCCTAAAAAATCAACTGTAATTTCATAGAAAATTATATTCTCATTTGTAAATCTATTTCTGTATATTTGTACTGGGTTTACATGGCACGGTTTTGGTAGCAGGGGGCTGCAGGGGTGGCTTCTGTGAGAAGAGTCCAGAAGCTGCCCCATGTTAGATAAAAGCCAGTTTCAGCCAGCTCCAAAAGGGACCCACCACTGCCAAGAGCTGAGCCAATAAGCGATGTTGTCTGTGCCTCTGTGAGAGCAGATTTAAGGAAGGGGAAAAAAATAAAGGCTATTCAACCGCAGGTGGAAGAGACGAGTGAGAAAATGTGAGAGAAGCAGCCCTGCAGACCCCCAGGTCAGTGCAGCAGGAGGTGCTCCAGGCAGCAAAGCGCAAGTTCCCCTGCGGCCTGTTCAGAGGCCCCTGGTGGAGCAGGCTGTCCCCCTGCAGCCCATGGGTCCCACATGGAGCAGATCTCCACGCTGCAGCCCCCCATGGAGGAGCCCCCAGTGGAGCAGGTGGATGTGGCCTGGAGGAGGCTGCGGCCCACGGAGAGCCCCCACAGGAGCAGGCCCCGGGCCGGAGCTGCAGCCCGTAGAGAGGAGCCCACGCAGGAGCAGGGGGTCTGGGGGGAGCTGCCGCCCACCCGTGGGGGACCCGTGCTGGAGCAGTTTGCTCCTGGGGGACCCTGTGGTACGGAGCCATGTGGGAGCAGTTCTTGAAGTGCCACTGCCTTTGAGCAGCCCCCGTAGGCTCAGTTCGGGAAGGATGGCGTCCTGTGGGAGGGACCCCACGTGGAGCAGGTGCAGGGAGGGACCGTGAAGGAGCGATGGAGACAAAGCTTCAGGGACTGACCGTTGCCCCCATTCCTTGTTGCCCTGTGCTGCTTGGGGGTAGGAGGTAAAGAGGGTGGATGAGGGGAAGCTCTTTTTAGTTTTTCTTTGTTTCTCACTTCTGTAGCTTGTTAGTAATAGGTAATAAATTTATTTAATCTCCCTATGCTGAGTGTGTTTTGCCCATGACAATAACTGTTGAGTGATCTCTCTGTCCTTATCTCAACCCTTGAGCCATTTTTATCATATTTTCTCCCCCTTTTCCTTTGAGAAGGGGGAGTGAGAAAGTGATTGTGGTAGAGCTCAGAGGCCTATCTGAGTAAAACCACCACATTACTATGGGAGGCATTATTTGTCTTCTAAATTTCATTGCTACTACAGACTGCATGCACAGATATGTTGGTTTCTTCAGCTTGTTCTTTCTTGCCCTCACATCATTGCAAACTACCTACTAATTGCTGGGAATGCCATTCCTGTTGGTGGCTTCAGCCTTGGTTGTTATGAGATATCAATGCTGTCACGAAGCCAGGGTGAAGACTTCACCTGGGCAATGGAGCATGAAAATATCACATGTGAAAACAAAAGAAATACTGACAAAAGTAAGTCAGACTTACCTCAGAAGAAATAAATAAATAAATAAATAAATAAATAAATAAATAAATAAATTCAAAGCTTGTATACAGTCCAGAAGGTTTTTCAACTCTTAGTTCTCTTAGTTCTGAAACAGAGATAGATAAAAGATATAATGGGATCTCTGCATTTTTATATTTTATTTTGTCATTATTTTTTTTAAAGATAGCTGCTTTATTGCTTCCCGCAATAAAGGTGAATTAATGTAAAAAGATGCTACTGCCCCAACTATTTGGCACCTACATGGACTTATGACATCAGAACTATTATTTGTTTGTTTGTTTGTTTGTTTTTTTCTGAAACAGGAATAGCCACTTGTAACATACTACGACATTAGTGTAAAATGGGCTTCCTGACTTATAGACCATTTTTCCTTACTTGAACGACTGCACTGGAAGATAATTTTTTGTTTAATCTTCTTACATGTGCAATAAGTCCAAATCTTAAGATCTTTCTCTTTTAGACTTAAACTAGACTTTGAGTAGCTTTTCCTGGTATATAATCACCTGTGAGAAAGTTTCTGAGAAACTTGGGAAACACTTAGCTTTCTATTCGGGGAGAAGAGCACTGTAAAGACTTGTGCTCTTGATTTAAATTGCTGAAATACAACAGATCATGTATTTTGTAGTTGGAAAAAAAAAAGTACTGAATACATTCTTAGAATGCGAGTCAGTCATATTTGAAAAGAAAACATAATAAAGAATTATGAATCAGATGAGATAATGAGTGGAAGGAAGAGTCAAAGGAAATAAATAGCAGTAAATAATATGAAACGGTATAGAATGGTACTGGGGAAAAATTATTAATTAATAAATATATTTTCTGCCTGTCACATAAAAATTGGTAGCCATATACTAGGAAGAGGAAAACTGAGTTCACCTTGCACCCTGTCTTTTAAAACCACACAGAGATTTATATATTCTAAGTCCCATAATATAAAAGCAGTCTTTTAACTATATATTCTTTCTCTCAACTTTGCAGATGCATTTGGTTCTTTAGAAATCTGCGTAATATGTGCATAATTAGTCTCAGACCCTAATATGCCAGACAATAATTCAGCCAACCTTCCCTCTAAGCAGCTATTGTAGACAAATTGCAGGAGGAAAAAAGATAACAGAGAAGTCATTGCTTTATACTTTGATAATACTTCAAAATGGTCAAACTTCTCTCCTGGCTTTTAGTCTGTGCCTTTTCTGTGACACCTGCTGTTGTCCTATATATCAATAGTTCTTCTTTCAGTCTCTATTATGTTAAATTTCTTTTGATAAAACTGCAATTAATATTTTTCAAGATCACATATACAGAACTATACTGGCATAAGTATGATGCTAGTTAGTTTAATTTTCTACAGAAGTAGTGCTCAGTATCTGTTCTTTGACTTCTAGAAGTGGGAAAATATGGCAAACTATCAGAAATTGCAGGGATTCACATTGGGTCTCTTTCTAGTTTGTATAGGGCTACAGAACCCTATGGAGAAACTCACCTAAAACTGCTGGATCTTACAAAGCTGTAGAGAAGAAATTAAAGTCTTTTAAACTTTTTTTTTCCCTGTTTGCCTTCTGCTGATCTACATTTTTTCCAGTCATTTCCTGTAAGACACTGTATTTGAAACAGATATTTTGTATGCCATAAGCATCATTTTTCTGCTACATTCCTCTTTGCAACCTTATGAAAACAAAGAAAAGGGTAGAGGGATCAATTTTTAAAAGGAGTTTGATTTATGACATTTTGCTAAAGATTTGGTTCTGAGGGAAAAAAAATAAAAAAAAAAATGAAGTGCTACAGGTTTGAAATATCTGAGATGCTGTACAGGCAAATTATGTTCCTCTTGAGCTTTCTCTGAGTACAGTACATCCTTAGTAGCCTTTTCTAAGAATGTCTGGCTGGTGTATATGCTGGCATAGCTTCATGGACCTAATTTTCTCATTACCTTCAGTTTTCACCACATGACAAATTCATACTTATTGATTGCTGCCCAGCAAAATTCTATCATACCTGCAAGCATTTTCTTCCAAATGAAAGAAACATATTTCTGTGGTAGCTATTACCCCTTTTATTTGCCTTTTTTTAAAAAACACTTCTGTGAGAGAAATTCTGTTTGTTGCAACATTTGTCAAATGTGAAAGTGCCATGAATATGCATGCAAGCATGTATTCACACAAACATTGATATCACATGTGCTTGCATGACCTTTATGAAAGCTCTCTGTGGGCTGAGAATTGGAAGAAGAAGGAAGGAGGCTTTTGGCAGAGAAATAGCAAGTATGACTTTCTCCATGAAGCCTACAGGAAAATGAGCAGCTGTTGTGGAGGAAGTAAAGGACAATATGCAAAAGAACCATCAACATGAACATGGATGTTCACCATGTGGTACTTCTTCAAAACAGAGGATAAACCTGCTTAATCATCTGTGTACCTGGAATTCCACCAGGAAAGAGAAAGAGCATTTAAGCTATTGTTCCCTATTCTTACATCATCAGGTGAAAAGGAAAAAGAGGTTGTATTTCTTCAGTATGTTGCTAACAGCACCAGTATATTCTCAACAAAATCCACAGACATATGCAAAGACTTTTGCATATAGTCAAGTATTTCATGCTTTCTTTCTTACATCAGAAGTGTCTTTGACTGACCAGTACCAATACTAGGATATCACAAACTTAGTGACATTGGCTGTACTGACCACATAAAGAGAACTGATGAGGTACTTGACAACGATATTTTGTGGAGAAATTTTATGACACAGAGGAAGCAGATTAATAGAGGAGAGAGATGGAGGGAGAAGACAGTAGCAAAGAAGTATTAGCTTTATAGACCATTCTGATGATAGAAGTATCATGAAATACAAGACAGTGCACACACCGAAAGATGATACCTCAAAAGTAACTGTAGTGTTAGAAGCATGGTAAAGCAATTAGGATTCAAACAGAAGCAGGAAGAGCAAAATATATCTGTTAGGCAAAGTATAAAATGATTCTTCTGAGTATATAAAGATGTATTTACAGCATTGTCCTGTGTTTGTGTCTTTTACCATTTATCCCTCTCACTGTTCTGCAAAGTGGTGGAGTCAAAATTCTGTTCAAACAGTGTCATTTGGTGACTACAGTGGGCAATTGTAGGAATGCTCATGTCCTTCCTGGAACTGCTTTACTTTCTCAGGAAAAAACACTCAGTGAAGGGAAATGCTCATTTCCATCAGTTATTAATAGAGCTGCAAAGAGTTGCATACATTTACATACATTCAATCACTATACAAGTAGAATTCTGAAAGGGAACCTGAGGGCAAATTAAGTACTGTTCCAGAAGCTACATGAAATACTAAGGTACACACAAAATACACAAAAAAGGACTTGAAGTGCTATGACCTTTTAGTAGACAACAGTTTCCAATCCTTCCCCAGGGCTGACATAAAAGTGATGAATGAGAGGTTTGTAGACCTTGCCTGCTGCTTTCATCAGATAAATCTAATGTTCCACTGATACTGATGTTGATATGAAGACCATAAAAGGATATAGTATCTGTATTTTTTTTATGCAACAAAACAAATAAATATGCTTCAGTAATATCCATTTTTATTTCCTTGTCATTAACGTTAATATAAGAGAAATGTGAAAGAGAAAACTTTAGAAAATATAGTGCACTCCAATGCAATTACTTTGAGAGAATGCATCAAGAAAAATACAAAGCGTAAAAGCAGCTAAATGCTTTCTGATCCACACAAAGAAAGAAATACACTGTTTTATAACACTCCCGTATATGTCATCAAAAAGAAGATAAAAAGAGAGGAGTAAAAAAGAGAAAGAGGAATTGGTTATCATTTGTTATACTCTTCATCTCCCCTCTGCTTCTTAGACCCTGCTATATTAATTAATAAAATCTTATAAAAATATATATTAAAAAGTACTTTCTTATCAAATTTATATCACTCAAGGAGTGAGAGAATAAAACAAGCTTTGCCTGGAACTTCCAGTTCCTTTCTACTGAATGCCTTATTTAAGGCCACCGTTTCAAGGTACCTGTGGCATCTCTAGGTAGCTAAATGAACTGCCACTTTTTTAGCTAAGTGTGAACACAGCTGCAATCTTTTGTTCAAAAAGTGGTTCATATAGTTAGCAAGTGCATGCTGAAAACTGTGGAAAAAATGGCCTTTAATTGGTGCCTGAATGGGCACAGATGTTAAAAGTCCTGAATTAAGAACAAAGATAAAAGAGTGTTTTAGAAAGCCTTTTATTTACTATTCTTTTGTTTTACTCATCTAGGTTGTCATTCCCATTTCTGCTTGTTGAGCATTAAGTCCTGAAAATTTTTGAAAATCCCAAAGTCAATCAATCACACAAAGCAAGTGGTGACTGGTTGCCGTGAAGAGCTTTCAGAAAAACCTTATTCTTCAGGTTCATCTGACGTTGGTTTATGGCAAACAAGTTAATGAATAATACCATCTCTATGGACAATTGACTAAAAGGAAATAAAAGATAAAAAAATAAGGAATGAAAATTATAGAAAACAGTTTGATTTTAGGCTATTTTTTCTATCATTCATAACAAAGTAAAATGTGCATATTGTCTATCACATTGATTGATGGTTAATTTGCCTGCTATTCTTCAACTGGCAAGATGAAAGACCTGTAGGTACAATCTTAACACATGATATGAAGAAGACTTTGTAGCATATATGTGTAAGCATGAATTACCACTGCCCTCAGAGGGAAGGGAGAAGCAGATCTTCAATTCAAGATTTGATCAGAAGCAGAAGATTGAACAGAAGATTTGATCTTTACAATGTATCCCATTACATCTTATTTCCATTGCAGTAATATCATGAGGGTTGAACTCCAGGTAACCATGGGGAGATGCTTCTGGGGCCCTGAGTGCAGGGGCAGTCCTGCAACCTCTTTTCACACTCCTCGGGGTCCATCTGTTGGCACTCAGGGCTGTCTCTGGCATGGAGCAGCTGTGTAACCTTGGTCAAGCATGTACTTTATGTTCCCAACCTGTTCTTTGGAAGAGTCTGTCACTCTCCATGTACTACAGGGAGCAATTAGGAGCTGGACAACTTGCCTAGCTATAATAACTTCTTAAAACTGGATGTGTGAAAACACCATTAAAAGTCAGAGAATTACCCCTTAGAAATGTTTCCTCATTAGCACACCTGAAACTGATTGAATCTTTGTTAACTTCAGAAAGCAACCTTTTTAATTTTAATAACTGTAGGGAAAAAAGAAAAAAAAAAGAAAAAAAAAAGAAAAAAAAGAGAGAGTTGCTCAAAGTTTCCAATTGTTTCTCTTAATAGACCTTGAAAGATATAGTCCGTTCTTGGAACATAAGAAGAAAAACACCGTGTTCAGCAGAAATATTGGAATTTTATTTGAAAGATGGATATTACCACACCTCCAATCCTATCCCACTGTTTCATTTATTTGTGTTTTAAGCTCAAGTGCAAGTCATGATGTTTCTTGAAAATCAAATTAGTCAAAGTTTTTCATACATCTAATATATCTTTAATGAATTTTAAAAAGTCATAAGAAAACAATAAAGAAAGAATATAAAGCCTGTTTCATCAAGGCTATTATGCTGGTTTTCAACCACTCGGTCTTAGCAGAAAATATGTGAGGACATAATCACCATTAGATGTCTATTTCAATACTAAAACCTTTTATTGAAATGTATGATGTTGGCCTACCTTGTGGATACAATGCTGAACAGCTTACTTAGATGAATACGTCCTTATTTAATATCATGATTTTTGTCTCTATTTAGTGTAAATAGAAATGCTTTTAGTCACATTGCCTTTGCCATATAGTCTGCTGTAGGCTTTAAAGTCTTCATGCAGAAAAAATCAGTTATGGTATGGATCCTATAAAATCTGCCCATTCAAACTCCAGTGTTCTTAAACATACCGTACTGATAAGTACAAAGGGGAGATGGTAGGGGTGAAGAGGAGGAAATCAGTCATGAATAAATAACTCTGCAGAGATAGCTCTGTTCTTATGCAACCAGTAAATGTACAAAAATTTCCATCAATATGAATATCACACTGTGTCCAAGGCTAAGAGGTAGGAAAAAAGAAATCACCTTTAATAATTGGTATTTGCTCAGAATTAACGCTTAGACCAGAGAGTATATAAGGCATTGTGGACATATATTCATTTCTAAGCTAAGAAAACGGTGGCATTTCAGATACCAGTACTTCAGAACTGCTGCAAATTCTGGTTAATTTTAAAGCAAATACTGAATATGTCACTGTAAAACTTCTGTAAGATTTCCTCATTCCTGTGATAATTGAATCTGCTGTAATAGAATCTGAGAGGTAAAGGAAGAGAATTTAATACTTATGATTAGTTTGAAAATGTCTGCAGGAAGAGTGTTTACTGGAAAATTGTAGATGAAAATTGCATTCTGAAATAAATATCAGGCATTTTCAGAGCAGTGGGGACCATGGCCATGGGAATACTTTTGACTGCCACCTACAATTCTGTGATGTTTTGAGGAACTCCTGGGAGAGCTCCCTTGTCTCAGGGTTCAGAAAATTCTTACATAAACATGAAAAAATCAATTAGAGTTTCTTGGAAAAAAAAATAGGTTCTTCATCATGCTGGGACAGCATTCATATTCCTTTGGATTTTAATGAACTTTTGAGGGTGTCAAAAAGAAAATGATGTATGTAGCGAAGAAAGGAAAAAAAAAAAAAGAAAGAAAGAAAAAGCTAATTCTAGTGTACTCCATTAAGAAAAATAGAATTAGTATTTACCCATGAAAGCAAAACAGTGTGCTGTTCAGGTAAGTAAAAAAACAAAGGTCATAAGATTTACATATTTTGAACTTAATTCTGTGTATATAAGATTTAATTCAAAGCCTGCATTAAAAAAAGAAAAAAAAAAAAAAACAAAACTAAATGTGAGATATAAGATGAAAAACTATTCTGAAAGTGTAACTTTTTTTTTTTTTTTTCCCCTTCATACTTCCAGAAAAGTACTGGAGAAAATCCCTGAATTCAGTGAAAGAGGTTTTTACCTGAATGGTAGAAATATAACTAGGTACTCAGTATAAGTGGCTGTATTGATAAGCAACCTTTTGTGAAGAATGGATGTAGAGAGAGTTTTCAATCTACTATTGAACTAAACAAAATGCTTTAACAAGACACATGTTGAAATTCTGCAAGTAGTAGGCATAAGACAAAAAAATAAGACTAGTTTTTCTACAAATGTTGTTGCCAGTTATGATTACCAATGTAATCATGTCAACAGTGAAGACATGAAACTGCAAGAAGTGAAATCTCTTTGACGCAGGTATTGTAACACTCTGTTGCTGTGTTGGAAATGATTCCTGACTAGAAAATTATGAATATGCTATTACAGAAGTTAGGTTGTTTGCATGGACATGTCAATAGTAAATTGACTCCAATTTCTACTTACAGAAAGCTAACAGCTAATGGGATAGTAATTTCTGTGTGCCATATGTTCACATGAATATTTTCTAATATTGTTCCATGAATATTATCTGTTCCTTTTTGTATGAGCACATTGTGTTATAATTATTAGTACTACTACTGGCTGAAATAAACCAAATATGATGATTAGAAGTTTAAATGGAAAGGAAAAAAAAGAAAAAAAAAAAAAAAAGACAATGGCACTCTTTCTGCAATGGATCCATTTATACCAATGGATCGAAAGGGGCTGTAACACCCACATTAGCTGTTAAGCATAGCATATCAGAAGGCAGATGGTTTGCTGTGCATTCAGGTGGAAGGTTCTGGAGAAGGAGTTATAAATATTCTTCATTTCAGCAAAACATACCTGCTCCTTTGACACAACCAGTTTAACACGGAGAACCCACTTTTGTGCACTGTTCTGCACATCCCATAGCTTGACTGGAAACTTGTTGCCACAGACCCATCTGGCTTTTTATATTCTCTTTAGAATGGACCATCCTGAACTATGTAAGCAAACAAAAAACAACCAACCAACCAAAAAAAAACCACCACCAACAAAAAAAAAAAAACACAACAACAAACAAAAACTTTGTAAAGAAAGGGTATGTTCTGAAACCTAATAAGGCTCCAGATGTAATTTTGCAAATACTGGTATAAACAGCACAAATTTTGGCGGAGACAGACACTAAGTGCTAGAGACTCCATAGAGAGATATAAACAAGCAAAAATCTCAGTATGGCGTAATATAGACAAACAGAAAAGCAAAGAAGCTGATTTACCAAAGTATTTATGCACGTGCTTAAATCTCATTGGCTTCAGTAGTAAATGACTAAACTCTGCTTAAGGAAGATGGTATTACTTCTGTATTTAAAGTTTGGCTCATGCTTAAAGGCTTTGCTGAGTCTAGGGAAGCCTTAGGAGGTCCTCAGAGCCAAGATGTCTGGTCTGCTCAAATCAGTGCTATTCAGACTCACAGTTAAAAACATTAGCATCTTGTATATGTAACCTGATCACAAATGCATCAGGATTACATTTTTAATCACACATCTATTCTAAAAAATATTTTTAAAAGTTATTTTAAAAAATGAATTGCGTTTAAACTTTATTTAAAAAGAATAAGTTTTGTAGTGTAACAAAAGTTATATTCAGCAAAAAGTAATTTATACACCCTCTACTTAATAACCTCTTATATGCTTTAATAATTTAAACTACTTATCAATGGGAATGTCTTCTGTGTATACTTCAATTATTGCTTTTAGTATATTTTCTCTCTTCTTTCATGTAGCATGCCACATGTACTCAATATGTCTCTGGTGCCTATTATCGCTGTTCCTCTTGTATAATAAACTTCTTATCTGTGAGAATATGACCTTGACACTATGAAAAAAAAAAAAAGTCTTTTAAAGAATAGCTCAATTAAAATCTAATACCTCTGTTTAGGATTTGATTTCATTACTATTCATAAGACTGTGCAACACTATTTGAGCCATGAGTTCTCATGCAACTCAAATACTTGTTTCAAAAGGAATCATTACAAAAATCATTTTTATTCTTCTCTCTGCCCAATTGATTTTCAGTCACCATGGAGCTCTCTTTGTTGACTTTCCAAAGGCCTCTGTTAAATGTTCATGCTATCATTGCGATAATAATTGTTTATCAGGATCTATTTGGAACAGGTAAATTTAAACACAAGTTAGGTAGAAGTGGGTAGTAGAAAAATTGCATGCAAACCTGCCCTCATATCTGCAGTTTGCATAGACAACATTAAATTGGTGTAATCTATAGGACTGTCACTCAGGTGCATGAAGTGTCACTTCCACCACTGATTAACTTTGGACGAGTCACTTAACCTGAATGTTTGTTTACCCATCTGTAAATGAGAATAATAATTGTCTACCTTGCAGAGGATTATGGCTTTCAATCAACTAATTTTGCAAACTGCTACAAACAGCAACAGCCATACAGCCTTACACATGTGAAGTGGAAAATAATGTTTAACTCAGCCCTAAGTTTGTTGGATTTTCATTGCAATAACATTCACCCTTTTGAAACAATCTCGTACTTGGTTTTAAATTTGTTAACTTCTTAATTGGTAGATATATCTTCTGTTTCTCCCTCTCTGATTTCAAAACAGTAAGCTTTAAAATATCAAGAAAATCAGTTTGTAAAACAAGGTCAGAGTTGAATTTACTGGAAGCTTCAAATATCTTGAACAAAAAGTGAATAAAATTATCTGCAAATTGCAGACTGGGAGGGAAAAGTGAGAAGGAGTGCACTCCGAACTGGATAAATAGCAACATCAACAAAGATGTTATGCATAGACTGAGCATCTACAATGAACAGAAAAGGAAAAACAACATGAAGGAATCCCTGCAAATCAGAAAATGATTGAGATAAAGTAAGGATAAAATGTAAGCTGTCAACACAAAACAAGAGAAGAGGAAGAATGTATCTGGTCCAAACCGTAAACAAATACTCTAGCTTTCAGTGAAAAGAGAGATGTGGAACAAAGAAAAACACAGAGAAGATGGATAATGGAGGCAAATATGTTAAGAAGAAAAATAAAATAGGAATAACTGCACACAAGACAGAACTAAACCTGAAACTCAAATTGTAAAATAGATAAACACCATTGCTGAATGACAAAATGTGTAGCACAGTAAATTAATTGTAAATTCTTATAAATATCTCTCATACTGAAGATATGGAATAATGAATTGGTAAATGCATATATAATACATTTTTATCAAGGTAGGCACTAATCTGCTATATGCAAAACTATCAGATTTCATGGGAAAGAATAATTAAAAACATTGAGATATATAGAAAATGAGAAAAGGCAATGTAGAAGAACATGACGGACTAACATGATAGCCTTTGCTTGTTAAAATAATTGATTTTCTAGACAAAGAAAATGAAAAATATCTATTATATTTTCAGTGAAGTGTAGGAAATTGATGCTGTATAATAGACTACATGTTAAACTGAATTAGAGTAGTAAAAATTGAAATGTGGATTAGGATAAGATAAGAGGTTGTTCAGGAAAAGACAGAGGTGACTTTTTTTTTTTTTTTTTTTTTTTTTTTTTTTTTTCCCCAAAAAATAGCAGTCCTGGGATCAAACCCAGCTGGTGTCTCCTTTAATCACAGAATCACAGAATTGGCTAGGTTGGAAGAGACCTCAAGATCATTGAGTCCAACCTCTGACCTAACACTAACCAGTCCTCCACTAAACCATATCACTAAGTTCAACATCTTTTTAAGACCTCCAGGGATGGTGACTCCACCACTTCCCTGGGCAGCCCATTCCAATGCCTAACAACCCTTTCGGTAAGGAAGTTCTTCCTAAGATTCTAAACCTCCCCTGGTGCAACTTTAGCCCATTCCCCCTCGTCCTATCACTGGGCACATGGGAGAACAGACCAACCCCCACCTCGCTACAGCCTCCTTTAACATACTTATAAAGAGCCTTATAAGGTCGCCCCTAAGCCTCCTTTTCTCCAGGCTGAACAAGCGCAACTCCCTCAGCCACTCCTCGTAGGACTTGTTCTCTAGACCCCTCAACAGCTTCGTCGCCCTTCTCTGGACCCGCTCAAGCACCTCGATGTCCTTTTTGTCATGAGGGGCCCAAAACTAAACACAGTACTCGAGGTGCGACCTCACCAGAGCCGAGTACAGGGGGACAATCACTTCCCTAGCCCTGCTTGCCAGACTGCTTCTTATACAAGCCGGGATGCTGTTGGCCCTCTTGGCCACCTGAACACACTGCTGACTCATATTCAGCCGACCATCAGCCAATGCTTCCAGGTCCTTCTCTGCCAGGCAGCTTTCTAACCACTCATCTCCCAGCCTGTAGCTCTGCTTGGGGTTATTGCGCCCCAGGTGCAGGACCCAGCACTTACCATAAGCATATGTTTATAAAATGAGCAAACACCATTTAAAGCAGTGCAGAGGATGAGAAACAAAACATGGAGAGCACACAATGATCCAAGGACTGAAGTAATGTATGTCATAAGGAAGGAAGGAAGGAAGTGTGCTGTCTATGCTAAGAAATCAGCCTCTGTTGTCTCTACATAAAAGATTGCTTTTCCAATGATTTCTATGTAGTAACACTGCATAATACAAGGATGCAACACTGAACTATTTGCTTGATTGTTTCAGATGGGTCGATGACTGGCTTCTTTCTTGAACTATGGACAGGCCATATAGGCTGCTGCTGAGTATCCACTGACTCACTGGGAGGGTTGTTTCAACCTTGAAGACTCCTGGTTCTTAAGAACAATATTGCTGCCAACTTAGAAGAGATAAGGGAGGAAATAAAAAAAAGAATTGAGAAATCAGATGTTTTATTTTAAAACACCTTTGTTTTTTCTGGGTGTTACCCCCTACTTCTATGAGATTCCAAAGAAAAAGAACAGAGAAACAGAATATATACAGACTTTTTGAATTTTTAATAACAAATTTTCATATTTTTTTTCAACAAATACTAATGATATAATATTGTATGATTTTTGTACTGGCTGATTTGCCTTCTTTTTTAAAAAAATTAATTAATTTTAAATTAATTAATTTTATTTATTAAAATTTATTTATTTATTATTTATTAAATTTTAATTTATTTATTAAAATTTATTAATTTTTAATTAATTTTATTTCTTTCAAATTCCAGAGGATTTTTCCAACATGATGGGAGATTGTCTGTAATGAAAATGCTGGTAGTAGTAGAAGTCCCTGCAGGACAGTTTTAAATGAAAGTTAGAAAGCCTTAAATCCTCCAATATTTTTTGCTCTGAACATCATTAGAAACTAGAGCTGGTATATCTGTTTCTGGATAAAAATACCAAGAAGAATAAAACATTTTTTTCACTCCAATTTCCTATGTGCATTTGTTTTTGTTTTGTTTCTTCAGTGATGAGAAAAGATGTGTCTATTTGCAAAATCCTCTAAGCATTTTCCCCTTTATCTCTTTGTTAGCCTAACTTCTTATATATCATTACAGTTTCTGTGTGTCTGCCTGTCTGTCTCTTCTGTTCCTTTATAAAGTTTAATCCCGCTGGTCAAGTTCTACAAGGAAGGTAAACATCTCAGATCTGTGAAGTTCCTCTAAGTTTAATTAAATATAGCAGCTAGGTAGAGCAGAGAAATCTCTCACCTGCTGCCACTCAGAAAAAAATGCTTCAGGATACACTTGTTTCTTCTTAGATAGTAGCCAATATACAGTCAAATACCATCACTAGCAGTGCCTTCAATTGTGAAAAACCTTCATTCAAAGCCCATACAGTCTTAAGCATCAAAGTCAATGACATGAGATGCAAAACTGCAGGCTAACATTTTCTTAATTCTCACACTCCTAGTATTAGGAGTCTCTTTTGCCTGATTTTACTATCCCAGTGTGCCCTGATGAAGGGGTAATCCTAACAGCTTTGCAAGTTTTTCAGATTTTAAGTTTTTCTGAAAACCTCAGGTCAAGGTAAACATGCTTCAAGCTGTTGGGCAAGACAAGTATGTTTTCAGCTTCCTTACTTCTTCCCACACAATTCTCCTATTTCTACCATTCAGTGCCATCAGCTGGCTGTGCTACAGAGACTGGTAATATGAGCCTTCAACCAGTCTGCAAAGATAAAACCAGTGACTCAATCTGTATCATGCAGAGTAGTGCTGGGACTAGAGAACAGTTCCTCAACGCTGAACAAAGCCAATAATGTAGCTGTTACTTTAGAAAGAAAAACTCATAAAATAGACAGAAATCACTTAAAAAAAAAAATAAAATATATAAAAGTGGGAAAAAAGGCTATAAGGAATTTCAGAATAAAGGTCTCACTCTTTATACAGCATGGATGCCATGGGCGGACAACACCCAGCCAGAGAGGGGCAGCTGGCAGTAGTGAGTGCAGACCCCCATGGATGTGTCTGTGAACTCACAGGAGCTTTCTACCCAAGTGGGCATGGGGGGGTTGAACGGAGCAGGATGAATATGCATACAACTGAAACACCCAGATCACCCATGGGAAGGGGAAATAAGTAGGGACCTAACCCCCCAAAGACAGGGGTGCTGGTAACCCTCATGGTCTGTAGTTTGTGTGGGGAGTCTACAAACTAACTGTGTGAATTAATGTGCACAAGAATACAGGAATGAGGTCTGGATGTACAGGGATGGGATAAGGAAAGGCGAGGTGAGGATGGAACTGATCTTGGCAAGGGATGCAAATAATAGCAGGAAGGGATTCTCTAGATGCACTGCTCAGAAAAGAAAGGCCAAGGAGAGTGTACCCCCTCTGATGGATGAGAAGGGTGAACTGGTAATGACAGACATGGAGAAGGCTGGGGTGCTCAACAAATTCTTTGCCTTGGATTGCCACTGCTAGTCAGGCAAGTTTGGGATCCTCATTTTCCTGAACCTGTAGATGGAGGCTGGGGGAGCAAAGTCCTACCCACTGTAAGTGAAGAGCAGGTTCAAGACCACCTGACGAAACTAAACAAGAGCAAGTCTAGGGGGCCTGATGACATGCATCCCAGCATCCTGAAGGAACTGGCTGATGTAGTTGCCAAACCTTTCTCTATCCTATTTGAAAAGTCCTGGCAGTCAGGTGAAGTCCCTGGTGACTGGAAAAAGGGAAACATCACTCCTCTTTTTAAAAGAATAGAAAGGAGGACCCAGGGAACTACAGACCAGTGTAGTTCCCCTGTGCTTGGCAAGATTATGGAGAAGATCCTCCTGAAAGCAGTGTTGAGGCACATGCAAGACAAAGAGGTGATCCACAACAGCCAGGATGGCTTCACCAAGAATAAATCATGCCTGACCAATCTGGTGGCATTCTATGATGGAGTAACTGTATCAGTTGACAAAGGAAGACTGATTGATGTCATCTACCTAGACTTCTGCAAGTCCTTTGACATGGTTGCACATGACATACTGGTCTACAAATTGGTGCGATATGGATTTGATGGGTGGCCTATTCAGTGGATAAGGAATTGGCTTGAAGGTCGCACCCAGAGGGTGGTTATCAATGGATCTATGGAGGTGGAGGCCGGTGACAAGTGGTGTACCACAGGGGGCTGTTCTTGGACCAGTACTGTTTAGTATCTTCATTAATGACATAGACAGTGTGATCGAGTGCACCCTCAGCAAGTTTTCAGATGACACTGAGCTGAGTGGTGCGATTGATATGATAGAAGGAAGGGATGCCATCCAAAGGGACATGGACAGCCTAAAGAAGTGGGCCTGTGGGAACCTAGTGAGGTTCAACAAGTCTAAATGCATGGTGCTGCACCTGGTTGGGGCAATCCCAAACATGAGTACAGACTGGGAGAAGAACTAATTGAGACCAGCCCTGTAGAGAAGGAATTAGGGGTTATGATGGATGGAAAAAGCTTGACATGAGCTCACATTTTTCAGCTTCATAAATAATCCTGGGCTGTATTAAAAAAAGAGTGGCCAGAAGGTCAAGGGAGGTGATTGCCCCCTCTACTCAGCCCTTGTGAGGCCCCAATTGGAGCACTGTGTCCAGGTCTGGAGCACCCAGCACAAGAAGGATGAGGAATGTTAGAATGAGTCCAGAGGATGGCCACAAGGATGGTCAAGGGGCTGGAGCACCTCTCCTATGAAGAAAGGCTGAGAGAGCTGGGGCTGTTCAGCCTGGAGAAGAGGCTCTGTGTTGACCTCATTGCAACCATTCAGTACTTAAAGGGGGCTTATAAAAAGGAAGGAGAAGGACTCTTTACTCAGGTAAATAACAATAGGACAAGGGGGAATGGTTTTAAACTAAAAGAGGATAGATTTAGATTAAAGGTTAGAAAGAAGTTTTTCACTTGAAGGGTAGTGAGGCACTGGAACAGGTTGCCCAGAGAGGTTGTAGATGCCCCATCCCTGCAGGTGTTCAAGACCAAGTTGGATAAGGCCCTGGGCAACCTGATGTAGTTGGTGGCATCCCTTCCTATGGCAGTGGGTTTAGAACTAGATGATCCTTAAGGTCCCTTCCAACCTGAGCCATTCTATGATTCTGTGATATGTGGTTAGAAATTTTGGCATTAATTGTAGAAGAACATTTAGAAATTAGTCCATATATATTAACATTTTGTAGATGTAAAGTACTATGGTTTATGTGGTAAATTGTTGATATTGATCCTGGATGTATAGTTCACTGATTATCAATTAACTACACACCATTAATAAATCAAAACAAAACAAACCCAAACAAACAAAAACCCCACTTCGATTTGATGTGATTTAAACAATGGAGCAATTTTTCTCTGTGACATGGGCATAATGGTGATTAGTCTTGATTAGTTTAGCTGTGTGTGCTAAATGTATATAACTCATCCTGACTAAAATACATATTCATTCTACTTTTTATCTGTTCAGTGCAAATGGAAAACTACCTTTCTAGTGATTAATTTCTTCTTAATTATATCATTACTTTGCTATGCAATATAGGTAAAACAATCCTCAAAGCCAGAAATAATTTTTTTAACATAATTAATTGACCCAGTACCTAAGATTGAATAAAGTAATTATTTTATTGATTATAAATCCAATACATGCTGAAATGAGCCTTGACTTTTCATGGCTAGTATCTCATAATCCTGCACTGTAATGAAGAATCAATGGCATTGCTTTTAAAATCTATCTTCATATTTTCCTCTTTTTGAAGAGGGCAAAAAATATGAATGTACTTTTAGAGTCTGCACTTTCCACTTAATATTTGAGAAAAATCTAGCCCCAGTTTAGTACACCTGAATCTGTGCCAGAAATCTAGAAAAGTACTTATATCTGGTCAGTACTCACTTCCTTCAGAAAATCTCTTGATAAGTTTTTAATGTAATATTTACATCATCAAGCTTTATACACCACACACAGACTATTATTTGACATAATCCACTCTGCAATCAGTTCAAAGAGGGATGTACCCAGAAGACATTTGAAATAATGAAACTATGTTCCCATAAAGGAGATATATATTCTGATCACTGGCTTGACAGAGCCAGGAAAGTCTGTCTGGCCAAATTCTTGCTGCCTATAACAGTATCCAAAAATTTCAGAAACATAGCAGAAAACTTTGATGGACACTGTTTGTTACTGAGTCAATGTCATCTTGCACTGTGGACTGTTAACAGAACAATTTCTTCTGTTAAAGGGGCTGAAGAACAGGAAATAGAAAAAGGGTAACAGGTCTGTGACATCAGGAAAGATAAGCAAAATGACAGTATGAGACAAAGCAAGTGGCATGATGTTGAAACACAGAAAAGATATCAAGATACTCATAGGTTTGAATTCTTAGAACTGCATGGATGGAGAACATCTCTGACATTGCCTAATCTCTGACAAGATCTTTATGCATAGATCAGCTGCTAAAGAAGTTATTTCAGGAGTATACATATAGATGTGTGGTGTCCTGCTCCTGCTCCTGCTCCTGGTCTGAAAACTGGCACTGTTCCCAAGAGATGGGGCAGAGAACCAAACTGGAAATGTTTCTCTCTTCACTTTTGCAAAGATTTGTTTACATTCCGAATTGACAAAAAATGCCACTTGCCTTCTTACTGCCAGTTCTTCAGCAAGTAGTTAAGAAGTGACTATAATTGGTAGAGAGCATATAGCTGCTGCTGGGACATAATGGCCTAGAAACTTAACTTTGTCCTTAAGGGATGGAAAAATCTGAAAGCTTGTATGCAAGATCAGCCACAGGGCTAGCTGCAGCTCAGCTGATGAGCCAAACATACAGGATCAATGGGCAAATAGGTGCATTTAGCAATGTCTGATTGGATAAGTGAAGAATAAGTAAGAAGCATTAAATAATTAATGCCTTGATATTATTTGGGATTTTGAGATGGTCTTGCATGATGCCAGCAGTAGTAAGAGTACAATTAGCAAGTCAAGGGAAATGATTATTCTCCTCTGCCTGGCACTTGTGGTATCACGTCTGGAGTACTGAGTCCAGCAAGAGATTTGTGAAGCTCAGCCAGAACAGAGATATTCAGTACATAATCTTGAGCTGAATGCATCTCTTGATACATAAGTGCAGTTCCCAAGTCACGAATACTTAACATGGGGTGATGTTGGATATGCATGTGCAGTTTATATACAGATAATTGGAACAAAGTTGTTATCAATAACTATTATTTTTCATCACAGATAAATTTATTGATTTCCAGGCAATTTCCTGTTGAAAAAGCTTTACAAGTTGGGATCTACCTATCAGAGACATGTTCTGCAATGATCATAAGTCAAAAGCATTTCATCTTGTGAGTTTTACTGAAGGATATGGAGTGCTATAAATTGTGATCCACATCTTGCATAAGAGCACTCCTACATATTTTGGCTCCATTGCCATTGAAATTGTAGAATTTGAGGCTTCTGTAAATATTTAATGTATTTAATGATAATCTTATGAATAAAGTGATATTAAAGTGACTATAGACTTGCTTATTCACACTGGCTGAAGTTCACTCTCTGGCCTTTCCTCTCTAAAAACAGTTATCTCCTGAACTCCAAGTATATCCAGTGTGTCAGATTAAGTAAAGAAGAACCAACAGGTAGAATCAGTGATTGAGTGATTTTACTGGGAGCGTGGATGGAAGGTAATACTGATGAATAAGCAGAAAAACGTGATGCATCTCTTGAGCATATCTTTATGGGATCACACTCAAACAGAGTAAGAAATGGATCACATTTGTTGTTCTAACAGCTGTTCACTTCCTCTACCTGAGCTTGGCTGTTTGAATGCTTGCTGAGGAGCACTGAGTTATGGTTGTCATCTGTTATGAGAAAACAATATGACTAAAATAAAAACAATGCCACACCTTTATCTATGTAGAAAAGCCCTACTGAACAATGTTAGTAATTGTCAATATTGACAACTTTTCCAGCAATAAATTTAAAACTAAAATATCAAAACCAATATTTTTGTAGCTTCCACCTTCCACTAGGAAAACAAAACCAAGGGAAACCAAAGCCAACCAAACCAAACCAAACCAGAAACAACCAACCAACCAAAAAAGACCTACATCCCAGAATTTAAATTTTTGATTTGAGAGAGATGAACAGAGTAAAAATTATTCTTTCAGTCCTATTCTTACTTATGGGAAACAACATTTCAAATCTTCAAAAATGTTTTTAATGAATCATTTCTGCTTTGCTCTTGTGATTTAATATTTGGTTATTTTTAGTATATTAAAATATATTTGAAAGACTTCAGTTCCTTGATTATATCCAATTTGTATCAGTTTCACTACCTATATCTAGACTAGCCATATCTAGCCTCTTCCTTCCTTCCTTCCTTCCTTCCTTCCTTCCTTCCTTCCTTCCTTCCTTCCTTCCTTCCTTCCTTCCTTCCTTCCTTCCTTCCTTCCTTCCTTCCTTCCTTTCTTCCTTCCTTCCTTCCTTCCTTCCTTCCTTCCTTCCTTCCTTCCTTCCTTCCTTCCTTCCTTCCTTCCTTCCTTCCTTCCTTCCTTCCCAAAAAGTCAAGTGATCACAAAATCACAGAATGACAGAATGGCTGAAGTTGGAAGGCACCACTGGGTTCAACCCCCTGTTCAAGCAGAGACACACAGAACAGAGTACCCAGGACCATGTGCAGGCAAACTCTGAAGATCTCCAAGGAGGAGACTCCACAACCTCTCTGGGCAATCTGTGCCAGTGCTCCATCAGCTGGACAGTAAAGAAATGCTTCCTGATGTCCAGATGGAACTATCTGTGTTCCAGTTTTTGCCTAATGCCTGATGATTAGGTTATGCAGGAATCAGAAGTGGCTGTGGAGCTAAGCCCTTTGCCATTCATTAAAGATTCCTCCTATCAGTTGCCTATAATTTTAATTAATGATTCAGACAAGTTAAACAGTCTGGGTACCTGTTTCTCTCAGAGTGTATGGAACACAAATCAGAATTTTTCTTCAGCTACTAAATGTGTATCGAAGGGAGAAAAGCAATATTCAACCTTTAAAACATCTCAAAACTTCTGTTGACTATAGCCTGACTGTCACAGAGTCCTCTACAGCCCCCATGAAACTCTTTGGCACAATGTGGCACAGGATTGCAGGCTGATTGCTATAGAGGATGAAGAAGACTAGCTGGTGTGATCTAGCCTTCGGAAAAGTTTGATCCAATGGAATAAATTATATATAATAATAACAAATACAAACATCCTTATAAGATTTCCTGGTAAGCGATATAAACATCAGCTGAAATATCATCATTAGGTATGGTCTCACTGGCAAATAATGAGAATCTCTGTGCATAGAATGTGTCCTAACATGTTTCCACAGATGAATAAGGTAATGTATGCACATGGAGTCTATGCAGTCTATGGAATCAGGATTGTCTTAAGTAACTCTTGTAACAGTACTGTTGCGTCTATGTAGCTCAGAGACATAGTGTGTGTGGGAAAGCTGTAAGCATTTTGTTCATGGTCATGAAGCAGTACCATACAGAAACCATGTGGAATTATTTCTGTTGGAATCTTAGTTTGTAGCCCTAAGCATGAGATGATCCTTTCTCCCTCCCTTTTCTATTAATGGGGGAAAGTCATTTAGAACTGTTCAGAATGCCTGAAAGAGGAAGATGAATTAATATTAACAAGATTCTTCTCTTTTGCAGTGGAAATAAAGCTAGACACCATAGATTACCACTTGGTAGAAACCATTGAGGCACTCTAAATTGGGAGGTAATTTAAGGCTTTTCTATTAAGGAAATAATGCAGTAAGTAATTGCTTTAATTTTAAATCAAGAAATAAGGTTCTGACCATTACATGTGCAAAAGGAAAAGAAATTAGTATTTTATTGGAAGAATTAGCAAAAGCACTACAATAAAGAGCTTATTCTTTTTAAAATAAATTAAGAAAACAACAACCTTAAAAACAACAACCTTAAAAAAGATTGAAGCTCTGATAGATTAGATGTAGTATTTGTCCTTTTTTTTTTTTTTTTTTTCCTGTCCTATTTTGTTTTTGAAAGCAGTTAAGTGGAATATGATACTTCTTTACATAAACCAACATTTTCAGACTTCAAAGTTTTAAGTTGGAGATGTAAATCTGCATTTAAGCACCTGAACAAAATCTTCAGAAACTCAGCTGAGTTAGCACCCTTGAAAAAGCAGTCGGCTCCTATTAGATGCCTAAAAGCAGATTTAGAAACCTACATTTAGAAAGGAAAAAAAAGTACCAAGTGTTCCAGCAAGGATGACAAAAAAACAAGAATCCTCTGTAAGTGCAATATGTTACTGAGGAAAAGGGAGATCAAGCACAGAGTTGATCTAGTGCTTAACAAGGAGAGAGAGCTATTGACAGGTGATGCAAAGAAAAGCCAAAGCATTTACTGCATTTTTTTTTGCTCCAGCCCTCACTGACAATAACAGTGATCATCAGGCAGCTCATTACGTCACCATCAATGATGAGGGGTAAAATCTTAGGCCAGAAGAGCAGTTAGAGAAGCCAATTAGAGAGCAGCTAGATAAGTTGGATACTTTGAACTGCCTGAGCTTGATGAAATTCACTTTACGGTACTGACTCAAATAGTCTCAGGGTCAGTAACTTTGTGAACTCATAAGGACTAGAGAGGCTTCAGAAGCCCGGAAAAGGAAAACGTATTGTCTAGTTTTAATGGGTGTAAGGAGTAACCTAGCAGCTGACCTTCACTTCCTGTGAAAATACTGGAATAAATAATTGAACTACTTGTATACAACAAGTACATGCTTATAAGGAGATGAAGAACAGCCAAGAACAAATCATGTTGTTTCTAGTCAGCTTCCTTCTGTGAGAAGAGCTTTCCTCAAAAAAAAAAAAAAAAAGAAAGACAGAGGTCATGTGGCTAAATTTCAGTAGGATTCTCTTAAAGAAGCTGAGGAAATATGTCACTGCTAGAAGGGGAGAATATCATACTGGGGGAGTAGCTGTTAAAGTTCACTGCCTAGTTGGAAGGATGCCATAAGTGGAATTTCACAGGGTCTGTCTTCAGTCTGCCACCACTCGATATTTCCCTTAATTATTTCAAAAGCATGAAGTGTATACTTATTTAATTACTAATCAGCACCAAGCTAGGAGGGGCTGCAATAAGATTTGAGGGAAGGACTAGAATACAAAATGATCTTGACAAATCAGAAAAAGAAACTCCCCAAATTCAAAATGGTTCCAACAGAGGGGAAGCAAAATGATTCTATCAGAGCGAAACAGGAGTAAGACTGCACCACATGGAAAGCCAAGCTGGGGACTGAGGGTGACCAAAGCACAGGCAGGATGGTGACCCCAGGGGTAGTCCTGCAATATTCAAGCAGGGTCAGATCAAGGCAATAGCAGTCTCCATTGACCAGTTGTTGAGCATCAAATAATTGCAAAATGTCTGCGGTCAATCTATGAAGCAAAGTGAACAAGTCAGGATGAGCAGGAGACAGGGCCAGATGCAGACCTGCCTACACCATGCTGGGTAAATATTGGGGTCTCAATGTTTGTATAAAGCTCCTGGGCCAATGGATGGAGGCCTGATAAGGATACACAGACCTGTTCATGCACTTAGTGTTTGGCAAGAAGTCTAGAGAACCTGACTTACTGAAGGCACTGGTTGCTTTGTTTGGAAAAGAAAGTCTTAAAGGAGGGGTGATAGCTTCTTTTCAACAACCTAACGAGCAGATGAGTAGAGGAAAAGAGACAAATGAGATTTCTCTATGTTCATTGTAGGACAAGGAGCAGTGGACTTAAACTAAAGTAAAGGAGAACTAGTTTAAGCATGAAAGAAACATCTCTAACTATTAAAAAATAAAAATAAATAAATAAATAAAAGTAATAATAATAGTAAGTAATACCAAAGAGATTTTGCAGAGTGTAAAATCTTAGTCATCAGTCAGGGCTGTTCTAAATATAGTTGATCACGGCTTGAGAAAAGAAAATGGACTAAATGACCTCTAAGTCCCTTCTAATCTTATTTCCTCTGATTCAGTAAAAATGTTGATGAGCGTACTCAGTGGAATACAGATACACAAGTAATCAGTGGAATGATTTGTAGAATAAGGTACTACAGGAAGACTATAACCCTTTAGTCCTAAGTGATTCGAGTAAACAGAAATAGAATTTACATTTTATACTTTAATTAGACATCATCTAGAAGAGCTGCTATTTATTAAATTATAAGATGTAATTATTGATACTGAAATATCTACTTCTAGGTGACACGTTTTGAAAATAAGAATTAGTGCTTTTCCAGTGTTTTCTATAAAAGCCTTCAGGATCGCAAGTAGCTCTAGTCAGAGCAGAAGACATCTTGTTTTGTCATGTGCAGCCAAATGCTGTACAGATTGCAGATGTAGTTTTAAAGATAACATGGTGACTGGTCCAAACAAAAATTGTGTTAATCATTTATGGATCATCTTAATCTGTTTTGTCTCCTCAGCTTTGCCTACTTGAATGAATTTAATATTGTTAACTTTTCTACTCCCAATTTAAAATTTTGTTTTTGATGGTGGTGGTGGTAGAATTTTGGAATTTTTTGTTTGTTTCTTAACCTAACTCGATGTTAATGTAATTTAATTTAAAAGCAACTAGTGATTCCACATAGCTTGATACAGACTAGGCTGATAGTTGCTTTATACAATAGGGAGCAGCATACAAAGTGTACACATCTGGTACAAAACACTGTCAGAGGATGGAAGACCTTTATCAACCAAATTGCAGTTGCTTATTTATTCATTTGTTGCCTAAATTAGGTCCATTATTATGGTCTATATACACTTCTCTATGGACATTTATACTACACATTAGCTATGGTATGTAGCCAAGATCATCTTTAACACATGGTCAATCTCCAGCTGAAAGAAAACTGTTAACATCACTCTCATTTAACTTTGGGTTTCCAAAATTTAAGTGTCAGAACTAAGCTTTTTTTCAGATAAATTAAGCTGTATTTCAGCTGGCAAGCCATGAAAGGACTTTGCAGCTATCTGAATAATTCTCTACATTCTACTAAATGTACTACCTAGGGCTTGATTCTGTTGCTTATAGGTATGTATCTATTATCATGGAAAATTCTCTAGATTATCTCTGTTAGTTACCAGATGCCTGTCCAAGTGGCAATAGGCCTCCTCTAATTTCTGTGTGTACTGGTTTTGGCTGAGATGGAATCAGTTTTCTTCATGCAGCTCATATGGTGCTGTGTTCTGGATTTGTGATGAAAACAATGTTAATAACACAATCACATATTAGTTATTAGCACACCAGCAATGCTTACAGAGTGGTGTGGTCTTTGTTTCTTATGCTGCACTGTCAGCAAGTAGGTTGGGGATATACAAGAAACTGCGAGGGGACAGAGTCAGGACAATTGACCCCAACTGGCCCTAAGGATATTCCATGCCATATGATGTCATGCTCAGCAATAAAAGATGAGGGAAAGGAGGAAGAACAGGGGACACTTGCAGTTATGGCATTTGTCCTCCGAAGTACCTGTGACATACAATGAAGCCCTGCTTTCCTGGAAATAGCTAAATATCTGGCTATTAATGGGAAGTACTGGATGAATTCCTTATTTTGTTTTGCTTGTGCATGCAGCTTTACCTTTACCTATTAGACTGTCTTTATCTCAATCTATGAGTTTTCTCACTTTTGCCTTTCCAATTCTATTCCCCATCCCACTGTGAGTGTGTGAGTGAGTGGCTGTGTAGGGCTTAGCTGCCTACCCAGGTGAAACCACAACGCTGTTTTGTATCTACAAGCTTCAGGTAGGTCTGAACCCTAGACGGCACAGAGTGTCTCAAATGGCACTAGAGGGAAGTGTTTTGGCACATGAATCAAGTGCTATATAAGTGCTGTTTTAAACACCTAACTGTTATTTAAATACCAACATCTAGATAACTAAAAATGAAAGAAGAATTCTTTTGTTAGGAGATTTGTTTGGTTTAAATATTAACCTCTTGTGCTGTTTGCAAACCTCTGTGGTGTCCAAGACATGCACAGGCTGGTAAGTGGCTTGCATCCATTTGCACTGGCAGCTGGAATACGTCTTTACATAGCAAACATCTAAAGTTAGAGACATTTTCTTTTAGAGAGAATGCTGGAAATATATTGTTAACTCCAGATTAAGATTATATCACAGTAAACCCCATTCTGTTTTATAAAATACCACCTACCAGATAGCCCCAGTTCAAACAGACAGGCTCACAACCCCAGTTTTCTTTCACATTTTTATTTCTAGTCAAAATATATTTGTTCCTTTTAGCTCATCTGTTCTTTCAACAGGAGCTATGGAGACACTAAAAATTATTGGAAGAATCAGCAGATACTGGCAAAGACAGATTTTTCTTGCACCCTTGTGTTTTCCTTCCTCAGAATCTGCCTGAAGATTGTAGAATGATATATAATAAATACTGTATACAATATGATAACATTGCAGCTGTAGATATGGTTATAGTCCACACATCTAAGTGTCTACACATCTGTACTCCTTTTAAACACTGATAACTGTGTGCTTGTGACAGCAGATTTCATAAGCTGCTTTGTATCACTATCAGTTTACAATGCACTTGGGTACACTGAAAGGGACTTTTTCATGTTAAGTATCTACTTTCATCTTCCTTTTATTGGGATACTATTTGTTAATTAACACTTCCTCAGCTAGGCACAGAGGAACATTAATCTCCCCTAAATTTAGGTTTGTGTAGATGCTTGCATGTATGTTAATCACCTTGTGCTTCCTCTATGTTAATGGTGAGAAAGTCTCACTCAGATAAGTTTCATCTGCCTTGTTTCAGATGTTTGCTTTAAGATGAAACAGATATTGTGCAGAAGTTCCTATTTCTTTCTCCCTTGGATAGCAGCCAGAGAACAAACTCAGAAGCAGACACATGCACTTAGCGATTAATCTAGTCCACAGTGATTGCCTTTAACCACCTGGATGTAAAGCAGAAGAAATCTTTTTTAAACTACCCCAACGGTGATTAATGGTCATCTTGTTCCATTTTGCATGGAAATGGTCTGAAAGCACTTACATAATCAAGTAGCATGTTTCAACTTGGGAAGGATAGTAACTTTTTGCACTTTTAACCCAGATTATGAAAAACCCTATATTATAAATACAAACTTGCTTAAATGATCTGTGTTGCCTATGTTCATTGATCTCCATGAGACGGAAAAATATTTTAAAGACAGCTGACTCACTTGACTAGCACAGTTAAAGCAGACTTATTCCTGTACCTACCAACTTACACCTACTCAGACATGTAGTTGTAACATGAGCAACAAGCCTAAAGCATTTCATCTATGTCCTAACCTAAAAGAGGGGTATGCATATGACATACAGATTTCACAGCCATATTTTTCATCCCTAACCTAAATGAAGGTTCAAAACTGTTCCTTTACCCCTATAGCTACATATTCTTATCACGATGGAACTTTATTCAAAGTACCCTGACATACTGGTGGCTCCAATTGTCCTGGACATCCCTGTGAATTATTGTGGAAAGATCTATAACAACCTGGGCTCTTTACACTATCTATCTGACTTGAAATAGTCTAGAATTACAGGAGGCAGAACCACGTGGCTCTGCATGGCAGGAGATGACAATCTGACCCCAACAATTACTGCATCTTATTCTTTCCAAGGATCAACAAAGTTATCACATAGAAGTTATGTCCTGTGTGATAGAGTCAGTGAGCCAAAAATAATCAGAGAACTTTATGTTTGGCATTTATCTAAGGTTTTTACCAAGAAATGACAGATTGTGCTAACCATTATAATAAAGCTGCATTTTATTTTAACCCAGAAAATAAAGGGGAAAGGAGTGAAATGCACTGTGCATGAATGTGACATTTTCATTTCTATTTAAAGTTTCTTTACAAAGCAGAGCTCCAGAGGTGTTGTTCCATTGCTCCCTCATTTATAACCTTTTATTTTATTTTTTTTTTTTTTTTTTTGGGAGGGGGGGACTCTGGAAAATCTTGTATAAACAATCGCCATGGAAGACAAATGAATGCTTTCCTCATCTCTGTTAATCTTGGAATGCTATTACCGTGGTTCAGAAATATGGACACAATGTCTCTCAGTGTTAACATTGTAAGATTGGTTAGCAAGAAACAAGATAGAGGTTAAGAAAGGACTGTGGTTTAGAGAAAATATCACTACCTATTCTGCCAGCAGAGATTGAAATGGATTCACTTGCACTTGGCATAAAAGGTTACTAATACTACAGGAAATCCCTGGACATACTCACTGAAGCAGTGCCATGACTCATCTCTCTATGAGATGATCCACTATCATCCTTCCTTTGTGGCTTTGCTGCAAGACGAACAGCTTTAGGTCACAAAGGAGCTCTGCAGGTGGAGCTGAATCCACTTTGGTTGCGGACTGTCGTAAACACAGCAGGAAGCCAATCCTTCCCCTTCCTACTCTATTAAGTAGATAATTTAAAGTGGCATCCTACTGCATCTCAAGTTAATTGAAAGTGTTAAATGAAAAATGATTGACAGGGCCAATTCTTGATTTTGTGTAATTTGCACAGGCTTGTGGGAAATGTTCTAATCATTTTCCTTCTCACATCACTTTTAGGTGTACAGCTTGCTTATATGTTGCAAAAGCTTTTCATATGCTGAAAAGACTTTACATATTACTAGGTTTCATGCAGGAACAGAAGTTTCTAAGATGTGTGCTGAACTCTTTCAGTTATTTTGGAAATAATAATGAAGCAGTAAGGGCAAGATTGCTGAAATTATTAAATCGCTATAATTCACAGAGAGAGTGTCTAAAGCCATCAGCTCTGCTTGAAGCCCTATAGTAAACTGTGTAAAGCATCTGAAAAATTGACCTTGATGTTTGGCAGCTAAAATACTTCAAACTGATAAACAAGTATAAAAAGATAAATATGCCACATAAACTACACCGGAGATACTGCGCTGTAAGAAGCTGCATTTTCAGTGGTGCAATTGGATCACCATTTCTTGCTTGAGTTAAGATGACATTGAGCTATAATTACTCAAAGTTAAATAACTAAAGAAATATTTTCTGGTACATCTGTGGATTTCATCATTTAATTTAAAGTATCAACAGAGTGATCACAATTAAAAAGTTCTTTCATTTTGAATATAACCTTAGTCTGAGAGACATTTCCTTTTACACTCAATGGGAAATAGCTGTGGAACCAGGAGAGTTACCTGTGGGAAGATACCTTTTAAATACAACCACTGAATGGATTAAGTGACAGCCTATGAGCTACCAAATTTCATGAAGTGAATCTTAAAGTATTACAAATGACTGGATTGTGGCCTAGGCTGGATGGTTATTTGAAGAGACAAGTTAGTGTGATTAAATGATCTCCTCAAAGCTACTACCTTAGTCCCCATGAAGGTTGGTGAGGAAAAGTGAGAAAGATGCAAAGAATTGGTTCCTCTTCCTAAAAAAAAAATCACCACCGCCACCACCACCAATGACAAAAACCATTATGTCAAGCTGTAAGGATCCGTTAGCAAATGGGAAATGTATATTACTCAGTGTTGGATGGGCAAGAGCATTCTTTAAACAGTACTACTTACCATCTATTCCTCGTTTTTGCAGGGAAAGAATAGAGATGACATTTCTCTATACATATTTTGTTACGTAAGCATTCTTGGCTGTCTGTGGAGACTGCAATAATTATTAACAATAATTATTTAATTAGCTTTGGATATTCAGAAACAGAAATGATAATGATAGACCCTGCATCTCTACCCATGGGCAAAGCTGTATAAGATTCTGCAAAACGAAAAGGAATACAGACCTCCCTGATTATTTAAGGTGTTTCAGAAGCTTTGGGGTCATCATATCACTGATTGAGATTCATCTCTCATTTTATAAAACTTCCTCAGTGCATTTTTGGCACAATTGTAATATTTTAAAGCAATTTTATACTGAAATCTTTCTAATCAGAATCTCTGGTGAGTATCCAGAATGGAAAAAGAAATCTCAGCCAGTATATTTTTAAAGCATACAGCCATTCAGAATCTGATTACCTTTTCATATTTTTATACAAAATGAATTAATGTGTCCCTGTCTTTATTACATTTTCAACACTTGTCATTTGTGATTAAGCCAACACTGTGAAGATATATTACACAGTAGCATAAATGGGCACATTAAAACAGGGTATATATGTGCCTGAGAAGTTAAAGGCAGCTTGATTTGTGTTACTTTTACATTAGATGCAATGTATCTAAAAATATTTTACATAACTTGAGAGTCAACAGTCTGGGGGGAAATATAAATAAATGGAAGCTTAAAAAAAGGGGAGAGAGCAAGAGAAAAGTGTTAATTAAATCAATCACAGAGACATGTGGTGATGTGATAGAGTGCTATGAAGAAAGCCAGATGCAATTTCTTATAGATAACAGCTCAAATCAGAAATTGACACACAATTGGAAGCACCTGCTCAAGAAGCCCAGTGCTGGAGTTGCAGAGGTTATGACGAGGCGGGACTGATGTGCATGGGGAAGGATTCTGGAGAAATCTTAATCTGTGTCTGCCTTAAATTTTCCCTTACTCTCTTGTGAAAATATTTCCTCCATTAATCACAGCATCACAGCATCACCTTTCTGTACAACATATCTTGCTTCTACTTGCTATATTTTTCTTCTACGGAAAGGAAGTCCAGTTTCTTCTACGTAAGGAGTCCAGAGCAGGTGTTGTGTCACCTTCATAGTGTACCTTACTCCACTACTACTATTCCAACCCCACTGCAGATTCCCCTTTACATTTGTTTTGTTCCTATGCTGAGACCTGTGCTTGTGTTTCCAAAGATAGGCTTGCTCTCAAATATGATTTGAAACTTGCCATTAGGAATCAGAAATGAGTAAGAGTAAGACTTTTTTTTTTTTTTTTTTTTTTTTTTTTTTTTTTTTTTTTTTTCCTTATAGAAAAATCACTCACCTGAATTTCTGGGTTTGGAATCTAAAAAAAAAACTTTAAAAACCAATGAGGGAGAAAAAAATTTGGTTTGCTTTCTAACTGGTAACTATTTCCTCTCATATAAACTAAATGCATCTACACACAATTTGTTACCTTTATTTCTCTATCAAGGAGGTTGTAAAGAACAGCAAACTAGTGCCATTAGTCTGCATAAGTCTTGCCATCTATTTCTGGGGGCAAGGCTTTTGCTCAAACATTACCTTTATGATATAGCTGTCAAGAAAGGATGCAGCTGCCATCTGAAAAACAGCTCAATGACAGATCTACTGGAGTATCATTATAGAATGATTGTACATCACCTCTAGAAAACTTCAGTTTGGAAAGACTCTTAAAACATCTTTGCTGTCTTTCCTGTAATGCATTACAATAAGTACAGAAAGGACAGTAGTGTGGATTATACTGTGGACCCAAGCTCCCTGGCCTCTCCTGGTGCTAACTGAGCACTGTCCCTACCTTACACAAGAGATATTCAAATAGAGACTGCAGTATAGAGACCAGTCCAGCCTGAAGTAACAGTTTCAGATTCCTTTGGCCTCAGACATTTAGGATATAGTGCCTGTTCATGTGAAAGACAAGTGAAGTGAGCTCTATGGATAGCTGACCTTCCCTTTCCAGTTCTGCAGCTGGTGTGGTCCCATCTGAGCAATACTCTCCTTACAGCAGCCTGTTGACACTATGCATATATGCATCTATGCTAATCAACTCTTTCATCTTGTACCCCTCTAATTTATCTCACTTGTACTGAACTATCATCTGTCCTATGATTCTCAGCCATATACCTATCTTTATTTAACCATCCATGCTCTTACTGTCTGGCTCCTTGCTTCTGCTGACATTGTCAGGTGCCACCACGCTCTGTGCTATGCACCTTAAAGATTATTCATATCTGAACCGTTTGCTCCGTGTACAGTCAATTTCTCCACACAAATAAGAATGCCTTTACAGCCTTTTGATAAACAGTGCCACTCCTTTGCATGCCTCTTATCCATTTTTCTCTGAAATAATTCTTACTGGTAGCCAGTAACAGTGATAATTCTGAAAGAGAATTATTTCTTTGGAATATTTTGGGGTGATTTTTTCATCCTGGATACATTTTCTCTCTATATCTCTTCTTTCAAAGGGCAGTTTCATGCTTAGGAAGAATTTGGAAAAGAGTACAGTTTCAGTACTTGGAGAAGAAGGGAATGCAGGGCTGGCTGTCTATCGGGAATTATGAGAACAAGATTCTAAATCTCACTGCTTTAAATTATTCTAAAAGCCATGGCCCGGAAGGAGTAATTGGCAGGGAAATGTGGAGTTTGTCAGTGCAGCTCAATAATTATCTACTCAGAACTTCTGACTGAACTCTTCCTAGTAATTTTTTCAGCCCTAGACAGCTCTGCAGTTTATTTCAGCTTAACCATTGTGAAGTATTCATAATTTTGTGTAGCATTCTCAGTTTTCCAGATGAATAATACATTTTATTTTACCCACTAATGTTGCTGGGGTATGGACATTCCTATTTATTATTATTACTACTATTATTATTATTATTATGAAGAAGAAACAAGAGTGATTGAGTGCTAAACCTGTTTAGTGCAGTACAATATATGGCAGCCTGAAGTACCCCACTCCCTCGTTTTTTTATTCATATGATACATGAAAAATGGCATAAATGTATTTCATTGTGTCACCTAGAATCTGTGTAGCCAGCAATAATGAATATGCTTTACTCTTCAGCTCGGTAGTGTTTCATTTCTTCCTGACAAGATTATTTGACAAGCAGACCCTGCATTGGCAATGTTGTTTATTTTCATAGGCATGTAAATTATCTTGACAGCCTCATAAACATAAATTGGCAGGCATACTGTCCCACAGCAGTGCTTGTTAAAACACACTAATGGAATATAATAAATAAATTATTCTAGAGTATTTATAATATGCTAGCATACCATTACATCTTGCAAAAGTTACGGGATAAACTGTTATATATTTCTTACAGTTCAGAGTAAGTTGTTGGTCAGTTATTTAATGCAACTAACTATGATGAAAAATGCATAGGTTCATACTCAGGGGTGTATTCAGCTTCAAAATAAGGCAAACATTAATCTAGCCAGCCTACAAATGTTGCATAGCTTTTACTACTTTGCACATACTGATTGCATTTGGCATAACTGTGCAGGAGGTAGGTGCAGTAAAATGCACATCTATTCAATTACCCAATTGATTGGTTAATGGTTGTTGGGCTGGATACAAAACAGACATTAGATGTGTGGAGAAGTGCCTGGAAATAAGAGTAGCTTTGGAAGTCTACAAAGAATGGGTGCTAATTATTTACTGGTGCTCCAGGTGGCACATTATTATTCCATTCCCCATGTTGATACAGCCATTTTTGCTGGTTGTTCAAGGCTCCCCTTAGAGGACATCAAAAATTTGAGGTTGCCCTGGATACAAGAGAAAGAAACTGCAGACTGGTCTTTGATGTCTTTGTAGACAAAACAAGTTAAGCACAAACATCAGTGGCAGATTTATTTCACCTTGATCTGCAAGTCCATGTCCATGATAGTCATGAACCTTTGCTCAGGGTGGACTTCATGCCTCAGAAATTCAGTCCTCTAAATGCCAGGCTTCCATCTCTTGCACCTTCAGTGCCACCAGAAGGAAAAAAAAAAGAGCTTTTGGAGGGTGAGTCATTTCACCTAATTTCTAACATGATAAATCATAGTCTAAGGGAACCTATATCTCTCCATTAAAGAAGCCCAAATGACTAGCTTGCAGTTTGACAAAAAACAAACAAACAAACAAACAAACAAAAAAAACTTTTAGCAAGTTAAAGTTAGGGAGAATTACTTCTACCTAGGGAGTTCAAAAATTGAAAAGACATTCCCTTCAATATTTTCCCTCATTATATAATCACCATTTTATGAATCAACTGTAAATAATAAGCATCATCTAATCTTATCCCTGGAGTAATTAAGATTATGATACGAAAATAACTGCAGAGCACTTGGCTACTTCCTATCTCCTTGACACATGTCAAGTTGGTGTCACTGCAAGTATCTTGCAAAAACTATGTTGGCTGCTTTGAGAGATTGGATAAGAATTTACTTCTTTTTTTGTCTCTGAAAGCCTGAATTCTTCAGCAACGATATAAGCATGGGTTCAAAAAGGTCATTAAATACTAGGCACCTAATACAGGTCTGAGACCTGGGCACAGTTTAGAGATGCCTAATTAATATCATCTCCCAAAGACCCCTAAAAACCACCACAATGATCTGCTATTAAAAATAAATAAATAAATAAATAAAATAAAAGGTGTACTCTAGATATACTCTAGATATGCATTTTTCTTTCTGACTTGCTCTTTTGCAAGGCAAGCCAGGGTACTGCCAGCCCAAATTTAAACTGTTTAAAAAATGGTTCTAAAATTACAGTATAGAATGCAAGAACTTTGTTGTGGTGATATTGGGCTTGTTTCAATAGGAAGTTCTGTTAAATAAAAATGACTGCACAATATGGCTCATAATTTCATTATTTCCTAACCCCTTCCTTTACTGAAATAAATATTTATTGAGCTCAACAGGGGGAATAAAAAATCCCTGGCATTCTCTGTGTGCCACTTTATGTATGAGCTTTCCTATGTCTCATTTCTCCATGACAACCTCATTTGACAGGCAGTGCCTGCTTTGGCAATGTTGTATCATATTTTCTTAGGCATGTAAATTCTGTTGACAGCCTCATAAACATAAATTGGCAGGCATACTGTCCCAAAGCAATGCTTATTAAAATACACTAATGGAATAGGATAAATACATTATTTTCAAATGCAAGCAGAAAATACACACAGGTTCAAATGATATTTCTGCCACTGATTGATGGGAGATACACTCAGTGACAGCTAACAAAATTTCAGTTTGTGATTCATTTTCTGTAGTAGATTCAGGTCTGTCTGGATTCAACCCCAGTTGCTGCCTTAGCCTTTTGTTCCAGTCCTGGCACCAACACGGAGATGCAGTCTTTTGCAGGATGCTCTGTGCATTTCCAACTTGTGCTTGATATTTTGCTCTCCCTTAGTGTCTTGCACATGCTTTTCCTCACCCTGCAAAACTCACATATCCTGGTACCTCTGTATTGCATAGTGGCCAGCAGTTCTCCCTTGACACTGATTTGGCCACTTCAGCACTGTTGCAATACAGAGAATGCTGTTGGCATACACTGGGAGGAAGTTATTACAGTGTAGCAGTAGGAGGAAAGAGAAAAGGAAACTTCTTTTGTTTCTGAGCTCTAATTCTTCCTCTGTGGCACTTTTGGAATGGTAAAGCCAGACCACAGAATTTGACATTATGTCAAATGACATGACAGTAGTAACCTTCAGGAAAAAATAATAAAATTGTTACCAATAAAATCAATTCTGCAGTCTTGTAAGTTATTTTTTTTTTGTTTGTTTCTAAATTGGGGAGTTATTCTAAAACTTTATTTTTTTTTTTTCCAACTTAATGTATATTAGTGTTAGAATAGAATATACATAATTATTTTCAATACTAAATATTTTTCATTCAGTTCCAGTTTATTTTCCTTAGGTATCAGAATTACAGAAACACAGTTTAAAAAACAGATCCATAATAAGTTTTTTTTTTTTATTTGTTTGTTTGTTTGTTTTAATGGGTAAATTAGAAAAAAATAAATAAATAACAAGACACCAGTTTTTGTGGCCTTTTATTTACCATATATTACCTAATCTCGAAATGTCAACATTTTATATTTGATAATGCTTAAAAAAATAAATAAAAATAAAAATTTTAGTGGTACATTTTTATTTTCTTTGAGTATCTGTGTTTTAATTATAGATGAATAATTGTAATTTTATTTGTAATAATGAAGCTTTTTTAAAGGAAAGATATCTGTGCAAATAAAGATTTCTTAAAAAATTAGAAGGGGAAAGTGTTTTTAAACAGAACTAAGAATTAATCACAAAATCACAGAGTGGCCAAAGTTGGAAAGGACCTCTGATGTTCACCTAGTCCAAACCCCCTGCCGAGCAAGATCACCTACAGCACATCATGCAGGACGGTATCCAGGTAGGTTTTGAATATCTCCAGAGAAGGAGACTCCACAACCTTTGCAATCTGTGCTCTGTCACCCTCATAGTAAAGCAGTGCCTCCTCATATTCAGCCAGAATTTCCTGAAGACTTTCAGGAGTATGTAAGGAGGTTGGTTAGATAAAGCCAGGACAAAAATACACTTATGAGCTTAAAAGATTACTTAGACAGAATTTAAGTGTGACTTTCAGGAGAATACTCGATGAAAATATCCCCTGGCCTGCTTAGATATTTGAGATCTACCAGCAATTTATGTCTTTTCATAACTGGTTAGATATACCCACAAACTAGTCAGCTCAGGTTCCCAAAATAGGTAAGAGTCAGCAATAAGAACTTTTAGGATTCAATTTGTTGGTTTCACTTTCAGATCCCAACTTCAGACTGAGATTAATTTCACCCTTGAAGTGTCTTGCCCTGATTGTAAAGTGTCTGGATGACTGTCCCATAGTATAAACTGATACAACTGATTGGATGAATCCTACCTTTGGTCATTGAATACCCTGGAAGAAAAGACCAGGCTAAGGCAAAAAATACGAAGGATACTCTGTAGATTATCAATGCAGACATTGCATGAGGAGGAGGGGTATGTTCCTTGCTTCCAGTGCATTTTGAGGATCATGGAGACTATAATGGAGTACATAATAGGGCAGAGACAGACATAGGGAATATGTTGCAGGAAAGAACAGTGCCTCATCATCCTTACTAAACAGATCTGTTAAAAGGTAAAGAAAAATATATATTGTTGCCTCTCTCACATTCTTATCTGAAGTATTTTAAAACAAAATGAATAGCTCCTGTGATGGAGATGAGACAACTATTTTTGCTCTCTCCTCTCCTCTCCTCTCCTCTCCTCTCCTCTCCTCTCCTCTCCTCTCCTCTCCTCTCCTCTCCTCTCCTCTCCTCTCCTCTCCTCTCCTCTCCTCTCCTCTCCTCTCCTCTCCTCTCCTCTCCTCTCCTCTCCTCTCCTCTCCTCTCCTCTCCTCTCCTCTCCTCTCCTCTCCTCTCCTCTCCTCTCCTCTCCTCTCCTCTCCTCTCCTCTCCTCTCCTCTCCTCTCCTCTCCTCTCCTCTCCTCTCCTCTCCTCTCCTCCCCTCTCCTCCCCTCTCCTCCCCTCTCCTCTCCTCTTCCAGTGATATGTTGAATAGTCTGATTTCTAAACAGTACTATATCAGTTTTTCATCTGTTCATGTTGATGCTTTAATCTCACACTGGGACTCTGGGCATTTTTACTCTGGGGCTAAAAAGCTTTGTAACTCCAGAACTGCATATAATTATTTATATATATGTACATGGGCATAATCTAAATGTAAAATTAATATTAATTAAAATTTTCCCACATACTTGACTCATAATTCTTCTCCAGCTATGAGAAATAAATATAATTAGAACAAGTGAGAATTGTACAACAGGAAGAGTACAATGAGTTGGATAGGAAAAGCAGGACATGGGTTAAGAAGAGAGGAAAAGTATTATACGATTATTTTGACTTTAGAAAGAAATTAAGTCCGTTTGCTCTTGACATTTATTCCACTGACACTTTTAAGATATTTTTTAGGTAGCACTTTAAAATATTTTTGACAGCAACTTTGAAAATATCTGTCTTATGTCTAAATAAAAAAAATATGGAAATAGGTAAAAGTGTGTGAAGTGCAACTACTGATATCATGTACAGGAATAAGTATTATTTAATTTGCAGAAATTGCTAAGAAAGATCCCGCTGAGTTCACTGCTGCTGGTTTTAATCTGTATAAATAAGACGGAAGGCTGGTTTAATTAGTACTCCCACTTTGTAATGACAGTAGAAAAGCAGGATGAAAGTAAACATGAGGAGGCTAAAGTAGGAATAAGGTGGCTAAAGATATAAAGGAATGTAAAGTCAACATTTTTTGTGTCTATATCACTTACTGAAGTTGAAGCATTTTGCTGACTATTGCTTTGAAATAAAAATTTTGTGAAATGCTCATAGCAGGGCAAAACTCACTTGCTTTAATGTGTCTTAAAATCCAAAAGACAAGGTTTGTAGGAAGAAGCAATATCTTTTATGAAACTAGCTGATACTCTTATAAAAAGAGACCAGTTTCCAGGGCACAAGAAAAAGGTTTGTATGCCTGAAGCATGTCTGTTTTTTTAAGTAGAGTTAATAAAAGATCCTTCCTCTCCCTAAACCTTGTCTCTCTATATCCTTGAATACCATCCCTAATGATCCTCTTACTCAAAAATATGAAAAACTTCAGCCTGCTCAAGAAATATCCCACCTATCGGATTTCTGAATTTTGTCATGATCATTGTCCAAGCTGAACAGAACAGAATGAGAGACAGATTAGTTATAAACCTGTATATAATTCACAAACTGCTCGTGGCTCTACATTTTTCTAATGCTGATACAATATTTTCTCTGAATTTTGGACCAAGGTGATGATTTTCTAAAGGAATTGATATGAGTTGAGTGCCAATCTCTACTCTTCAGCCTTTCAAAAATCTTCTCGACAGAGTTTACTGTAGAAACTGTTAATTTCTTTAGAAGTATTAATCCTGTTACATGTCACTGGAACCAACTGATAATTTTTTGTTGTTGTTTGGTTTGTTTGCTTGTTTTTTGATTTGTTGGATAAACAATAAGTTAATGGAAAAATACTTCTGCCCCACAGGAAAATAAACATTTAATCATCCTCTATAAAATAGAGGCTTAACATGTTTAAACCCATTCTTTTATGATTTAGACTGTAACTTCCTTTGAAATTCTTATTAATACATTATTTCAGACAAATTTCAAAATAAAAGGAACTTTGAATCCATAACAGATGTTTCATGTGCACTCTGTTTAAACTGTATGTATCTCAAGCACTGGGGTTTCTACTAGATAATTCCTGTAGCTAGGAAGAAGTATTTTCCACTTACTTTTTTATATTTAGCTGAGATTGTATGAGGGTTATGTGATTTCTGTTTGTTTGTCTGATTGTTTTCCAGCCCTTCTAAACCGTTTCAGGTGGATGGGGGGAGGGCGTTTTTGGTTTCTTTTCTTTGTTTCTCACTTCTCTAGCAATAGGCAATAAACCTTACTATCTCTCTATGCTGAGTCTGTTTTGCCTGTCATGATAATTGTTGAGCAATCTCCTCATCCTTATCTCAACCCTTGAGCCCTTTCCATCATATTTTCTCCCCCTTTCCCTTTGAGGAGGAGGAGTGAGAGAGTGGCCATGGTGGAACTCAGCTGTCCACCCAAGTAAAACCACTACACCAGGTAGCCAAGTACTTGGTTTTCCCAAGATAGTTCAGATGTAAGAAAGGGCTTTTGAAAGGAGCAGTAGCATTGGCAATGCTCTGTGTATATTTCTGTGTGACTTTCTGATTGTGGGTTGTAATCTTCTTCAGTCTGGACAAATCTGTTAGAAGACACTAAGCAGGATTTTAAGATCTGTATTTAGGGATTGTCTGAGACAGATGATCCTTAAACAATATTTGCAGTAAATAGCAGTTGCAAAATCTGGATGGAGCATGCAAGGTCTCTTCTAGGTCAATATTTTTGCAGTTTTTGAATAATGTAAATGTAAATGTAAATACAGATATAGTCCCCATTTTAAGATTCAAACCATTTGTAGAATTTGCAGTGAATAGTTTCAGTCGCATCAAAACAACATTTTTTATTGGATACATGGCTCACCTTAACATTCACAAGGTTCTTCAAAGAGTTAATTAAATGTTTTTTAGATAAACTTCCTACACTATAATTAACATGACAAATGCCAAAGTCTTTTCCATATTTCAGCAAAGATTAAATAGTTGAGTATCACTATTGAGGAAATATAACACTTGATTTCATTATATAACAAAATATCTGTACAGTACAATAACTGGAGAAAGGTGAACCAGTATAAAATATATATATATATATAAATTTATATATATTTATATATATATATATATATATATATATATATATATATATATATTTATTTATTTATTAAAATTTCTCTTCAAATCTGGTAACTCAAAGTACTATATCCTGGATGTAAATAGCATGAGCTGGCAAGAACTTCAACATTGACAGTGCATGGGTAAATTTATTTATTTATTTATTTGGGCGGGGGGGAGAGGGAGGGAAGGAGCGAGGGGAGTACCAACTCATAAAAATAAAGGGATTTGACAGAACATTGAAGCTAACAACTCAAATACACACAGGCACAGCTTAGCTTAATCCCCCTGTCAGAGACAATAAGCATGTCTTCACAGACATGTGCAGACTGTCACACATTTGGTTCATCAGCATCCTGAACCAAGCTGATGGAAGGCTACTTCCTTGACTTGCTAAGGCTGCTTCTGTGCTCTTGTGCCACTCTTTGAACATGACAGATACTATTTCACGTAGTGACCCCAACAAAATCAGAAAGCTGTTATTAAAATACGACACTGCCTGTTGGTATAAATCCTGCTTCTATGATTTATGATTAAATCTTGTAATTAAGTTCCCTTTAGTATATTGTGCAGTTAAATCTAGACCGGAATGTTAAAGGACTATGTTCAATGTGTGGCTGTAGTAATATGAATAGGGGTTCAAGTATGACAGCATCCTGAGGAAGGAGCTGGAGTACTCTCAGGCTTCATCCATTCTTCCTCTTCATATTTGCACAGTGTGTCTCTTAGCTTTCTTTATTCTGTTCTGTGTCCTGGCTCAGAGCAGGGACTACTGCACATGCACACATCTTTTTTGGTCTGAGGGCTACTTTGATTCCAAGAAAAAATAAAATTACTTTCTTGGAAAATAGGTTCTGATGGATTTTCACTGGCTCTAAGCAAGGTCAAAGTCCATATAGTGTCTCTGTACAGTGTTCCGGGAGTGCTAACCAGAACTAGGAGTGCTGTGCAACACAATTCTGGGTGGTTAAATGGTGAAGGCAATGTGGGTCCAGCTTTGCTATGAAATTGTCTCAGGGCCAGATGCTTTGGATATGACAGCAAAGAGTTTAGTGGCCCTGAAAGGAGTAAAAAAAAAGACAAAGATACAATTTTCTTGGGATGGGAAGGACCAAGGTGGAGGCTCTGTGTTTACCACTCTTCCCAGCTTCCTAACATGATCACCTGAAAGACTCGTGGTGGTTATTCCCTGCAGCTATGCATCTCTGAACTTTTCTTCCCAGTGTGTTTTGCATTGTTACTACTTTTTTCTACTCTTATGCAAATGGTCCAACCTACCACTAGCATTGTGGAGACGGAATAACATTGTTTGAAAGATTAAAAAATATGCTACAGTTTTAAAGAATGTTAGGAGATATATACCTTTAAAATACTAAGAAATGTTAGATCTAGATAATGACTTATCCTGCATATTGAATAGCAGTGAGACCATATGACTGTACTCTAAAGGACAATGTAACCCCATTTTCCAATAAAATGCAGCAGTTAAGGATTCAGAATCTTGGTGCCTATCCATAGCCAAAACTGCATGATACAAAATCACAGTGCCAAAGACTAAGCAAAGTAAAGGCAAGGCAAAACAGATTTCCGATCAGGAAGTGCAGTCCAGTCAGGAAACACATTCTGAGACATTTCAAGCTTCATAACATATTGCTGTCTCAGACGTTACAGTAAACAGTCTATTAACAGTTTTGCAAAATGAATGCTGACCTCCACACATTTATTTACTTGTATTTCTCAATATTTCAAATAGAAGCACTGGATCTGGACCTCTCAGATCTGAGACAGCAAAAAGTTCTGAAGCTTAAAACGACTTGTTTTGCTGAGGCTGCTTTTTTTTTTTTTTTTCTGAAATATCTTCTTATTTTATACAGTATAATATTGATTCATTTTGTATCCTCTTAAGATAAATTCTTGATGAGCTCTTTTCCTAAGTTGCTCTTATCCAATTCTCCAGTTTACTTGATCTCTTCTATTCCACGGAAAGTCAGTGTCATTTTTAGTGGATGTACAGAATTAGGATTTTTTTATTTAATCATGATTTTTTTTTAAGATGAGAAAGAGACAAAAGTAAGGGGAAGAGAGTAAAAAATGTATCTTTCTACCCATCTGCCTGTCTGTCCCTCTATCCGTCCATCCATCCAAAAAATTGATACCATAGGCTGTGCCAGAATTAATGCATTAAATATATTTAAAATCATTCTCTGGTTCTGATCTGCCCATGTCCATACCATGAAGAAGGGGATTTTGGTGAGCAGTTTGGTATGTTTCTCTGGACATCTAACTGAGGTATTCTTGAAAATTTGACTAGGTGCTGATCTGTTCCTGTATGCACTTTTTTTTTTTTTTTTTTTTTTTTTTTTTTTACCCATGTAAGTTTAGCTTTTTATTTTATAACTTAGATAAATATTTAAAAACATGAATAAATACCTCCCTTCTTCAGTAAAGAAAGCCATCATAATGACATCAGAATGCCATCAGAATGCCATTTCTTTATGAGATTTTTCAGTGATTGTGAGAAATACTTCACTAGCAGTTTGTGTTAAAGCTATTCATTCTTCAGATGCAAAAAGAGTGCCAACTATGAAAAAGGAAAGACTGGTGGCTGGCACTGATTGATCCACCCCATGCATCTCTCACTGGGAGCAACAGACGAAGCAAATTTCATGATTTGCAGCTAGAGAAATGCTAGTTCCACTGCTCTGCCAGTGAAATATGAAGTTTTGTATTATTGCATCTCAGGGAATAAGGGTACAAATGTATTTCCTGTTTTCACATTTCAGTTCTGTTTTTACTTTTTTTTTTTTTTTAATTGATTTTGTTTTGTTTTGTTTTGTTTTGTTTTTCTTTTATAGTTTACTGTTCTGGGTAGGTTCAACTTTCAGGAAAGACAGACAGCCCAGTCATTCAATCCAGGAAGCCAGGTTTGTTTGACTTTTGGTTGTCATTTCATTTTCTATAGGCATAAGTGTGCAAGACATGATAGAGATAACTATAGCATTCATTGGGGTAAGATTGCTCAGCCTTTGGGACTGTTTGGGGATGAATCCAAAGACTAGCTTATACATATGGAATTGCATCATAGAACTTTTACTATTCTACCACTACACTACACTTCCTTACTGTATTTTGAGTGGCAAAATGTAAATAATTTTAAAAGACAGTGTCCCTTATTTCTCATTTACCAACAGACCAATATACCTTTCATAAGATGCAGAGGCTCAATGCATAGAAGTTCAGAATGTATTGTACCCATAACATTACTATGAGAAATATCTTGGCTTCCTGTTCTCCCTACATGTTGCTCTTTATGCATTCAGTGAGAAGTGTCAGGCATATCATAGCCAATTATGCCTTACCTTGATCAGATTCGGACCATATTTTATACTTAGTTGTTATTTTTCCAAATTGATGATGGGATAGATTAAATTAGAAAGAAAACAGACTATCTGATTGCTAGATTACTTCAGTTTGAAATCGAAATTCAGAAAACTGTTCCTGGTCTGGAAAGAACTTTCCCAAGTGTCTAACCATAAACATTACTGCATGCTGTCCTCAGCTGGGACATTTATAAATGAAGTCACAGTCATAAATAATAGTCCCCAAAAAAGTATTTGTGTCAGAAGAAATCCCAGGGGAAAATCAAAGTCTTAAGTTAAAACGACAGCATATATGGTATCCATGCAAGGTCACTTAATTGTTAGTATACCTCTGATGAGTCACAGAACTGAAGAAAAAAGTGTGAAAAGTAAAACGTAGACAGTGCCAGAGTTAAGTGTCCTTCAGCAGTTGGTCTAACAAAAAGATTTTTTATACCCAACTCCCAATGGTCTGTGTGTTATTTAAAGGAAAAAAACAACCAACCAACAAACACACACACACACTGTCTTATACACACACACATGACAATGGTTCAAAAATGTACAAACTCCATAAATGAGGAATCCATTCTGGAGATCCAAATCTCTTTTATTGCTTGCTAAAAACTAAGACTTCTTCAAAAATAGTCTTAGACTAAGTCTATCTAAAGGCAAGGTGATAAATGTATGGTTAGCCAAGAAAGAGGAATCATCACAGAATATGTCTATAATGTTGTCAATATAATAGAAGGAAAAACCCCAAGCCAGCTGAGAGTGTAGTTTTAGACACATGCTTTTCACAAACTGACTGATGCACTTCTCTCAAAGAAATCAGTCTGAGGCTTTGCAAATCACTGAGACGGATTCTGCTATTCAGTCCTTTTCCTAGTCACACTACAGATATAAACTGCATTTCTCTGCAGATAAGTTAATTCACTGTGATAACTACACGCTAAGAGTATGGTGCAAGTCAACATAAGAAGGTTGGCAGAATGCATCTTACTAAAATTGAGCAATCCAGACTTCAGAGGTTCTTAATGTGTGAAGTTAAGCTACAGTTTTTTGCGTTGTTTTTTTTTTTTTTTTTTTCCCTTTTAATATTTTCTTCTGAAATATAAAAGTACCGATTCTTTCAAATTCCTGTAGTGATTTGTTGCTGTCATTCGCAACATCAAACCATAACCTTAATGGTTATTTACACCATTTGCTGCGTGCTGTGTTTTTATAGTTCTATTTGGCTCAAGGCAAAGTGATGTAAAGCATTCATGGGCATGAAGGAGTGTAAAAGAGAGAAAGTTTGATCAATAGGACACCTTTGTTGTTGGTAAACATTGTCAGAAAATGATCAGTGTCAGTGCTCTAAGCCAGAGAAAACTAATAACATGAGTGGCAAGCTTCCTGAGAGCATTCAGAGTATTTATGTGGCATTCCAGAGGAAGATCTGTAAACAAGACTAGAACAAAAATACAATTTTATTGATATCCACCTGATTTATGTTTACAGCATGTGTTGATAATAACCCTATTTGTCAGAGAGTCCATGATGAATACTAATTTACAGTTACTGAGTCACAACCAAACAAGTGAGGTTTATGTTATGGTGTACTCCATGCATTTTCATGTAATCACTTTCACAGTGACCAGACTCTCCAGCAAAAAATTCAGAGGATGTTCAACAAGCACTGAATGTTTTCTAGCGAGTTTATTGGTTCATGTTGTCCGTGAATGGATCTTGGGGACTAGGAAGTGAACCTGTCTGTTTTATGAAACATGAATAAAGAGTATTTTTAATGTCCTATGTCGTGCTTTTATTTGACAAACTTACTTTTCAAAGAAGAACATCTGAAAACCCCAGAAGATTAATTCTATAAGAAGTTGTTACATTTTGAAATTTCTTTCATCCTAACTTGAAACAGAGAAGACACTAAGACGTTTCCTGTGATTAAGTTACAGGGAAATAAATAGTATTTTGGAAAATATTAGAATGGCCTGATCAGAACATTTTTCCATAACACAGAAGAAAAAAAAAGAAGAAGAAAAAAAAAGAAAAAAAAAAAAACATTTAAAGTTTATCACTCAGTGTATGACAACAATATTGAAATGATTTTTTTTCAGTATAAATGAAATAGATCAGCAATTGTTCATGTCTAATTTTGATAAAACTGATACACTAGTCGAAGCATTCAATTTTGTTTATTCAGTCCATTTCAGTAAAGAAGAAATCTGCTTACTCTGTTCCAAGAATGGATGAATGTTATTAAATGGGTTGAGAGAAAACCAAATAAAGAGAGATTAGGTGGTGTGCCTAAGTAGTAAAATTGAAAATCTCAGCTGGCATAAATCTGTTCCGTGGAGTCTGAACAATATATTACAGCTCAGATCTATGAAACCTAATTCTTTGCTCTGGCTATGGAGTACACCCACGTTAATTTAAAAAAAAATATATATATATATAAGTAAATAAAATTAAAACATATGAATGAGACTCATGAAAAATAAAGTGTCAACAAAACCTGGAGTGCAATACTCAGCACGACTCCATCACTAATGAAAGCCTTTGGGAATGGACTGGATCATGACTGTGTTCTGCCCATGTGAAATAGTTACAGCTATTCCCAAACCTGGGGAAGTATTACTGGTTGGAGATACCCAAGGAACCCCAAAGCGGGAAAGCTGGGAAAGCCATTCACTCAGCTATGTATATAAAAAACTTTTGTTCTTTGCTGCTCCTCACAATTGCAAGAGTACCATGGACAGTATTGGACAGTCTCAGTAAGACTGAATTTGAGACCACTCTCCTCAGGTTGTCTCACATGAAGTTGTACAAAGGAAGATGATTGAGAGCTCACTTGACCTTACTATTGGAAAAACATTTCTGCAAATTCCTTCTCCTGGTTTCAAATTACTTTCTGCTTGTGTGTTCTAAACAAAACAAAAGAAAATAAAACAAAATAAAACAAAAAACAGTGGAAAAATTTATCTCAGATTTCAGTGGCAATTTATAGACATATTTACAGCCACTTCCAAAATTTCTATTCACCCTAAAAAGCAGAGAACAAAAGGCTGATTTCTGTATGTGTGGTGTGATGCCTGTGTATCTACCAGTCACCACTAAAACAGCTGCAGTGAACCAGTCATCTACAGTGACACACAGGTCCAATAAACCTCCCAGGATATATAATAATATATGTATAATTACATGTGCTATGTATTTTTCTGACTTTTCAGAATTAATTCTTCTGAATTAACAAGGTGCCATATATATATATATATATATGAAACAAAAAGCAAACAGAACAAATAAACAAACAAAAAAGCAAATAAAATGGATCTTTATTTAAACAGCATTTCCATTTCAAGAAATGCAGGAGAAGAGGTATAGAGAAGACTGAAGATCACCTAGTAGATATTATTTATAATTTACAGGAAGATTATTTTATTTTATTTTATTTTATTTTATTTTATTTTATTTTATTTTATTTTATTTTATTTTATTTTATTTTATTTTATTTTATTTTATTTTATTTTATTTATTTATTTTTCTCTATGTCCTTCTTCCCTGGAAGCTCTAAATCACATTGAAACTAACTGCTCTGAAATTAAAGGGAGGTCAGAATTGGAGGCCGTTCTAAATATCTTCAGTTCCTACTGTCTTCATCTGGAGTTTGTATCACTGAAAGGTTTTGAAAAACAGGCACCTGTATAAAAGTGGCCAGGAAAACAGTAAAGCATGCTAAACCCTCTGTGGCTGAGCCAAACTTTGTTCTGGAGTGGGAGAAGATAGGATGAGGAAAGAGGAAATGACCTCTATTCTTTTTCATGGGAGTACAAAGCTATAGTCTTCATGCAAATTGATCACATGATAATCAGCACAGTACTTGCAGGAGAGGCAGATGCCTGATATATTTCTTACTAAATTTCAGCATTGTTCAAGGTTTTGTTTGCTGGCAAAAGTGCAACTGAAAGCAGTAGTTCTGTATGGAAGATTGGTAGCTGGGTTTCAAAAACCGGTCTCTTGGTGGTTGCTCTGGATTTATAATATAGACTGCATTACTGTTAGTAAAGAGCATGTCTCCAAAGAAAGTAACTCTCTTTAATCCAATTGAAAACCTAAAACTACCAATAGTGACATCTGGTGGTACCTAAAAATGTCACTTATGAAAGCAAATAACTACTTTATGCAAAAAGAAGATTGGCGGATTAACAATCTTATGGAGTGACACTCTTTCAGCAGGAGTTAATAGAAATTTTATTCAGTGATCTGAAACTGGTGTATCAATGATACCCCCTTCCACACTTCAGCAGGAGGTATCTATGAAACCTCATTCCACATGTAGTTATAGCACAGTCTCCACCCCATCTCTATGTTGAGGGAGTTAGGTGAACTTGTAAATGTTTCTTAGGGACTCTTTATGTTCCTTGGCACTGTGAAAAATGCATCCCATAAATATAACATACATAGAGTGATTCAAATGAGGGATGCTGCCACCTATGAAGAAATAAATGCAGATACAATGGACTTTGGCACTATAATATATGACACCTAGCTAGGCTGGAGAAATGTATCATGTGTCTTCAATTAAAGTAATAATAATCCTCTTAGTCCTGCTCAATTCAAGCCAAACATTTAATTCATTTTTCTCTCAGCAGATCCTAATAACCCTGCTAGAGTTCCTAAAACGCATTCCTTCTGAGTAAACTCTGCTCTGTGCACTGCTGAAGAAACATTTGTCTGGTCTCACATCCTCCATGCTTCCTTCTTTTCTTCAGCTGCATAGATGGCACCTTGACAATTTTTCTTGCGGACTGTACAGGTTCAGGTACATCCTGACTTGTGCCACAGCAGAAAAGAAACGGTAGAATGGGAAGGAGAAAGAATATTACACCTGCTGCTGGCATGTTATTCTTCCCAAAACCTGTGATTAGATTTACCTGTGATTAGAATCATAGAATGGTTTGGGATGGAAGGAACCTTAAAGGTCATCTAAATCCAACTCTTTGTCATGGGCAGGGTCACCTCCCAAAAGACCTAGTAGCCCAAAGCCCCATTCAACCTGGCCTTGAGCACTTCCATGAATGGGGCATACGCAACTTCTCTGGGCAACTTTTTCCAGTGCCTCACAACCTTCACAGTAAAGAATTTCTTCCTTATATCTAACCTAAATCTACCCTTTTATAGTTTAAAACCATTAATCCTTGTGCTATCACTACAGTCCCTGACAAAGAGTCACTCTCCTGCTTCCTCACAGGTGCCCTTTAAGCACTGGAAAGCTGTTGTCTCCCTGGAGCCTTCTCTTCTCGACACTGAACAACACCAACTTCCTCAACCTGTCTTCACAGGAGAGGTGCTCTAGCCATTTGATCATCCTCATGGCTCTCTTCTGGATTTATTCTAATACATACATGTTCTTCCTGTGCTGGGGGCCCCAGACCTAATGCAGCACTGCAGGTGGGGTCTAACAAGAGCAGAATAGAGAGGGAGAATCATCTCCCTTGACCTGTTGGCCATGCTTCTTTTGATGCATCCCAGGATATGACTGACATGTCAGTCTGATGTTGGTGTTGGGGAAGCTCATGGAGCAGATTATCTTGAGTGTCATCATGCAGCACTTACAGGACAACCAGGTGATCAGGCCCAGTAAGTATGGGTTTATCAAAGGCAGGTCCTGATTGACAAACCTGTTCTCCTTCTATGAGATGTGCTCAGTGGACAAGGGAAAGGCTGTGGGTGTGGTTGGTCTAGACTTCAGTAAAGATTTGACAACATTTACCACAATATTTTCCTGAAGAAGCTGGCTGCTCAAGGCTTGGATGGGTCTACGATTTGTTAGGTAAAAAACTGGCTAGGTGGCAGGGCCCAAAACATTATGGTGAATTGGGTTAAATCCAATTGGAGGCCAGTCACTAGTGGAGTCCCCCAGGGCTTGGTATTGGGCCCAGTTTTCTTTAATATCTTCATTAATGATCTGGACAAGGGGATTGAGTGCATGTTCAATCAGTTTGCATACAACACCAAATTAGACATGAGTGTTGATCTGCTTGAGTGGGAAGGCTTTCTAGAGGGATCTGGATAGGCTAGAATGATGGGCTGAGGTATGAGATTCAACCAGGCTAAGTGCTGGATCCTGCATGCAACCTCATACAACTGTACAGGCTGGGGGCAGAGTGGCTGGAAGCTTCCTGGCAGAAAGAGACCTGGTGTTATTGGTTGATAGCTAGCTGAATATGAGCCAGCAGTCTGCTCCTGTGGCCAAGGAGGCCAACAGCTTCCTGGCTTGTATGAGAAATAATGTGGTCAGCAGGACTAGGGAAATGATTATTCCTCTGTGCTCAGCTCTGGAGAGGTTGTGCCTCAAATACTGTGTTCAGTTTTGGGCCCTTGATGTCCAAGAAGGACATTGAGGTTCTGGAGCATGTCCAAAGAAGGGCAACGAAGCTGGTGAAGGGTATGGAGAATAAGTCTTATGAGGAGTGGCTGAGGGAGCTTACATTGTTTAGCCTAGAGAAAAGAAGGCTCAGGGAGACCTTATCATGCTGCACAATTACCTTAAAGGAGGCTACAGGGAGATGGGTATTGTTCTCTCTCTCCTCCTAAGCACCAAGTTAAAAGATGAGGAAATAGCCTTAAGTAGTACTCAGGGAGGTTTAGGTTGGATATTAAGAAAAACTTCTTCACAGAATGGGTTGTGAAGTACTGGAAAAGGCTGCCCAGGGAAGTAGAGTCACCATCCCTGAAGGTCTTCAAAAATATGTAGATGTAGAGCTTAGTGACATAGTTTAATGGTGGACTTGGCAGGGTTGGTGAAAGGTTGGACTAGATCATCATAGAAGTTTTTTCCAATTCTCATGAATCTATTTCTTATTCTGTTTGACAAGATGGTGGCCAAGCTGTCTTGATATGGAAATGAATAAGGACTTTGAGAAGCACTTTTCACCCTATATTTTGTTTTCCCAGAAAGAAACATCATATTTCCCTACTGCATTTCCCACTTGTTCCCCAGATTTTGTTGTTGAGCATGGCACCATAGGGCATGGGACATCTCTCTGGTGAGTTTGGGTCAGTTTTCTTGGCTGTGTCCCCTCCCAGTTCCTTGTGCACCCCCAGCCTCCTCACTAGCAGGGCAGCACAAGAAGCAGAATAGTCCTTGGCTGTGTAGGCACAGTTCTGAAACAACTAGAAGTGTTAACACCTCTCCTTTCATCAAAAATTCAAAACACAGCATCATACAAGCCTCTGTGAAGAAAATTAACTCTATCCCAGTCAAAACCATGACACTACCTCATGTCTGATCTCCTTTCAAAGGTGGTTTCACAGTCTCTAAGGGATAACCACGATACAAAGGGTGTATCTCCTAGAGCTGGCAGTGCTTGAAGAGAGTGGCAGCTTCTCAATTCTTTTATAAACACTTCACAACCCTGTCAGTGAACAAACAGCAAGGAGTCTTCACAGTGAGCAGCAGAGCAGGTATTGAGTTAATAGCTGACTGATCCTCAGATTTACATGAAAGCAGCAACCTACAAATGCATGCCCATACAACACCAGCGTTGGGACAGGAAACAGATATATCAGTCTCACTACAAGAAAGACACTGAGTCTTCCAGGTGATCCTTAATGCCTATATTTATAATTTCCTCACATATTTCTGCTCTGATTGACTCAGTTCTTGGTAGATGCATGTGCTTGATCTGCCAGGCAAAGCACCCAAAGTGAAAATTTTCTTTAGAGTATCAGAAATATGAACTGTCACAGCTGAATTCTGGATGTCTCTGAGTCCTTGTAGCTGAATTGCTTTTCCTTGTTCTCAATGTGCTTGTGGACACCCCAGCAGAAACTTATTTTTCTTCTGTTTTGATTCTCTTCCTTTTTTGAGGGGTTAAAAATCTAAGTACCCCAGTATAAAGAATACAGATTGCACTAAAAAAATAGAGGGTTTCTGTCTCAACAAAACCTTAATGCACCAGATAGAATACTATCAGATTAATTAAAGGCTTTGACTGATATTTGCAGGCCCTCCTAATTGCCTGAAAAGCTTAAAGATTCTCACCCAATCCAAAAAATTAAGATGGAAACTGCTAATAAAATAGTTGTTGTGGAGAATTTTTCTCAGCAAATGCTCTGAAACAGCATCAGTTGTTCAAATAAACACCTGTTAGTCAAAAGTGCTTTATATAAGTTATATATAACTATATAACTTATATATATAATATAATATATATAAGTTATATATATAATATATAATATATAATAAATATATGTAATATATATTATAAATATAATATCATATATGTTATATATATAATATTGTATATATATAAATATAATGTAAATATAAATATATAATAAATATATGTATATGTTTATATATAAATATATATAACTTATATAACCATCTATACTCCGGACTTTACATTTACATTGGTAAATTTACCATATACAATGAATAGGTCACTAATTCAGCTCTCTAATAGGTCACTACTTACATTGCCCTTTTATGTGTTACCTAACACACAAATTTTGCTTTGAAAGTTAAAATATAACACAGCTTTTGCCTTTGGTCACAGATGAAGGTTTTTGGTAACGGTAATGAATCCAAGAGATTAACAAAAAAAGCCCATCGTGCCTTTTTTTTTTTTTTCTTTTTTCTTCTGACAAGAAAACCAAAGTTCATTGTTATTTTAAATGGATTACAATACCAGTTCCTGAGTTCCTGCTTGAAACAGACAACAAGAGAAGCTGCCTCAGCAAAAAGTAGTTCTTGGATAAGCTGTTCAGTGATTTTCGTTTTTGCCTTCAGGCATAAGAGATTGAAGAGTTTACCTTCTTGAAATTGGAAGCAGACTCCTGCCAGAAGAGTATTAGGGTCTTGTACAATAACATCAGCAAAGAAGAGACAGCAGAGGCAAAATGAATACACAAAGACCTTGGAGTTTTGTGACTGCTTAGAAAAGTTTCTACAAGCCTTTCTTTGGATAGTTTTGATTTTGGAGGGGGGAAAAAAGCTTTTGCAAAATGCCTTAGACTGAGATTCACAAGATGAACACGCTTCCAAAACTTGTCACAGATTTACTCTGTTAGTTTTGGTAAAGGACTTAAGATGATTTACAAAAGAGCACATAGGATCTTAAAATGTAACTTAAATAAAAATTAGGCACATACATCAAAAGAAGAGATCCAAAATCCCTTCATGTACCTGCTAGAATGCTGATGAATTCAGTGATCTTTGAGTCTGGGAGAGATGTCAAGCTTATAGCTCACATCCAAAAGGCATTGATCTTTTCATCGCAAAAGAAACAGAGTTAGCTGAATGAAGCTCAGTCATTGAACATGCCCAGAGATGTTATTGCTTGCCTTGGGCTGTTTGGGATTCACAGACTAGGCATATTTAATTCCCACAAAGACTGTGAAGCAAAACACCCCAAACTGAGAGAAAGCATGGATTATGGGGGACAATAATGTCCTTTCTAGTAAGAAGGACTTCATGCTAAATGTTGTAAATGAACTCTGCAAATACAGCAAAATAGATATGATGAATCTAGGAAGAAAAGTATTCATTTAAAATTTCTTATTGCGTGTGAAAGTAGCAAAAAATATTTATAGATATGTGTGTCTGGTCTTCTTAATTTACCATGTGGATGTATCAGTTTTGTGAAAAAGACTGTGCCAAGAGAGAGGTGCCTACTGAACTGTGGCTGGGGTGGAACTCTAAAGAAAGGAGAGGATGGAGAAAAGCTCAGAATACACAATGGACCAGGCAGGCAGAGACCCAATAAGCAGGGAGAGCTTGGAAGCCTTGGAAGAAGCAAGTTGCTGTCTTTTGGTAAGAGTAGAACCATGAGCAAGCTCTCAAAGACAGAATGGTGTCACAGAATTTGTGCAACTTCACAAACACTGAAAGTTGTTGGTCTCAGAGTAAGAAAGACTCATTCTGGAAGGACACAGTAGACAAAGTGTTCCATAACTTTTTTTTTTTTTTTTTTTTTTTTTTCAGACTGTCTACTTAAATCTCACTAACAATTATCTATCAGAGAATCAGCATTTGTATTCTGACATGACCTACATTTACATGTAGAGCATTCTGGTTTTCTTTGACATAGGGGCTTTAGAGAAAAACAGGCACATTTTTACAACCCCAACCAGATTCTGTTGAAATTTCTTAATTTTCAATATAATTTGAAAGATGTTTGAGGTCAGAGGAGGGAGTGGGAGAATAGATAGAGAGTTCAAAGCCAGGTGTGTAAACTAATGCAACAGTTTCTTAAATAAGGGAAGAATGAGAAAAGAGATATTGGTAGTAATTCTGCCACAGAATGGATGCTCACAAAATACGAGCTCTAAGAAATTTCCAAGAGGAGTACACCAGATGAGAAGGTAAGGAATAAGACAGCTGGCAAATATAATCTGTAATTGAGTTTGCTTCTCTTTTTCCTTTGCAAACCATCATTTCATCCTGATTTGATAGATTAAAGATGCTTCTTTTAGATCATATCTGATATCAAAGTGATTTTAGGGCATTTTGACAAACTTCTTTCCTTGTCAGATTGACAAATATGACAGACTGAAGTGGAATACCTCTTTATGTACAGGGAGAGTCCCAAGAGTTGGGAAATACAATCTGCACACCACTCCAGGCACTGACAGCTACATTAGAGTAAACCAATTTCTTGCTATAAACTGCAAAATCTATTCTTTGGGCTGGAGAGAAAGAAAATTGTGGTGTTCAAACAAATAACACCATTGTTGTTACATAGGCTCCATTCATGACTGATGAACACTCTCTAGGACCAAATGCAGGACAGTGCATCAGTGTGACATTGGGTCTTCTTTAACAAATATCTGATGCTGTGATACTGCTTTTGGTCCTGTACTAATCTTGGCACTGTGACCCTGTATTATGTAGATACATTAGGTCAGTCAGTGCTATATCAAGCTCTGCACAGTGCATTCTCACCACTTTGATTCTAACTTACTTTGAAAATTACATCCAAAAATCTAAATTTTTAATTTCTCTGTAGGATCCAGGTGTTTCTGATGAGCTGGACAGTTTCAGACTTTAGATAATCAGGGAAACTCGAATTTTATTTGCTTGGAATAAGAAATGGGTATTTTTCACTCTATGGCTTGTACCTATTTTATAAAGATGACAGTTTAGAACTAATTCATTTTAGCTACCATCACGTTAAGAGGAAATCTGAATATGGTCTGCTCTTGAGAGATAATTAAGAGATTCACTGAATTCAGTGGGTATGCTAAAGAATTGTACAGATAAAATGGTTGCCAGTTCCTGGAAACTTTCCTGAAAAACTGTCTTGTGGTATCTTTCCAGAGCCCTAGATTTCTGGTTTGTGAAGAGTAAGACTTCAGTATGTAATCCCAGAAAAAATATGATACATGATTTTTTGGGAGGACTGCATATGACCAGATTGAATTTGCAGGCTGATTGTTTCCACAGTGACTTAAGATCTTCAGTATTACACTGGAGACCTTCACTGTAGATGTTTGCATATGAAAAACGTTTTGTTCAATATCTACAGACAAATTTATACTTACAATTTGTTGTTTTAAATGTGATTAAAAAATAATACATAGTAAAAAAGTAACAGATCCAAACTCACCAAGCTTTTACAAATAATAATCAATCCAACCAACTAAAATTATTTAACTAAGATGGAATGAGTGCTTACTTTGGAACAATATATCACCAGTGATTGGAACAGGTGCACAAAGTGTCTTAATAAATCAGTAACCTGAAAAACACATCAATTACTTTGAAGGTTAATGGATTTTTTTTGTTTGTTCTCCAAAAATCATGAAGATGTTTTCCTGAATACTTCAAACCATTCAGAAAACAAACCAATGCAACAACCTTGACAATAATAATAATAATCAATTAGAAATAAACCACCACTATGGACAAAAAAAAAAAATATATATATATATATATATATATATATGGTGGTTAATAAAGCAGAAACAGATATTAGTGACATAAAAATAAACAGCATGTATTTGTGACTAGAAGGAAGAGGAACTGTTGTAACACAACATTTTTTGGACTCAAGATACTGAAAAGAAATAATTGGATTTACACCTCTCATCTCACTGCAAAATAATTCAAGTCAGGAATTTTCATCACAGACATTACTTGGGGAAACAGCATTTTATGGTGAAACTCTCAGGTGATAATGGTTTCAGAAAAACAGAATAAGAATCTTATAAAAATATATTATAGTGACTAAGCTACTGCCTCAAATACACATCTGCAGCATAAGAAACCCTGGAATTTTGACTTTAATAATGTAATCAATGAAGTGGTAGTGAATCATAATAAGTTTTTAAGGAATTTTCATTTAAGTCCTAAAGAGTAAAAAAATTGAACCTTTAACAAGTTGAATACCGCTTTTCCCATCAACATACTTAAATTTTGTCATACAAATCTGTGGAGGATGTGTGGAAGAGAGAAGTCACGCTATGGCACAAACTATAAGGATTCAAAGTGTATGATTACAGCAAAAATATGTATTTTTTAGATGTTTCATAAAGTCCAACAATAGGGATATAGAAATTAAACTAATACATAGACATGTTACTGAAATATTTATGGCCCTAATTTTGGACATCTATTTTCATTACAAGTTGAATAAAACAACAACAACAAAAACATACAAAACCAACTAATATGCAACACATTTTATATAAAAAAGAGTGAAAAAAGGAGAAAAAAAGTGAGAAAATATTCAGATATTTAAGATAATTTAATAAAAATGGAACTTGATTTTCCTTGTCTTTCAGTATGCCCTTGGACTTTCAGAGAACTGAAGAACACTAAGTATTAAATAGATCACTCAGAAACTTAGACAATAGAAAATTTCACCCACTAAAATAAATTTATTTTTAGTGAAAATTATGATTGTATATAGGCAAATTTCATAATGGAATCTAATTTGCTAAGTTCAAATTACCACTAAAAGCCATTTATTTTCTTTACTGCCTCAGCAGGTAAAATTAGCTATGTACATTTTTAACATGCACTATATAGATGCCTATTTTGACTAAATTATGTACAGCACACGTTTGAATTTGTTTTCACAGAATTTATTCTGCTTTTAAATATTATTGTTGTTAACTGTACTCAGATGCAAGTCTCTTAGACTCAATGAAATATTTCAGGTTTACAGAGGTAGAAGAAAACAAATCAGAATCACAGATTCAGCAACTTAAAGAAAGGGGGATGGGGGCGGAGGGACACACCCAACAATACATATTTCATTTCAGTTTTTCATCCCATCACTTTCTGGATTCTTGCTATCTAGAAGGAATTTCTTTTCTCCTTGCTTTGAATATACCAGAAATGTATTCAACTTTCACAGAGTTCATAAATTATTTTGTTTAGGGAGTTTGATTCACTTAGTGAACTAAAAAATAATAATAAAAAAAATCTATTCTTATTCCACATAGCACAGACCAGAGCCTGTGAAATGCACCAATGAGCTCCTTGGAGCATCCTATAGATAGCAGCAACAATCATATTTCCGGTGACGATTCTTGAAACACTAGGATAATTTAAAAATAGTTTGTAATTTTGAAATACATATTTAATACAAAGTGTTTTTTGAGCAAAAGAGCAGGGATGACTTGTATCTGGAAGCAGAAGACTAGAATTACAGAATCATAGAATCATAGAATATCCCAAGTTGGAAGGGACCCAAAAGGATCATCCAGTCCAACTCCTGACTCCACAGAGGTCTACCCAAAAATTCAGGTCATGTAACTGAGAGCATATTACAAACACTTAAACTCTTGGTGCCATGACTACATCCCTGGGAAGCATGTTCCAGTGCACAACCACCCTCTTGGTGAAGAACCTTTTCCTGATATCCAGCCTGAACCTCCCCTGCTAAATTAGACAACTTTACAGAAGGAATGGTAGTGATATATGGTGCTTCAAAATAACAAGGTAAATTTAGGGAAAAGAGATTGATCTATTAGACAAGGCCTGAATATGTGACTGTGATTCATGCAGGGGCAACTACAGATAGAAGAAATAGACTAGAACAAAAATCCTTTAGTTTCTTCCTATCTCATTTGAAGTCAACTCAATTCTTCTGTCTTATAAATCCAACATTTCATAATCAACAACCCCAAATCAAAAAAAAAAAAAAAAAAAAAAAAAAAAAAACAACAAACGTAGACTCAGTTGTAGTATAACACGGCAATCTGATTAAGATCTGTCGTATTAAGACTTTTTAAGTAATTACTAAGTTTAGAGTTGTCTTCCCTATCATAGAGTCATCACAGAATGATTTGGGTTGGAAGGGACATAAAAGATCTAATTCTAACCCTCCTGCCATGGGTAGGGACACCTCCCACTAGACAACATTGCTCAAAGCCCCATTCTAGCCTGGCCTTGAACACTTCCAGGGAAGGAGCATCTACATCTTCTTTGTGCAACAACTTTGTGTGTCTCACCACCCTCAGAATAAAGTATTTTTTCCTTATATCTTATCTAAACCTACCTACTTCTAGTATAAAGACATTACTTCTTGTCCTATCACTACACTCCCTGACAAAGAGTCCCTCCCCATCTTTCCTGGAAGTACTGGAAGGCCACTATAAGATCTCCCCAGAACCTTCTCTTCTCCAGGTTGAACTCCAAATTCCTCAGCCTGTCTTCATAAGAAAGGTGCTCAAGCCCCTTGATCATCCTCATGGCCGTCCTCTGGATTTATTCTAATAAGTCCATGTCCTTCTTATACTGGGGAACCCAGAACTGAATGCAGTACTCCAGCTGGTATTTCACAAGAGCAGAGTAGACAGGTGGAATCACCTCCCCTGACCTGCTGGCCATGCCTCTTTTGATGCATCCCAGGATATGCTTGCTTTGTGGGCAGCAAGCACGCATTGCCAGATCATGTTGACCTTCTCATCCACCAACACCCCCAGGTCCTTCTCCTCAAAGCGGCTCTCAATACAGAAATCCTGGAGCCCACAGTCCAGTTCCAGAGACTGAACAACATGCACAGAGAAATAACCTTCAGACTCTGTTGTTTTTGATCTTGTGTGAGCCCAAAATCTTTTCCCAATTATCCTGTAGTTAGTATTCACATAATCTTACCTTCTTACTCTGAAGATAAACAAGCAAATGACAGTCCCTTCATTTCTCATCAAGTTTACAGTTTAAAATACTTCAAGCACTTTGACAGATGTATTTAGCAGCATGTAAGAGTTCCAGATCCAGCTCTCTACCACAGCTGTCATCACTGAAGCAGAAGATGTACCTAGACAAGATAGAAGTGATGGAAAGTCCTATCTGAGCCACCTGTAGCTAGTTTGAGTTTAAATAACAAAGACAATACATAAAATGGACCTCTGTGATGTTGCACCAACAAAAAAAAAGCAGCTCTGTTGAGGCCAGTCTTATGATCTTGTTGTCTCATCTGAGCTATAATTTGTACTTGAACAAATGTGGAGGTCTAAATGTATTCCTTCTCCATTCACAAATTCAGACTTATTGCTAGTGTCAACAATATCTCTGTGAAGTCAGTTCCACTCTTTGAAAGCCGTGATGCCACATACTCTATGTGCCAGTGAAAAAAAGGCAATAGGTGTTTGTAACGCTTTAGCTGTCCACCTCTACAACACAGAGTTTAATCTAGCTATTCCTGCACAGAGTCTGTCAGTATCAGAGGAGTGGCACTCTTCATGTGAGAAGATACTTCAAGAGACACTAAATTCAGGTATTTTGATTTGATTCACACTGTGTTAAAAAAAAAAAAAAAAAAAAAAAAAAAGAATTTAAGTTCTAAACTGAAAATTCAATTTTTTGTTCATCCCCTGATGATTTTTCTTTGATCCCCTGATGATTCTTCTTTCTCTGATTAAGGAAACCGACGTTTCTACTTTGTGGGAATATCAGATTGCAGTGATTTTCGTTTGATGAGTTAACAGACTTAGATCTTTAAAACTAATTTTATGGGATTTTTATCAGCCTTTTAATCACTTTCATGATCTTTTTTTATTTTTTACAATTTTATGCTATTTTAAAAGAATATTGTCACCAAACCGGTAGGAAATATTCTAGCTTCTGTTTCAGAAACACACAGGAATAAAAAACAATAATTTGTTTGTTCACTGTCCTCCTGATAACTAGAGTAGATGAATCTTCTTGCCACAACACTTTAATTCTAGGAAATTAAAAATTGTCTACCAAGACTCCTAAACTTTTTATGGAGTAATAGACTGCTATTATAAAAATTCTATTCTACAGCAATCTTCTGCATCTTTCCTTCCCTTACGGATGTGCTTGTATAAATATTCAATGTAATATTAGAGAAAAAAAAATGTGTATGTTTGGATCTTATTCAAAAAGATACTACATTGCAAAATATACACTCGGCTCTGAGCAAACTAGTAGATTGACAGACAGGGAATAAAGGAAGAACTAAAGTGATTGATAGAGGACAACAAATGAGAATGAGGAAATGAAAAATATATTAGAAATAAGTCAATTTTAAGTAACTATCAGAAGTATTTAGTAGTGAGTACAGAAATTTAACTAGTAATATGAAAACGTAAATAATAAAATTGAGGTTGAACATCTGAAAATGCTCTATCAATGTCTCATGCTGTAGACCATTTTCTAAAGGAAAAATTGTATCTTGGGACATTTTAAACCTAGACTGGGAAAAATAGTTGGATGGAAATACTCTTGTCTGGGTAGAGCCCTGGGCCAGGTGGTCATATTATTTCTGTAAATAAATAATGTAATGAGTCTATAATACCATTATCTATTGAATAAGGAAAAGCAATTTTTCCATTACCAGCTTTCTGAAGATACTTTTTGAAAGCAAATGGTCACTGGATGGGAAACATAAGTCAACTCAGACTTTAAAGGAACTTTAATAGGAAAATAATTCTATTTTCCAAGAAGTCTGAGCAGTTGTGAAATTAAAATATGCTTCTACCTCTTAGTCTGGAATAGAAATGCATTTCGGTCGGTTTTCTTTTACTGTTACTTATGTTAGACAAGTTTCAGTGCAAAACATAAAAAGCTAATATTCTAACATCTTATCTGCTTCCTTCTATAAAATAATTCTGTAACCCATTGATTTCACTAGGCTTCTAATCAAGTTTTAAATTCACTTTTGGAAAATAAAATTTACTGAAGACTAAGCATAACCAATAGGTTTATTCATTCACCAATAAATAAATAAATAAATAAAAAGAACACTAAAATTTTGATGCAAAACAATAGATGTGAGATTTTTTATTTTTTTTAAAGCAATACTTATCATGTAGTGCATAATGCACTGAAAAATAAAACACACTAAAAAGGTAGTTAACTACTACAACCTGTAGTATCTAGGAATAGGGTGACATCTGGCAACTCTCCTTTCAGACTCAGAGCTTAATTTAATTTGATTTTGTTTCACAATCCTTGTAATGTAGGCAACTATCTTCCTGTTTCAGTTGGTTGAAATACACTGTAATGGACCTCACTACAAGCAGTTTAAAAAGAAGCTGAAGATCTGTACACCTGTACACAGAGGTTTCATGTAAACTAAGATATTTTTTTCCCCCTCAATTAAGATGACATAGTCACTGAAAGGTAATAGAAGGTTTATTTTCACTTTTTTTTTTTTTTTTTTTTACAGAGCATAAAAATAGTTATTTGGAATTGAAGGACGTTTCCTAATTCCTAATTTCCTGTTCACCATCTACCTAACATATGTTTACTTTGCTTCTTCCTCAACAGGTGTTGTTACTAAGATGTTTCCACTTGGTGGCAGATATGGTAGTCTGTTAAACCACACAATTCGTCATCCATCAGATGTATGGTAGCCTGATCTTTCCTAGGTTAGTTAGCCAAAGTACATCTGGATGGTCCTCAAACTAGTCAAATGAATTATGGTTACAATATGGTTATCAGTTATCAGTTATGTCATATGACCAGTCCCACTAAATATAAAAAGAGCTGTACTTTTGAAGGTAAATCTCAGTTATCATAAACTTGTTATTCTGACACAGATGTTTTAAGACCCTTAGTTTTCTCAAATGACACCAGAAGTCTACATGATAAGCATCATCTTAGGCATCTGTCCACCCAGCCTGTCTTTCTACTGCCTCTCCCATTGCCTATGAATTTCCTGTAAGTCACCATCATATCTATCATCCTTGTGCAGGTAACTCAGTTATTCTAGGATGACAGTTTCCAAACTTTCTCGATTGTGCACCCCGTCAGTAAAATATTTTGAACATGTACCCCCAATAAATACAAATATAAATATGTACATATATATCATACTACTGGGCTAATATGTACATTAGAAAACATACCAAAAAAAAAAAAAAAAGCGAGAGAGAGAAATATAAACTATCATTTATTTATTTATTAATGGTACAGAAATATTTTCTTTCCAGTGGATTGGCTTGTGTAGTCCATTTTGGAGACCACGAATCTTGGGCATTTCATATGATATTAGGCATCTATATATAGTCAGCCAGGCCCTGTTCAAGGACCGGAATGAGAATTTTGGCATTTAGTACACAAGCAAACACTTAAGTGTAGATGTTTTACTCCAGACACAATCCCACCTCATCTGTCCACCTTCTCACAGAACAGGGAGGGCGACATAGGGCAAGTAACAGAAAGACAAAAACAATTTCCTTTACTCCTTTTCTATTTCCTCCTCTACTAGGGTATTAGGTCTTTTTATCATATGTTTGTAAAGAATAGAACTAGCAGCTGATGTACAAATCTGAATAAAAAAATGTCTTCTCTATATGTATACTAGTGAAATAAGTATTGCTGTAATTTGACTATTCATTTAGATTCTTGTAACAGCTGTTGACAAACTTTGGCCTCAGCTGTTTAGCACTTTCACAGAGATATCCCAGCCATAATCCAGAGTTTATTATAGGTCAGAGACCTCTGTTTCTGAGGCCAAGAGAAACTAGATTAGCCAGTTAGCCTCAGGAACAGAAAAATGTCATTAAAAATATGGATTTTGTCATGAACTGACATAGTGCCTGAACAAATTCCTCAGCATCTTGGAGTATGTCAGATGGTTTTATTCAATGATCAGTTCTACCTCAGAAGGCAACTGTTTGCTAATATGTTGACAAGAGTCAGAAGAATAATTTGTTTTGGGGCAAACTTGTTCAAAAATATTCACAAAATTACTATATAACCTTGACATTGAACTTTTGTTATTAATACAAGCCTTGAATAAAGCTCCTCAAAAAAGAGCAGTTAGCACCACTCCTTCAATGAGTAAATGTTATGGCTTGAATACAAGCTCCCTGTGTATCTGTTTGAACTGGTCTTTGTTTTTCCATACACCACTTTAAACCCTTACAGAGCCTAATGGAACTTGGATTCTCACACAGTCCCTATCTGTCTTCCTCTTGTGTCTTTAATTTGGTCTCTGCCTGTATCTTCTCTATTACCTAATTAAAGATTATTAATTCCCAGCCAATCCTTAACTAGACTAATCTAACCTATTTATCTAGAGTCTTTCTCCTTCCCTTCTGCTTTTTACTCTGTCTTCTTTGCTAGCCTAAAGGTCTGGCAGAAGTGAAGACTTCTACAGGTGGAAGGTGCCTTTCAGTTGGGCTACTTTTTTGAAACATTTCATGTTATCAATATTGTCATTTCCAATTTACCAAACTTCAGTTTATGTAGCTGCCATTCAACAAGATGTGTATTTCTCTAATAAAACAGGACAGCTGGGAATGATAATAACTATTGGACCAGCAAAATAACAGACAACATGAAATAAACCTTAGTGAGTTAGAATAAATATCTACCCAGCCCACTTTTCCATCTTTGGGAATGCCTCAGGGAGAGAGGCTGATTGAACAATAAAAAAGAACCACATATATTTAAGATAAATCCTTTTTTTCACATACTCCCTACAAGCTTCTCCTGGTAGTTTGGGACAGAGATTGCATCTGAACAATGTTTTACCACCACTGCCAGATCAATTCCCAATGAAACTGTCTGACCTTTTAAAACTCATTTATGCTTTTGTTCCTAAAGCAAACAATGACAATGGATTCCAGAGCTGAATGATGCACTGTGTGAGAAGCACTTACCTTTGTTTGCTTTAAACTCTCTACCTAATAATAAATCGGGTTGTCCTTAGTTCTTTCATTGTATCAAATAGTGAATAATTGTCCTACTGCTATTCAGCATGTCACAATGATTAATATCTTTCTCACATTCCTAGCATACTGAGGACTTCTCAGTCTATTGATTGCCTCCTTTTATGAAAGCTGTTACATATTTCTGATAATCTTTCTTTCACATCTCTGAACTTTTCTATGTCTTGTTTCAGATAGTCATACCTGAACAGATCATATTGTGCAAGATATAGATGCACCATAGATTTATACAGGCTACAGTTAAGTTCTGTGCTCAGTTGAGAGCTTAAGATTGCCAACCATCACCAATGTAGTATAATATTTCTGTTTAACCTAGACGTTATATTTTTCTCCATATATCTCTCACCATAGAGAGATACAGCATCAGCTTAAAATTATCCTTTGAAATTTCATGCTTACTTTAAGGTTGTTTAAGCAGACCAAGATGGGGAATTCAGTGGGATCAAAAAGAATCAAGGAAGGAAGTAAGGAAGGAAGGAACGGGGGGAGGAAGGAAAGGAGGGAGGGACGAAGGGAAGGATAGAACTGTGAACTTGGTCACCATAACTTTTCACAGATTCTCAGCAAAGTGGTATAGGGTGTCTTTTTCTGTGATTAGTATTTATAATAACATAAAAGTTGATGAGGACAAAGAACATCAGTGACTGTTTTTCTGTTGTAACATAACGATCAGACAAAGGAAAGGATTTTGACTCTGTTGACCATTGCGTAACTGCAAGTGTTGCATCAGAATTCAATACAGACATAACAAAATAACAACTGGCTTTATCATATCTGTTTGGTTTACTTGTTTGTTTGTTCCTTGTTTGGTTGGTTTTGTTTTTCAATTGCATATACAGTAAAAATCAGATGAATGAATCTGTAGGAGAAATTTCATTTAAAAATGTTTCATTAGAATATTATTTTAACTGGAGAACTCGTTGGCATCCAGAATAACATTTCTCTTCCATGATTCTGTGCTGTTCATGGGAACCAAAATTACAGTAGATCTGCAATTTGAGAACTATTCATTCCTCTTTTATTTAGTGAAGTGTTAGGGTCTGTTTAAGCATATAGTTCAATTTAACAAGATATAATATTTGGTGGTATTCAAAGAGACAACCAACAATAAGGAGGTATCCAAAGGACAACAGTAAACAGAAAAAAAAAAAAAAGAAAAAAGAAAAAAAATCATAAAAAAGAAAGAAAAAAAATCAAAAATCATTAAAAAAATCATAAAAAAACCTAAACCAAACAAATATTGTTTTGGTAATATCTTATATCTGAAAAAAGCATAACTTAATCATTGTTTAATGTTTATTTGCCTATGGTTTTAATGTTTATTTAAAACAAATTGCACACCAATTTAAACCCCAACTCAAATACTGACCTGCAGTGTATATTTCTGAAGTCTATGACCTATTTCATCACTGGTTTTCACACAGAACTTAGCAGGCACAAATCTTATATTCCTATCTCTGAAATAGGGATTATCTGCACATTTAGTAGGGATTTTATATTAAATGTGTTTTTACATATATTTTTTTTAATTTTCCCTGAAAACATGAATGGTCAAAAACCTTTACTAGGTCACACAAGCCCTCAGGTCTTGGCATACCATGCTTGTTCTGCACATCCCTATTATGTATCAGGACTAATGCCCAAGAGGTAGCCTGCAAAACAACAGGATGCTCATTTAAGACAGAAAGTGCAGCAGCCAAAATGGGCTGATCTCTCATTTGACCTCAGAGGTTTTTACCTTATGTACTCAATCAACTCCTTAGCTAAGCTTGCACAGCTGAAACTGAAGGAGTAGTGTCCTAGGCAGAACAACCTGATATTACAAGTGTAATGAATCTGACCCACTTAGCTAAATTGTTTGTACTCTGACTTAACACTTTGGCTCTACATTCAAAGTGGAACAGACAGCTCTCACCATCAGACCTGCTTCTGTGATAAATCTCTTACTTACTAGCCATTTTGGCAATACATTGGCACTCAGCACCTTTACTGTTTTCAGATAGCCACCATGGGTTTTCAGCATGTTTGAAATTCAGGGGGGTTGTACTGAGATACTTATATGTGAAAGTAAGAACAGACTTTTAGCCTTCTTCAGCTGTAATTTTGAAAGAATTAAATTAATTGGTTGCATGCTTTAAACAGAACATAAATTAGAATTGCATAAATAGCTTCTTGGATTACGAATCCTTGGTGGGACTAATTTATTTATTTATTTATTTATTTTATTAGTATGGAGTATATTGTCAGAACTTAACTTATAATAAATAACAGATAATTAAAGTATGCTCATTCACAGCAAGGCTAAATTTGACCCTTTATTTATGAACTGGCAAGCCATCTAAGCAGCAACTGTGCCTCAGGTGGTGCTATTGTATTCCTAATCATACTCACTGTCAATTAAAAAAAAAAAAAAAAAAAAAAAAAAAAAAAAAAAAAACAGTAAAAGTTGCTAACATAATTATTACAATGAAATGACAAAAATGTTCCCACAATAGCAGTGAAACAGCTAAAAGGTCACAGACTGTCTTTCATTAAGAATCTTTTTTAATATGATTTTTAAAGTACAATGAATATAAATATCCATTTTGTTCTTGAGCAAACTACCAGATACTTGCAAAGGTGTCGTAATGAGATATTGTTTCAATGTAGTATTTCTTCAAAGCTGTAGACACTATCTAGTTCCATCTGTCCCTACATGGAGCTCATTTCATGAGTGTTACATCTGCATGTTTTAACAGAAAAGATGGATCTTTAACAGAAGCTGACGAGAAAAAAATGATGTATCCAAATTCTTACATTTTTATTTAATTGTGCATTTTACTGAAAAGGCAATGAGGGCTATATATTCTTTCGGTATTTCAAACAGCAATGATTTCTACAACATGATTTTTATAGTGAAAACCGTTACATTTGTCTTTACATATGTGAGTACTCCCATGATTGTAGGGGGCCCCTGTGATACAAAGATTATTGCTCCAATTCACAATGATATTTGGGCTCAGTGTGGCTACCCAGATCCTCAAAATAAGCAAAAAATAAAGGAATCAGTCCAGATAAAACTTGCTTTAGGCTCACCTCTGAAGTTTTCTGTATGTAAAAATGGAAACGGAGCTCTCCAGAAGGTCATTCACTCCAACTGTCTTTGCTGTCCTAGACAGACAGAAACAACCCAAACAAAACAAAACAAAACAAAAACCCTTATTGTACAGGGAGTGGGTACTTTTGGAACAGGCAATATTTGAGACCAGGACTGAGGTCAAATCCTCCTTTCTTTAATTACTATATCATCTTTGACATTTAATCAGGAAGAATATCTGAAAGGTACATAATGTTTAATCCAGAAGACTTCACGGACTGTGGTCAAGGATGCAGAATTACAGTCTGTATTAAAGAGACCACCAAAACTCAGAAAACAATGTGTGGCACAAGCTGACTGGTATGTAGGCAGAATTTGGAGACACACCTGCCCTCAATAACCCAAGGAGCCACCTTGGGCTCCTGTGGAGCCATCCCAAAATCCAGGCAGTGTTGATGGAGGTTCATCTAAACTCTCTTGAGAGTTCTGAAGTGAAACTATGAGAATTTTTTCAGCAATTGAAATTATGGGCAATGGAACATAAGGAAAATACAGAACATGAGTAGGTAACTTTCTTACACAGATACACAGTAGATATTTAGTATTTTCTTCTTTCTCCAAGTATTTTTTTAATTATGTATTTTCTCTTCTGCATGTGTAACACTAACAATTTTCATTTATGTATCTCATGCTGTATCTAACGTATAATTTTAAACAATGAAAGACAATTTCACCTGTGGCTCATAACCAGTGTTCTCAAAAGAAATACCACATGGACAAATCAGGTCATTTCTTATGCATTCCCATGTGTGTCCCTCTCTATGCTGAATTCAATGCCTGTGTTGCATCTGAAACACTTCTATTTACAACTATGCTGTTGCTCATGCAGAAGCTGTAACATTCAAGGTCGTGACTCATAACAGGGAAGATCAAATTTTCCTGCAGTTCCTTTACCAGTGTCAGCCAGTAAGTCCCATTAGTTACTTTAGTGTTTCAGAAGCTCACTCTCTTTCTGAGCACGAAGGAAAAATACCTCAGTCCTTTACAGGCCTTTCTTCTTTCTGCTTCCTCAGAGATCTCTCAGACTTCACACAGCTGATGATATCTTTCTCAGACTAGCAGACACATATCTCTAAGTAAAACTGCCAGCAGCAAATGTCAACTATTTTCTTTTATCAATACTAAGATGGTCCCTAACAGCTTGGTTTAGTTTCTTGGTTCTTAGCTGTAGTTGAGAGCTGTAGGAGCTAATGATAATGACTTGTTTGTCTAGTACCTTTCATCTAGCAGCATCTAGCAGAATCCAAAAGTGTTTTATCTGATTGACAAAATGTGTAGAGGGATCTCTATGCATACCACTGAAATTGAACCAAAGAGGAGAACACTGAAAGGGAAAGCATAGAAAGAATTCATATAGGCTGCTCGTGCCTCACTCTGCTGTGATAGTTGAGAAATAATACTGTGGAACTGCACTATCACAGGCTTCCAACAGGTGGTTCATACAGTAGTCTTGTCCCACTATAGCATCTCTTCCTCATCACTGAAGGAACAAAAGCCAGTTAAGGGCAGGAGGTGTGAGGTTGAGAGGCAGGGGAGAAAGCAAAAGGACTAATATGGAGTTGAGGCATATCAAGGGAAACTTCCAGTAAAAGAACAGTGGGGATCTTGCTTCTATATAGAGAATAGGTAGGCTTGCCACTGTAATACAATATCTAGTTCTGGAGTCTAAAATTCAACAGTACCAAAAGGTTAAAATACCATAATGTATTCCAGTGAGGTTCACATAAATGGTCTGGACAATATATTTTTAATTATTACTGTAGCATTTTTGAATTTGCCACAAAAGGAGAAGCATATTAGTGACTGTTAGGATTGTCAGACAACTAGGAGATGCTACAGAGGAGATGTATTAGATGCTCAAAATACCATTTAAAAGAATCTGGAAGCTAAGACAAATGCAATAGTAGGAGCAGAAACAGAGTAAAAGCACAAAGTGCAATGTCTTTTGGGTAGCTAAAAGAAAAATAACCCTTGCCCTTCTTTGGGAATTTGTCTTTAGATACGCCAGGGAAGAGGAAAGACTCTCAGGTGGACAAAGTGAATGCAAGTCATTAATGTCGCATATCCTTGGAAAGAGCAAGTGATCTATGTTACATGTGGAGGGGTATTTCCAGCATTCGTGTTTGCACAAGACACTGCTGAGACAACACCTGTGAAGACTTAGCAGTGTGTGCATAAGAAGGATGAAATAGGCCTGAAACTGCACTGATGCTCCTCTAGGATTTTAAAGAGTGTGGAGGGGACCATTAAAATAAAAAGTAAAATAACTTATTTTATCTAGCTTATTGAGGTGGAGTCTGAAAAACTATGTGTTTTCTTTCAAAAAATGGAGACAGAAACACCTACTGGAAAGAAATTTTTAAATAAACAGAAAAAATTGGGTGGAAGTCGGTTATGAACAAATGCAGGTTCAAAACTAGAATATTTCTAAAAATATAGTAGCAAAACAAAAAAGTTTAAGATCAAGAAAAATTCTTTCTAAAAAGATTATCTCATGTAGCTGTTGACTTTAACAGAATTTCAATTCAGTAGTTCAGGATGTCACTCCCAATAGTCATTACCAATACTGCTATTATGGAAATATGAGCTGAAGACCAGGAGCCATGGAGACCAAACACACAGGAAATCATCAGAGTTACAAGTAGCCACATGACAATGGGTTCTAGTAATTCTCTGTGTCCCTGACCTTTTCCAACAGCAAACAAAATGTTCCTTAGGAAGTGAAGCCCTGTTTTGTTGTCAACTGGTCAAACCAACTAATTCCAACTAAGATGTGAGAATACTTCTCAGAAGTAAATGTGATCACAAACACATACTAGTTTTATAAAACATAATAACATACAACTTAGAGGTGGATGGAAATATAGCATGTCAGAACTAAAATCATTTATATGTAAATGTCAGCTTAAACAACTCTCCAATTAAAAATAAATAAATAATCAAAGTACTCATTTTGGAACTGCCTGCATTTTCCTTCTGAGATTTTAGAATGGAAGGCTTTTAAAATTTCATTTATGAGATTTATTTGGTAGTATAACAGGTTAAGAATTTTAAAAACTAAATGTTAAAAATATATATGCATATGTTGTCAAAATGAATGATAATAACAATTTTATTGAGATTAAGTGATATTAACTGGATTTTTCAGGACTTTTTAGCTCTGAATCATGATTGGAAAAAAATGCTGATCCCTCAGAATCTGCCATACATTAAAAAATATGACTCTTCACACCAAAAACCTCCGATGACATCATAAAGGTACGGGGTTTTTAACCCAAATTATCTTCCCTTATGTTGTTCACAGAGTGACCAATGAGTGACTTCACTGATTTCATCTAAGCGAATGGGATTAGACAATGATAATCAGTGAGGTTTAGGGGATGCATAATCAACCACTGATACCAAAATAAATAATTTTGAAACTAGAACCTCAGACTTATTCTGATATAATTGCTATCCCTCGAGTTTCTTATCTGTTTCTTTCTTATTTGCTTGAAAGTGAGTCATATGCAATATTTATAAGGACATATTTTCCTTAAAATAAAAATTTCCTTCAAGTTCTGTTTCCATTAGAAGGAAAAAAATATGAGCTGGGAATACTTGTGTATATGAACAGTTGCTATTTATAAAAAGCACATCTTTCACTGAATAAGACAATCAATTACTCTAAAATAAAACATCTACCTCAATTTATTTTGTTATCAGGTTAAATGAAAGAAAGTATTTGCCCAGTTAGTGTTTTCACAATGTATAAACACACACGGGTCACTTGCAATTGTTTTTGGGACTTCAGAAACTTACAATCAGTGCATTTTTTCCCAGTCCATGGGATTTATTTGATCAATTGAAATCATTTTAGACATGGTAATGTTAGACGCAAGATAGATAACTCTTATACTTTAACCAGCATGGAAAAAAACAAACAAACAAACAAAAAACTCGCAAATCCATCTCCTTTTTGTGCTCTACACAATGAAGGTGGATGGCTTTTCTGCTGTTTTTGCTAATTTGAAGGTTTAATGTGATCCATTATTTTTTTTGTAGGTATGAAATTCTTGTTTCCCTGAAATATATACTTCTGTTTATTGCTAAGAGTGAGCGTAATAGCAAAGGAGTGTTAGGGCCAAACTATCTGATGGTCTTTCCTTCAGGGGAGACAGACATTGATCTGTGAGAGTTCAGATCATACAATTCTTTCAGACTTTGAAACAATGCAGTCTTGTTTCGCTCATCTGGTTATGCACAATGCACTGACAATCTCTTTTCTTCTTATAATAGAGCTAATGGCAACTGGAAATGACAACTTCAAAGTTAAGTTAGTGTAACATTGTGTCACTTTTTGTGAGAACAATGTTAATTAACACATCACTTTGCACCATGATGGAAAATACTGTTATTAATTTCATTAAAATCTAGATCCGTGATGTTAGCTTAATACAGAAGGTGTGGCCTATTTGGTACTTATTATCTGACAAAAGATTAAACAGGAAAGAGGAGTTTTCTGTATTTTTATTAAAATTTGTGGAAACTGACCCAGATTTTGACTGGAAGATTCATTAATATTCATTTGTATATAATTGCCTTAATTTTAGTGATAATGACTTCAGTTACCAACTGTGTGATTGATGGGACTTGTGTCTTCTCTCTGAAAGAGATGAGCTAAATAAAAAAGTAGAAACTTGCCATTCATGCATGATATTTTTAGCTGCCTTTAATTACAAGCTAGCTAAATAAGCATGCAAACCTTGCTATGATTGATAGGATCTCTATTCCATAGTGATTGTTTTTCTTGAAGTTAGAAGGTGCTTGAATCAACTGAGTGCTAAAATTAACTGGAAGCTGCATCCTAAAGAAGCCTCAATTCTTACTTAAATTAACAACGAAGAAGAAACACGTAAATACTTTACCTGTTCTAAATACATCCACTCACATACAAAATTGTCTTCATAGTAATCCACAAAGATGCCACCTAGATGGAACCATTCTACATATTTCAACTATAAAGGAACTAATTATCCTTCCCTGCAAAAAGAGCTGTGGTTTCAGAACAGACTCATTCTTCCCTGAGATGAAACATGACCTTCTAAATTTCAAAACAAGGAAAATCAAGACAAGAAAGTCATGCTCAAGATTTGTTCATCATTATGACAGCCAGTCAACATCCCTGCTTTGGCATTGTCCCACATTGCAGACCAGTACTTGGACAGCATAAGCCTCCAGTTGTAGCTGTTTCATGCTGTTATTAATGACATCTTCCCTAGGTCCTTGAACCCTCAATGGAGGCAAGCCAGCCAAGCCTTCAATTGGTTACTTCAGTATCCTGACCAAAATCTCATAAGTGAGAAAAAAAAAAAAGAAAAAAAAAAAAAAGAAAAAAAAGTTTTGCTCTTCTACTTTCACCAGAAACTCTACATGTGTCTGAGGGAAGTGTTGAAATTAATGAATATCCTTTTCATTACATTATACACATATGGGATGCATATATGAAGCTCTTATTATCATTTGTAAGGTTCAGTCATTATACAGGTGACTTACAAAATCACACTGACACCTACGGTGTGCTGTATTGTAGAAAGCTGAAATAATCTCTTATAGTAAATGATATGATTTGCAGAAATGATTTTCTTGGTTATCAGGATAATTTTTCATTATTCGTTCATCATTTAAAAACACTTCACACTGTTCATAAAGTCTTAACTAAATTTATGTTGAGAGTAGTGCTTAGAGAGGGGATTAGAACTTCAAAATGGTGATTTTTTAATCCAGGATGACCTACATTTTCCTTCATTTACTTTAAGAAAAATATCCCAAAATAATGTTATTTAATACCTTTTTGAGAATTATATTTCTCAGTGGTTCTACAAAGAATACTTCTCTGAAATTTCTTTGGTGGATGCTACAGCTGCTACAACATTTACTTCCAAAATCCCTTTGTGTATGCATTGCAGGGTGTAATTATCCCATACCAAATTTGTGGTGTTGTCCTCTAGTTATCCTTTCTGTTTGTGTTTGGTATCAAAGCGGGGAGCATGATTGTAAGAACAGCTTTATTTTATTATTTTATTTTATGTTATTGTATATTGTATTGTATAGTAATGTATTGTATTTTGTAATTTTTCCACCAATATGGCATTATCCCATGGGCTTTGAAGTTAGAAGCAGCCATCTACAGATTGAAGTGAACCCTGGTCTAGAAGAGTGGCACAGCACTAGGAAACATTTCAGCATGAGGGTTATATTTCTAACCAGTGAGAACTATATGCTGAAAACACTCTGGAAGAGTTACACAATACTGAACAGAAAAAATTGTCGTTTGTCTTCTCTGAAAGGATGGACCGACTACATTTTATCCTATTGGCTAGAGATGACTATCATATACAGCACAGACAGTTCACAGACAACACATGTGGTGTGGGCAGTGCTGTGCAGCTTCCTCTATGCCACTTGCTGTATACTGATTGCCACGTGTTAGCTACTATAATTATTGTTGTTATTATGTAGCATGAAGTCTTTGTTTTCAGACTTTCATTTAAATAAAACAAATGTTTTTAAGCTGTTCATAGGCTTTTAGTTGCTTTTAAAAGCTTGTTAATTCCTAAAACATTTATTTACTAGAATTTCATTTTATTAAACAATGAAATCAAATACTACTTTACTAAGAATCGCAATGATGAGCAATTAGCAATGAAGATTTTTTTACAAGTTGATTTATTACAGAAAATACTGGCTTGATATACAACTGAAAGTTCAATAATGGCATTTTCATATTGCTTTGTTACTTCATTTCCCATCACTTGCCTGTAAAATTTGAGGTATATTCAATAGTGGTCACTGGAAGTATGCCAACTTATTTCATCTGGAAATCTGTCCCTAAATATCTAATGTTGACTCAGACATATGTCTTAGTCTTTTGAAAGACAGAGAGTCAGCTGTCAAAGAAACTTCAGGCCATGTGTTGCAAAAATTTTGCACTTCTTGGCTAGAAGCCACCAGTGTGACAATGTCAGTTTTTGAACAGGTACACAAAGGAAGGTTTCTGAGGATATCTGGACATCTTCTGAAGAGTTTAAAATTCTCTTGAGGTTATCAGCTTCAGAACCTTCTGGCATACTGCTGTTAACATTTGTTGTAATTGGGAAAAATAAGGCAGAAATAGTGGTCCACCAAGAGTGAGTAAAGGAATTCCATAAATATGAGCCTGAAGATATTTCAAAGCTAGACCAGAATCTCCTCAATTAATTACCTTGCCTCTCTAGGACATTTTTAACTGAGTTGTCCTAAGGGTTTTTCTTAGAACTAATCTTTTCTAATGGATTTAGATAGCTAAAGTGAACCCAGTTAAAATTAATTCCACCATAACTAATTATAAGAAAAAGATCAAAATATGACTGGCCTCATGTTTTCTTCTTTTTGTTTTTCCCCAAATATTTTTACAAAGTTGACTGAAGCAGGGTCTTAGATTATATATATATATAATATATAGTATATAGTATATATATATGAGTATATATTATTATATTATATTATTAGTATAAGTAAATATATATATTAAGTAGGGGCAAATATATATATTTATACACACACACATATATATATATATTTGCCCCTACTTAATTATAACCCATGAACAGTATAAATAGATATATATGTATGTTTAGTATTGCTAAATAAGTATCCCATATTCCAAAGGTGGGTTTGTTTGTTTTTCCCCCCTATTTCCTGAAAACTTTTTACCTGTTTTTTTTTTTTTGTTTTTTTTTTTTTTTTTTTTTTTTTTTTTCTCTTTCCAGAATATAACAGTCATTGTTAGGGCCACAATAGCAAAAAAAAAAAAAAAGGCATATGTAAGACCATACCTCCTAGGTAGGTCTAGATCAGCATTCTGGTTTCATTAGGGGATTTCTAGGGATAAATTAGGACAGGATAAGCATATTTAATTATTATTCTGCCTCATGTTTTCTCTAATATTCTCCCAGCTTTCAACTATGTTTTTGTTTGTGAGGATTTCCTAAGCTTTATATGGTTTGTCAATTTAGCATCTCCTAAGTGATTCATTTTCCAGATACTTACCCTGTCCCATCTTGAAACCTAATGAACTTGTTCATCTATTTTATCTGGCAATCATTTTCACAGCCCCATGGAAAGGATGAAGAGGAAAAATGTGTTGTCTTACTTCCCAGATTAAATCAGGGTCAGCTAAAGAAGATTTAGCTCTAGAGTAATAAGAAGTCCAATGTCTGATAGTACTATGATATTTCAGAAATATGATGGAGGAAAATCCTCTTTTTTTTTTGGTATATTTTATTTTCATAACATACATGTATATATATACGCACACACATATATATATAAATATATATATTTTTTCCCTGTCCTGATATAAAAACATAATACACAAAGAAGAATAATTGCTAAGTAAGTTACCGTGTTTCTTTAGTCAATATAGTACTTGTAAAATGTGCTCTGCTGGCTGAAGACTGTTTTTATTCATGAAACAGATAAAACCCAGAGCCTCCTGTCTCATCCTTGTCCTTGTATTTCTAGTACTAAGGGGGAGACAAACCCCCATAGGCCTCAGATTTTATGTTCATCTTTATACATGACAATAGGCTAGCTAAGAAAACTATTTCATATCTTCTCCTCTGATCTTTGATCTTTTTCTTTGTAAAGTGTGATGCAAATGATTAAGATCTAAGAGAAAGAGAAGCAATTAGATAGAAACTGAGTGTCATTCAAAGTGAAGAGGGAATATATTTATATATTTTTCAAGCTAAGGAAAACATCCTTGATACTTCCCAGAACTGAAGCAATATGTTTCTGGAGATCACTCCTTCTCAAGGCAAGCATGCCTGGGGTGCTTGGTTAATTATTCTGCTGATTCAGAAAGCCTGAGGTGAGCATGGGTACTTGTGTACTCATTCATCTCTAATTATTAGATTCAGAGGTGGCTTTTAACTAATTCTGCTTGTGTATAAATTCCATCAAAGAGATTTGAGCCCTAACACTATATTAAACAAAACAAAACAACGCCCCGCACCACCACCGCCAAAAGGCACAAGGAATACACAAATAAACTGTAAAGCATATGCAAATCATCAGCCCAGGGAAGCAAGAAGACCAAAACTAGTAACACCACAAAACGAAGAAAAAGTTTTAACTGAGCATCCAGGCTGGAATTCTACAAATATATTGATAAATATATAGGAAATTAGCACAAATCAAAAATCAGTGCAGAAGAGTATGGTGGGCTGCATGATGCTGCATCCTTACATATTGAGATAAAGACCCAAAATCTAAAGAACTTATGCAGTGCAAAAGAATAGCTGTGGTGAGATGCTCTTTCTAGAAAAGGAGAAGTGTTTTACACATTGCCATCATAAAAAAGCAACAAATTCATCTAGTCTGTAATGTTGCTGAGTAATTTTGTTCTTAGAGTCTTCAATAAAATCAAAAAACCACACTGTTTCCCAAATTATTAAAACTGAATTGTAAATTATAAAACTGAATCTAAACCAGAAGAGTCAAGTGTAAATTTAAAAATAATAATAATAACAAAACACATCATTTTCCTAGTGTAGATTGAATGTCAGACTATCACTTTTCGATGGTATGCACATTCCTTACAGCAACCCCATGGAAGACTCCTATGGGATGTGATTGCATCCTGTCCTGCAATTTTTGTGGTAATATAAGTATTTCAGGAAAAAAACAAAACAAAACAAACATTTCCAAGTTCAAATCCCCTTCTGAAAAGTGAAAGTTAAATGCTACGTACCAACAGGGCCAAAAGGTCTAGCCTCAGAATCCATATAAACACATCTGCTAGAACCTGCTAAAATACAAAGAAAGGAACATAATGATAACCAGAACAATAAGTAGTATAAACCATCCTTTTTAATTTTTTTTTTTTCTATTCATGAATAAGGTGATTTCACCTGAAATATTTCAAGTAGCAGTTGGATATAATTGCCATTATAAAGTTTTCAAAAGTAGAAACGTCAGTGTGTGCTAAATGGAAATAACTCATTTATATATAAATATGTATATATGTATATATATGTATGCATGCAGAAATTTATGAGAAGAAAGATATTTTCTAACAGCTCTGCTTTAAATAACTTTATGGAAAGTTGATGTATATTGGTGCAGTTACACTGATTTACATCTGGTAAGAACCTGTTATTCTGTTCTATTCTATTCAATTCTATTCTAATGCAGACATGGAAAAAGTACAAATCAACATTTGCCATCTTCACAAGTATCTTATTCAGCAACAAGAAAAAAATATCAACTGTAAAGATCAGATTTCTTATAAAAGATTTTCAGAGTATGAAAATAACTATATAACTTAATGTATTTCCTTGGTGAATCAAAAGCTAAATAACAATTTTATCATCTGTCTGTGTGAAGAAAAGCCCTTCTCCCCTGGACCATGACCTCAGCCCAAGCACCACTGTAGAATGCCCTTTGATGAGTGAGACTCCAAATGAGAAGTGCTGGAGGCTGTGTTGATGAGGATTGTACTCTGTAACTTATTTATGAGACTTTTTGTATGCGATAAAGGGCAAAGAATAATGAAAAGTAATGTTGTTTTGGTTCATTCATTTATATATATTTTTTACAGACTCAGAACTTTCAAGCAAAGGATAATCCTTGTGTCTGAAGAAATGAAGCATTAAAAACAGTTCTGTTACAAACTGAAATAAAAAATACATTATTTTTCCTCTCTGCCTTCAACGCTGACAAGGAAACATGGTAAGTAATAATGAAAGCTGCAGATGAAGACAGGGAAGGTGAAGAACATTCTCAACTGGTGGCCAGTTTCAAACAAGTCACATCATCTCACTTTGTCTCTTTAAAAAAAAAATAAATTAATACTGGGGACACTTACACTAATTCTATTGTTAAAGAACTTCGAGATTTTTAAAGGAACACAGGATCATTAGAGAGATATCATATTGTGATTGTTTCACTCCCTTCTAGTATTTCAGATTTTCCCTTGTCTAGGGAATTGGATAGGTGTTTTGTTTTGTTTTTTAACATTACTGTAATCTAAATTTGTTCACAATCATTTGAGTCTGTTTGCAGATTCTTCTTGTAATGAAAAAGAGTTGGTTGAATAAAGATAATTTTAGCATAAAAATCTTATAAAAAATATAAGGAAAAAATTTTTTTTTCAATACTTATATGTCTGTATTCATCCATACATGAATAATTTTACATATCAATAAATACAAATATACCTGTATATGTATACCATATATATGAAGTGTATTTCCATTGTTCACAGAAAATCAAAAATTTTTTTCTTAATGAATACAGAGTATTTCTTTCCATTACAATTCTATTTGATTGTAAATCACGGTCTATAAAGAACAATATTAAACTTTCTCTGGTTTACATAGACATATTTTTAAAAAAAAAGAAAAAAAAAAGAAAAAAACCAACACTAAAAAGCACTTTAATACTGCTTGTGCAGAGGATAATAAAATGCTACGTATCTAAATACATTAATTGTCTAAAAGTTTGAAGGGTTTGTTATCATCAGAATTTATACTAACTTTTTTTTTTTTTTGTCTCAATCAAATTTCTGACAAGCCCGAATCCCTCTCCGTTATGTACAATTTCCTAGGCTTAAGGGTGTGGAAAGGAAACAAAAAAAAAAAAAACAATATTGCAAATCCATGTGTAGGGAAAAAAAAAAAAAAAAAGGGGGAAGCTAATGGCAAAGAAAATACTGGGTATTATACCTACTCTGAGATCATTCAGCATTAATTGCATCATTAAACACATAGCTTCAAGCCTTCTAGTTTAAGGCACCTGTAAACTTCAGGACTCTCCAATAAACCTCACCTGTCATTAATGCCATGGAACTGCCATCAGATAAATGAGGGTAGATTATCACTTACAACATTTGTGTGCAGGCCAGGACATCTGGAGCTAAAGCAACACAATTTGGAGTGATTTTTTTTTTTTTCTTTCTATTTCTAACCCAAGAATATGATGTCCCGATGAATACATCTCTGTCCATCTTCACCTCACTCGTAGACTTCACACTTGAAAGAGCTACCTGCAAAAAATTACATGGAATATATTAAGGGAAGTGATATTGTTGTAGATAAAATATAACAGAAATATGGCACAGAAAAGCAAAATCTGCAGTACTGCTACTCCGTCACACACAATGGCTGTAGATGAGCAAGCAACTCAAAGTGTAAATTAATGCAGTGATATCTTCTGTAATAACCATGCTAAAAAGCACCAGTTCTGAAGTTCATGCTCTCCTTTTACTAGCATAATGGCAAGAGAACCATTTCTTTTTTTAGTGGACATAATTTTACTTGTACATTGACCCCTACATATTTTTAAATAGTCAAAATTTTATATTAAATGGTCAGTTCTTCTTTCATTTCAGAAATCTAATGGCTATAAAATACCAGTTTGGAGATATTTATGAGAGAAATCATTTGGTTAGGATAATATCTTTGTTTGTGTGCATATCTGGCAGAGTTGTTAGGATCAGCTCTGCAATTCACATGTCTTTTGTTTCAGAACAGCAGAATCAAATCCATTCTAACCCTATTGCATAGTTTGGTAAAAGTCTGCATATTCACCAGCAGGTCTGAGATCTTTGTGTCTATATTTATTTCATTTACTGAGCAAGCTGGCACAATGTCCAAGAATGTTATCTCTGAAAGGTGAGGAAATTGTGATTGATCCTTCAATATTTTATAGTATGTGAATATTATAGAAAGATGTTATCTGCTTTACAGTACCCAAATGAATGTGAAACTTTTTACAGTATCAAAACAGAGGTATTTAAGAGCTCAGAATTTAATAATAGATATAGTGGAAAAGTCACTGATGGGGACAAAAAGGGAAAAAAAAAAAAAAAAGGAAATAAAAGAATTTTAATAAGAACATATTTCAATTACTCAATAGAAGCATTTGAATTGTTTGGTGGTTCATACAGGGTACACCAATCTGACTACACTCAAGTAAAAGAAAAGAAACCTATCCATTGAACGAATAGAAGCTCTGCTTTTGAATTACCCATTGTCCTTGTTACTGTAATTGTGGTTTCCTTCTCCTTCTTTCTTTAGCTCCTTTTCTTATTTGTCTCCCTGTGATTTCCACCTACTTAGCAAGGTCATGACATGTGGCTTACAGCAGGACTGGAAATTAAAGACTCACACTTTGAAGAATCAGACTCAATAAGATACCCAGACAGGGTAAAAGACCCTTTCATCCCACAGCTTCTTCTAAGACTATTCTTTAAATTTGCTCTCAGCAGCTTTTATGGTATGCAGATAAAGCTAGCTCCTTGCCATGACTGTCCCATTAGAATACTCAAAAAGATGTCTAATCTAGTGCAAGGAAATACAAAACTTTCACAGCTGGCATATGCCCTATTCAGGGGAAAAATGCAAGAAAGCATTTGAAATGTAAAAGCTGAGGAAGGGAATGGCAAACAAGTCTTAAAACCAAATGACAACTTTGCCTATTACAGTGAAAATACTCCTTGTTTAAGAGCCGTTGAGCACTCAGGCAATCTAGGTCTACTAAGATTGTGAAGAGCCTAAAGAGGGCTAGGTGAAGGGTCTGGAGGGGAAGACATATGAAGAGCAGATTAAGTCACTTTGTTTGTTCAGCCTGGAGAAGAGAAGACTGAAAGGAGACCTCATCATATTCTACAGCTTCCTCACGAGGAGGAGCAAAGGGAAAGGCATGGATCTCTGCTCTCTGGGGACTGTGACAGGACCTGAGGGAATCCATGGATCTATGACAGGGGAAGGTCAGGATGGATATCAGGAAAAGTTTCTTCACTAAGAAGGCAGTAAAGCACTGGAACAGACTCCCCAGGGAAATGGTCACAGCACTGAGCCTTCTGGAGTTCAAAAAGCATTTGGACAGTGTTCTCAGACACAGGGTCTGATTTTTTGTGTGGCTCTTTGTGGACCCAGGAGTTGGACTCAATGATCCTTATGGGTTCCTTCCAGCTCCAGACATTCTATGATTCTATGATTCTATTAATTTCAGCGCTCAGGATATGACAAGCATTTAGGAATATGGCCACCAGCCACTGCTCTGCAGTTTCTATTGAAGCTGTAGAGCTTCAAGCTCTATAAGCTTCACCATCTCAAGTCTCCTGACATTCTCATCCATCCTATTATATGCTGACTGTGTTCAAATAAAAACAAGGAACAAAGCTATCATCAGGTACCAGGAACAAGAAATGCTGTATGAAGAGAACTGGAGAAGACAAAGTCAAGGGTGGTTGGTGTGGAGTGGGGATGTAGATCAGATATGTTAGCAGTCAGGGAGTTAAAATGAATGTGATTTATTTTTTTTTTCTTTTTACCCTCCCCCCCCCCAAAAAAAAAAAAAAAAATTTGAACCAGACCTGTCTTTTGAACATTAACGTTTAAACTTCTCTGTACAGTTGAGCAAGAAAAGTGAGTACTTGTCCCTCTAAGTTAAAGTATTTTGGATTTAAGGATGAAAAATGGGTCTTTATAAAGCATATTGAAGAAAAATAATCAGTAAAGAGAATATTTTGGTGTGCAATGTGCAACAAGAAAATGTGCAATGTGCAATGAGAAAATTTTGCTAAGCAAGAGAAAGGAATGGTCCACATTTTAGGCATTGCTCTAGAGTTCAACTAAAGAGCTTCTGCAGCCCCCTACTCTAGATAGGTAACTTATCTGGCTTTTAGTATGTGCACTCTTCTTATCACTATTCACTTCACAAATAACATTTTTTCTTGTTTTCTAGATAACCTTAGAGTTATGAGTTATTTAAACAGTTAACTTTTTGTATAGTAATTCAATGCAAGCTGCTTATCACCTTAATACAAGAGACCCCTCAGCTGAAAATTAATTTGAAGGAGATTGCTAGTCCCTTTTTCCCTGTTCACCTGTTTGTAAATGATAAAGCAAATAAACAGCTCTTTAAATACCTTTGTCTACTACTTTGTTCTCTTGAAACATTTTATGCTCCTAAGCACAGTATCATATATCTATGATTATACATCATTTTAATCTAATGCATTCTTCCCACTGTGAAATTCAGTAGTTCTTCCCAATTTAATGCACAGTTTGTTTTGCATGTAGAAAAGAATATAAGCTGAGCTGTATCCTATCTGACTCACAGTTATTAAATACCAGCCTTTATGGAATCACGGAACATGATTTAAAGATCCATTGATTGTCTCCTGTTTCAAAGGATCAAAACTTAATCTACTTCAGCACAGGCTCTGGCACATTGACTGACGAGGGAGAAATGACTCCACAAACGCTGACCCGTGAGAGAACTGGAGTATTCCTTTCTCTCATACTGGTCAGTACGAAGAAAGACGTGTCCTGGCCAAGAGGACAGCAAACATAAATGTATTAAGCATGACTTTTGGGTCTTGAAGGCAGTGCACTGTGCTGGGTCTGGCTGGGATGTTAACTTTCCCTGCAGCAAGCCCATACAGTGCTGTGCTTTGCATGTGTGCCTAGAACAGCATAGGTATCGCCCCAGCATTGTGTCTATTGCCTAGAAGTGCTCGCACAGCACCAGGACTCCTTCCAACCCCTCTAGAACCAGGAGGATTTGGGGGTGGGCAAGAAGTGGGGAGGGGACATCAACAGGGCAGCTGACCTAAACCATATGACATCACACTCAGCATTAAAAGGTGGGAAAAGGAAAGATTGGGGGGGGGGGGGGGGGGGGGAGGCAGGAGGGTGCTTGTTACAAAGACATCTGTCCTCCCAAACAACCACTAGATGTATTGAGGCCCTGTTTCTCAAGATGTGGCCAAACAGTGCTCATTGATGGGAAGTAGCGAATGTATATATTTTTTTTTCCTCTCTCTTTCTTTCTCTCTTTCTTTCTCCTTCTCTCTTCCTGGAGTGCAGCTCTTTCGAGAGGGCCCTGGGAGTTGTGATAGAGAACAAGTTATTAATTAGCCAGATCCCATTGGCCCCTTGTGTCCAAAGGGCCAATGGGATCCTAGTCTGAATCAAGAGTAGAGTGGACAACATGGACAGCAGGTCAAGAGAGGTGATCTTCCCTTCTGCTTAGCACTGGTGAGGCTACACCTGGAATACTGTGGGCAGTTCTGGACTCCCCAGTACAAAAGGGGCATAGAACTTCTAGAGGGGGTCCAGCATAGAGACATGAAGATGAATAAGGGATTGGAACATCTGTCCTACAAGGAAAGAGCTGGGCCTACTTACCTTAGAGAAGAGGAGATAGAGAGGGGATCTTATTAAACCTCTACAAATACCTGACGGGACAATGTAAAGTGGATGAGGCCAAACTCTTCTCAGTGGTGGTCAGTGATAGCAAAAGGGGTAATGGTTATAAATTGAACCACAGGAGGTTTATTGCCGTATGACAAAGAACTTTACAGTTCAGGTGACAGAGCACTGAAGCAGGCTGTCCAGACAGGTTGTGGAGTCTCCTTCTTTGGAGATATTCAAAACCCACCTGGGTGGGATCCTGTGTAACATGCTCTAGGTGACCCTGCTTGAGCAGGGAGGGTTGGACTAGATGATCTCTGTACATCCCTTCCAACCCCAACCATTCTGTGATTCCGTAATTCTGTGATCATTTTCCCCCTAATTAAAATATCCTTATCTCAACCCATGAGCTTTTCTTTTCTTTCCTGCATACTTTCCTCTTCCCTTCTTATTCTGAGGAGAGGGAGTGAGACAGCGGTTATGGTGGAATTCAGCTGCCTAAGAGGGTAAAACCACCACATGCACAGAATTAGGTAGTGAATAATCTTGATTAATTGCATGAAAATAAATTTTTAAGAAAAAATTGTGTGGCTAAATGTGTAGGCCATTTCACTGTAGGTGAGTGCTAAGCAAATATAGAATCATTGAAAGTACTCTTGAACTAATTACTTATCTGAAAATTTGTATCAGAAAACACTGTCATTTCTGTCATATTTTAAAACAGTTGCTCAATTAATTGGTGTGGCTTAAATCAACATTTTACTTCTAGAAGTCATACATAATATATGCTAACAATCTAGAAAATAAAATTAGGGTTGCAATTATTTGAATAATTTTTTAAAAAATACTACATAACACATTCAGAAGCAGAAAAAAAAGAAGTTTGTAATAACAGTTTTCTGATAATAGCAATTAAAAATTAAACTTTTTAAAGATATTCATGTAGATAAGTAGGTCCTGTCCTGAGGTTTTAGCAAAGTGAACAGAGTATAGGAAATTAGAGTTTGAGATGAAAAATTGCTGGATGTAACAGCTGACAAATGCTACAGAAAGTACCATAAGGGAAGGATGGATGGATTTCACAGAAGGTTAGGGGGAAATATGTGAACAATGTCTGAACTTCACCTATAATTGAAGGTGAGCATTTGATGAGTAGTCTTGCAAGGCCAACAGTGCTGACATAAGCAATCATAGACCATGTAAGAACACATAGAGCCAAGGTAACCTAGGTAATACCAAAAAATACCAGATTTGGATATTGATGTAGCCAAACTGGGCCACACACACACACACAAAGTTAGTGACATGTTGTTTATGTGGGAGAGGGGAAAAAAAGGTGGACAAAAATGAGTAATCAAGGTGGACCAGAAGCAGAACAGGAAAATAGAGAGGAGGCATGTAAGCAAATGGTTGATCAGCATGTTTGCCTTGTCAGTCCTTGCACCTGATCACAGCAATCTGTTCTACCTTCTTATTGAACTCTGCTCCTAGTTATTTTCTGTGTGTAAATGTATGTATGTACCTGCACATTATGCAAGTACACTTCAAGCTGTAATAGGCAGCTACTAAGAGAAAATTTGATTCTGGAAAAAAACCAACAAGGTGAGAGCTAAAAACTGGATGATGATCTACCTCACTTTTGCTTGCATTTAGGAAAGGGGAAAAGCAGCAGATTCGTATCTATCAGACTGGAATAAGACTAATTGCATGGGTCTTAAAATCCAGTGGAATTGACTTAATAAACAAGCATGTTTTTTAATTTGTTTGTTAATTTTTCAAGTATGAAAAATTTTCTTAATATTCAGGCTAATTATTTGCCTAAGTCTGATAGGTAAATGTATAATATTCACTTAATGTGCTAAGTTGCTCAGATGAAAAGAAAAAGATGATGAGCAACATGTAAAGAGACTGATAGATATATATATATATATATCCGTGTCACCAAAAAGAAATATTGCTGAAAAAAAAAAAAAACAACCTACAGGAGTCTGCAAAATTCACCCCAAATTATATTTCTTATATAAACATATATATGTATAAACATAGATGTCAAGAATTTAACTTTCAGGAAAAGAAGCTAGAATAAACTAGCAAAATGGAACTGAAACTTTTAAATAGGTCAATAAATAAAAAATAATTGACTACATGAACCTAGATTATGGATTGTGAAAGTAATTGTAAAATAACTTTTTTTTTTTTTTTTGCGTTATTTTTTATTAGCTTAAAAACAAAACAAAACAAAAAAACACTGTATCATAATAACAGGCTTGAAGTTTAAGAGTTGTGTTTTGTTGTTCTGTTCGTTTGCTTTTCCAGAATTGAAACTTGTATTAAATAAACAAAAGACCTAAAAAAGAAAAATGCAACTACCCAGATCAGCCTGATCTAGAAAGGAAAGTTCCCACTGATCACAGAAAAAGAAATTGAAAGCATATGTTTTGTTTTGTTTTCAATTTGTTAGACTCCTATGACAGCTATGAAACTTGTGTTGGTCCAGAGAGCATGGCCTTCTGCAAACTTAATTCTAACTGCCCGTCTTTTTCTGCTTTTAGAGTTTGCTTTAGATATTTAATTTTGGCTAATACAGAAATTATCCTGACAACACATTTAAAATAACTGAGTTACACTCTCAGTGGTATTAGATGGCCAAACTTTGTAATATTAATAAAGGTCTTGGGAGGTAAGGTCTGGATCTCTAGCAACAATAAAGTTTGATAAATTTTACATTGTTAATAATATATTGAGAGAACTTTATGTGACTGGTCTCCCCCAGCTCCGGGCTTTTTGAACTCACATATGCATTAAAAATATTCTGTTCTGTAAATGTTTAATATATATATTACACTTGTGAAGAAATACTTTCTCCTTTTCCTTTATTACTGTATTATATGCTTCCTAAAATATTTTAGGTAGGTCTTCATGGTAGAAATGTCTCTCTCTCCCTCTAAAGACACATAAGCACAGAATTACTGATGAGAACTGAAAGGATTTCATCCCTTTCTTTTTCATAGCATTGTTCTCATGACAGTTGATGCAGTTTACTTGTGAATATATCAATTGTACTTATATATATTTATTTATATAGAGATAGATATATAATTCATTTGATAACTGTAACACATCAAAAGTGTCATCAACGCAACTGGTGACTTATTCATATGGAAGATAACATGGTGTATTTGTAAGCCTTAACAAAACTATCACAGTTCCAGAGGTCTGTACTTCAAAGCGGATTATGCAGGGCTATTTTCTCTGTTGTCTCCCTAAATAAATAAGTATTCATTACAATATTGGGATATGTTTTCTTTTTTCTTTTTCTTTTTCCTTCTTTTAATTGAAACAATTAATTTACTTTTTCAAGTAATGTCTCGGATTATCATTTATAAGATTCCTGGTAGATTACAGAAAATAAAACACAGTGCACAGGTATTTAATAGTACAAAGATTGAATACAAGCATTTTGCCTACTTTCAGATTCACCACTGAACTATTGTTTTCCATATGCCCAGTACAGCTGAGTAATTGATCAATGAATACTACTGAGTGAATAAACAGAAAATGCTGTGTGAACTGATGGGGAAGAAAATGCCTGAGGAAAAGTCCATTCTTTAGTATCAAAATCTACCAGTAACTGCTGTTTTACTGATCTATGCTAGTGTATCTCTAGAATTCTAGCTGGGCAAAGCAATTTTATGTCTGTATTGCCATAAATAAAGATTGCTTTTTATCTGCTGCTATTTGTTTCCCTCCCCTGTCCCTTTTGAAATGGTTAAAGGCCACAACTGGGAAGAGAATATGATCTAACGTTTAGTTGACCAGAAGATAAGGTGCATCCTGTTTCCCTGGGCAACATAACAGGATTAAAAGAATAGAAAGCCATACATCAGCTTTTTCTATCACTCCCTCCCACATCAGTGTACAGAAATCAATGAAACTTGGGGTTTAAGGGCTAGAGTTGCAAGAAGGAGTTAGGCTGATAATTGTCACCCCAGCTAGCCCCAATATTGAAGACTGATAGATACCTACTTTTTGTCTCTGTGCTCACGTACAAGTTCCTGACATCACACCTGCCTCACAGCTCAGCCCATGTGGGATTTGCAAAAAGGATTGGAGTTAATCCCTTGCCATTCAGAAGAAGAGATTTCATGTCATGCTCAGATCTCTACTAGCTTTCAACAGTGAGAAACTAGAGAAACCTCTAAGAAATACTTTACAAGATTACCTATCAACTTTATAAAAACAACACTCAAGTGTTGGCTTACAAGTTTTAGCTCTCAAACAAAGACACCGTTTAGTGTGTCAGAACTGTATGTTGAATCATGACCAAGGTCAACAGGAACATTAGGCCAGCTATCCATGCTGGTTTTAAAATAATAGGATGTGTTCACCATTTGCGTACGTGAAGTGCCTCTTTGTTTTCCAATACATACACAATGTACAAGTTTAGAGTGGAACAAAATTATATATGAACAGTTAATCACACACTATAAAAAGGGGTCAAATTGAGAGATAATGAAGGAATTTGAGACGTATTTCTCCCTGTGTCACGCACTGATTTCTTGCTATGATGTACCAGAAGTTATTGTGCATTTACTGATTTGTTCCGTGCATTCATAGAGTATGATCTTTTAGATTAGCTAAAATATAGCTCTAGGTAATAGTTCTTGCAAATAAAAATATTATAAAGTTAGTTTTAAAGTCCTAGGTATTGAGGCTGAAAGACATAGGCAAGGAAAGATAATTTCCCTATGATATTCAAATCGTTGCCAAATTCCAGATTTAATTTACAACCACCATACTACAAGACAGAAATAATCTTTTGCCTGTAATATAGAAGCAAACATATAGACAGTTTTTTGCCTCAAAGACTATTAAAACTCTATTAATTTTCAAGGATAAATTCAACTAAAAGAATGCATTAATTTCTGCAGCTTAATTTATTTATACTACTCTACCTGTTCCATGGACAGATAACTCTGTAGGTTTATAAATATTTCACTTGTTAGAATACAAGTCTAGCTTCATTTGCAACTCTTTTTGTGTCACTGTCCTACTTTTTGCATAGTCTGCTTGACAAAAAGTTTCTATGCCTTACCTACCTGAATTTTATAACAAAAACCTTTGGGACTAATTAAGATTTTTATAGGAAAATAATGAGGGGCATTTTCTATCTCTCTATTTTTTTTCCCTAGTTTTGTGCCTTGGGTTATTCTTGGGGCCGCCATAGTCAGATTCAATTTATAGAAAACATTTGTTGCTCATCTGCATTAATAGAGCATAGTACAAAGACAACAACAACAACTACAGCAAAGATCTTGACAAGTTCTAATGTTTTCTCTTAAGCTAAATAATTCCCCAGCTTCTTTCTATGTAAGACTCATAAAACACAACATGTGCTAATTAATGTAGGAAAAATCTGATTGTTCTGAGATTTATTTATTTATTTATATTAATTAACTGAGGTGTTTTGTTTGTTTGTTTGTTTGTTTGCTTGTTTGTTTTAGTAGGAAAATTTAATTTGGCAAGGAGAAGCTTGTAGAATGGGCCAGACCAAAACACAGAGCTCTGCAGTATCTGCCATAATTATTCATGAAGTCATCAACAATGCAGACTATACTATACAGACTATATAGGTTAAAATTCTTGCACATGTCAGTAATAGGAAACATCCAGCTTTTATCCTTCAAGATGCTGACAAGGGCAGGAGCAGGTATGACCCCAGTGCCAGCAGGAAGCTTCCAGGCTCTCTGTTACCAAGGGAAAATCCTCAGTAATCCCCTAGCTCCCCAAAACAAGCAGAGTTCAGGACCAAATGGTAGGAGTCACAGCAGACATCATTCAGAAAGACATCTGACAGAGCAAGGAGAAAAACCCAATGGTTTCAAACCACACTTTGGAGAAAAGTCTTAACTATTAGATAATAGCTGCCATGTCCATCAGGGATGTATCTGATCAGAATTCATTCCTTCTCTGTGTACTTTTCACAGCTTGCAAGGAGGACACCTTGGCTTTACCAGGTAATAAACATTCCAAGACTTACTCTCTGGATTTATAGTCAAAGGCCTCGTGTTCATACAACCTGTCTTTCTACCCCATGAACTGGTGCACCTCAGACAGGCTTCCTTTGAAAGCAGTTCCATGGTGACACCCAAATGTGGACTTCGCCTGGATGAGCAACTGTTGTCACAGGACAAGATTATACCCCAGCATGTGGCAGCAACTAAAGAAATCTGAATTGCTGTAGAAATAGGCCTAATTTACAAGTGAAGAATCATAGAATCATAAGGTTGGAAAAAACATTTAAGATCATCTGGTCCAACCATCACCCTACCACCAATATCACCCATGAGAACGTTCCCCAAAGTGCCAGGTCCAACCTTTCCTTGAACACCCTCAGAGACGGTGACTCCACCACTCCCCTGGGCAACCTGTTCCAATGCCTGACTACTCTTCCTGAGAAGAAATGTCTCCTAATTTCAAACATAAACCTCCCTTGGCACAACTTGAGGCCATTCCCTCTAGTCTTCTCACTAGTTATCTGTAAGAAGAGGCCAATCTCCTGCTCCCTACACCTTCTTTTTAGGCAGCTGTAGAGAGCAATAAGGCCTCCTCTGAGCCTCCTTTTATCCAGACTAAGCAACCCCAGTTCCCTCAGCTGCTCCTCATAGGACTTGTGTTCCAGACCCTTCACTAGCTTCACAGCCAGTCTGGACACCCTCCCAAGTCTTTCTCTGCAGGGCTGATCTCAATGATGTCTTCTCCGAGTCTCTACTCTTTTCTGGGATTCCCCTGGCCCAGGTGCAGCAGCTTGCACTTGGCCTTGTTGAACATCATTTGGTTACTGTAGGTCTACTTCTCAAGCTTTTCTAGCTCTGTTTGGATGGCATCCCTTCCTTCTGTTGTATCAGTTGCACCACTTATCAATTGCACTTACAAACTTTCTGAGGGTGCACTTGATCCCATTGTCTATGTCATTGATAAAGATATTAAACAGTCCCAGTCCCAGGAAAGATCCCTGAGGCACACCACTTTTCATTGGCCTCCACCTGAACATAGAGCCATTGGCCACTACTATCTGGGTGCAGCCTTATTCACTGAATGGTCCATCCACATCTCTCTAATTTGGAGACCAGAATGTCATAAGGGACCATGTCAAAGGCCTTAGCGAAGTCCAGGTGTTGGTCTCATTTCTTAGGTGAAAATTGATAGGACATCAGGAAATGGACTCAAGTTGTGCCAGGGGAGGTTTACATTAGAGATCAGGATGAATATTGTCGAAAAGAGTAGTTAGGCTGCTCCAGAAAGTGGTGGAGTCACCGTCCCTGAAAGTTTAAGAGATGTGTGGATGTGGCACTTAGGGACATAGTTTAGTGGTGGGCTTGATAGTGTTAGGTGATGGTTGGACTTGATGATCTTATAGGTCTTTTCCAACTTAAATTATTCCATGGTTTTATGATTCTATGACTTAATCAACTTAATCCTTAAAGTCCTTCTTTAAATCAACACTGTACTTCATCCTGGCTACAGCTGAGCAATCTCTTTGACAAGTGTGGGTGCTAACACCTTCCAAAGACATCAGTATCTCCCTTTGGAACAGGCTAGTACAAACAGTATTACATTATTCTTCAAATTTGTGGTAACTGTTTTGTCTGTTTACTGGTCTCCAGCTACCTGTCTAATTCTTCGTTATTTTTTCATTTCTTTTACTGGACACTAATCCCTGTGTGATGATGTCATCCATTTTGGTGCCTGAGCTCTAGGATGTACATGTATTCCTCTTTGATCCTGGTTCTCTGTCCCATAGGAGCTGCCACACTCATGCGAAATTGTTTGATGATGTTGTGATATGGACAAATGCTCAGTGAGGAATAAGCTGAAAACAACAGAGACATTTTCATTTAAAGACAAACTTCCAGAGGTGCAAAGTTAGTTCCTTACTTTGCAATCAAAGCCTCAGCAGGAGTCTGCTGCTAATTATGACATTTTTCAGCAAGATGTTTGCAGACAAGTCACTGGAAATACATGTTCTTCAGATCATTTTAATAGAAGTAATACAGTATTCAGAGGAGGATTTGCCTTTTTAGCTGTTTAGAGTTTCAGCTGAAAAAGCCATTTAGCATTTTTTAGTAAAACTCTTTATAAAGCAAAAAAATGTAAAACTCAGCCCTATTCTCAAATGGTTAATGCAATATAAAATAATCTCTTCCAAGAGAGAACATCTCTTAAATGTTCTCTCTAGTCCATTGTAGCAATTTCAGAGGTAGACAGTGACTTCAGAGATATGGATCATGTGTTTGAAGTTTAGTATAAAATCAAGTGTTCAAGATCCTTGAATGCTTTAATTCATAAATACATTACTTTAGAAGAAATACACTTTTGAATAAATATAACAGTATAAAGATAGAATTTAAGAGACAGTGCAGTATCAAGTCCACCTAAATTGTTTCTTAGTTTTAGTCTCCTAATTGAGTAATTAACCCAAACTAGGTACTTTATTTTCCTCTCTATAAAATGGAGAAAAGTTGGTGCTTTTTGAAAGCTACCAGAAAGAGAAACGGTTTGCTTAAGTAAGCTACACAGACTTGAACAGAACATTCTGGTTTTTCAAGACACCTACTGATTATAAATGAGATCAAGAAAATCATCATATAAAATGGAGGTGCGAGTTTCATGCCTAAATCATGAATGAATGTGAAGACAGTCTTAGGATAAAACAGTTATTGTTTTATGTGAAACAACAGAATAATGACAAAAGTAGACATAAACTCAGGGCTGAGGAAGTTTAGTTTCTCCCTTCTGTTTTCCATTCCTGTAGAAATGATTTGCTTCTAAGAATTGTGAATACTGAGTTTATATTTCGCAAAATCTTGGGTTCAGGCTTAGATATGCTGAACAAATACAAGGATGTCTTACAGAAATTACATCGCCTCTTCCGTGGTATCCACATTTTTTGGTACTGTTTGACTGTAAAATTATCATGACACACTTTTGAGAGAGGAATAAACAGTGCCCCAGCTTGTCATATCAGTCTGTGAATGAGCATGGGGATGTAAGGCAAGAGTACACATACAAGGCAAGAGTATCACTTTCTATCATGCAGTGAAGGAATACAACTATTCTGAAATATATCATCAGGTAAAAATAAAAAATAAAATATATATATATATTAAGATGTCAATTCTCAGAATGTTTGTTGTTGTTTTGTTTGTTTATTTGTTTATGTGGATGGAATGAACAACACTAATGAACAATTAAAAGTAAAATAAATAAATAAATAAATTAGTTAGGTAATTTGAGGCCTGCCCTGAACTAGAAAGTGCTAGAAATACCCTGAGAAGGTCTTTGAAATTCTTGGTCTAATTTTGCATAAAAAGAGCTCCTGAGCTCCTGAGACTGCATTCTCCCTTATGGTGACAGCCAGATGACAATGATTAGCCAGTTACAGAAGTTGGCTTGTATCATGTCATGGTTCTCCAGCTGACAGGCTGAACAATCACTGGCTGGTGAAATATCAAAGTCCACTGTTAATTTGAATATTAATAGTCTTTCATCTGGCAATCTCTCTCTTTATATATAATATTAATTTAATAATCTATCAACATCTACAAATGAAGCAGGTTAGTTCAACTGTATTTCACTTCCCTCTTGCCAAGTAGAAGTTGTATACAACAGTTTGAAAAATATGTAAATGATTTAGGAATTCAGATGTCATTTTTAGGAGCAAAGAACAATCACAACTGTGTGAAATGGTGAACCTAACTTATTTTAAATTCAGTTAAACATACAGCCTTGAAAGCATCTTTTAAACTTGTACAATATCTGGAGACATGGGAAATTTTTATTTCAAATCTTTAATGCAAATTTCAATAACAGGACATATTCATATAGGTTATTACTTAAAGAGGAAACTATTTATTCAGCAGGTGCACTCACAGATTTTTAAAAAAGTAATGCATTGTACATTTTTCTGAAGGACTTTATTTATTTATTTTTCCCTGGGTTGTCAGTGGGAGTGATTATCTTGTATAAAACAAAAGAGAAAATAAGATGGTCACATTGCTACTGCTCTGATAGCCTGTATTGTATATTGCAAAGAATATTTAAATATATTTTGAAGGTAATAATAATTAAAGACTTGAAGCAATTGGAAAATATGATAAAAATATAACAAAGTTTTTTGAAGATAGATGGTGTTGTAGTAACTTGATATCTTTCTGTGATAAGATAACTGATTTTCCAACTAAATGACACACAGTAAATCTAATCTGTCTGTGTTTCAGTAATCATTTTATATGGTGTCATATAGAAAATTACTAGTTAAAATGAATAACATAGGGATTAGAACTAAAAATGTAATATGAGAGAAAAACTGGCCAAGAGAGACAAAGTTATTAGAAGGGGACTTTTCAGAAAAGAAGAAGGTTACTTGTGGCTTCTTCAAAGACTTATTTTGGGATTAATTTTATTAAATAATTTCATTAAGGTCTTTGTGCAAAATACGTATGAATTAATGAAATTGATAGTTGAAATGATGTTGAAAGGTATCTTGTGTGTAGTGGGGGATGCAAATATCATACAGGAGGAACTGAATGACCTTGAGGACTGGACTTTCAAAATAGAGGAAAATTTAATATATCTGTGTATATGGCTATGCACTTTTACACTAAAAACAAGATTTCCTGCTTTACTTGGAGGCCAACATTTTAAAATGAGTGAGGAGGAGAATTATCTGAGCATCTTAGATGATCCCAATATAATGTGAAAATGGAAGTGTGTGACCCAACATATGTAAGGTATATCCAAAGCAAATATTCTTTCCTTTATCTGGAATATAGAAGGGCTACAAGAATGACAAAGTTAAATGAAGCTTGATTGTATGAGTTAAAACTGAAAGAACTATGTCTATTCATCCTGAAAAATTGAAGAAAAAATTGATATTGTTATTTATATATGATAAATTAAGCTAAAGGTAGTGTGTGTGAGAGAGACAATATTCATAAATTTGCAGTGAGAACAATTAGAATCAGAAAGATGTTCTTAACCATATGCGAACTGACATTCTGCAACATTTCAAAATGGTCAGTATGGGAAAAAGTCCTAGTTTCAAGCATCCCAGAAATATATAGAGAGCTGACAGAAAAGTAGGGGCATAGACACAAAGGTTTAGAAAGTACTTTCCAATTCTGTCATTCATTATTCCTGTACACTAATTATGTTAATTTAATTCATAAAGATTAATTTTTAAAACCAGTAACCATAATCACATTTCATATGAAGTTATATTTACTATTATATTTATACTGTGGTTGCAGTCAGATAGAATAGATCATTCTTGGGGTCATATTATAATCACAACTGAACTAAAAATACAACCTAAAAGTCTGATTCTGCTTTTATCTATTCCATTTTTATTTTTATTTTTCCTTAAGATGATATAACCCCTCTGACATTGCTGGATATACACTGCAGTAAGAGAAGAATCAGATTCCAGACATTCTGACTCACATTTTTTTCTCTAAATGTTGAGAACTCAACTGAGACCCTGATATATATACGTATGTATGTATGTATGTATGTATGTATACATATCAGCCCTAGGCAGAGCATATATTTAAAACTGATTTACCAGAGTATTTCCCAAGAGATTTATATTCCTTTTTTTGTTGTTGTTTTTGGTTTTTGTTTCTTCTGATGGTAGTTATAGACTGTATGACATTAGCTAGCTTGGAGGTGCAAACACACCCCAGAGGAATAGGAATAGCCTTATTTATTTTTCATAGTATAATTGATTTTTTTGAATAATGTATGTGATGGCTAGGTAATGAGTGGAAAAACAATGTCTAAACATGATGGTACCATTTTCTATAGTGTCTGTGATTTGACAGCATAACATATTAGGTTGGCCTCACAGTACAATATAACTGTTATATTCTTTTCTCTGAGTAAAAGTTATTCAGCATATTCTCCCCATTGGAAAAAAAAAATTACAGACTTTTAACTTTTTTTTTTTATTGGCTAATAAAAAAACCTGTTCTGAGATGGTTTATCAAAAGAATAAATGTCTCTGTGAAAACAAACAAACAACAACAACAACAAAAACGCAAACTAAACCCCAGTCTTTACTAAAAATAATGTATATTTATGTATATAATTATTATAACTGGTTCTTTGCTTGAATTCTGAGATGTTATGGGAGCTGTGATGTGAACTGCAGTTAGCATGGTCTTGTGTAGTCACACCGAAAATGTTCTCCATATTGTCCTACAAGCAGTGTGGCAATGCTTGGGATCTTTACCATACACCAGACTTACTCTTAGACATAAGCTGTCTTGGAGATTAACCTTGCGCAGCAGGTCAGGTCTAACTCAATTTGGTAAAAAAACATTATCCTGCGTGCCTGAAGGGGCCTCTACAAGCAGCCAGTGTTTAGAACTGATTCAGTTTTGCAAATACAATCTGTGAAATATCAAAATTAATTATTTTTAACACTGTCAGCTGTACCTGTAGCAAAGGGAATAAGAAGCACAGAGTGAATATGTTTTTTGTCACTTTTTTTTTTTTTTTTTTTTTTTTTTTTTTTTTTTGTTACAGCTTGTAGGTTGCTGAAGGGAAAAATGAACAAATTGATGGATTTGGTTATGTGTGAAATGGATACATAACAAGGGAACTAGAAAACCTTTTACATTTCCAGAGATCAGAACTCCCAACTTACCATATAATACTCCATTCCATTTCCATTCAGCTGTGATGGAGGGAAAAATTCCATAACATTGGTGTGCACTTAATCGTCACTGGGAAATAAAATTACAAAGTTTAGTAATACCGTAAAAATGTGTGGTGTTATGCAAGAACTTAAAATTACATGCTCTCTAAAGTAAAATTATTATACTATAGAGGCTCACAAAAGCTTTCAAACTAAGCAATATAATCTCACAGCTAAGAGCTTTAACTTTAAAAAAAATATATATATAAGAAACACAAATGTCATTGCTCTCAGGACCAAACAGTACAAAAGACTCAAGGTGAATTTTTATGTGGTTTTCAAATGCATTTCTTATGCTAATGGTGTTGATAACAACATAAAAAACAAACAAACAAACAAACAAAAAAAAACATTTGCATTTTCCATGTGCAGCTAAGTTATTAGCAAAGTCAGAAGAAAAGTAGAGCCATAGAATCATAACATCAAGGAATGGTTTGGGTTGGATGGGACCTTAAAGATCATTTAATTCCACCACTACCCTTCCATGAGCAGGGACACCTCCCACTAAATCAGGTTGCTCAGTCCCATCCAATCTGGTATTGAACACTTCCAGGGATGGGACATCCACAACTTCTTTGGACAACCTATGCCAGTGCTTCACCACACTCAGAGGAAATAATTTCTTCCTTATATCTTGTCTAAATCTACACGTTTGGTTTAAAACCATTACTCCTTGTCCTTTCACTATAATCCCTTATAAAGGGAGTAATGGCCATTATTGCATGCAAACAGATATGTACAATCCACTGACCCCTTCCAATCAATATAAGAACTCTAGAGAAAGACATATTTCCATTGTCCTGACCTCATCAAGCTAAAGTCATGTATTGTCCATCTTAACAAGAGTATCATCAACGAAAACTTATCTATGGAAAGATAAGTGAAGATAAGTGAAATTGAGTGAAGGAGAAGATAAACTTTACAAGAACTAACAAAAACTTGAAGTGTTAATGCATGAATAGAATGACTTAATCATCAGATCATCGGAAACATTTATACTTTAACCTGTCTTGTCTTCCAGCATAATGGCAGGGATTTCTTGGTCATTTCATACAGAGAACCAACTAATCAGTCTGCATTATGAGAGCAGACATTGGGCTGGAGCACAAAATTCTGCAAATAGCTCTCATTATGTATCATTGAAAAGATAAAGCAAATCCATGAGCCAAAAATATGTATTCTGGATGATACAGACCCAATGCACTTTGGTCCTTTGTGGTCCCTGCTGTGAAATTTTAGGACCTCTCAAGATTATCCATTGAACTGTGAAATAGATCCATGCTTTTTAAAGCTGATGCAAGACAGTGAAAAACAAATATTAACTTCTGCCAACAGAAGTTATCCATATCTCCTTGACAGAAATGAACCAAATAGCTTTTTTGAAAAGCATATAACTGTAACCAATGTAAAGAAAATGTAGTAGTCTGAGTTCTATATACTTGGGCTTGTGTCTAAAGGTGTCCAAGTCTATCATTTAAGTGACAATGGCATTCTGTAGAAAAACAAACATCAACAACAACAACAACAAACATACAAACAAATAAAAAAAATGATTTAAAACGTGTGGGCATCCAGTTGCCCAATGGTGAGTATACACGAAGACACCTACATGCTGATAGTTATCTCAGGGGTAACAAATTGTTTGAAGTCCTAGACTAAGCTGTGGATCATGAAAATCTCAAAAAGCATCTTACATATATATGTTATCCATTATATTTGCACTATGGCATTCTTCTTTTTCTTCTTCTTCTTCTTTTTCTTCTTCTTCTTCTTCTTCTTCTTCTTCTTCTTCTTCTTCTTCTTCTTCTTCTTCTTCTTCTTCTTGCACTTTTATTTTATTTTATTTTATTTTATTTTATTTTATTTTATTTTATTTTATTTTATTTTATTTTATTTTATTTTTCAGTAATAAGACCCCAGGATCATTTTATTATATATTAACCGTCCTGAAGGTTTTACCCAGGACTAGGCTCAAAGATAGGTTGAGTTCACAGCAGAGTAATTAAGTGGTGGTTACTAAATAAACAGAGACCAAATCAGGGCTCGAGAAATCCCTGACACACAAATGGTTGGGGGATGGGAGAGTACACAGGCGAAGTTTCATCTGTAAATGTTCTCTCTTTACACCTTGCTGATTTTGGTCACTCTCAATAGAAAACTGAACTAGACTGACTTGTGGTCTGACTTTTTATGGCCACTATTTTATTCGTAAAATTAAGGTGACAGTCTGACTAAAACCATTTTCTCAGCCTCCAGGTCTTGGCCACCATGAGCACTTTATCTTTCCTCCGGGTTCCAATATTTTTCAGCTATCAATTCAGTACCAGAGTGGTCACATGACAAGGTGAAAAAAACACTATAAGAACCTGAATTGAACAGAAATTGAACAGACCAGTACATTGGACAATTAACATCTGGACAGGTACACACTTTGCTGAGTTAAAAACTGACTGTACGGCCAGGCCCAGAGAGTGGTGGTAAACAGAGTGAAATCCAGCTGTTGATTGGTCACCCACCAGTGGTGTTCCCCAGGGGCAGGTGTTGGGGCCCATCCTTGTTAATATCTTTGTTGATGAATTGGATGAGGGAATTGAGTGCACCCTCACTAAATTTGAAGATGACACCAAGATGGGGGAAAGTGTCAATCTGCCAGGGGGTAGGGAGGCCCTGCAGAGGGACCTGGACAGGATGAGTTGATGGGCAGAGTCCAGTGGGATGAGGTTCAGCATGGTTAAGTGTTGGGTCCTGTACTTTGGCCACAACAACACCACGCAGCACCACAAGCTTGGGTCAGAGTGGCTCGAAAGGTGTGCAGAGGAAAAGGATCTGGGGGTGCTAATCAATGCTTGCCCAAACATGAGCTGACAGTGTGCCCAGGTGGCCAAGAAGTCCAACGGCATCCTGACTTGTATCAGGAAAAGTGTAGAGAGCAGGACCAGGGAGGTGATTGTTCCCCTGTAATCAGCCCTGGTGAGTACTGCACCTCAAGTACTCTCAAATACTATTTTCAGTTTTGGACCCCTCTCTACAAGGACATCAAGGCCATGGAACATGTCCAGAAAAGGGTTACAAAGCTGGTGAAGGGTCTGGAACACAAGTCCTATGAGGAGCAGCTGAGGGAACTGGGGTTGTTTAATTAGGAAGTTCAGAGGAGGCCTTATTGCTCTCTACAGCTGCCTAAAAAGAAGGTGTAGGGAGCAGGAGATTGGCCTCTTCTTACAGATAACTAGTGAGAGGACTAGAGGGAATGGCCTCAAGTTGTGCCAAGGGAGGTTTATGTTTGAAATTAGGAGACATTTCTTCTCAGGAAGAGTAGTCAGGCATTGGAACAGGTTGCCCAGGGGAGTGGTGGAGTCACCGTCTCTGAGGGTGTTCAAGGAAAGGTTGGACCTGGCACTTTGGGGAACGTTCTCATGGGTGATATTGGTGGTAGGGTGATGGTTGGACCAGATGATCTTGAATGTCTCTTCCAACCTTAATGATTCTATGATTGTTTTTCTAAAGCATGACTGGAAACACTGGTAGATCTTACAGAAGGTTATTCACCTTAGAAAAGGAGAATTTTCTAAAAAGAAAAAGAAGAGAAGAGTTGTAGTATGTAACTTAATGTATAACAGTCCACTCCCAGTGTTCTGAAAATGTAAAAGCTTTTTATGAATAAATGTTGAAAAACATATGCTGATCTTTTTACCTTTCTTGTGTCTGGATAATTTTGTGTAAGGGTTTGGAAGATAAACTGTAATTTATTCTCTCCTAGTATCTTGGACAGATAGAGTGCTTTGTTATTTGCCTTAGTAGTGTTTTGAGTTTGTTTGTTTGTTTGTTTGTTTTGTTTCATTTTTTTGTTTTTCCCCATAGAAAAGAATGGAAGGATTGGCTGCTTTTCTGTAATATTTTTGCATAAAGGAAAAGTTTTTTTTTTTTATCAAGGTGATACATTTTGATTTCATAGTCAGATGCCAGATTATGAATTGAACTTGATATTTTGTTTCATGTTCATTCATGATAAAAGTATGTTTGATATTAAATACCAAAGCTTTCTGTGAAATTTAATTTTTGTCACAATCTCTAAGCTTTGCTATACAGGATGCTTACCTTTATGAATAAATTCATAGACTACTATACCTCACTTCTCGCTATCTACAAAGGAAGGATAATAACACTTATCTATGCGACAAATGAGATAAGCAGCTTAATTTATTAAAGTTTGTAAACTGCTTTGAGATCCTTCAATAAAAGTTGCTGTGCAAGGAGCAAAGTAATAGCAGCCATATCATAAAGGAAACTAAACTTTTAATTTTGCCAAAGTTCCCTGGGTGAAAAGATAACTCTAATGAGATTAAGGATGTGTTTGAGATTGGCAAGTTTATAACAACTCCTCAGTGGATACAAGCATGTAAAGCTGTTTGGCATAACTTTTTGCAATTGCATTTGTAAAAGTAATTGGATATTATGAGACTGTGAATAGTGAAGAAATGCAGTTGGGAGTTCTAAGTTGTGAATTATATGTCATTTTTTATTGCATAGACGTGCATGTTGCTGCTGTTGTAGCATTTGAATGGGTTTTCTTTTAGATGATTTATTAGCATATGTACAGTATTTGACTAGCATTATGTTTATTTACTGATACTCATAACAGCTATTCGATCACATGGTAATATGAAGAAATACTTGTAACACTGTGATTTAAATGCATATTTTTTCCTATTTGAAATAAGCCTGATATACCAGAACATTTGTAATCAATTTTTAAAAGACATAAAGACTCAAAAGGATATTGTTGAACCTAGGATGAAGGAACTAGAAGCTTATACCTCTAATTGAATATTAGTTTTCTCTGTATGTATGGATGGAAAGAGCTGAGCTGTTTCCACATAACAACCAGAGGCAGGTCTCATTTAAAGAGAATCTTCATTATCTGAGATAACCTAATACGTCTTAATAGAACAATAGGCTCAGAATAACAAGTCTGTGTCCAAATTCTCATTTTGACATGGATTTTGTTTTTCCAATTCTGAAAGTTTAAAACTGAAGAAAACATTTTAAATTTCTATGGAATAAAAGCGCACATCTTTTGAATATTAAATACTTTCAAGCCGTGTTACACCTGAGAATTGTCTTCTATAGAAAGAATAAAATTAAGATCCATGAGGTCAGGAATGACCCAAACCTGTATTGTTAATAGATATGTATCTTCAGTATATCTTATGTCTTATGTATGACTGCTCTTGTGCCATGACCAAATATAATTTCAGTTTAGGGAAATAAAAAATAACAAAAATACAGCAGGATTACAACACTTTATTATTATTAGTGGCAGTTCTGATGCTAGTTATCATGCTAATATTGGTGTTTTAGTAGGAAGCTAATTCAGTCTTCAGGAATAGTTTTGCAACTTAGAAATCCACTCTTGTTCTCAGAAGCAGTCAGCATCTTCAGGGTCAGCTGAATTGTGCCCAGAGTGGATTTAATGCTGCCTCTGTCTGACAGAGCTTTGAGCAGCCATAGTTTCTGTTCCTATTCAGGGGGTCAGGTGCCCCAGCTGCCTGGCTCAGATGCTTCTCCTGATGCTAAGTGTTGGGGTGAGGGTGAGGTGCCTTCTTGTTTCACTTCTTCATCAATCTTTGCTCTGTCAGAAATGTAGAAGGCCTTTTTGCCCCGTTAGTCTAGACACCAGAAGCATGAATATTTTCTTACACTCTGCTAGCGTAAAATGACCTCAAAATGCTCTTAAATTACAGCAAGCCATATATTTACACCCAGTTTAAGGTTCTTTTTTAAGTTCTCTGCCAGTGTAGTGCCAAATGTAAATCAGAGACAATATAAATCAAGGTCCATTTAACACTATACAGGGTGGAAATTAGAAAGTTTAGAATTGAGCAACAGTCTTTTTCTCTGTTACAAAACTCTTGTACAAATTTATATTCTGATCAATAACACATAGCATCATTTGCCCCCTGTTATAAAGAGAATATATTACCCCCTCAACGAATTTTTTTTTTTTTTTTTGGTAGGGTTAAATAATTTCAGATTTCTGGGTCATGTTAATTTCACAGGAAAAACAAAACCTAAAAAACAACAACAACAAAACCACCTATTTTAATAATAATAAAAAAATGCAAAAACTAGATTATGTTAAAAGAGGAAAATAACTGAGAAGAGGGAAAGGAATTTATCTCTTTCCAGTCACTGCTGCAATCCATCTGACTGTGTTTCTCATTTACAAAAACTGCAGCATGAGTTATAAGCTCAAGTTTTATAGTATGACTTGAAGGCAGACTACAGTTTGCTCTTTTGTGTTTTGTTAGCCTTGTTAATCTAGTTGGATAATTGAACAAAGACATTTAAATCTATATCACAACCAGGAAGGGCTCTTCTTCCATGGTTTGTTCATATAATATAACTGAATTTAACACTGTCCCATAACAGCAACTCATTTTAAGTGGATCTAAATACTGATTTCTTTTTCTTATCTGGTTACTCTAACTGGATTCCTAGATTCCTGGATTCCATTGCCAGACTTTAACTCCTCTGTGAGATTCTGCAGTCCGTGCATCTTCAGCCTTGCAACTAATTCTGCACATATTTACCCTCCTTCCTTCCCGGTGATTAATCTCAGTTTCTTCATGAAAGCTGTGGGCTTCTCTTGGCTTCACACTAGAAGAGGGTAAACAAAGCATCAAGAAAATCTAAAGTCCTTAAAAAAAAAAGGATTTCCTAACAATTGCCATTCTTTTGAAAACCATTTGACCACAAGAAGGTCAGGTCTTTAAAAATGAGGCAAAATAAAGCGTTTAGGAAGTATTTTTCCTATATCTGATTTTACTTTTGCTTTTAGTCTAATGGGCATAAGAGTATTCTCATCCTATCTCCTTTTTTTTTTTTTTTTTTTTTTTTTAATCTGGGGAGAAAGGTTCTTCCTATAACAAAATGACATAGAAGAAAATGTCTCTTCTATGGTATAGTATACAGTATGTTCCTGTCCTCTAGTTTCATTCTCTTATTAAAATATCTAGTATTACTTTTTAATTTTATCATTTTTTTTTTACTTCTCAGATGATTCATCAGCAGTTCCTGTGCTTGATTCCACTACAAACAAAGTCCCCTAGGCAGTATCCCATATTTGTTATTTCAGGATACATTCAGTTTAAATATATGTACCAATCACCTTCAACTTTAAGCCAGCTGTTGGATGCAAAAATTTTCTCAGATATATTTTGAGGAAAAAGTTGGGGAAAAATTCAGGTGAGGAAGATTTACCAAGAAATTGACAAGAATGAATAAAAGACAGATTGAGGTAGCCAGATCTGCTCCAAATGAAAAAATAAATAAATAAATAACAATTAAAAAAAATGATAGGTATCAATCAGTTACTAAAACTACTAAAAATATAAAGGATATATATCCTTTTCACCTTTCTGAAGTGATTTGATTACTCCCAAACTTTGGCAAAAACCTTTGAACCTTTGTTCATCATCCAGATTATCCCATATGCCTGTTTCTTTATCTTTTTTGTTTCAGTATTTATTATTATTATTATTATGTTTGTTGTTGTTGTTGTTTTTCCATTTTATGAGAGTTGTAGAGTTTTAAAACTTATTTTATTTTTTTTTCCAAATGTATAACCTTACCTTTACTGTAGCTTAAGCCCATTTATCTGCAATGGATATCAGAAACACTTTCCTACTCTCCTCTTTCTAGTACCATCACATATTAAAGCCTGTTATCATGTTTATCCTTAGTATTTTCCACTCTAGTTTTCTAATCTTCTCTCTTCTGGTGTATTGCCATGCCTTGCCATTGAATCCCAATTATGCAGACTCCTAAAGACGTGAGGATGTTTCAGGTAGGCTGTTTGGATAACCAGTAAGTACCTTGTATCTTCTCTTCCTAAAGGGTGAAGGAGAATAAGGAACACCAGTATCAGATTTTTATGTCTCCAATTCATAGACTTCTGAGATCTTCAAAATTTACTTTATTGAAATCAGAGGCTTCTTCAATATTTCACTATGTGAAGTTCTTTCTTATTATGTTGAATTCATCCTGCTTGCAAGCTGTCTTGTTATTTTTGCCTTCACAATCAAGTCAGCTGTCACAAAAATCTGATATAGGCAGAATTTCCTTCTGTTTATCATCCATATTTTACATCTCAACAATCTTTTTGTAATAATCCAGTACTTTTATAATCAATATTGTCCTGACTTTTTTTTTTTTTTTAAATCAAAATAGGTGCTGAGGAAGTTAACCTCTGTGAATATAAATTCAGTGAACGCAGACGACAGGTGACCAAATAACTCTTACATTTCTTTCAGGTGTATCAGTCATTTGATTTTCTTTTATATTCATTGATTCCTTCTAATTCAAATAACTTTACCACTTTTATTTTCCATATATATATTATCTCATCATAAAAAGAGTTTATTATTTAACACAATAACAAACACAATACTTGAATCTTTTTCTTATCGTGAAACTGTTTTTCAAACCCTAATCAGTTATGAATTATCTTCCTAGATATTTTATATCTGTGACTAATGTAATTATGACCAGGGTTGACATATCACAATCTCCTTTTATAGCACAGAATCATATAAAGGCCACAGTGATAGAGATCTACAGAACCTGAATCACGTTAGAAAAAAATTTGTTACGTAAATCATCCCAAACGGGTATTGGTTCTAACCATTGGGCAATAATTACCATTGTTTACCAAGAGATTGAGTTCCAGTTGTCTAACTTCTCTTAGTCTGTACACAGATGTTATTACCCCCCTTTTTCTTATTTCTTCTATCTCCATTGTTCTGGATGTCCTCATTTTTACTACCACCTTCTGAGTAAGTCCATGTCTAATATTCTATTTGTTATAGTAGTAGGCAGTGTTCATGGGCTATCTAACCAACTCTAGGAGACAGTATTTCCTTGCAATACCAAACTTGGGAATATATAGTATGTACAAAAACAGGCAGTTATGAGATGAGAACATTGATAACTTCAGATCCAATTATCTCTTTTTCATAATCAATATATTTAATATTACATATAAAAAGTTACTGAAAGTAAATAAATATATATATCAAATTAATGTATCATAATTTTTTTATTATCTGATTTGAATATTTTTGACAAATAAAAAAATGTTGAATTAGAAAAAGGAGTGAGAATGTAGAATTTTACTACTAGGTTGCTCAAGATCATTTAGTAAAAAATGTTATGGATTTTTAGAGTACTGATGAAACTGGCTATAGATGGGGATGTAAAGCAAGCTCTTATTTCATTAGGTCTAGGAAAGCTTGACTCCTAAATATACAGATTTATTTTTCCATTGCTTTTCATCTTATACATCCATTTATAACAATGACAAAATGTGCAAAGCAAATATCAAATACCAATGGACAAATAAAGAGACCAAAAAGAAGACTGAAGGCAATAGGTGGTTTGATATATACACAGGGAATGTGTTCAGTTTTCTCCTTCTCTAGAAGTCCATGAGGAACAATTAAGTCAGTTATTATACATAAAAAATCTAATGTTGCTTTCTTTGGTATTCTTTTTATCCTATTCTTCAGGGAGTCAGGAACTTCTAGGCTTTGATTCCACTCGCACTGCTACATTCAGTATAAGTTAGGTCTAAAGATGCATAATGCCCCTTCATTGTTGCAGCCATGAAATGAAACGATATTGATAATGACAAAAGCTATTTAAAATATATCTATGTAGTACTTAAACACCTATCAGCAATTAGAACTTGCATAAGGTATTTTCTACAACAGTTTAGCTACTTGAGTAGCCAATAACCTGGGTATGTATATGTGACATTATTCTGAAGTCATTCTGGTGCAGGAGAAGATTCTGAAACATTCATGTTCACTTTTCATTTACACTTGCTTTTGACAGAACACATCCATCACGTTTAATGAAAGCATCTCTATCTCTTGTAAATAGATGGCAATGCCTGTCAGGAAGCAAATTGTCTTCAGACCACTTTATCATAACCAAGTGAAGTAACTACAGAAACACTTGGACTAATTCGCTACTGAGTGCTGTTGAGAGATTTAGTCACACAGTTGACAGGCCACACTTTGGTCCCATACATCTGATCATTAATTTATTGAGAAACACAAACCTTCCTGATCATTAATTTATTGAGAATATATTTTTTTTTTCTCAAGTAATATTGATTATGAGGTCTTAGTACTTGTAGTCTGATACTGTTCTATCTCATAGTTTTGGTGTTCTTCATTTGAACTGTGCTTAGCCAAATAATATTGCCTTTGCTCTTCAAACTTTGGGCAGAAAGAGTGTATGAATAAAACATTGTTAACTCAGTTATTTCTAAGAGATTCCAGACTGAAGAATGTTGTGCATGTAGAAAAGAAAGAGACAGAGAAGGAAAGAAAACTAAAAGTCTGTCTTGGCCTCTTCTCTAAAGGGCAATACTGTAACCAAATTCCATATTGAATATGTTTGATTTCTTTCATGACAGAGGAAAAAAGAGAGACATGGATTTTGTTAAGATGAGTGACCTTTCATACTGCTCTTTTTTCTTTACCTCTGTCTGTATTGCAAATGCTTAGCTCACAGCTGTTAGCTGTGTGTTAACATCACACTAGTTCTTACTCTATGTTTCCTGATCTGAGCAGGTTGTTCAAGATTTTATCCTGTCTCATCCTGAAAAATCTCCAAGGATGGATACCAACCTCTCTAGACAATCAGCCTTACTGCTTACTCTAGCACCGCATCCCTTCTCAATATTAGTCCAGAAGTGTGCTGTATTTCCCCTTTGTCTGAGGTTGATATCATACACTATGAGAACAAAGGCACCTAACAGAAGCATTAATGAGGGTGTATAGTAAAAGAGCATTAAATCTGCATTATGTATCCAGGCTGGGATCTGACCTTACAGAGGTGTAAGAAAAGGCTTATCTGATCCCCAAAGTGCCATGGTCACAGCTGGAAATGAAGGCTTGAAAAATAAAGTTTATGATAGCTACTAATATTACAAATTGTAGCACTATGAAATAAATCACAGGAGCCATGAAACACAACATACGGTACCCTGTTTTCAGCCAAATGATTTATTCATGAATGTACGTAATTCAAATGAATTGGCCATGAATATTCATGGATTCTCCTTTGTAACTAGATATTGTAAGGAAATCTAGGCTAATTACAACAGAAGCTCTCTGCTAGCATTTGCATAGTGGCAGTGGGAACATTTTGGAAGTTGGAATTCCTTATTGCAGTCCCAGCTGCAACCACTTCATGTGATTGAATGCATACAGAGGTCAACAAAGCAAATATGCAGTAATGCTAGGATGTAGTCTGCTGGCACCTACCCAGCCTATTTGTAGAATATGCACCATTAAACCATGAATATTACATAACTTACTGCCAGTAAAATAGTAGACATTCATGCAGAGCAAGCCTTAAGCACAAGCAAGTCAAGTGCCTTTTGGGCTATGTTCCAGTAGGCACAAGAGGTCAATTTCTGCTCACAGTTACATTAGTGCAAATTCAGTGATTTCAATTAAGTTACTTTGGTGTGAATAAAAGCCAAATTTGGCCTTGTCAACAGACTAATAACTCACAAACTGGTAATTTTCTCTTCCAGTAACAGCACTACGAAACAAATCATAGCATGATTCTTTATCTGTTTTCAGTGACATAGGCTCAGGTTAAAATGTCATAGATCTGGCATTTCATTTTTTCTTGTTCTTTCAGAAACATCAGCAGGAAAATATATTTTTTTCCTTTCTCTGTTCCTCTCACACTTTCAATAAATAAATAAATAAATAAATACAGGAGACATCCTGTATGGAATTGTCTGCAAACATAATAGAAAAAAATCTATAGAAAAAAAATATAGAGAAAAATCTGTATAGAAGGGAGCCTTAACTTTGACAATGATGGCAAGGAAAAAAAGAAGTATGAAGCAAACATAATACTTGTGTCTTTGTTCATCTTAAGTATGACAAGCAGGTAAGATCCTGAGGGTATTCTGAACTCATATGTTCTAAGCTCAATTCTTATAATTTGGTTTCCTGAATCATATAATCATAGACTGGTTTGGGTTGGAATGGGCATTTAAAAATCTTCTATTTCCAACAAGAAAGACAGCTTTCACTAGATCAGGTTGCACAAACCCCCATCCAGTCTGACATTGAACACTTCCAATGATAGAACATCCACAATATCATAAACCACATTTTTTTTTTTCCCAATGATTGTTGTACCATGGCTGGAACCTTTGATAACCTAACTTAATATAAAGATACAGAAGTTTGATCCCTGTGAGTCAAATACCAATATCTGATCTAGTCAACTAAGGTATAAGCATTACTAGGGTATAACTCATGGGACAGATGTTAAAACAGGGCATATAAATTATGCCTATAAAGATTTCGTAAATAATAAGAAAGTCTCTATATATTTGTCAATGCTTACAATATCTTAAAGTTAGTTAAGATGAATCTCATCCGCTCTATGATAGAAAATTCAGGATTTTCCTCAGCAAATCATTCAGACAATTATTTCACTGGTAAAACGTGCAACTGAGTTCTGATGTAAATATGTCTTGCTTCAGCTTTCTCTCAGAACTGGCTGAAATATTCGTAAATAGGAGAAAAGACAAGAAGGCGGGAAGGCGGGAAGGCGGGAAGGGGGGAAGGGGAACGGGAACGGGAATGGGAACGGGAACGGGAACGGGAACAGGAAAAAAAGAAGGAAAAGAAAGAGAAGAAAGAGAAAGAAAAAGAAGAAGAAAAAAAAAAAAGAAAAAGAAAAAGGAAAAGGAAAAGAAAAAGGAAAAGAAAAAGAAAAAAAAAACAAAAAGAAAAAGAAAAAGAAAAAGAAAAAGAAAAAGAAAAAGAAAAAGAAAAAGAAAAAGAAAAAGAAAAAGAAAAAGAAAAAAGAAAAAGAAAAAGAGAAAAAAGAAAAAGAAAAAGAAAAAGACGGAGAAAAAAAAAAGAAAAAATATATAACTTTCTCTAGAGACAATAATTCTTGCAGCAAATGTTTCCCCTTTCTCTGTATTTGTTAATAAATGTCCATCCTTAGCCATTGCCTTCTGTTATGACTTTGTTCACTTTGTCCCCATGTGGTTATTATGGATCATGATTATGTCACCTTGTAGCCTTTTCTGGGATATACTCTCCTGATGGAGCCTTTTAAGCTTTTCACCAATAGAAATTTTTCAGACCATACATAATTCCTGTAGCTTTCTTTTGAACCTTCAAAACTTTCCAGTATTGTTAGTGAAACATGAACAATGGAAATAAACATTATTTTTTCCCCCTAGCGCTGTAAGCAAAAACTGCTCTCCATAAAATGTATATGATGCTACATTTGACTTCCTTAAGCTTAATGGGCATTGCTGAGTAGTATGACTTCATATTGCTAACAAACATATTTATTCATCTTACATTCTTTATGTTATCCTTATCAGTTATGATTTTATGTTTTGCTTGCAGTTCAGTGACAAAATAGATGAGAATAAATGCTCAGATAAATGCTATTATGGGACATCACTTGAGCTATCCCCAGCTGAATGACATTCTTTTCTTACCACTATTTATGGGTTACTAGCCAGCTTTCAATTAATGCATTGTGTGCAAATTTGATACATGTGAGACAACAGAAACAGAGGGTGTCGTGGCAATTTGGGTCAGGTCAAATAAGATAAGTTCCTTTCCTAACTGCTATTGATATTATGCAATTATGGGGAATGAACAATTGCAAGGAGCAAGCAGGTGCAGAGGATCCCTGTTTCTCACTTTCTCAAAGTTTTAAGGGTACAAGGTGGAAGTGAACTTTGGCTGAGGAGGGTGTATGTTAAACCAGCACTAAAGGAACTGAGAAAAACAAAACTGAACAGAAGATAAAGGAAGTACAATCAACAGAAGCACAGCAGGAGAGTCTTTGAGTACTTTGGATAAGAAAAAGGGTGCTCTTATTCCAGAGCTTGTAGAACAGCAGTTTTGCTCTGTGCTTGATTTATATTGTGCCCCTCTATGGAATCAATTGCCTGAATGCTGGCAAGAGCTCCGTACTTCTCCATTAAATGTAAGACCCACTGTGCTACAGGGTAATGATTAGCATGGACGGAACAGACAATAGTGCCTAAAAATTCATTGCAGCCAAGTTTTTAAAAACTATCAAGTCAAAACTTAACAAAAAGCCCAATTAGTGCCCAAATATCTTGTCTATTTTTTTCTATATATGGTATTATCATTGTTAAAATATATCAAAACTAATGTATAATTGATATTACAAAATAAATATTCTAAATGAACTGTTCTCTATCCTATATATGCAACCCAAGACATGGAAATACACAATTGTATAGATGATAAATGAAAATCCTCTCAGATTTGTGAAATGATCATTATATATATATTGCAAATGAATAATGAAATAACATTTTCCCACCCACATGTGTATGATCTATTTCTGATGAGTTGAAAATTACTCATTTCAATTATTCTTTTCATTTTTTTTCTCCTAACAGATTATTACTGGGATTTGGATGCGTTTAGCAAGAACCAATAATGTATCTTAATGTGTGTTTGTTTTTGTTGTTGTTGTTTTGTTTTTTGTTAACAAAAGAAATAAAAAGAGAGCTAGGATTTTTAATATCTTTTGGTCTTTGAAATAAAATTACTAAATACATACTAATGTCTGGTATCCACCGAAACAGGATTTCACAGGTATTCAAGTGAAGACATGTAAAGCATGCTGACATTGTACTTCTGAACTACTATTCTAGTTCTATTTCATCTTTTTTTTTTTTTTTTTTGATGTTTTCCTTTTCCTTTCCTTTCCTTTCCTTTCCTTTCCTTTCCTTTCCTTTCCTTTCCTTTCCTTTCCTTTCCTTTCCTTTCCTTTCCTTTCCTTTCCTTTCCTTTCCTTTCCTTTCCTTTCCTTTCCTTTTGGGTTGGGGGGAGTGTCAATGTTCACAAGGCGAAGGGTTCACGCTGGACTTTGAACTGGATAGTGATGCCTGTTCTAGTTTGGTCACAGTTGCCTGTGCTGCATTTTGTTTAAAGGATGCCAGTGAGTAGCAGTTAGGGTGACTACCTCCTTGTCTTGTCTAGTCTGGAGCTCTTTGGATCTGTCTGATTCTCCTCTAAAGAGTGAAAAAATTATGATAGACTTATTCTCTGTAAAACTAAATGAAATCCAGGAAGTAGCCAGACCGAGAGTAAAATTGGACCTGTTCTTTCTGAAAGCAATGGAGAAATGAAGATGGCTTCACATCTTCATTTTGGCTTCACATCTTCATGGCTTCATTCAAAGCTATTTCATGCAAAATTGAGTTTTCTAATTTCAAAATTATGATCTATTTTTTATTCCAGTAAAATGTAGCAGTGGAAATTCAAGGCCTTGCAGGTGATTTTCATATGGTTTCTTCAAGGAAATAATTCATACAGAAACCCCTTAGACATCTGCACGTGCTGGGTGCCACCAGTTGCACACTTTTGATTCCCAAGCATCATGAAGGAATAGTCCATGAATGTTATTAGGATTTCAAAGATTACTGTAAATGTCTTCATGTTGAAAGAAAAAAAAAATTATAACCATGAAAAAAAAAAAAAGGAAAACAGAAAAGATATTTATTACATTTAAGTTAGACACAAGGAAAAATAATTCTAATGATGAAGAGAGTTCAAAACAGGAACAGATTGTCTGAGAATTTTGTGAAGTTACTGGAGGTCTTCAAGAGACAGCTGGGCAGCCAAAAGGCAGGAATGACACAGAAAAATTTGATCCTGCCATAGGGGAACATGATAGGTTAGGGTCTAGGATAGTTCTATAAACATGATGACAGCCCGAATGTATTATAACCATCCTACAGACTAATAATAGTAGGCAATTACAGGCACTTAGTAAAAATTCAGACATTCACTTTCAAGACAGTTAGTAAAAAATTAAACATCCTGTTCTGAAACCTTCAGCTAAAATGCAACGGAAAGTGGGATGAGTAGAGATGAGAGTCAGATCAGAGCTGGTCTCTCTGCCTCAAGATTCTATGCTAGAACACACTGATCATTCCCCCACAGAGCCCATCTCACTGCTAACGAACATGTTCACTCAAAATCGGGAATACATTATTTATATTAAATAATTACCCTCTTATAAAAGACAGGGATTTCATATGAACAGAAGCACACCATAAAAGGTGTCATAGTGTGGCTCTGAGAAATGACTACTTGGTTACTGGCTTTACCATAAAAAGCATTTGGTTTTTTTAATCATCAACAAGCAGTAACTTTCTCATTTCAGGTTGTCTCTGTTAGGCATTTTCAAGGATTTGCATGTCTGATTTTTCCCTCTTCAGCAAAAAAGTTATTATAGTGTTTCAGTGAAAAAAAAAAAAAAAAAAAAAAAACTAACCACCACCACCAACAAAAACCCAACAACTTAGATTTAATATGAAAGCTTGAAGAGAGCAACTTAGGTGATCCTACAAATACTACCACCTTTATTTGTCCTGATTTGTATCTTCCCTGATGAGTAGATCTGCTCATAGTCCTTGTGATTATCATTAGGACAGACTAAAAGTAGAATAAAGTGCTGATTGTGGTGCTAAACTTGGCTTTTCTTGCTATTCTCCTACCTGCTTGTTTTAGTTTTCATACTGCTAAAGACAATTACTCTGCAACATTTAATTCAAAAGTTCAAAACTGAATCTATTGCAGGATGTTTTATTGTATTTCTCATTTCATTAATCTTTCTCTATCATCTATTTACTGGATGTGAATTGTAAGAAGCACTGTGCCACATTTGCGTGCTTCAGAAAAACAGTTTGCATGTGCAGACAGCATATGGCAAATGTATAAATGGTTATGAATAAATCATGAATCATCACAATTATTAATAACTGATAAAGTCTTGAAAAAAGCCTTTAGCTGAGCAAAGTGAAAGAAGAAGAGAGTGCAAAATGCCTTGGAGAAATGTGTCTTCACTTAAGAAGTGAGCACTCCCACAGCCTTGAACACTGGATTTGGCAGGAGACTGTGTGGAGCCAGCTATCAAAATGGTTTTAGCAGTGATGACTTTAACAGAGGGTATGTTCTTCTGGAATCTAATGATAGAGGAGATGGTGAGAGGAAGACAGGGGGGTAGATTGCTCAGGGGATTTGTAATGGGAACATCAAGATAACACTTGCCAATTTAATTGCGCTTTTCATCATATGATCTCAGAGTGCTTTTGTCATAGATTCATCGCTTTTATGGCCAGAAGGGACCATTAGATCATCCCTTCTGACCTCCTGTTTAATTCAGAATTTCATTTTAAAGAACCCAATATCTTTGCTTTGGAAACATTATGAATTTAATCCTGTAACTCTTACCCATGTTGAGAATAATTTACATAGGAGAGAAGTCCTAATTTAAATGGGATAGGATTTCTGTGTTACTACTGCAAACTGAAAGAGGTATAGAATTAAATCCAGAACAATTTAGAATGCAAATGAACCATCAGAATATAACCATGGGCAAAGACATTACTGTTGGAGGGTGTGCTGGAATGCATCTTTGTGTTTTCCTCTCTTCCTCTCTTCACAAATTTCCAACTCTTACACTAAGATTTACCTACATACTTAAGAATCTCATATCTGAAAGAACTGGGTCTTCTCTACTACGTTTGGTTGGGGAAACCATTCTACTTTTCCATTCTTTTATGGAGTTGTGAGAACCTGGAGAACCTACTCAGTTAGGAGAAAGAATAAGTATTGAAGTTACTTCCTAGGAAGAAAAAAACATTAGTGTGGATCTGGCACAGATATATCATAAAATCATTAAGGTTGGAAAATACCTCCAAGAGCATCTGGTCCAACCACCCCCTACCACCATCAGGGGGATGAGGTGCTGGTGAGCAGCCCCAAAGAGAGGGATCTGGGAGTTTTGGATGATAGCAAGCTGAATATTAGCCAGCAGTGTGCCCTGGCAAACAGGAAGGTCTACCGTATCCTGAGGTGCATCAAACACAGCATTGCTAGTTGGTTGAGGGAAGTGATTGTCCCACTCTACTCTGCGCTGATGTGGCCTCACCTCGAGTACTGTGTGCAGTTCTGGGCACCACAGTACAAAAAGGACACAAAACTATTGGAGAGTGTCCAGAGAAAGGCCACAAAGATGGTGAAGAGCCCAGAGGGGAAGACATGAGGGCTGGCTGAGGTCACTTGGCCTGTCCAGCCCAGAAAGTGGAGGCTGAGAAGAGACTTCATCATGGTCTTCAGCTCCCTCACAAGCGGGCGTGGAGGGGCAGGTGATGTTCTGTCCTCTCTGGTGACCAGCGACAGGACCCAAGGGCATGGATTCAAGCCGTGATAGGGGAGGTTCAGGATGGATGTCAGGAAAAGGTTCTTCACCAAGAGGGTGGTCGTGCACTGGAACAGGCTCCCCAGGAACACAGTTATGGTACCAAGCCTGTCAGTTTAAGAAGTATTTGCTCTTAGTCATATAGTCTGAATTTTTGGGTAGAGGTGTGTGGAGCCAGGAGCTGGACTCGAGGATCCTTATGGATCCCTTCCAGCTTGGGATATTCCATGATTCTATACTATGTCACCCAGCAAACCATGTCCCTAAGCACCAAGTGCAACCTTTCCTTAAACACTTGCAAGGACGGTGACTTCATCACCTCCCTGGGCAACCCGCCCCAATGCCCAACCACCCTTTCTGAGAAAAAATGTCTCCTAATTTCAAACCTAAACTCCCCTGGCAAAATTTGAGGCCATTCTCCCTAGTCCTATGACTAGTAATCTGCAAGAGAAGGCTGACCTCCAGCTCCCCACAACTTCTTTCAGGTAGTTGTAGAGAGCAATAAGGTCTCCCCTGAGCCTCCTCTTCTCCACACTAAACAATGCATTCCCCCAGCTGCTTCTCCCAAGGCTTGTGTTCCAGACATTTCACCAACTTTGCAGCTCCACTCTGGACATGCTCCAGGGCCTTGATGTCCTTGTTGTAGTGAGGGACCCAAAACTGAACACAGTAGTTGAGGTGTGGCCTCACCAGAACAGAGCACAGAGGGACAATCACCTCCTTGGCCCTGCTGTCTACACTAATCCTGATACAAGCCAGGATGCTGTTGGCCCTCCCAGCCACCTGGACACACTGCCAGCTCATGTTCAGTTGAGCATCCACCAGCAGCCCCAGATCCTTTTTCTCTGCACAGCTTCCCAGCCACTCTGCCCCAAGCCTGTAACACTGCATGGGCTTCTTGTGGCCAAAGTGCAGGACCCGGAACTTAGCCATGTTGAATTGCATTCCATTGGCTTCTGTCATTGATCCAAACTTTCCAGGTCCCTATGCAGGGCCTTCAAACGTAAACCGTTATGAAGTAGGACTGAAGTTAGTATGAAATCACTCCCGGAGTGACATGACCCATGGCGTCCTGGGCACTCACCAACCACAGCCACCTTCCAGGGCCATAAGCACCCCCAGGAAACCTCACTGGGACATGGGCACCCTGCCACGATGTGGTCTCTCCTCCTGGCACATGGGTGCCTGTAGGCCACCTCACAGCTCTTCTCTCCCAACCCAGCTTCCTCATTCCTTTCCAGGTGTGTTCTCTAAAACCTGCAAGCAGCGGCCTTTGCTTGCCCCACTGCCTCCTGTGTGGCCACTGCCCCAAGCCCCTTGGTACCAAAAGGACACAACCACATCACATCACACATAACTGAAGGGGTTGGAAGGGACCTCGAAAGATCATCGGGTCCAACCCCCCTGCCAAAGCAGGTTCCTTAGAGCAGGCTGCCCATGCAGGCATCCATACGGGCCTTGAATATCTCCAGAAAAGGAGACTCCACAACCTCCCTGGGCAGCCTATTCCAGTGCTCCGTCACCCTCACCGTGAAGAAATTCTTTCGCGTGTTGGTGCGGAACTTCCTGTGCTCTACCTTGTGACCGTTACTTCTTGTCCTGTCCCCGCAAACCACTGAAAAAAGGTTGGCCAAATCCCTCCATCTCCCACACCTCAGGTATTTACACACATTGATGAGATCCCCTCTCAGTCTTCTTTTCTCCAGGCTGAACAGACACAGGTCTTTCAGCCTTTCCTCATAGGGAAGATGCTCCAGGCCCCATATCATCTTTGTGGCCCTCTGCTGGACTCCTTCCAAGAGATCCCTGCCTTTCTTGTACCGGGGAGCCCAGAACTGTACACAGTACTCCAGGTGTGGCCTGACCAGGGCAGAGTAGAGGGGGAGGATCACCTCCCTTGACCTGCTGGCCATGCTCCTTCTAATGCACACCAGGATCCCATTAGCCCTCTTGGCCACAAGGGCACAGTGCTGGCTCATGGTCAACCTGTCGTCCACCAGGACCCTCAGGTCCTTCTCCTCAGAGCTCCTCTCCAGCAGGTCATCCCCCAGCCTGTACTGATACACGTGGTTGTTCCTTCCCAGATGCAGGACTCTACACTTGCTCTTGTTAAACCTCATTTGGTTTCTTCCATCTCTCTAGCCTGTCCAGGTCTCGCTGAATGGCAGCACAGTCTTCTGGTGTGCCAGTCATTCCACCCAGCTTTGTGTCATCAGCGTACTTGCTGAGGGCAGACACTATAAAGATGTTGAACAATTCTGTACTAGACAGCAAAACAAAACTGCTGACAAGTTCCTGTACAGATGTTCTTTATTTATCTGGTAGAAGTGGTCTGCTACCAGAAGAAATTTTCGAGTCCCCCACCCAGCTCTGCTGCACACACATGCTCCTGTTGTCCTCTGTTGAGGAATGAAGCAGAGTCATGTCCTTTGGGATGCCAGCAGGCCCCAGCAGTGCATTTGGGAGGGCGCAAAAGGAGACTCTCCTTGGAGGTCCTCATCTGATGGATGCCGAGTCCCCGCTGGCTTTTTTGCTGGCTGGGCAACCCACCAGCGGACAGCTGGCATTGTCAGTGATGCACATGCAAGGAGGTGATGATCAGGGTGATGTTGGCATCCAGATGACAGAAGAGGGTGGAGTCAGTGGAGGTGCCTTCACCACAGGACCCTTCGGAGGGCTGAGACGTTTCCTACTATACTGGCTGGCTGTCAATATGAAGAGAACTGACTGTCAGATAGGTGAAAACGCTGTGCAGAAATTATTAGCCAGGCATTTCCTTCCACCTGCCCCTTTTCCTGATGCGATGTCTATCCTCACATGGGCCTTGGAGGCCCTAAGTCCAAGGCCTACCCCAACAGGTCATGGGTATTCCCTGGCCACTGCTATCTTACAGAGACATGGGCGGCCACTGGGGCATGGGCCCCTTCTCCTGGGACATGGACTCCCACAGGGCAACCCACAGCCATGGGTGCCTGTCCTCTCCTAGCTCCTCTCCCCCATTCTCTTGGAGCATCAGCTTCCCCAGACCCATAGACAGCAGCACTCACTTGCCACACTGTCTTTCCTATCGCCAGTCCAAGGGATGCACACTCTAGATGATGTTGCTAGGGGAACATGAGGGAGGTCTTCTTTTCTTTCTCATGCCTTGTGCCTTCTTCCTCGGCTGCAGGCACCCAAGCTCTTGCAGGCGGAGCTGGTAGAGGTGCTTCAGGCACCTCACAATGAAGACAGCGTTGGCCTCCATCCGGCAGAGCAAAGCGTAATCATCTACAGCATCCTTTCCCCAGCAGTCTGTCCCCATGGAAGCTGAGGCCGACTGGCCCGTTGCCTAGAAGCGACAAGCGAAGCAGCACAGTGAAAAGCATGGATGAGGGCTCAGAGGGTGGAGAATTGTCCTGCTGTGCTCGGCTTCCTCTGGAGCATCCAGCCTCAAAGATCTGCTCCGAGCAGTAAGTGGGACTCACACCACCACCTGCAGGCCCTGGGCCATGCCAGGGGCTCCCAGCAGCTGTCAGCTGGGTGAGTCTCTGGGGAAGAGGCAGAGGGCCTTTCAGGGCCTGCTAGGGCTTCCTTATGCCTGCTGGGTTGTGTTCTTTCCTGGTAAGCCTTTGTGGCCAAGGTCTTTGTACTTCCCTGCTCCCCGCAGGCTGGCCCTTTCCTGCACTCTGCGTCTCCATCACTCACCTGTCTGCAGCATCTCTTTACTTTTCTCCAGAGGCCATGGGCAAGCAGCATCATGCTGAGAAAGCAGATAGCCTCCCATTTGCTGCATAGCATCCAGACTCTCCTGCCCTGGTCAAGGTAGTCCCAAAAGTGGCCCAAGGGGTAGGGCAGTTCAGAGGGCTGGTGCTCTGTGCCAACAGGCTGTTGTTTCAGGTCCTCTGCAGGGACCACCGTGCTCAGCCTGAGCCGGATCCAGCTGGGGCAGCTGGAAAGGCCGAGGCTGCAGGGCCAGTTGGGGACCTGGTGTTTTGTGCCAAGGCTCCTGCCGACCCTTACCCTCTCCCAGCAGCAGTGGCTGCAAAAGCCAATGCTACCTGGGATGAATGAAGCCAGGGGCAGAGCAATGGCCAGGAGGAGAGTCTGGATAAGCTTCATCCTGTTCTCTCCTGAGGAACAATACCAATAGTGGAGATGGCTGTCATACTGCGCAAAGCTCCAGAAGTGACCACCAGCACTAGCAGCTGTGACAAGCCGCAGCCTGATGTTATGCCTGGCCCTGTGAGGTCACAGGGCCTGTCAATGGGAGACCAGCAGGCAACAAAGGCCGCAGTGAGGCTGGGGAGGACACAGCAGGCAGTCTTCAAAGTCTGCTGCTAACTCTGCAGTCTGCTTGGGGGGACTGCCTGCCCAACAAGGCAGCAGGCCTGAGCCCTCTGTGTTTTGGGCCATTTCCTGAATTTCTCAGTGAGAAAAAGCCACTGCCAGACCACATCCAAACTGGGCAGCCATGGCATGATTCTCCTCAAGACCCTCTTGAGGGCAAAGTGGAAGCTCCCATTAAGAGAACAGCCCCAAATTGGCTGTTGGTTGGATAAAATCATAGAATCATTAAGGTTAGAAAAGATCTCCACAATAATCTGGTCTAACCACCTCCCTACCACCAATGAGGGATCATCAGGGGGATCATCTGAGGGATGAAATGCTGGTGAGCATCACTGCAGAGAGGGATCTGGGGGTTTTGATTGATACCAAGTTGATTATGAGCCAGCAGTGCACCCTGGCAGCTAGGAGGGCCAACCGTTTCCTGGGGTGCACCAAGCATGGCATTGCTAGCCAGTAAAGGGAAGTGATCATCCTGTTCTACTCTGCAATGGTGCATCCTCACCTTGAGCCTCTCCCTTCTCTTCCTCTCCAGATCTTGCAAAACAAGAGCTAACACACTATTTCCAATGCTACCATACCCTACACTACAGCTAGTACTTGCTTCTATTGCTGTTTCCCAGAGATAAACAACTTGGATACAGAACCAAGTTAACACAGCTTTATGCATTTTGGAGGAGACTTAATTCCTATCTGGCCAGTTTGGAGCATGATCAGACCACATCTGTCTGTATCTACTCATGTAAACAGACATTTATATTCATCCACCTCTGTGTTTCTTTTTGAGAGGCACAAGGACTAGAGAGTATATTCATCTAACGACATACATGAGGTGACTAAATCCAGATGTTGTTCAACTAAGGCAAAAGTATTCACTTGATGCTGCTGAAATGGTGCAAACAGATGGTAAAATTTATCTTTTGGTGACTCATGTATCATGGGAAAAGAGTATATACAAATCTCTTTCTTTCTCTCTGACCAGACGTGTTGCAATCCATCACCAACAATCAATACCTATATTATTTGATTTTTTTTTCTGTATAACAACATCTCAGCTCTCAGAAAATATTCTAAGGTAGTATCACTAACTCGTATTGTTCCAGATAACTGATTTTGAGAGCTATTCCAACCGCAGAAAGGATCCCTATAGCAGCAAAATGAGAGGGGCAAATAACCAAGCTCTCAGATGGCTTAATTTGGCATTTTTAGTCCATCCTACTTTTAGATCATTAACATCCATAATTCACAGAGCACATTATATATATAAGGCATGTTAAACTGGCAATAATCACTGACAGTTGGCTTATTTGTGATTACATCATGGTGAAAATGATTAATATGATTTTTCCATTGCTACAGATGGAACAAATGGCAAAGACTTTGGTTTCCATCCTGATAAATATGGGCATAACAATATAGTCATTTTCCGTTTTTTTTAATGATAAAGCTGTAATATTTTCTGAAAAAAACAATGAGAATAGTGTTTCTTGAGGCCATTCCATTGGCTTTTTCTCCTGATTTAATCAGATATAATGCTGTATACAAAGGTTTTTACACAGAATTTGGAAACTTACATGCCAGAACCTTAAGAGATGCAAATGTTGTAATTGGATCCATTATTACTGAAAACTTGTCTTTTGACCTATCTTAATGAGAAACATCATGCTTTTATACCAATCAGGAGCCTGCGCTTGCATATATTAGGAATATGTATGTATATATATATAAGGTAAAATATAACAGAGTAATGATCAGCAGGTTGAATTTCAGACAGTGGGTGTTTTTAGTAGCATTTCTGAGGTGTCGATACTGAGACAGATACTGTTAAATGTAATTATCAATGATGAAGATGACGGGTTGAAATCCACTGTCAGCAAGTTCAAGGATGACACCAGGTGGGGGTAGATACTGAAGTCGTGAAAGTTATGACATCTCAACAGGTTAGAAAAATGAGTTGAAAGAAATCTCATGAAGGTCAACATGGGCAAAGAGAGACTCCTGTGATTGGGATGAAATAACCCTATGCACCAGAGCAGATGCTAGCCTCAGCAAGGGGACCTGGAGTCTGTCCCAGTGGACAAGAAGTACACCTATACAGAGATTCACCTCGCACTGAGCCAGCAGATGGAAGATGGAGGGGAGTGATATCTGGCACCTGTGAGATTGCGCCAGAGAGTACTATAAGCTGTTTTGTCCTCCCCCCTCCCTGCATGATAGATGCTGTTTGACTGGAAAAATACTGTGGAAGGCCACCAAAGTGATAAAGGGGATGCATGAGGAGGGGATGAGAGAACTGGCTTTGTTTGCTCCTAGGGACAGAAGCCTAAACGGAATTTTATTGTTATCTACCATTTCCTAATGACTGGTTGTACAGAAGATGCATCAGAAGTTCCTATACACTATCTTTTCGATAGTGTACAGGAAAAGAACAAGAGAGAACACAAACTGGAGAAAAAAAAAAAATGTGATTAAATGTAAATATTCTTCACCTTGCATGTGATTAAACACCAGTACTGTTTGCCCAGAGAGGCTGTCGCATCTTTGTCCTTTTAGGCATTAAAAACTCGACTGGATACAGGTGCAAACAACCTAAAATAACCTTAATGTTATCCCTATTTTGAGCAGGAGGCTAGATAAGTTAACTTCTCCAGATCTTTTCCAACCTGTTTTGTTCTATAAATCAATAATATCTCCTATTAGAAAAATTATGAAAATATATTAAATATTTTAAAAAGAGATTATGGTGATGATGGCTGTATTCCAAAGAGTTCCTCTCAAGTAAAATTCAGTGTTATTTGGGATTACAAATATTTTAAACTGCTATTTATTAATCCAATACTAATGGTGATATACTTTATTTACTCTATTCCTTTTTTTTTTTTTTTTTTTTTACTAGCTTGTATTTTTCAGAACTCCTTTGAAGTATGAACATATTTAAAATATCTCTTTCAATGCCTCTAACATAATGAAATCTTGACTCTGTTAAATAAAGGGAAAATACACTATTATGTGTTTACTGGTTTCAGCATATATATATATATGTGTGGTTTGTGGCAAAGAATCTGTACATGGTCCATGAACAGAAGCTGTGTTTTGTTTTGTTTTGTTTTGTTTTGTTTTGTTTTCATGTACTCAATAAGATAAATAGCATGAAGATGATTAAAGAGCATAAAAGATTCCATATGGACTTCAGTAGAGCAAAACTCATCTAATGTGTTATTTTATGAACATATAAAGGGACAGACTGCCCTTGGCTAATTCATTCTTCCACTGAGTTGGTGCAGGAATCTGAGTGACATTTCAGGGCACGCTCTGAAATCTGGCACTGTAATGTCTCAGTTTTTTCAGCATATAAAGTGCAGAGGGCAGGCCACTATTTACTATACAGTCCCCAAACAGGAATAAAAATAATAATACAATAAATAAATAAATAATATTAATAATAATTATTATTAATAATAATAAGCTTTTTGTTTGTAACAAGGCTTTGATTTCTGTAAAAAACTTTAAGATCAACTTTTTATTTCATAAACAGAGAGATAGCTCTAATCCCACCATACCTTACGTAAATGCTCATAGATATGTGGACTTATGATTAGAATCATCAAATCGCAAAATATCCTGAGATGTAAGGGACCCACTAGGATTATCAAGTCCAGCTCTTGACTTTTCACACCACCACCACCACCCAAAAATTGGACCATATGCCTGTGTGTGTTGTCCAGATACTGCTTGAACTCCAGCACGTTTGGTGCCATGACCACTGCCCTGGGTAACCTGTCCCAGTGCCTGACCACTTTTTCAGTGAAGAACCTTTTCCTAACACCCAGTCTGACCCTCCCTTCTCCCAGCTCCATGCCGTTCCCTCAGGTCCTGTCACTGTCCCCAGAGAGCAGAGCTCAGCACCTGCCCCTCCGCTTCCCTTGTGTTGAAGCTGCAGGCCACCACGAGGCCTCCCCTCGGTTTCTTCTTCTCTGGGTTGAACAAACCAAGGGACCTCAGCCTCTCCTCATACATCTTCCCCTCCAGACCCTTCACCATCTTAGTTGCCCTGATTTGTATGCTCTTTAATAGTTTCATGTCTTTCTTATATTATGATATCCAAAACTGCACAGGATGCTCCAGCTGAGGCTGCACCAATTCAGAGAAGACCAGGACAATCACTTCCCTCAACTGATTAACAATGCCATGATGGATGCACCCCAGAATACAGCTGACCCTCCTGGCTGCCAGAACACACTATTGACTCATATTCAACTTGCTGTCACCCAGAACCCCAAAATCCCTTTCTGCAAGGCTGCTCTCCAGCCTCTCATCCCCCTCATTAAATACAAATAAATTACCACTGTCCATCAGATCAGTGGCAATAGATGATTACATGCATGTTCTTAACCCAATCCAGTGGTGAAGCAAAATACACTGTTTTTTATTTCTGTACATTTAACTTTGCACTGCCGTGGACTAAGAATTTTCATATTGTCAGCTATCACAGCCTCTGTTGACAGGCAGTAAGACATTATTCTGCAGTATTTCAAAAATTTCCTGTCATATCCCTGTATTCTGACTACACAATACAAATCTGGTGTATGAGTCCTGTTTTAGTTGACACCTCCCGACAGATTTCATGGCTGATGGCCTAACTCAGAAATTCTGATTCCATATATATATATGTATATACACATATATATACATATATATACACATATAGATATATATGCACAAAAGTAATATATAATATATATAAATATATATTAATATATTTTCATATATTAATTTACAAATAAAGGGAACAAAAAACACCCACCAAAATGGTGTCTAATTATTCCAAGTTATTTACCATTGCATTATGTTGTGGATTAACCCCAGCAGGCACCTAAATCCCACATGGTGGCTTGCTCACTCTCCCCAGGTTGAATGAGGAAGACAACTGGAAAGGTAAAAGTGTGAGAACTGATCAGTTGAGATGCAGAAAATTCACTAGGTAAAGCAAAAGCTGCATTCACAAGAAAAACATAACAAGGAGTTCATTCACTGCTTCCTATCAACAGCCAAGTGCTCAGCCACTTCCAGGAGAGCAGGGCTCATCACATGTAACAGTTTATTGGGAAGACAAATGGCATCACTCCAATTGTCTCCCACTTCTTTCTTCTTTACCCCAGCTTCTATTGCTGAGCACAATGCCACATGGTGTGGGACATCCCTTTGGCTGGTCTAGGCCAGCTGTCCTGGCTGTGTCCCCTCCCAGCTCCTGGTGTACCCCCAGCCTCCCCACTGGTTGCACAAGAAGCAGAAAAAATCCTTGGCTCTGTGTAAGGGCTGCTCTTCAATAACTGAAAATATTGGGGTGTTATCTCCCTTATGTTCATTAAAAATCCCAAACACAGCATTGTGTGAGCCTCTACAAAGAAAACTAACTTTATCACAGCCCAAACCATAACAAGTAAATTACCTGTGACATGCTGCTCTGATTTCTCATGGCTTCACTTAGGTAATACTATATGGGAAAAAAAGGACAATTTAAGAGGAAAAGCCCTGTAAACTTATTTGTGTTACATTAGAGGTAAAGCTGCTATGCATTCAAATTAATTAGCCAAAGACCAATAATGTTGTAAAGCTCCTCAGTTTTCCTGAATTCAGAAAAACTATCACCAGCATTTTAACCTTTGAACTGAACATATGGTCACAGACGTCAAGGACACTACCTGTGCTTGGATTTACCTTATAGCAGAAACATTTTCCTAATGAAATTTCCTTACAGTCTAATGCAAACAGATACCCAAACATATGTTCTCATTATGCAGTACTTTTTTTCCCCACATAATTTCCTTGCCTTTGAGAGAATAACACCTCTCTTACCTGAGTGAGATTTTTCATTAAAATAATGAGCTATATAACACCTTGAATGGTGCAATTAACCAAAGATCACAGAATACTTTATAAATCAGAATTTAAACTCCCCACAAACAAGAGTTTTTAAATACCATTATCCCCATTTTCCTGAGGCATGGATTGAAGCAGACTAGAGTTCACACAAGTTCCTACTTGATAAAGCTCTATGTAAACCTTTCCCTGATGAGGCTCCAGTAGAGAATCACTCTCTTCACTGGCTGCATATAGTTCCCTGGTGTCTTATCTAGAAAGAAGTTTTATCTACTGCCTACTAATGTAACACCTATGCCAGGCACCTTTAATAGGCAATCTGGATATTTACTGGTGACCCTAGTCCAGCTGTTGTCCACGGGCCTTGAGTGGCACAGGTTAGCAAGTATTATACCTGCAAGCATTACATACATGACACGCACCTCTGAGATATCCCAATCTCCTTTTAAGGAACAGTCCCCTTTCCTGGGTATTGTAGTGCAGATCCATGATCTAATCCACAAATTTTGTTTGACTTCAGGTGGCAAGAGAATCCAGCTGAAAAAATAAATCTTTTGTACTTTTTCTAAAGTACTTGACAACCAGACTGATTTATCTCATACATATTTATTAATTTTAAGAGCGTTTTGGAAGACATTTGACATTTCATTTAACATACTTGTATTATTAGCCTTGAATGCTTATTTGCAACATTAAAAATCACTGCTAATTGTTACAGGGGCATAATTAAGATTATGCCAAAGTCATCCTACATATGAAGTCAGACTGTATATAAAGGTCAATGTGAGGAATATGTCAATATGTATGTAAATATGCATATGCCTCTAAAATATGTATGCACACGTATATTTTTATTATCTATCATGCAGTCTTGATTTTTTCTATTTTAAGTAATATTCTGGAACTCTGCATCCCACAACAATAACCACTTGAATTTGCATGGGCATATATCAAGAGACTGAATTCTGGAACAGGTTTCATTTCACAGACCTTAAGATATCTAGAGTAAAGAGCTGTATCTGAGCTAGTTTTTTAGACTCCCTTTGAAATCAGTAGAGACAAAGCAACATCTTCAGGATAAAAAATCTTCATTATGTCATTGTATTATTTAAATTAATCTCCAATTAAATATACCTGCTTCCTTGGACAACTCTCCCTTTACTTGAAGAAAGTCTATGCAACTTGTTGGAAAAAATACATCAATTCTTTGCATATGACAAAGTCCTCTTTTGGACTTTAATATAACTCTAGTTTTCAGTCCTACTGAATTATGATTTTCCAGATTCATAACTATATCTGCAATGGCAATGGACTTCAAAATTAATCAAAGAATTATTATTATCTCTCATAAAATAGTTTTTCAAAAGAGTGTGCCTATTGGTATGAAAAGTCACTGTGAAGGTTTCTAGTCGAAACAAGAGAAAGAAGAAGTGAGATAAAATATAAATAGGTAGAAAATGAGATGGGGAAAAAAAAAAAAGACTGAAATGACTGAAATGAGTAAATATATGAATATATATATAATAGGTAAACAAATAATGTCAACACTCCAGAAAGAAGAATGTCTGGATTTGAGTTCTGAGCAAAAGATAGTTGTTTCTGTCTCTTTATACTGTCATCATAAAGGACTGTAAAATGCTTGAGTTTCCTAATGTTGACATGATAATAATAATAACGATTTTTCACTCAAATGTAGGATGCTTTCCCTTAACCCCTCTCTCACTTTTTGAGGATTTGAACTCTTTGAGGATTTTTAAACAAAGCATTTATTTTGTGACTCTTATAGTTTTAAACAAAAAAACAAGGAAATTATAAGAAAAGAGAAACATCCTGCATCTTCTACAAACTAAAAACTAAAAAGCATTTACACTTGGAAAGCCATCCTGTAACATCGTTATCCACTCAGCTACTTTCACTGGCATATAACAAGAAAAAAATGAAACAGTTTTGTGTTGATGTCACTATCCTGTCTTTTTGCAGATAGCTAGTGCTATCCTAAATAGATGTATGTGCTTGAAAGATTAGTCCTGTTTTTATATGCATATCAACATCATTGCACAGCTCCAAGCCTAGTTAATTTTTATTTAAAATGAAGAAGCATAATGAAGACTATGTGCTGGAAATGTCATAAGGAACTGCTTATATATATTACCCACTTTCAATTTCTATGATTTATGTGATGGAAATCAAAAGCATTCTGTGAAAAGTGAAGCCCCAGATTAGAAACATACGAAGCTGAATACTTTGGCATCCTTTTGCAAAGGACTTTGGCATCTGAGTTGCTCTGGGAAATGGTTTGATTTTACTGTTATGAAGGTGAAAGCAAAATAGATTTCCTTACATTTATGCTATGATTTATTGTAGCATCCTCACTTACATTGTTCTGATCTTGTTCTGATGTTGAGATAACAATGGAAATCTAGTAACTTTAACTTTAGCACACAATGCTATTTCATTTATTAGGAAAATATATTTTTTAAGGAAATATTATGTAATGTATCCATAATCAGAATACTCCTCTGCATCTGATTAAGCTCCAAAAAGCCACATAATATTGGGATACAAAGGTCAGCTTTGTCAGTCTGCTCAGGGATCCTGTTACATGCACTAAGGAGGTAAAAGATCTATAGGTAGTTGCTGTAAATCTACTTCTTTGAGAAAAAGATATACTCTTGGAAACCTGATATTAAGAAATGTGTTTCATAGTGATCTAGCCTATGAAGCCATGGTAGACATGGCTCTTAGGATCAGGGAGACTGACCACCCTTAATTACAGAATTATTTCCTGGAATCTGAACAGTGGGTGATTGTGCAGGTACTTGTTACTAGAAATTCAGATATTTATGGATACTTTCTGGTAAAATTATAGAAGAAAAAGCTAACCTCAGTGTTTACCTCTTTCTAATGAAGACTCAAGTTGGTGGTGATGCCTATTTAAGACCACAAACAATCTACCTTTATACAATTCATCAAACAGATATCAGTCATGAGAAATAGAATATTCATGGAAAAAGGAAGGAAGGAAGGAAGGAAGGAAGGAAGGAAGGAAGGAAGGAAGGAAGGAAGGAAGGAAGGAAGGAAGGAAGGAAGGAAGGAAGGAAGGAAGGAAGGAAGGAAGGAAGGAAGGAAGGAAGGAAGGAAGGAAGGAAGGAAGGAAGGAAGGAAGGAAGGAAGGAAGGAAGGAAGGAAGGAAGGAAGGAAGGAAGGAAGGAAGGAAGGAGATAAAGAGCCACAGAAATTCAAAAGAAGAAAACCAACAAATATTTACCAGAGTAAATCAAACACCAAAAGAAAGGAACAGGAGAAGTTAATCCCACATCCTTTTAAGCCAAAAGTCTTTTGCAGGTTGCCTATGTAGAGGGCAGGCTTCAGTAAACAAGAGGTTTTAGATTCATCATTGGGGTTATTGAATGAAAGTCCAAGGCTTGTATCAGACAGGAAATCAGATTAGTTGAACCTTTCTGAGCTCAAACATATTTGAAAGCTGTCCAAGGAGAACCATCTATCAGATGAACTGAAATGGGCAGACTTCATATGGAAGATCAATAACACTTAATATAATAAAAAGATGTATGGAAGTTGAATCAAATTTGCTTAGGAAAACATGCATCTGACATTTCAGCATTTATTTCACCAAATGTAGGAAGATTGCTTCACAGTAAGGCTTTTTATTATTATTTAATATCAGAGGCAACACAGTCTCCGCTAGTATAACACAGCACAGCTCCATGGAAATCAACAGAGTTATACTGATTTATAGCAACTGACGATATCATCCGGTACTTTTACATTAATAAGCTTAGGAAAGCTATTTCTTCACAAATAGGAAAGCTAATTGTCTGACCTTTCAGCCTCATCCCTTTTTATAGTTGTCTTGGGGATTTATGAAGAAGATTTATGAGAAATAACCTGTCTCAGGACAGGGTTAGCTGAACCTCTGTACCACTTAGGTTTCTCTGAGCATGACTACGTTATCCAACAGGGCATGATGAAGGAGCAGCTGAAGTGCCTTAGTTACTGAAGTCCTTGTATTTCATTTTACAGCCATGAGACAGCTTAGAAGCTGAACTTCAGCATCTGGTGTACAGGTGGGGCCTGGGAGCAGAGAGGGCACCATCTTTGGTCTTTCTTGTCAGTGTGGAAACCACAATTTTTAGACATGGTCATGCTCTTCTTTTTACCCGTTTATCATGTTGTGGCCAGACTGAATGAGTTTGTATGTAGTTATGTTTTGTTCCATTCACATATGTCAGCTAGTAGGTTTGACCAACTTCTTCCCTAAAACTTTAGTAACATACATTAGAGAACACAGATTTTAAAACAATGATACATTTCATATTTTATCTTTCCATCCATGCATGCATACATGCATCCATCTTGCAATCACTCACAGTTAATCTTATTTATTCGAATGAGATAAATTATCTTCTCAAGTTTCTGCAGCAGAGTTAAATCAATCTGCATTCTTTTAGCTAGGCCATATCCTGCTGTATCTTCGGATCTTTCAGTCTGGTTCCCTTTTATTCATGCTACCTTGCATTCTCCCCATGAGAGTGGCCTAGAGCCATTAAGACTGTTATCTCTAGTATTGCCTCGTAATGACCCTTAAGTGTAAGTTGTTAGGCATCAATTAGAAAGGCCTCCTCCCTCTTTCTCTAAGTGGGTAGGCTCTATTAACTTGACAAATCCTCAAACTGAAATATCTATTGGGTACAGATTAAAGTTGTTTAGGAGTTTTTTGTTTTGTTTTGTTTTTTCTTCCCAGAAGAAGCTGACTCAGCAAGACCAAAACGCTTATTAGGAATAAGCTTTTGAAAAATGAGTGAAATCCAGCCAGAGCTTGATGAAACAGCTCGCTTTTCTGCCGATGCATTCAGTGAGAAAACCTGATTTGCTTTACCATATACACCAATACAGGAATCACGCTATGAGTATCCCTGGAAAATCTTACTGCTTTACTAACACAGAGTTGAGAAATTTGATTTTTTTAGGTCATCTTTTTCAGTCTTATGAAGTGTGTATTGATGAGTTCAGTGATTTTAGACCTCTCCTCTTAATATATATATATATGTCCACCAATTTGTTGTTCTGTTAAACACTGGCCACTCAGATTTTCCCTGCTGTCTGTCATACAAAAAACTACAAAAATACTAGGAGCCACAAATGATCTGAGAATCTTTATTTTCAGTTTCGACACTGTTTATTTTTAAACATTTCATTATTATAGTAAGATTTTCTTAAAACTGCATTGAAACTTTTTTTTTTTTTTTTTTTTTTTTTTTTTTTTGCTTTTGATGAAATAAGTACTTCAGTCTCTCCAGATCTTGGAATTTTCTGAGATCAGGAATTACAAGTTTTTATTTCAGTTCTAGTATTACATTGCTGATAGGGGACTTGCAACGATCCTCACTAATTATCAAAGGACACTCCTATCTTTATTATACATCTCAGACTAATTTTATGAAAAATAATTCTGTGACGCTGTTGTAGAGTATTATCTGCTTTGTGCCCATGACATACAGATAGAGGAAAAATTTCTATCCATCCTAGTTGCATCTGTTTGCATCAAATATGGATCTTTTTATGCAAATAAGATTCCCCACTGCTTCTATTACAACTTTCTGCTAGAAACCAGTACCTGTAAATTTTCTTTTCCTCAATGTGTTGGGGATTTCATTTCTATTGATGACAAATGCTATTACACAGTAAAGGATTATAGGAATTGATTTAGAACAAAAAATATGACAAGGATTATATATGCAAATAGGAGAAGAAAGGCCAAAAGAGTAGTTTAGGATGTAAGAAATAATGGAATAAAAAGCAGAAATAAGAACATACCTACAATAAATGGATAGCATTTCTGATAGTGACAACTAGGCTGTATTACAGACATCAACCAAAAGTGAATATACTTAGTATCTGAATCATCTTAGACATTAATGCAAGATTTTGGGGAAAATAAATAAATAAATAAATAAATGTATATATATAATCCCACATAGCACATGAAGAGTGCTAAAACACCTGAGAAAATAGAAATATTGTGTGCAGATGAGACTCATCCTTCCTACAGAATTTTGTTAGAGGATATTTTGGTGTTCCAACTATGGTTTTACACTAAATGTGTACAGGTAATAAAATATATAGAAAAGTCACTGTCTTAAAAAAAAAAAAAAAAAAGCCACTCTCACACTGGGCTAAAGCCAAAGCTGGAAGTACAGAGTGCAACTCTCTGATGTTTATTCTTTTGGTTATGTTTTGAATTCTTGCTTTTCGTGAGTTTTCGTGAGAATTCTTGAACTTTCCATGGACTGCTAGTGGATGAATGTCTCACCAAAGATGATCAACTAATCAACCAGTGGTCAGAGAAAAACAGAAGAACGCACACACACACACACACACACACACACACACACACAAAAAAAAAAAAAAATCTTGTTTTTCTACCTTCATACACACAGTAAGCATTTTTAATAAATAAATTGTTATAAGTACTAAAATGGGGGCTGACCTGCTGGAGAGCAGCTCTGCAGAGAGACCTGTGAGTCCCGGTGGACAGCAGGCTGACCATGAGACAGCAATGTGCCCTTGTGGCCAAGAAGGCCAAGGGTATACTGGGCTGCATTCGCAAGAGTGTTTCCAGCAGGCCAAGGGAGGTGATCTTGCCCCTCTACTCAGCTCTTGTGAGGCAACATCTGGAGTATTATGTCCAGTTCTGGGATCCCCAGCAAAAGGGGAGCTACTGGAGCTACATGGAGCTACTGGAGCAAGTCCAGAGGAGGGGGACAAAGATGATTAGGGGACTGGAGCACATGTTGTGAGGACAGGCTGAGAGAACTGGACCTGCTTAAACTGGAAAAGAGAAGACTGAGGGGAGCCCTTATCAAACTGTATAAATACCTGAGGAGAGGGTGTCGAGAGGATGGAGCCAGTCTTTTCAGTTGTGCCCAGCGATGGGACGAGAGGCAATGGGCACAAACTGAAGTACAGGAGATTCCAGCTGAATTTAAGGGGGCACTTCTTTATTGTGAGGGTGACAGGGCACATGAGCAGGTTGCCCAGAGAGGCTGTGGAGTCTCCTTCTCTGGAAATATTTAAAACCCACCTGGATGCCATCCTGCTCAACATGCAGGTGATCCTGCCTGGCAGGGGGTTTGGACTAAATGATCTTCAGAGGTCCCCAGCCTCAGCCATTCTGTGATTCTATAACTCTGTGAAAAGGTTGCAAAAAAGGTTTGCAGAGAATTGTATTGGTGATTATTAAAGAAGCTTATGTTTCTCCTGCAAGGTGCCACATTAGTTGAGGAAACTTCTTAGAAATAATATTGTACATTCCTTCCCCAAAACTCAATAGTATTTTTCCTTTGTTATTTTTCCTGTTTTTCCTTGTTTTCTACCTGCCTGTGTTACATATTCCATCAAAAGTGAGAGAGAAGTTGTTCAGTTCTTCCAAGAAGAGTGGTCATACATCTTCCTTATAGATGTACAAGATTAGGTAATAAAAATCAATTCAAATGTTTCCAAAGTAATAAAATAGCCATTGGTTGAATTTTCACCTGACAGCAGAAAAGTATAACGTATACCACTGTGTAACACAAACCGCTATGTTTTATAGTAGGGATACAGAGTTGTTTTTCACAGAAACTAACTCCTTTCAGAGATAATTACCTTGTTTATTTACTAATGATCACTCCAAATACAAAGCTATGTCTGTTCAAAACATAGAATTTTCACAAGTAATAAAGTGCTGGTAATTTCAGAAGGAAATTTTGTATCTTTCTCTATATTTAGAAATCATTAAGCAAATCATTTGTCAAATTGCATGTAATAGATTTACTTTTATTGATGTTGATCTTTCACAGTATTGGGAGAGAGAAGTAATAAAGATAAAATCTGTGAAAGATGCCAAATGGAGAACATTTATTTCTATTTTTCCTAATTAAACAAGCTTTGTAAGTAAATAGTCCTAAACTTTATTGCGACCTCTCCTTAGTCAAGATGAATATACTTATAAGAACTGCCATAATAATCTTATTTAATACTCTCTCTGGGCCTGTTACATAAAACTTTAATGAATAATTTGTCAACACTAGACATAAATCTACTTGCTGATGCATATCTTAATTTTTTTCATAATTTACAGGTCAAAGTCTGTTATGCTTAATGCAAAAAAAAATGAGCAATATTAAAGATACTATGTTCAGACAGGTTTATTACACACAGATATATCCACTCACAATGGATGTTTCTCATTGTTAGCAAAGATATATATATTTCCAATAGTAGATTCAAATTGCACATTTTCTTTCATTATCCAGCTGCATTATAAGATTTCATGGGCTCCATTTAATTTATTGCAGCTTCTTGTTATGCAAAGAGAGCATCTACTTAAAAAAAAATCTACATATCAGACTGTATAGAGACTTCATACTGGGAGAGAGATTATTAAAATTTGATTTATGTTTCTGAATCTGAAGTAAATCATCTGATTGTGAAAGAGTTTCTAAAAGAAGCTAATTTCACTTGCTTGTTTTAGGCATATTGTAATTTAAATTAAAGGTAAGTTTTCTTGTATTTTGTGACTTTGCAGAGCCATTTCACAAGTTTCCTTTGTGTTGTTTCCAATCCTTGTGTCAATGTAATAATTTTGTTTATTTCTTGTTCAATGTTCCTTTTTAATCTTTTTTTTTTCCTTTTTCTTTTTTTTTTTTTTTCCCTTTCTTTTAAATAGACTGAAATTAACAGTCCTCCTTCTATTTTAGGTTATTTTACTGATGTTTTTGCACCAATTAATTTTTCTCAGAAAAGTTTTCAATTAAACCCCTGGTGATAGGAGGTGGAATTCTCCAACCCTAACCTGGAAATTCCACCTCCCAATCACTGGGGGGTTAATTGAAGGTTTTTGTGTGGAAAGAATTGATTGGTGTATAACCAATCAGCAAAATATTATAAGACTACAAGGAATACGGTTAACCTTGGACTATTTAAGGAGTATTACTTTATTTGAGAAAAAAAGAAAAACGTAAGAAACATACAAAATGGGTCAGCATATTGAAAAAAGATTTCATTAGTGAGCTCCAAGACAAATTCTCATTTGCCTTTTAACACAACACCTTCCTGAAATGGCACTTTAATTTCAACGAGGTATTGTGTGTCGTATGCTTTCATTTCTTGTGGGATAAGCTATGTGAAAAGGACAGCACTTTTCTAAGTCCTTCCACAGTGTTAATTGTCAAATTGGCTTCTTTGTTGTTGATCTATAGATCTACCTTGCTTAAAAGCAGTGAAGGTTCTGTTTAAAGAATTGTACAGTCCCAGCTAGTAACCTTGCTTGCATGAAATTTCAAGAAAATAGACAGTCACTGCTCTGAAGAAATTTGATTGTTTTATTGGGTAGAATACAAAATACAATAAAGTTTCAAGAAATTGAAAAGATGCAGATTTTGTTCTGAATAAAACAGGATCCATCAAACCCCTGGAGATGGAGCTCCAGAATTATTGAAATACACTCTATTAAAAGTAAAAGAGCATTTATTCCCAATCAATAGCAAATCCTAGTAAATCAAATCCTGGTCTGAATGGGTTTCATAGATCACATTGCAAACTCAGGGTATTCATCTGCCATTCTTTGCAGGTCTGCTACTTTAGTTTAATGCATTGATCAGCTAATGTAATATGAATTTAAAAAAGGGAAATAATACTTGGTATTCTTGAGGTTTGATAGCTAACCAAAAAGCAGGTTTGCTTATTCTGATCTACTAGGCACACTCTAAGAAGTCTTCTTCTGCTTTTCAGCCATTTTTGAGAAAACAAAACAAAACAAAAATAAACAAACAAACAAAAAATATATGGCAGGAGTGAGGGAGGTGCCTTTTTTTTTTTTTTTTTCCTTCAGGTTTTATGACTATTTTGCTTGCATTAAATATATAAACAGCTTAGGATTCTTCACCGTCAACTGAACAAATTAGCAATGGATAGTATATATACTTCTTGCTTGCTCCAAGATTTTCATTCCTGTCTGCACAGAGGGACCAGTTAATGGGAGGAATAGAAATATATTTTTCTATAATACGCCACAGCCAAATGACTAATGTGTTTATTCATCATATAGATTTTAAAACTTGTGGGATGACAACCTCATCTATGCTGCTATTCAAAAGGAAAGCACTATTGCTAACACATCATTCCTATGAGGAAACTGATCCGCTGACCTTTTCCTATGAGGAAACTCTGACCATCACTTACTTTCCAGTTTCATGAAAAACTAACAAACTTGAGTTAGGTGCTCCCAAAAACAAGACTCAGGGTTTCTAGTACCCTTCGTGGTGTTTCATAATGCTACATATTTCCTAGTGCTCAGCAGGGTAGGTATTGCTGATCTCAGTGAAGACACCAAACTGCCTCCCATCTACATATAGAGAGACCTTAAGAAATGTGCATTAATCTGATGAATTCCCCCACTGGAGTTGAGCATGTAAGGATTGTAGTGCTGGTTATAATTTCATCCAGCAAGTTTTTTTATCAGCTGAATGGGCAAATCAATATTTTTTCATATAGTATTTCTGCTAACTTATATCATCAATTTATTTATTTATCTTTTGTTTGTGGTAGTGGTGGTGTTTTTTCCTATGGGAGACTGCTTCATTATCAAATTGCTTTGAGAAGCACATTCCACATATATTATTTAAGTCATGCTATGAGAATAACCAGACCTGATGCTAAGACTGGGAGGTTTTAGAGGTACAAAACAGCTGCAAAATGCGAAGTTTAGCAAAGATCTTGAAAGCTAGCAATATATAACCACCTTTTTGTTAAGGCACTAAAACATTATTGGAGAGATTTTCTGACTCACCATTATAAACAGATGTATTTGTTTTTTTGACTTAGAAAAACCCTAGTAGATGACAACTTGATAATCTTGCAGCTATGCAATAAAGTACTGGAATTTATATCACCTCAGAAGTGATAATTGATTGATAGTTCACTAAATATATTTCAGTAACACCAGTTAGAATATTATTCTATAAAACATATGAGGAAACAATGATTTATTAGTATCCTCAAATCAATAGAAGTAATCATATTTCTTAAAATGCTTCAGAAGTTATCCAGGGTATACAGTTCATTAAACAGGCTTATCAAAACAACCCCTGATATATATAGACAATAAAGTACATTCAATAAATATTTAACCATCCATCTCCCTTTATCATTCAATGAGAACAGGATGACAAACTCTCATTTTCCTCCTAAGAAATCCCAGAACCAGATACTTCAAAGAAGGAAGGAAAAATTGTGTAAAGACATTTGTCAAAATGATCATTAGCTTGCATGACAAAAGAAATTCACATCCTGGCTTTGAAGACATGCATCATAACTTCTGAAAAGTTGAATAAAATACACTGGCATTTCATGCATTTGTTGACGTGAATGTAATAGATCTGATTCTTTAATTTACTTGGATTTCTTTCTCCACACATGTTAAAGAGTGTGTTGCAAGCTAAAAGCATCATTAATAAAGTTAATTCTAATCAATTGAGTCCAGTTATGGCATTACTCCTTTGATATCCATAATTATTTTTTTTGATGGATTTCAGAAAGATATCTGCAATCCTTGTTCATCGTTAGGTTTTAGATAGGAAAAATGTTCCTATCAAGAAGCAATGGATTTACTCAATTTATACTCACCATGCACAAATTAATTCCAGGTTAATTAGACAAACAGAAGGAGTATGATTCTAATTTATAAAAATATTTGCATATAGATTAAATCTAAAATATTTGACCAGCTCATCCAGTTTCAACCAATACTACTTCTCCCCAGATCAGTGCACACACACACTACTCTGATAAAGACACCTTGCAGCTTCCTACAGTTCTTCTATTAATACTTGAAAGCTATTCTATTCTCCCACATGCCTGGTAACAGGATGACAGGAATGGGCTAATGGGCTAAAGTTGTGCCAGGGGAGGTTTAGGTTGGGTATTAGGAAGAACTTCTTTACTGAAAGGTTTGTTAGGCATTGGAACAGGCCACCCAGGGAAGAGGCTGAGTCACCATCCCTGGAGATGTTTAGATGTAGATGTTTAGATGTAGAGCTTAGTGATATGGTTTAGTGGAGGACTTGTTAGTGTTAGGTCAAAGGTTGGACTCGATGATCTTGGAGGGCTCTTCCTAGATGATTCTGTGATTCTGTGAGTGTTTCAAACCCAGATCCTTTGTTCCCAAAATAAGTAAATTATCTCCACAGTATGGAGAGGGAAGGCTTGAGGTGTCATGGGGTTTAGTACTGCATGGGGAGCGAGGGAGTTCTGGAGTAAACTTATCCCTATTTTACTACCAAACATACGTTGTTTGTACTATTAAATGTCAGGATTTTCCCCAGATAACTGTGAACTATGCACTCAAAAAAAGGGTACTGCAAGAAATCAAACATGAGGCTAAGACTGGACATAACATTATTTCATTTCACATGGTGTTACTTTAAATTGCATATCTCAGAACACTTTGATCTCCAGTTAATACTTAGTTCTCCTCCAAATGTTATTTTGATTTTCAGGCTACATTTACTTGAAATCATAAACTCAGAAAAATTTATAATGGAAGGGATGTTGGGGGTCATGTGACCCAAATTCCTGCTCAAAGCAGGTTCAACTTCAAAGGTTAATCTAAAGTCTGAGTTCAGTCATGTCTCTTTCACCCTTATTTTGCCAGTTTCTGATAATCTTTAGGAATGGATGTTGCACAAGTGTGGAGGAATGGTTAAGTGAGGCAGGACATGTGGATGTTGAGCAGTTGGGAGACAATGGGCTAGTGAAGCACGGTACTCAACTCACATGAGCCTGGGCACGTATGCAGCTGGCTGAGAGCCAATCAGGCTCAAGGACACGATGCCCTTGGGCGATCGGGGAAAGTCCCTAAGGCGGGATAGGTAGCCAAAAGAAGGAGGACCAGACTGAAAAGCCCGGGAAATGTTGGCCAATCCTGAGCTTAGTTTCTGCAATATGTATGAGTTGATTATGTTCAAACTACATAAAAGGTGACTGAGCTATCCATTAAAGTTGAAGTTCACTGTTCACTCATATTGAGCGTCTGTGTCTTCCTTCCATCGGCAACACACAAGCTCCAATTGCAATCTTTACGTCTTTTGACACCCTTCATTGTGTTATAAATTCTGAGTCAAATTAGCTTTATAAGATTTATTTATGGGATTGATAAAAGGCAAGTAAACAGTGCTGGGTGCGTGGGGAGTCTGGGCTCCTCCAACATGCACACCCGTTACATCAGGTGGCTGGTTTTTATGCTCCTAGGCTAATACATATTCATTACTACTTCTAGAAAAGGCAAAGTTATTATAATTAGTTCCCAGAATCCGAACCCTCCCACTGGCACATGCATATCAGTCTCCAGTGGTCTCTCTGGGGGTCTCTTGTGATGAAGGCTCATAGTCTTCCTCCCAGGGTTTGTCCTTGTCCTTCTCCTTTGTCCGTCTTGGCCAGATATCAGACTTGAGCAGCATCCCATGCAAGCTTTGTCTTTTAGTCATCCTTCAGCTTCACCTTTCTCCTTAATCTCTTGGCCAGATATCAGAGACTTGCGTAGTGTCCCATGCAATAGTCACAATAGTTAGTAGTTATTCTGAAACCCCTTTGTTCTCTTATCCCCGGATATCAGAGACTCAAGGTTTACCCTTCAAGCCCTCTATTGACACAAATTGCTGGAACATTCCTTACAATTGTTAATAAAGAACATTCTTAATATTGAATCAGAATTTCTCTTGCAGAAAATTGTTTCTGTTGCTTCTCATCCCACAACAGTGCACTTCTTAACATAATCTGGTTTTGTTTTCTCTGCAGTTTTCCATGATGTATTTAAGACAAAAATAAGATCTCCCTTATACAGCAATATCTTCATTTCTCATCCTTCCTCCAGATTTTCTTCCATAACCAAAATTTTATGTAATTGAGTGATTGTAAAAGAGTTATTTTTTTATATATATCTTTCTGCAATAAAGTTTCCAGGTGTATGAAACCACAATGTATTGCTTGAATTAGATATAATTTAAAAGTTAGATATAATTGTTCAAATTCAAGTGCCTAAAGTGTCTATGATCAGGTAGCTGTTATGTCTGTGAACAATGAAATGTATTACTAAAATAAAGATATCATTTTGCTTTGTTTTGTTTTGTTTTCAAATACCTGTATGCATTTACTCTTTCATATGTAAAAATGACATATATTGAAATACACCTGAAAGTGTCAGCTCATTGTTGCTTAAATTCTATTAAAAACTGTAATTTCCAGGAAGCAAATGACAATTCACAGTTAATGTGATAGTAGTGACTACAATTAGATATTCTCAAATGTAAATTTCTTATTAATATTTTAGATTAATATCCCTGGCTATGTTTTTTAAAAAGGTTGTATTTGAAATTCAAATCAAAGATAAGTTAGCTGCCTTCTCTGAAAATCTCTAATAAACAATAGCAAATTTGTTATTGTTATTGTCAAACAGAATTAAACAGATGCTGACAATATTGTTTTGCATTTTCAAAGGTAAATGCAAAGTAACCTGTAGTGATAGGTTTATTATTATCTGGGAAATAAAAATTATTCTTCTAAATAAAAAATATCTTGATTTCACCTTATTTTTCAGGTTGTCATTTTCCATTACCAAAGTTATAACAAAAATATAATCTAACACCATTGACTATTTTGTAGAAAGCCCTTATTAAATGTTACTGCAAAATAACAGCTATTTTCTTGACTGAAAATAGAACAAATCATACTTAATCCAAGCAATCTTTCATCAAATCTATTTAAACAAAAATTTGCCATCAATGAGCCACTCCTTCTGCAGCTATTCACAAGAGCATGCTTCTTCTTATTTGGAGAAAAAATAAACAAACAAACAAAAAATCTTCCTGTGAAAGTTGTTATTGCTACCAGTCATTAACCAATGTAGATCTCATTTAAATCTGACAAACACAAATAAAATGGACAAAGCTGTGGTCATAGTTATCACCCATCTTAGCAATACACTATGAGACTCAGTATTAATGAAGGACAGCTACTCAAGCCTTATGGCTCACAGTCTTTCTAGAGCACTGTTAGTCCTGGTTCCTTGTTTCTCAATGGCAGCAAAGTAAGTCAGGCTCAATCTGGAAATTACATTAAAATATATATTCATATATACACATATATGTATATTATATATAAAAAAGTATGAGACTGCAACACTAAAACCAGACATGAATAAATAAAATTTAAACTGAAAGGTTTATGGCAATGTCAAATGTATCTGTGTCTATAACAAAAGTACTTTCTAATGTTTTGACAACTAAAAGCACCAGAATAAAGACCACACTTCTATAAATTATTAAGCTGACCTACAGGATTTTATCACAGGAAAAGAAATATAGCTTTGGAAAAAGTTAATTATTTCCCTATTTTGTGACTTTTTTTTTTTTTTTTTCCTCTGAACTGCAATAGAAGAAAAAGTAACTGGTTACAATGTTTACTTCTTGCATTTTGGTTCTGGTAGGATGTCCCACCAAACCCATCTCTGGCCTGACCTACTGAGATCCTACAATACCTACAGGTTAGCAGATCAGTCCATTTTGCAGCTTCTGATAGCAAGTCACAGCTGGCAACTTTGGGTTTCTCTGGCTTCTCAGCACAGAGAAGACATTCATAGAATCATAGAAGGGACCATAGAACCATGGAAGAGACCTTAAAGATCATCTAATTTCACCCCCCTGAAATGGGCACAGACACCTCCCACCAGACCAGGCTGACCATCCAACCTGATCTTAAACACTTCCAGGGATGGGGCATCCACAACATCTCTGGGAAACCTCCTCCAGTGCCACATCACCCTCACAGTAAAGGATTTTTTCCTTATATCTAACCTAAATCTACCCTCTTTCACTTTAAAGCTATTACCCCTTGTCCTGTGGCTAGGAGAAATAGCAAAATGAGCTTGGAAGTGCCCAAGGACCTACACTGAATTTTGAGAACTTCAGTGATTATAAAGAGAAGTATTAATTTGACTAAAAACTAACATCTCTATTATAAACTTCAATATCAAAGACAATTGTTAAAATCACTTCTTCTAGTGAATAGAGGGAAAGGGGTACTTTCAAGGTGTGTTTCAACTTATATTATTATTAATATCTACAACAGATAGATTTATTGCCTCCCCCCCCAATATATATTTTTTCTTCTCCATAATATGGAGTTGATGAACTCAGACACTGATGTTAGACAGGATGAATCCTACCCTCTATAGTAAACAAATAGTACAGTATTTTGATATTTATGTACTGAGTTCACACAGCTCTGTTTAGAAAGCATTGTCTATATAGAAAGTGAATCTTCCCATCTACGCAATTTCTCATTTTTCTCTATACTCAATTTCTAATTTTTTTCTATACTTTCCTATAATTATAGTGCTGGATAAGGGACAGTGCTCAGGATAGAGATTGTATTTCTATAATAATTTATTACCATGGAATATCACTGGGGCCAAGAACACAGCAGGATCAAAAGAAAAAAAAATAATAACAAAAAACAGCATAAGCTGCTATATGGATAACAAGAACATCCGCAATTATATTAGATTAAACAAAAATTCATAAGGGATATAAACCTTCATGCTTCAGAGCATAAGCTAATCACTAACTGATGGGAATTAAGAAACTTCTGTTATGGAGAGGTTAATCCCTAATTGCTCACTACAGTATTTCTTGCAACATCATCTGAAGCAAATAGCACTGGCACGGGATACTAGACAAAACAGACAATTAGTCTGATGTTATATTGTAATGTCTATCTTGCTGTCTTGTGACTGTAATGCACAAAATGTAAATCCATATTTAGCCTTGTTTCCTAAAGGAAGGAAACTTATGATCACAGTATCTGCTGTCTGCTATACCCACCTAATAAATTTTGAATCCATTAGCCAGTTTCAACAACATTTGTCACAGGAGTTGAACCTTGGAAGATAATAAAACTCCAGCACAATTTGCTGAATGAAGGAAGGCTCAGATTAGTGTCCCACTGCCAGAAAATTCTCAGGAAAACCTCAACATCAAACTGATTTCTTGACTGATGACCATGCATCCTGGCTGGCTGACCAGCGTGTACACCACTCCAAAGAAGCTTGTTTGTTGTGGTGTGCTTCACTGCCAGTACTCAGGAAACAGGAGTGATAGGACAGTAAGGGAGGAGCAGGTAGAGATTAAAGACACAGAGAAGATGTGATTTCATTTATTTTATTTTTTTATTTTTTTTTTTTGCTCATTGAACAACTCATTTGAATGTTCAAGGAGAAAAAAATATTCCTAGATCCTAAAGATGACATAGGACAGTTCTGAATGAGTCAGTACACCCTCAACCTTCCCCACGTCTTGTGCTCTACCTTATTCCCTTTTATTCTGCATCAAAAAAGGGAGACCCACTGTGACACTGTCACTTTTATATATTAACAAAATATTATGTCTTGCCTTCTTTCTTTGTATAAAAGAAATATGTCATGAATCTCAGCATACGGCAGGTAAAAAGTTAATACACAAGAGTTTGCTTTGTTTTGCTTCATTCTTCAAAGCTGGACAATTAAACAGGGTCAGATTCCTGTAGTCAGAAAGGAAGATATGAGAGCCAGTAGTAGTATGGCCTGATTTAAAATAGCTTGAGGGCTCTTCTAACTTGCAGCATTTTTATGAGACCAGTGAAAGACTGTCTTTCTACTCTGTTATTCATCTTGTATATGTCCATCCCAGAGGGTTGACATGGCATTTGTGGGAATCAGCTGTGCTGACTTCATACAAGTAAAGAATTCTCTCTGCTGGGAGCACTCTCCGCTTGCAGATGAAATGCATTCACTGTACCACAGAGCAGTACAAACTGATTACAGCTGAACCAAGACCTTAACTGACACTCATTATTATGGTATGTCTACACTGTAAGAAGATGTGTGATTGCAACATGTATCAGCATATTCACACTACCTTTAATTTAGACAGTGAAGATAGCCTGACATGGAACATCAGGCTGAGTTTTATGAATCTGTTGAGTTCCTTTGTTCTTATACAGTTCTTTGTTTTATATGTGCATATATGAACACATGTACGTGTGTAAATATGTACAGAGAAAGGTATATATATATATTTCAGTATATACTTAGGGTGGACCAATAGTAGCAAATTAAATCATATTGGTGCATAAGCAATAGATTCAGTTGTCCGTTCTGGTAGGTTACTGGAATGGTTCCCGATAGTGTTGACCTGAGGTACATGACTTGTCCAATAATTTCTGAGACTTGTACAGGAGACAATTTGGGTCAAGAAATGTAGCTAGTAGGCAGCACAGATGTTCTTAATTTCTCCTCCCTGATCCCAGTGTTTCCTTTGTTTTGGAGGTTAATACAGTACAGGCACAGTCAATATGTGGTAATTGGCCTAAGAGTATCAGGAAAAGCTCCAACACCATTTTACAGGTATGGATACAATCAACAACCCTTGGATGGTCATGGTCCCCCCAAAAAACAAACAGCCACTCTTGATACACCTAAAACATAACTGTTTTAATCACTAAGCAAGCAGATTCTTGACTACATGAGGCAATGGTGAAAATTACATTGTTCTGTTCTCCACATGCAAAGGATTGTCTTATTAGTATAACCCATTTGCCTTACATCCTGGTTGCCAAATCACCCTTCTCTGATTTGTCTCTGTGGCAGATGAATTGCTAGCAAGAAAGAAGGAGGAAGGAATTGATTTGGGAATTAAATAATAGATTCCTATTTATATATTAATTTTGCAGTAAAGGGAATTTAGCAGTATTCCTTCAAGATCACTGAAAGTTGTCCTTACTTTTCGCTGAATAGCTAAGTTAGCAGTCTTCAGACAGGAGAAACAATACTCTTTCCAACAGTCAGAAACAAATAATAATAATAATAATAAAAGAAAAAAAAAGAACTTTAATAGAAACATGTGCACAGAGGCGAGCAAGTAACCAAGGAACATATGTATAAATTTTAAAGCATATGGGCTTCTCATTTTCCTAGTAATTAATATAATCATGTGAGTGCATTTATGTTCTCTTTTTTTCCTTCAATAAACTGTATATAGGAGGCTGTTGGGGACATAATTAACACTTGCTGCTGTTATGCATTATAACGGACACTTGAAAGACATGTATTGGTAATTGGATACATTAAATACCAGAAAGTGATAATGGAGCAGTAGATTCTGAACAATAACATTATTAAAGAACAAATAATAGTTACTTCAAAGTACAAACCACCTACCCAAACTTTAGAAGTAAGGAAACACCAAATTATAGAAGATAAATTGACTCAAGGTTTCCTTTGCAAACCACATATCTCATTATCTTCTTTTGATGATATGTTTTATATGGATACTGAAAACTGACTACTGTTTCTAGAGGATTTATGAGCAGTCTCTATTCTGCAATATTTTACTCTGTGCAAATATTTCATCTAAATATAGAAAAAGCAGCAAAAATATTTTGAATCACCTTTACTTTAGATTAATTCATGATGTGAAAAATTTCTTGTAATAATGATTAAATACAATATATATATATATGTAAAGACATTTTTATGTATATAATGAAGAAAAAATAAATAAATAAATAAATAAAAACATTTAAACTGACCAAGAGGTGGGTAAGAAATGTTAAAGCTTTTAGTCTGAAAAATGTTCCTTTAAGGAAATAGTTTAGATAAAAATCAACTGAAAATAATCCCTAGTTTAGGATTTTTTTTGTAGCTTGAAATATACAACTTTTAAAGAAGCATAGATTTTGAGTTGAAATCAAAATTTTGTCTTAGTTAATGTTTAGGTATTTGCATTGTGAAATCTACCTGTTTGAAAATTTGAGTTTTATTCTCTGCTTTCTACCCTCCTCCCTCTACCTCCACATCATGTAAAATAATGGAAATGGGACTTGCATTTTCCACACAATGTTTTCTGGGTTTGCTTTCTCTTGTTAAATGTAATTTGCAAGTCTGTCTTGAGACTAGTAAAAGTTTGGACTATCAGAATAAAAAATAAGATTGAATATTTCTGATATGGTTACTTCTGACTATTGGAAACATCTGAGAGTATGAGACAACCACTAAATGAAGGAGTTTTGGACTGGCCAGGTTATAACATAATTGTACATAAGAGGATTTCTCATTCTTTATCTGAAGTGTTTGGTATTGGCTTTCTGTCAGAAATATAATGTCAGACTACCTGGACAACATTTGCTGTACTATAGTAATTCCCATGACCCTGTATTATCCTCCAAAGTTCACAAATTCCACGTACACATGCATTTCTGGTAAAAATTATGAAAATAAACTTTAAAATACCTTATTTTGTTTTCTAATAATAGAACTGAAAGGTGCTAGTTACAACAGCATTTCTGATCATTCTGTAGAGTGTTTTTGGTTTGTTTGTTTTGTATGTGTGTGTGTTTGTTTGTGGTTTTTTTTTTGGGGGGGGGCAGGATGGCAGAATATGCTGCATAAGGTTTTAGGCAGTGTATTTTCTGATATCAGGGTGCAGGGTTTTAATCACTGCGGGTCTTTGATCATGGATTGCAAACATGAATTTAGATGTTACTTTGATGCAATAACATCCATTTCTGTTCAAAAGTGTTTCTTTTGTCTTCCATAACCCTACTACTCCCACTTTGTCAAAGATTGAGGGACATAATTTTTACTTATCTGGTGGTGGTTATTATGATGGTTTGGTGAAAATGAAAAAAAAAAATGGAAGACTACTAACATCAAGTTCATTGAAAATATTCAGAACTACAATGCTAATATTTGCATCTCCAAATTCAGTATTTATAGGCTCAGAATATTCTCCAATATTTGCTTAAAACTGGCTATTATCACATGCATTCTGCCTTAAATTCACTTCATAGAATATTCACAAAAGGCAAACACAAAAGGAGTAAAAAAGCTACTGAGGAGAATTCAATTATTTTACTTGAGTGCATACCCAGAGAAAGTGCTCATTCAATATTGGCACCCATTACCATATCAGCAAAATCAAATCATATTTAAGCAGCATCATTAAAACATCATCATTTTTACCTTGCCAATTTATAATTGTAATTCTCTTGGCTAGGTTGGGTCAGTGGTCTACATGGGCTGACTGCTATTCAGGAGCAAACAAGATTCACTATTGCATCTTTCTTAATGAAAATGCAAAAATGATGCACAGATGTTCTCAATACAGGGATCAGAAACCACGGCATGGGAGGTGGAGTGTGCCTGCTCTAGTGTTGAGAGATGGAAAGGAGAATGTTAGTCATTGTTAGATGGCAGTATGGGTACCTTTTCCTTCTCTGGGAAAACAGGAGTTAGAGTATGGAAAGGCTTGATATCTCTGGTGTAGCTCATGAGAAGGACCCAAACCTACCTTAAAAATTGGGAGGAAATATCATGGGGAGAGCATAACTGTTTTTTCTGGAAATAGGTTGCAACTGGAACTAGCAATAATCCAGTGAGGTTCTTGAGTTGTTTTAGAACTTACAGTCTATAAAGCTGGACTGGTGAAATACAAAGAAAGATCTCTGTATGAACTTGTTAAACCCACAAACTCTGAAACTCAGTCACTCTACAGAACTACCGGGGAAAAGTAGTCTTTACTGATAAGTGGAGAATAAGCAGACTCGTTGATCTACTTCTCAGAATATGAAGGAATTCTAGAAACTTTCTATAGCAAACTAGTAATTTATTAGAAGCAGGAGATTATATCTTCACAAACTTCCCAACACTCTAAATACATGTTTCTCTCTCTGAAGATCTCTTTTGTGACTCCACAGTTGCCCTAGGGATGAACAATAAAGCATCTCTTCTCCATTCAGTGTGCTACTCTTAGTGCTTTTGAATCTAGCCCATGCAGAGAAAATGGCCTTTTGCCTTCTCTAACTTTCTGAAGTTCATCAACTGACTGTTGCAGCATAATAGGTCCCCCTGCAAAGAAAGGTGCTAGAGAATTTGTGACTGTAAAGATGGAACCTCTAGACAGTCATTCAAACAGGCTTGCTAAAGACCGTGTCTTTCACTTTACTAGCAAATTACCTGGCATCCCAAGGGGCTCAATTTAACAACAGTGATCATCAAGCCAGTTTATTGCTACCTTCTCTCTGGAAGTTAAAAAAGCTCTTTCCTCTTTTCTTCTGTGAAACTCTTTAGCTTCAGAGTGTCTGGTTTAAAAAGCTCAGCTCAACGTGGAATTAGCTATAGATGTATTTCTCTATTCCTCTCCTCTCTGCCTCCCCCCCGACCTTATTAAGGGACTAGAAACTATCCAGGATTAACCACTGTCTCTCCACAAATAAAAATTACAGGAGAAAACTGAGTAATTATTTGGCAACATGCTAGTTGTCTTATATATATTTGCTTATCTTTTGTGCAGAATTCTGCCTATGTGTACACAGGAATTTCAACCTTATGGCCCATAAAGGTTGCATTTGAAAAGCTAAAATAATTCTGCCATAATTAAGAAATTGAAATAAAAATAAACTGTATCCAACATCAGTAAAGACACAGTAGGTGGGCTAGAACACTAGCTACTTCTATCATTTTCTTGTGAGTATGATAAATCCTCTAATCTTTTAGGCTTATGGGACTATTAATACCCATTTCAGTCAAACCAATCTCTCTTCTAGTTACTTTTAACATCACCAAAGTTCACTAGATTTTCACTTGTGCACTGTATCAAGTGTCACCTTGTCACATTATCCTTATATCGTTTATATAAAATAAATAAATAAATAAATAAAAACCCATGAGGAACCCTAGGGTATATGAAATTCAGCAGAGTAGCATGCATACAATATACACCTATGATTGGAAACAGTAGCTGCCTTATTTTTCTGGCAGAATCAACTCAATAACACAAAAGTAGCACATTCCCAGATGTAAGGATAAGAGACGTTCCTCCAGGCTATGGATTATAGCTCATGTATTTGGGTTACATTAGCATTTCACACTATAGAGACTTGATTCAGCCATAACTTCCACCAGTGTAACAGAGGATGAAGGGTTTGAAGGTACAAAAAGTTTACCCAACATGGCCTGCACCACTTTCTCATTAGTTTGGTACAGAGGGAAGTACCACAAATACACAAAAGCAAGGCACAGATGAAAGGAGTACAGCCCACAGGTATATTTAAATATATGCCTTCAGTATGGATCCTGTCTCCTCTCCTTTACCTCTAGGTTAGGAAATAATGTTATTAAATGAGCACATCTTCATTTATATCCCACATTGCTGATCCCCAGAGCAGGCTCCTAAATCCTTGAAACAGGGGAGTATGTTTCTCAGGAATGTATTTCTTTTCTCTAGTGTAGCAAACCATGCATATTTCACTCTACAGCAATAGATGGTCATGTCTTTGTTTCCCTTATGTATCTTTCCATTCCTTTTTCACAACTGAATCAGTCTGATCTTTCTTTGCATTAGAGGGGGCAATGCCTGACAGTGAAGTTATGTGGCAGCGACTACATTCTTCACTCCATATACTAATGATGTACCCTGAAAAGACTCATGGGGAAAATGAGATCACTGCTTCCCCCCTTCTCCTCTCCAAATCTCACTTTTAAAATCTGCACCTGGATTTATTTTGACAGCGTAACACCATTGTTAGATCCTATCCATCAGGTACTGGTACTGTGAGATGTTGATTATTACATTTGGGACTGCTTCTTTTCCTCTTCTTCTTGCAGGAGGAGGAAAGCTTATGTGTAGATGAACTCAAGAAGTAGTAATTAACTGTTACATAAACCTAATTTCAGCACTAGAAAACATAATAGCAATCTTTATATTAATTTCCCTGTTTTCAGATTGCAGAGATGTGTTTGGAGGGTGTGCATTTACTGAGGGGTAGTGCAGACAGTCTGCCCTAAGGCCAAGGATGATGGGAGCCAAGAAGGCTATAGCTCTTGGGAGTGCAGTATAGTAGGTCTGTCCTGAGGATGCTCAAAGTTGTGGATCCTTAGCCCTGGGGCAGATAATTTTGGCAAGTGTGCCCTGAAGCCAAAGACCCTGAAAGGTGATACTAGCAGTGAAGCTGACAAGTTACATCAAATTCAATGAGCAGTTGCACAGTCTCAAGGACTTTTGATTCATCAGAAACTTGAAAAAGAAACACCTTGGATTTACATATACATTAAAAAATAATAATAATAATAAAAAAATGACTTTTTCTTTTTTTTTTTTCTTTTTTTTTCTTTTTTTTTTTTTTGAGACTCAGAAATCCTTTTTATGCCTGTGTGAACCTGGATCTGCTTAATAGATTTTAATACTGATAACATCTCCTACTTTTCTGATTTCTAGATTAAATTTTTGTTTTATTCATCTTTTTCTCACCATTCTTTCCTTGATGTTTTTTTTTTTCCCATTGTTGGTTTCTTCTGGACTCTACAGCCTCCTTGTTAATGAGTACTACAAATACCATAAACTTGCACTGTGTCAAGGACATGGAGGTTTTCAAGGCCAGGAAGGATGAGGCCCTGAGCAACCTGATCTAGTGAGTGGCATCCCTGCTTATGGCAGGGTGGTTGGAGTTAAATGATCTTCGAGGTCTCTTCCAACCCAAGCCATTCTATGATTCTGTGACTTTAGTAATTTAAGCATAATGAAATAATTACCTTTCTAAATCCTGCGTACACCTTGAAATTAGTACACTTTAGAATGATATTGTAATATCATTATGTTAAATATGTTAAATATATGATGTCTTGTATCATCATATATTTAACTCATACACTTTATAGTTCACTACAACTCCTGATTTCTATGTTACTCTTCTTCAGTTCCCTCACACTTTTTAGTATTTGTATCTTTTTATTTTTCTTTCTTCAATATACTTCTTTGCTGTTACCTTTCACAAATTTCATCTTATTGATTTCAGTCTAGTTCTCTAATACATCATGATCTCTCTGAGTTATTGTTCTGTGAATCAACCCCTCCCAGCTCCATATTCTTCAACATTTCTTAAGTAAGTTTATTTACTATTCTATCATTTCTGTCTGTAATGAAAATAATAAAAAATACTTGATCTAGAATAGCCATATATGAGGCCAATTTGAAATATCCTTGGAGTAAGGCAGAAGATTAGTGATAACTCTGCTCGGAGTATTTTAGTATTGTTTTTAACCAGTTATGCCTTAGCTGCATTTGAGCAAGACCTTGTTTTCCAAATTTACTTGTAAGAATGTCCCATGCTTCCACATTAGAAGCCTTACATAAGTCAGGTTATCAACCATCTCTAGTGCTTATTCCATATCTGTTTGGCCAGTTAACACGTCAAGTAGGAAATTAGACTGGCTTGGCATGTTTTGTCAAATCCTGATAAATCCATATTGCTCTTTTCTCAGCACCTTTTTATCTATCAGCTGAATAATAACAGACTAACAGTTTTATCCTATTTTGGGGGGTATCAAAATGAGGTCAAAAGTCCTTGGGATCTCCTTTCTCCCATTCCAAATATGAGTATTTTACTGTTTGCATTTTTCCTCTGCTTTGCATCATTTATATATTTTTTTTCATAGATTTGTGGAAATAATTGCTGGTTCTAATATTTTAATCTGATTGAGGGTATCTTTCATCAATAGAAACCCAAAATATTCAAATAACTCTGACCCATTTTGGCCTTTTTCCCCACTCTACTATAACTTAATCACATGTAGTTTATTTTCATAATTATTTAAAATGTAGGTGAAAACCAAAACAAACCAACCAACCAACAAAACAAACAAACAAACAAAACACACAAAAAACACAACCAACCCAACAACCTCTGAACATTTCATTTTTTTCTGTATTCTGTACTGCTTATTACTATCTACACATTCTAAAACAAACCTCTCTTCCTAACACAAGGATTTTTGGAAAATATAGCTATAACTAAATGGTTAGTCAATAAACTAGATTGGGAAACAGCATTGGAATTCAGTCATCTTTGCTGCTGAAATGTTATAATGCTCATGGTTTTGGCCAGATCCTACTAGCCAGACAATTTCTGAGGCCTGTTCAGGAGTAAGTACAGGTCAGGGACCATTCCCAAATGGCTGTGCAGATGTGACCACGTTGTGCTGGAGGGTAAGAGAGTTTAATAGCATGGATGTGACTGGCCTGTGCCAATTGGCCTCAATGTTAGAGAATGATCTCTGGCACTGTTCAGTTTATTAGTACAGATCTAGTCTTTATCTCCTGATATTTTCCTTATCCATCAGATGTTAAATTAGTTCAAGTTCCTCGCTCCCACCAGACCTTACATTTAGCTATCACTGTTATGTGGTTAATAAATTGCCATCAACACGTTCTCTGGATTTGATGTTTTGTAGGAGTCACATGTGTCTTTTATCTTTATCCATGGATATTTAATAATTCCATGTCACTCTTGATTTTGTGTTTAGATTTAATACATTTTTGTCTTGATATATAAGGCAATACCTTCTCCATTTTTATTTTCTGTAGTTCCAGGGCAAACAGTTCTCTTCTCCATCTGTCTACTTTTTACTTCAAGACAGACGATAAGAATTCCAGTAGTTTTCCTTAGTGATTTGATGAGCTGGGGATACATCCTCCAATAAAAGATTCACTATTCATTTTTTTAAAGATTTTTTTTCCTTTCAAAAAGCAAGATAAATGGGATTCTGAGAAAATTACTTACTTTTTGGATTTGATATTTGATCCTTTATTGCTTTTGAAAAATGACAGATATGAGAAATCAGCATTTTTACCCATTTAATCATTGTATGTAACTGTTTATTAGAATTAATACAGTATTTATCTCCGTGTCTTTTTCAGATATATTAAGTATTTTGCTTTGCTGGTTTGGAGGCCCCTCTGAATATTTATGGGGATCTGCACAGGTACAACAGCCTACTTTAGCACAGCATTTTGAAGGAAGGAGGCCTTGGACCATTTCATCAGATTTAAAAATAAGTGATGTAGTGTAAATGCATGCTCTGGAGCCACTAATTAGCAGGAAAAAAATAAATAAATAAATAAATCAGAATGATATGGAGGGGAAAAATTACAGCAAAATATACCGAAAAAAAAAAATCCAAGAGTATATTTTTTCCCACATCCTTACACACACTGGAATTTACACACACTGGAATATATATGGTAGAAGAAGAGAAAAAACCCCAGGCCCTCTGTAACTGCTGAGCCATTTGGTTTTCACAACATCATAGATAATTACAATTATCCTTCTCTTAGGGACTTTGGAGCTGCCAATTTTCTGCAATTGAAAATAAATAAATAATTCAGAACAGATGTTGACTACTCATCCCACTTTAGTAGAAACCTTTAGGCAGGCATGTCAGCATTAACTTAAAAACAATGATAGAAGTTGAAAATATTTCTTCTTTTTCCCCTTTTCTGTTTTCCTCTTTTTGTGATATGTTCTAATAGTCAGGCAAGTTTTCAAGTTTGTTGTAGGGTTATTTAGTCCAATGGAAGGAAAAAACAACAGTAACAACAACAACAAAAAAGAGGTGCTCATCAATTCCATTTGGATTAGAAATGTAAGGCAAGAACTTGCTTTGTAGCCAGGAGAAATAGCAAGTGCCTGTGGGTGGCACTGTAGGTACTTTGACTTGTAGGTCATTAATTATTAACACTAGCAAGCAGTGACAGCTCTGCTCCTGGCACATCTGTACAGTGGAGGTTCTTCAGCCTCTAATATAAAGTGTAATATAGCTGTGACACTCATTGGAAATAAGACTCACACAAGCTAAAATCATTTTGCTCATTTATTTTGGATAGCAAAGGTTATCAATGGATCTAATTGACTATTGCCTGTGATATTTGCAACTGTATCTTGCTTCTGCAGTGATGCTTGTGTTTGTTTAAGTCAAGACAAATATTCATTCAGTTCTAAATTGTGCTTGCTTCCAACAAGAAGTAAGCCTCAGCATTGTGATATATCACTTATCTTTACCTGATAAGTGATACATCTTTACCTCTCCTCTCCTCTCCTCTCCTCTCCTCTCCTCTCCTCTCCTCTCCTCTCCTCTCCTCTCCTCTCCTCTCCTCTCCTCTCCTCTCCTCTCCTCTCCTCTCCTCTCCTCTCCTCTCCTCTCCTCTCCTCTCCTCTCCTCTCCTCTCCTCTCCTCTCCTCTCCTCTCCTCTCCTCTCCTCTCCTCTCCTCTCCTCCCTTCCCCTCTCCTCCCTTCCCCTTCTCTTTTCTCCCCTTCCTCCCTCCCCTCCTGTTCCTCCCCACCCCACCCTGTTCCATTCCTCCTCTTGTATTCCAGGCAGACTGTGCTTTCTCCTCCACATGTGCAATTTTCACACAGTAATATCTTCTTTCCACTCAGTGTTGCAACGTCAAAAAAATAAATAAATGAAAATTATTTCTTAGGCTTCTGATAGCAACTTTTTTGTCCAAATGCTTTTTGAACTCCAGAAGGCTCAGTGCTGTGGCTCCTTCTCTAGGGAGCCTGTTCCAGTGCTCAATCGCTCTCTCATTGAGGGTGACACTTTTCATAATACCCAACCTAAACTTCCCCTGATGCAGCTTCGTACCATTTCCTCTGGACCAAAAAAAACAGTACCAAAAGCTTTGCTGAAAGATTTCCCTTGGTTAGATAGGTAGGTAAACTTGTCATAAAAGGAAATTAAGTTCATTAAACAGGACTTTCCCCTTGAGACCTAATGCTGGCTGTGACCAGTGACTGTTTTGACTGTTTTGTCTTTCAAGATTTTTTCAATAACTCAGATTAATTTCCTCCATAATTTTATCTCCGTCTGTCTGTCTATCTATCTATCTATTTAAGAGAACTTTGCAGAGCTAGAAAAGTAGGATCTTTTCTTTTTAGACAGACTTTAAAATGTGTCAGTTCTAGTAGATATTACAATTAGGAATTTTAAGTATTATTACCTTTTTAGATGTTAATGTAACATCCTTGTAACTTTTGAAGCTAAAGCCAGACTACTGCTTGTAAGGTTACTGATACTGAAAATATGAGGTTGTTGTCCTACAGACCCGCAGTTCCTTGGTTCACATGGCAATTCTACTGCTGGATGATTGAGATTTTGTTCTGAATAATACATATATCATGTATCCTTCAGTTGTGATGTGGCATTAATTAAGGTGTGACAGTTTGCTACATGCTCTTAGGGGCTACATCTATACCAGCAAACTAAACAGTGCTTAATAACATTTCTGAGCTTTCTAATGCATTCATCAATGTTACCTACACTTCAACTATTAAATTGTTAGAGTGATTTTTATCATTCTTTAGATTTGTCGTAATTAGCAATTTCCCATACAGCCCTTGGGAACTTCTAGGCACCATTCCCAACAGGCATTTTGCTTGTGCCCATCCTGTTTTCAGTGGTTATGATAGATGTAGTCTTGTCCCTGCCAACTGGCCCCAGTGCCCAGAAATGTTCTCAAGAACATTTTATTTATATAGACGTATCCATAGGGAATCCAGTCTCAGAAATTTGTTTGAGATATTTCTTCATGTGAGATAAAAACAGCCCTTCCTCCTTCTGTTTCTTTTTCCCCTCAGTCCTATCCTTTAGTTGATATAGGAGAGGAAGCATGACTTTAAGAGAAACTTTGAATTCATTAAATGAGTGCAAGTTTCACTATTTGAATATCTGTTTTTAGTTTAAATTAAACATCATAGTTCTGACAGACAAAGACAGATTATGTAAACTGCCTATGAATTTCCTTATTATTATTATTATTATTATTATTATTATTATTATTATTATTATTATTATTATTATTAATTAATATTATTATTATATTATTATTATATTATTATATTATTATTAGTATTAATAATATTAATGTTAATAATAATAATAATAATAATAATAATAATAATAATAATAATAAACAATAATAATAACAATAATAATAAATAAATCCCAAAGCATCCTATCTACAATGGAAAATATTATTAGCAAATATTCCTGAAGTATTTTATGTGAGTAGATCAGAATGAGTCCTGTGTCTTCTGATGAGTCCTCTGATCACCTTTTCAGTCCAATTGCATCTCCATTCTATCTGCTTTTTTGCCAGTAGCAGATTTGCCAATATTCTATGGGTTAGTCCTTTTGGGGTGTGTAATAATGTAGGGAATAGAAGAAAATGGCACACTCTCTGCCCTGTGTAATTCAGACACCATGACTGGGTGAGAAGTGTTGTAAAACAACCTAATGTATTGACATAGTTGTACAAGCAAAAAGATCCTTTTTGCTTGCAGCTATTTTTATTATAAATTGCAGGTGACTTAAAATTGGAATTAGATTTAAACTTTGATCTAAACACAAGAAAGTATTAAAAATTGTGTTTAAATGCTTTTATCTAGTCCTTAAAGAAATCCAAATATGTGCAGAAGGTCGAGAGATTAGACCATAGACTTTGCTTGTGCTAGGAAAGTAATGCATACTGACAGTGTATGTTAGAACAGTACTGCTGATACACTATGTTTGCTGTCAGTGATTAACAACAAGCAAGAAGCATTGCATATGACTTCCTCCTTGTCTTCTCTCTCACGTTTGAAAGCACATCGACAACACCTGCTTCTTCTGTCCAAGATGCTTATGACCTTGAGTCTTAGTCCTCCCTTCAAACTCATCAAGCCTATATCCATAAGGAACATTTATATTTATTAACTTGGATACTTTATTAAATTAGGTAGTACAATACTTTCCTTTGCAACATTAACAACATTTTGCATACATTTTGAGGATAAGTCATTTTTTTGTAGTTATAAATTACCTTCAGACTTTTGGCAAACAAAAATCACCAACATGCAGAATGCAATGATGGTGAAATGTGCCCTCTGGTATTTGGAAGTGTGCCCTCCAGTGTGTTGACTTACATTACTCTGGATACACACTGGAATGATTGTACAGCTAATGCTATTTAAAAGGTCAATATTTATCACACTGTGCAATGTTCCCACTCTCTTAAATACTTGTATAGCCCATACTGTGACAGGACATGAGCCTTTTCAAGCTTTGCTGTAATTATCCTCAGAACACCCAATGGGATAAGAACAAGCTTCTACCCCATTTCCACACATCAGAAGACAGGAAACTAGCTCAGATTGTTAAGGACGGTTCTGCAGCAAGGTATGTTTGTATGGAGGGTGCCCTTCACAATGCTCATGTGCTTTCTTCACTATATCTCTCAGATCTTACCTCCCTATCAGCACACTGTCTCCAGACCTTTCATCATTCCTGATACCCAGTGAACTTGCCTCAAATCCCCTAACTGGATTGCTCCTATCTGGAGCAATAGCTAATAATATCAGGGTATATTTACCTCCATGCTCCTTCTAAATGATACATATAATATCTTTTATACATGATCGCTAAATATTCTTTCTGTGTAAATATCCTTCATGACCTACACATCTGGCTTTTGTTTTTACAAAAACAAAAGTATGAGGGAGCAAGAGGAATAACTCACACTCACACCTCATCTGGACATACAGATGGGACTCCAGCCAAGGCATGCACTAAGACCTGGCAGCTAGAAGCACTGTTACCATCTACAGCCAGAATGCGCCCCTCACATCAAGATTGTCCTCCAGTCATTCAAATTTAATAATCACTGTACTCACAGACAAAAAGGCTTATGATTATTTATTAATTTTATGAGGAAACAGAAGGTGTACTGGGGAATGACTTGTGCTGTGTCTCCAAGAGCTGGAAAAGGCAATTCCAATTACAATTGTGTAATATACTAAATAACTTTTAGAGTGTAAAATCTTTTATCCAAATTTAAACAAAAATTTAGATGGAGAAAATGAATTAATTTAATTTTTATCCTCCACTTTCTGATAAAATGTACAGATTAAGTCACAAAGATGTGATGTCTTGGTCTAATATCTCAATATTATGTTTCTTTAACTTAAAGATAATAGTATCCGACTTCTTTGTCTTCAGAATATGTATTGGTGTCATCAGTTCATTTTAAGGAGATATATTACTATTACAATGTCAGAAGACATTCTGGGAACACCCTAGCGAGGATTTTTATTAAATCTGATATTCTGAGAGTGGTACAATATATTTAAAGAATTATGTAATTATAATTAATAATAATAATAATGACATAGGAGAGTGATCTGAACAGCCATAGACCCATTAATTTGGATGCCACTTTGTTCAGGAGTTAGATCATATTTTAAAAGAAGGAATAATTAAATACATGGAAGTAAATGGCAAATGAGATAAAACGTGACACGAGTTCACCAAAGATAGATCATGTTATCTTCAGCAGATATTTCTCTTCAATAAGTTAATTGATTTTCTAGATAAAGGGAAGGCAACAGGTGTAATCTAACTGGACCTCAGTAAATTGTTTGACATGTTTTCATACGGGAAGTCATTGGTTAAACTGCAAAAGGTATAGATTATTATAAGAATTAGATGCTGGATAAACAGTAAACAAATGGAACAACGTAAGAAGGTAGTGAAAAATTATTATTGACTTTAACAGGTTGAGGATAACTTAAAAGTAAAGTCAAGTATTATTCTTTTTATTATTTTCCAGAAGTAATGCTTAAGAAACTGATCATAGTATCTTCATTACCAAACTTGACATAAGACTATTTGTAATGAAAAATATTAGAAGCCATTGTTGGTAAGAGGAGCTTGAAGACTGTATTAAAAAGAATGAGAAATAACTGTACATTTGTACAAAGTGCCAGATAATGCATTCAAAGTTAAACTCAAATTGTTTCTTCTAGCCCTTTCTAAGAAAGGAAGAATATGGTGTCTATCATCAATTAGAAAAGGAGGAGGAAACAAAACACTTTGGATTTCTGGTCAGTCACAGAAAAAGCACAGAGTAAATAAAAATTGCCATACAATATATCAGGACAGGTATATCTAGGAAAGAAAAGAAAAATTTGATGTCAGTTACTGAAGGACAGCTTAGTGTTCATCGAGAACACTGTTCAAATTTTTAGTCAGTTGTCCTGAAGAAACAGACGGTGAAACTGAAACAGAGAAGAAAACTGTTACTGACTAGATTAAAGAACTGCTCAGCAACAACTAACACATCAGTGTGTTATCAGCATTATTCTTGTCCTAAATCCAGAATACAGCACTATACTAGCTACTAGGAAGAAAGTTAACTCTATTTCAGCCAAAACCAGGACAGCTTGTAATTTATATTCCAATAGCCTCAGGGATCTCAGTCACATACCAGTGTTCTGTCCTGCACAATAGAGAAAGTGAAGGTTTGTTTCCTTACAATCACCTTTGTCCAAAAAAAAAAAAAATGTACGGCATTTCAGATTAGCTAAATTTCTGTATTGCAGATGTTGTCTTATACAATGTTTCTTATGAAGTGATTTTCATAACAGAAGAAAGATGTACATTGCCATCTTCAAAAAAGTGCTAAAAGGACAATCTGTGGAATTAACAGCCATTCGACATCATTTTGGTTCTTGGGAAAATCATTGAGCAAGCCCTCTTGTAGCGCATTTCTAGTCAGATGAAGGAGAAGTTGACTGAGAACAGTCAGCATGGATTTAACAAGGGTAAAAAATGCCTAACAAACCTGAGTCTTTTAAAATAAAATATATGACTGGATTTGAGGACACACTGAGAAAAGTAAATAGCATTAGTCTTGATTTTTGCAATGCTTTAAATACTGTCTCTCACGATATTCTTATATTCAAATTAGGACATTACAGTCTGGATGGGTAGACAAACAGATGGGTAAAAACTTGTTTGATGGCTGGATCCTGAGGGCTGATAGGTTTTACTCTATTTTGTGGCTGATAGCAAGTGAAATATCTTGGGTTCTCTCCTGGGTCCAGTTATGGACTTCATCAGTGACTTGGAGGAGTGCTTGTTTATCAAATCTGCAGATGACACCAACTCTGGGGAGAACAGAGAATATGCTTGAGGGCTAGGCTGCCATCACATGGAGAACTGGATCAACTTGATGAAACTCAATAAGAAAACATGCAAAGTCCAGTGTCTGGAAAGGAATAATACTTTGCAACCATTCAGGCTGGGGAGTAGCTCTGAAGAAAACGCATTGTGAAGATGGGTGAGCAGGTATTGGTATATGAAAGCACTGCACCCTGGCAGTGACAAGGGCCACCAGCACCCCGGACTGCATGAACAGGGAGACAGGAGATTGGATTAACAATTGATGAAATTGTTAAACAGAAGCTTTAGCACACCCACTGGTTAACCATAAATCAAGAAGCCCTGTCCTGTATGTTCAAAACTCAGATACACCTACATTAAATAAGACACTATCAATTCAAAAACAAGTGTTTTGCACAAAGTCAGAAAGGATGTAAATCACTTTGTAGCCTATAGGTAAAAAATGAATCAAGGCCAATGGAATAGGCTCATTGCTTTATTTCTAAACATCAGCAGCTTTTTAAAAATAAAATAATAAAAAACAAACTTCAGGAACTACTTAATAGAGTAGTAGGTTTCCCCAACCATTTTTCTAACCAACCAGACTGATTTTGTTCCATTTTTTCATTAAACAGATTGCTTCAGACTGTGTGTTCCTTTGCCAATTTCTAGCCTGCAGTGAATTTTAATGGCTGAGTCATAAACCCCTCCAAAAATGGGATTTGTAATGGAAATTCTGAGGGACCCTTAACTAGAGTAAGTGCTGTGTTATGCTGCAATAATAGTAAACAATAATAGTAATATTAATAAAAATAACACAGTTTTATGTGAACCCATAAAAGGCCATTTATATGATCACTGTACAAATATTTAAGATTCCAAAATACTGCATTTTTCACAATTATGATGATGTTACCAACTTTATAAACTCTTTCTTTTGGATTGCAATGTGTTGCATGCTTTCAACTCTTAAGACAGGTTCCATTAAGACCATGCATTGACAGGCCTCTTGTCTTGAGACTACTGATAAGCTAAAAAGATTTTTTAAGTAAAACTTTTTTGACATCACTACTATGAATATTTTTAACATATACATCTTAATAAGGAACTAAAAAGTTCAGAGTTTTAGGATGTATGAAAAATCCCCAAATACAAATCAACGGTAGCAACCTATTAAATAAATTGTGAACCCAAAAAATAATCAGTTAAGATTCATTATCAAAAAGGAAATTTCTTATAAAACAGTTTCCTTGTGACCCTAGGCCATAAAAATTATTCCCTGGCTTCCCTCTGTGGAGATGTTTCAATTAGAAATCATGTTGAAATGTATGTTTACACCTTCTTATATATATTTTGGTAATGTCTGTTTAACTCTAGCTGTCACAACTTGGAAAGGATATTTTTTTTCTTTTCCAATAAGCCAGTTGGAAAAAAGAGAGGAAGATATTGAATGGTTCATAAATATATAATGTTTCCCATTTGTTATATTCTGCAATCAGAGGCAGCAGCTTTAAACTTGCATATCAATGCATAATTTCACAAACTTAAAAAATTGATCTGCCAATGTCTCCCCTCTAGCAATCTTTTAATTAAATGAACTTCACTCACCTTACTGCTAAACTCCTTAGGTTGATTTTATACTGAGATTCAATATACTTTCCTGTGAAGTTTCTTTTTTTTTTTTTTCTTTTCAAACTGTAAAGGTTGTTTATTAAACAAGTGTTTAATAATGTATGCAAGGTAACTGAACATAGATCAATGCCAATTATTTATTCACAATAAAAAACTTGGAAATAATGAAGTTCTGTATTCTTGCCAGCCAAAGCCTAGAGTGGGCCAAATTCTCAGTTCAGTAAACTAAATTGATCTTTTAATGTTGTATGAACGTGTGCTGATTTACACCAACTAGAGATCTATTTTAAGAAGTCTGAAATACATTTGTTACCCATATGTTTATACAGGAATTGAATGTTGTTGTGATGACAATGCTGCTTAACTACATTGGTTAGTTAGTGGATGGTTCAACACAGATGTCCATCATAACATCAGTAAGAAATTAAAATATTGTGGATCTGTTGCTATAAATCTACAAAAATATACATCTAACCCAGCCCACTTAACCATTCAGAATATGGAAGTGAAGGCTGAGATACAGATAACAGGAGTGGCAAGTCTACAGCTCCAAAGGGTCAGGATACAAACCCTAATAATAAATAGTATAATAAATAATACAGCAGTTGTACAAATTCAGACTTTAGAAATGCTTCAGGGGAATGCTTAAATGCAAGAACATTAGGCAAAAACAGCACAGAAAAGGTATGCAGTTCTCCCAGACTTCCGTTAGACATGACTGCAATTCCACTACAACCCCTGGACTTCAGGAACAGATACACAGGTCTGTGAAGAGAAAGAGGAGATGTGAACTATAAGTGTACACACAGGGAAATCCATTCATTGTCTGCACCCAGACTGCTACCAATCCAGTCACAGCCAGGGTATCTTAAATAAACTTATTATTGGAGACTGATCTACTGTCTTATGGTATAGCGTAGAAAGTATAGGAAAGCTAAAAACACCCTAGCTTTTCCCCACATAAACTACATGCTGCAGCCGAGTGAAGAACTGGAACTCCATCCAACTTCGTGTCTCACTAGTTTCTTGTTGTTCTCAATTTTTCACTGTCATCAGACTGGAATGTATGGAGAGCCTCAAGGGTCAAGGAAGACCATGATATTTTCTTTCTCTACTTAGGTTTTGAGGTCCTGTATAAGAAACTGTTTAACAGTTAATGCTGGAAAACAGCATCGGCAACTGCATTTCTCTCTGCTCTGTATTATAATGCTGCCTAAAGTTCCACCACCATCCAAAGGATATTTATGTTTGTAAGCATCCTGTATGCTTGTAAATTGAAACAGCAAAAGCAGAATGCACCTGCCAGTGGCTTTCAATGTTCATAGAAAATATTGCTTCATTTCTGCTTTCTCTCCCCAAAAGCCATTGCTTCTAAACCATTTGCTAAGGAATTATAACTGCTAAGGAATTATAACTGCAGCACCAGACATTACATGACAGCTGTTTGAACAGAAATACTAATTGCTTTCATATTTAATTAGCTATTGTTTAAATTAAAAATACCAACAAAACAGTCACAGCAGGCTCATTTTAACAGAAGGCTTATTGGTCCAGGCACTAGCTCAAAGAGCAGCAGGCACTGGATTCATGCACTTTCTTTAGTCCTGAGAAACTGCCAGCGCATTCCTCACTTGACAGCTGCTGGTTCATCCCACCAGACCGAACTTCTTCTTAACAGTCTTTTACCTCCTGAAAAGGCTGAAACTGAAAGATCTCATCCAAGGCAGGGAGTAGTAATCTCACCTACCCTCACAAATTAGTAATGTAGATGCTTGGAATCCCTTTATTAGCAGTGGGGAGTAACAGCCCCATTTATGTTTCTCAGGAGTGTTGTACTTTGATGTACAGGGCTTGCCTAGCTTAGAAGAAATGGTCTGTTTCCATATATGAGAGCATTTGGTCCTAGAACACTGTGACATTGTGGTGTTCTAGGGCCAAGTGTGTGGTCTGTTACAGGAAGACTGAGCAGATGATGCCCTCTGTGGACAGATAGAATGTTTGCAAGCCATGGTCCTCATGGTGGACATGAACCACCGCAATGTCTGTTGGAAGGACAGCACAGCAAGGTATAGGCAATCCAGGAGGTTCCTGGAATGTGTTGATGATAATTCTTTCTCCAAGTGACAAAGGAGCCAACAAGGAGGGGCACTGTGCTGGACAACATACTCATCAACAGGTAGGGACTGATGGGGAATGTGAAATTCAAGGGCAACCTTGGCTGCAGTGACCATGAAACAGTGCAGTTTAAGATCCTGAGGGCAGCAAGGAGGGTTCACAGCAAGCTCAGTACCGTGATCTTCAGTAGAACAGACTTTAGCCTCTTTAGGAACATGCTTGATAGAATACCATGGAACAAAGCCCTGGAGAAGAGAGGGGCCCAATAAAGCTGTCTAATATTCAAGGATCGACTCCTCCAAGCTCAGGAGCAATTCATCCCCCCAAAAAAAGGAAGTCAGGCAAGGAGGTCTGCATGGACAGAAAAGGAGCTCCTGGCCAAACTCAAACACAATAAAGAAACCTACAGAGGGTGGAAGCAAGGACAGATAGCCTGTGAGAAGTACAGAGAAATTGACCAAGAAACCAACAGTTTAGGAAAGCTAAAGACCTGATAGAATTGAATCTAGCCAAGGACACCAAGGGCAACAAGAACAGCTTCTATAGATATGCCATAATATCATAGAATTGTTTGGAAGGGACCTCTAAGGGTCATCTACTTCCAAACCCCCATGTCATGGGCAGGAGCACCTTCCACTAGAATAGGTTGCTCAAAATCCCACATATTAGTGATAGAAAGAAGATTAGTGAAAATGTGAACCCTCTCCAGAAGGAAATGGGAGACCTGGTTATGAGCATATGGAAAAGGCTGAGGTACTCAATTATTTTTTTGCCTCAGCCCTTACCAGCAAGTGCTCTAGCCACACCACCCAAGTCCCAGAATGCAAAGACAGGGACTGGCAGAATGATGAACCACCCACTGTAGGAGAAGATCAGGTTCAAGACTATCTAAGTAACCTGATGGCAGGCAAGTCCATGGGACCTGATGAGATACATTTACAGGTTCTGAGAGATGCAGAGAGATCTGGCAGATGCAGTTGTTAAGCCACTATATATAATATTTGAGAAGTCACGGCAGTTCAGTTAAGTTCCCACTGACTGGAAGAGAGGAAACAGAACCCTTATTTTTAAAAAAGGAAAAAGGAAGACCAAGGCAACTACAGACCAATCAGTCTCATGCCTGTGCCTGGCAAGATCATGGAACCTCCTTAAAACTACTCTAAGACACATGGAAGATAAGGAGGTGATTGGTGACAGCCAACATGATGTCACTATGGGCAGACTGTGCCTTCAGTGACTGGGTTACAACATTGGTGGATAAGGGAAGAGCAATGAAAATTATCTACCTGGACTTGTGCAAAGTGTTTGACACTGTATTCCGTGATATCCCTGTCTCTAAATTTGAGAGACATGGATTTGACAGATGAACCACCTGGTGGGTAAGGAACTGTCTAGATGGTCTCACTCAAAGAGTTGCAGTCAATGGCTTAATATCCAAGCATAAATCAGTAAGAGTGGTGTTCCTCATGAGTCAGTACTGGGACCAGTGCAGTCTAACATATTTCCTGGTGATTTGGACAGTGCGATTGAGTGCACCCTCAACAAATTTGCTGATGACACCAAGCTGAGTGATATGGTTGACACACTGGAAAGAAGGGATGCCATCCAGAGGGACATAGACAGGCTTGATAGATGGGCCTGTCTGAGCCTCACGAGGTTCAACAAGGCCAAATGCAAGGCCCTACATCTGGGCAGGGGCAATCCCAACTACAAATACAGCCTGGGCAGAGAATGGATTGAGGATGCATTTTCCTGATGAAAAGAACCTGGGAGTGTTGGTTGATGAGAAACTTGACATGAGCCGGAAACATTCACTTGCAGCCCAGAAAGCCAACAAGAAAGCTGCAACAAAAGAAGAGAGACCAGTAGGTTGAGGGAGGTGATTCTCCCCATCTAATCCACTCTTCTGAGACTCCAGAACGAGTACTGCCTTCAGCTCTGGGGATTCCAATATAAGAAGGACATGGGCCTAATGAATTGAGACCAGAGGAGGGCCATGAAGATGATCAAAGGGCTGGAGCATCTCTCCTATGAAGACAGGATGAGGGAGTTGGCGTTGTTCAGCCTGGAGAAGAGAAGGCTCCAGGGAGACCTTACAACAGCCTTCCAGTTCCTAAACAGGGCTTACAAGAAAAGTGGAGAGGGACTTTTTACAAGCACATGTGTTGATAGGTAAAGGGGTAATGGTTTTAAATGGGAAGAGGATAGATTTAGATTAGATATAAGAAACAAATTATTTATCTTGAGGATGGTGAGGCACTGGCACAGGCCTCAGAAAAGTTGTGGATGCCCCATTCTTGGAATTGTTCAAGGCTGGGTTGAATGGGCCTTTGAGCAACCTGGTCTGGTGGGAGGTGTCCCTGCCCATGGCAGGGGGGTTGAAACTAGATGAGCTCTTTCAACTCAAACCGTACTATGATTATTTGTTCATTTCCCATACATGGGATTGGTTTCTGGAAACAAAGCATGAAGCTAAGTTATTTGATCATGAAGATGAAGACAGGGACACTTATGAAACACAACTCATTCCTTCCTAAGGTCCAATACAGTTCTGAGAATGGCAGCCTATTTGCTCTATTCACTTTTCTCTATTCAGTTTATTAGAACAGAAAATAATGGAAAATAATAATTATGATAATACTACTAATAACAACGTGTACAAAACAAGTGGTGCACAATTCAACTGTTCACCACCCACTGGCCAATGGACTGACCTGCCTATCCCCCAGCAGCTGGTTCCCTCACCCCAGCCAACAACTCCATATAACTGTTCAGCATAATGTCAGATGGTATGGAATACCCCTTTGGCCAGTTTGGGTCAGCTGTCCTGGTTCTCTTCCCTCCCATCTCCTGCTGCACTCCTAGCCTGTCCACTAGCAGGACAGAGTGAGAAGCTGAAAAGTCCTTGGCTTAATGTAAGCACTGCTCTGCAGCAATTAAAATGTCAGGGTGTTATCAACATTATTCTCATCCTAAATCCAAAACACAGCACCGTATCAGCTACTAGGAAGAAAATTAACTGTATCGTAGCCAAAACCAGGACAGCAGGTCACTCTAAAATGTCCAGGGTTGTTTCCCTGAAAGTGGGTATTCTACCTTCTTATGTATTTGAGACATCACCGAATGGCAATTCTGGCATTTTTCAGCTGAATGTGGTGTTATACATTGGCTCTAATCCCACCTTCTTCTGAGTGACATATATAGAATTTATCATTAATATATCTCAAACTACTTTGGCAGCTGCATGACAATTCACTTCACCAATTCTCAATGATGTTGGCAAGTATATTGTAGGTACAACTATTTACTTAAACAAATATTTGTGTGAATTTTCATGTGAGATTCTTTTTCTGCTGAAATTCGTGAAAAGAAAATTGTCTCACCCAAGTATACATGAAAATCAAATATTTAACTGTTGCAAATACTGCCAAGGACAATTTTGTTTAAAATGTGTGCAAATATTCATGACAAATGTTTTGTGATATTCACTCAACTCTGAATAATTAACAATGCTTAAATTGCAACACATGTAACAAAACCTATTAGTTCTAATAAGTCAGTACAGTGGAATTAATCAGGTTTTCATTTAAGCAAATGTATTACAAACTAAATTGTTTCATAAGCTGTCAAATGCGTAGAAGCACGAAAGTTTCTTTCATTTTAACTAACAAGTACCAAGGTGGGATATGGTGTTTGGGGTTTGGTTCAGGTTCTGAATGGGAATCCAGTTTACATGGGAGGGTGGTGGTGCTTGACAAGGGACTTAACGGTGGGATTGCTTACACCTAACTTCAGTTGTCCAGAAAATAAGCACGGAAATGAGTTGGTTCCAAACTTCCTGTAAAATCACCACAGGCTGCAGAAGCTCTCACTCTTCCTGAGGACAGGTGTGTATGACAGGTGTAAGGAATTGCAGTCTGGCAGTTCCTGTCACTCTCCATTAACTGTAGAGGAGCCTTAGCAGCTCATTTAGGCTAGACACCTACAAGACAGATAGAATTAGGTGATATGAATCTCTTCCATTACAAATTCCAAACAAGAAACTTGGATTAGGTGAAATGAACTCACCTCTATCTGGCATTTCCAAAAGACTGTAAGGGAATTGCAAGTCCTGCTGAAAAGGATTTTCATTACAAATCCATGACTTAGTTATTATGTGGCATATTTATTTGCCTGCAAATATATGACAACCCCCTTGCCATGATCATGATCTTAGTATGAAGGTCAAAATAAATAATGATGTATTTATTCAAATCTGACTTTTAGAATGAAATGTCTACATAAATTTTAGAAAGTTTTTTTTTTTTTTTTCTGTCAAAAAAACAAGATTCTCGTGGACTCCATTAAAAAAAAAAAGTTTGAAAACAAAACATATCTCAAGTGCCTTATATTACTTAGAGTTGTATTTTTGTTTGTTTGTTTGTTTTTGTTTTTGTTTTAAAAAAGGGCAAGAAAAAAAAAAACTTGAAAATTACTGTAATTTTTCCAATCTTCGTGTATTCTCAAGACACCCTCTTGACTTCTGTGGACTTGACCCATGATGTTTTAACACTTATGCTAGAAATCATTAAGACTATAATCCACTTTCCTTCCTCATTGTGGTTTGTTAGGATGCATTCATTTTCCCGAAGCAAAATATATGTGCATTATATTATTCATTTGAAAAACAGAATAGGCAGAATCAAGGAAATGCTCTGGCGCTGATGCATGACTTCATACTGAATGCATACACTGTAAATCCTCCCACAATCCATGAACAGAGTATATAAAGGAAAGCAAATGTGAAACATTTTTCCTTGTACTGCATTATCATTACGCTGTGAATGTTTCATTTGGGAACGCAAACATTAATACAAAGTGGGCTCTTCTCTATTCAGCCCACAAACACCATGCTAGCTGAAATGTATGTTAGTTGGCAAGGGAACAAATACTGGATGCTGGAGAAACCACTGGGGAAACAAAATAGCTGGTAAGGATAAGCTTGTCCCTTTGAGTCATGCATTATAGTCAGCAAGATACAGGGTGATACCATGATTTCTGTCCAGTGCTTTTTGAGAAGTTACGGCAGAATATAGTTAGATTTCAGTTAACTCTAGAAAATTGTATGCTATAGGTATAATCCCGGCAACAATACCCCAGTTGTGCCTGCTCTGCCTAGAAATGTCACACACTGAGCATCTGGTATAATCAGCAAGCTCTTTCTTGGCCTGTCGGAAGCATATGCAGCCACATTGTGCTTGTCTTCTCATCAGAGAAAGTGCAGATAAAGCACAGGCTGCAGCTTCTCCATAATGTGATTCCTAAACAGCCATGGCAAGATTTAACACAACTGTGGGTAGATGTGGATTCCAATACAGCTAATTCCTTTACTTGATTATTTTAAACACAATGGTTTCTGGTTTCTGATTTTCAAAATAGCATCTCAGAAGTGTTCAGATACTATTCTGATGAAAGTTATCTGCCTAGAAATGTGAGTTGGTGATCTACTTTTTAAGAATTTGTCTACATGATACATATTTTTCTACAGTTTTGCTAAACTTTAAAATGTCTTGCAAGTTTGTTTTTGTTGAATTAATTTCAAATATGCCACTAGCAAGACTTCAACTCAGTGTAGTGTTAACTAATTTGTTTTTCATTAAGTTCTTTATTAACAAAGAAATCCCCTGATTATTACACTTCTCTGACTTTTTGATAATCTCCCTTGCAACCAGTCACATAATGCCTGAACACTTTTCACCAAAATATTGTTGAGCCAAAGGAGCTGATGGGGCCTATAATTAACTTCTAAATAATACCAAAGTAATAGGATGTTGTAAATACTAGGAGTCAGAAATGGATTTGTGCCCCGTTCCAGAGACCCGTGGCACTGCACACCGCCTTTGAACTAAGGCTCACCTGCCTTTCCTTCCTGTTCTTCACTCTAACTAACAGCTGCTACATTTTCAGTGCAATGCAATTTACATTTTACAGTGCTTTTCCTGGCTGCACCCTGGGATACTTAGCACATTCAAATGACCACAAGCTATTCAGTTCTGATGGGCAAGATGAAGCACAGTGATGCCTCCTCAAACTTACTTCCTTTCCAATTACAAAAATAAATTAGCTGAACCCAACAGCACAAACCTGAGAAATGGATATTGAAGAGAAGAGAGTACCTTCAAGCTGGGCTGAGAGTGATAATAATCTAGCCCATAATTAAGAGTAGAAATATGCTTCAGTATTGAAACAGCCATTGCTTCATTTGTAGTTGATAGGAAGAGAGTGAACTCATTACAACAGCAATGTAAGTCTTTTCATATAAGTGCCATAAAAAGACATTGCAAATATAAGTTAATTAGCCACATAACATGTCTTGATGACAAGAAATTTCTGACATAATCCATTTTATTGAGACAAAAGCAATGCCAGAACTTACTCAAAAGTGGCAAAATAGCTGCAGGATCAGGAATATGTCAGGATTTTCAATTCACCTTGAAGCCCTGAGGGTTCGTTGCCCCTTACATTCTATGTCAAAGTGCAAGTGTCTTCAATAATTGGGTATAAAAATGGGTTTAAGTATTTTTCTGCTGTAACAACAGAACCTCATCATGGACCATCTGTGGCAACTTTGCTTCCAGAGATAAGATAGAAACCTGGGAAAGGAGCAAGACCATTCACTTTGGGCCACTTAAAGCAATTGTACTGAGTTCACTCCAATCATGTACATAGAGACAGCTGGAGAGAAAATGCAAGCAAGGTGGTATGTGTGGGTCAGGAGCAGTAAAGTCTTATTGACATCACCCAGCAGCAACCTCTGAGAACCTTCTGGACCTGAAACTCGTTGGTTCTTTAGGAGTTCACAGCAAGTGGACTTCACACAGAGGGATTTATTTAACCAGTAAACGTAAGCACAAGCAGATTTTTTACTGTTATAGGGTCTCTGTCTTTGGCTTTCATCACTCTTCTTTGGAGCAATTAGACCCAGGAAACAGAATTAAATATAAAATGGAAGCCTGAGGCACAGGTTCAAATGCAAAGTGAAATTCAGTAATGTTTAAGATAATTTCTTTTGTCTGTTTTTAACTTTTCATACCTTACACAGCAGACTATGATCATTTTAAAGCTGAGATTTTTAGAATGAAAAGGTAAAGTTTCCCATTTTCAAAATGTGAATGACATTTTCAAGAGTCCTTCCTCTGCAGCTCCTTCTGCAGTTTTAAAGCAAATGTAAAGCTGGCAAAAATCACATAATGAAATTTGAGAGAAAAGAGACTGAGAAATGGAGAGAGAGAATATTTTGTTCTATTTCTGACTAGTTCTGAACTGCTTGTTCATATTTTCTGTACTCTGTCAAAATGACCGGCCAGCAATATTTGTTATTAATAACAGGTTATAGATGGTTCATAAAATTACTTGCTTTTCTCAGAGTAGTTCATAAACATGAGAAAATAATCTGATTCAGACTCAAAATTTTGCTTCCCATGAAGGATTCTGACTTGTAATAATATATTTTTTCAGCAATTTTTCCTGTCTATCAGACAAGATTAAACAAGACCATAATCCATTCAGATCAAGACACAGTCTTCCACTGTGTATTGTAAGTAGTAAAGTCAGTCTGTTTCTTGCTAGATTTCCCTATTCACCTGCTTCCTAATCTGTATACCTAATTAAAGGTAGCTCCCTATCTGAGCAATCTTTCACTAGAAATTTGTTGATTGTATGAATTAGAAATGGAAATATTTTTAAATATTAAATGGAAATATTTTTCTTAACTTCAGCTAAGTCATCAAACCTACAGTGAAAGCAGCAAACATTTTTGGATTGATTAATCTACAGAGATTCTTAAAATCCTGTAAACACCTTTAACACATTTCTAGGGAAGAAATAATAAAAATAAATAAATAAATAAATAAATAAGCATGTTAAATGAGCCTGAAGCTTTTAGGTACTAGCCAGACTGATATTATCTATATAATAGGTTATATAATAGGTTAATAACATGACTGCTAATCACTACTTGGGTTAATAGAAGTCACAAAAGGCAATGAATTTGCAGACCATAAAATAAACGTTTGCAAAGCCTGATCTCTGCCTGGATCTAGCACGTGTAAATAATCCCTTATCCTCGTAATCATTGGAGTTCACCAAAGGGTACCAAGGGAAATGAAATGGGAATGGGAATGAAACTAATCTACTGATGTGACTCTGATTTGAGAATAGGGAGCTGAGGCAGAACTGTAAAGTTTCATAGTTCTGAGAAGATCTGTGGAAGTGCACCAAGAATAGCTAGGCATACCCTCCAAAAATTTAAAAGCATAATGTTTTCCTTAGTGTGTAATTACCTTGTGCATTTTCCTATAGTAAACAGAGGTTTTCAGAACCTGCATATCCTCCATTCATCTAATTACTGTCAACTTCTTCAAACTTCTGTTTCCTTTGTTTCTGATTCATGGTCTCTAACTGTTATATTTGTAACTTCTCAATTCTCACACTCTTCTCTGCTGTTTTTTTTGTTTTGTTTTGTTTTGTTTGTTTGTTTTTTCTCTCTTTTCTATTGTTATATATATATGTATATATATATATTATTTTGCTCAAAGACTAAAAAGAAGGTTTGGAAAACTTTCACTAGGACACCTCCAAGTGGATGCTGGTCTCTCAGTAGCTGCCTATTATCTCTCAACCCTGCATGACACAGACAATGAATGCAGAGCACTCAAGCTCCAAAACGTTGAGCACAGTATTGAATCATTGTAACATCAGTTCATTTTACAGTGACAAGAATCCTTAAGATAAGGGTTTAAAACTTCCTTAAAGCCAAACAACATAGGTACCTGTTTCAATGAAATAGAAGCTTATTTCTAAGTCTTTTATAATCCTTCTCATTTCTCATGATCTCCTCTTCCTTCATCTTTCAATCTCTTTCAACAACCTTGTATATGAGAACACAATAAAAATGCTCCGATATCCCCATTGGTAAATAAAAAGCACAGTGAAAGCAGGTACATATGTGTGTAGTTTACTCTTAGTGTTAAGTAAATAGAGCGTTCTGGGAAAAAAAGTAATTATGAAATTATTGATCTGCTATCAGCTATATGGTGTTAATATTTAGTCTCAGGTTTTGAAGGTGAGCAATAGTATTTCTAGGAATGAGTTCTAATATGAGGCAGATTATTTTAATTTACTGGTTAAAATTAATAAAGTATTAAAAGGTAATTTAAAAAAAATAATAATAATAGCTTTTATTGCCTTCTCTATTGGGACTGGAATACCTTCACTTAATCAAGGTGACATTCATGTTCTGGAGTTAGTCAGCAGATGGAAGCCTACAGCAGCCACCCCTTACTTTACTTCAATTTGTTAATGTGCAAGTTCTACGTTTTGTTTTGGTTGGTTGTAGAGACCACTTATACAAGTATTGCTCTTTCAAAGTACTTTCTTCTCAGAAAGAAAGTCAGAAAACAGTCACTATTTTTAAAGGCTTTGGAAGTCATCATAACAGCCAAAGGCAAATCAAGATTAAGTCACTTTAAACTTGGTGTTTGCCCATGTACTTGAAGGTTTACTTACCTAAAAAGAGAAGTTCAGTGAAATTTAGGCTTGACATCAGGAGGGGGTTCTTCACAGAGAGGGTGGTTGCACACTGGAACAGGCTCCCCAGGGAAGTGGTCACTGCACCGAGCCTGTCTGAATTTAAGAAGAGATTGGACTGTGCACTTAGTCACATGGTCTGAACTTTTGGGTAGACCTGTGCGGTGTCAAGAGTTGGACTTTGATGATCCTTAAGGGTCCCTTCCAACTCAGGATATTCTATGATTCTATGATTTTAGCTGCCTGATGGTGTTTTGTCTTCTACTTTTCCAGAGATTCAGACTTCTTATAGGTTTCTTATGACACCTGAACATGAGTTCTGGAGATCTCTTGGATACCCTACAGCAAAACTAATTGACACTGGATGTCTGTGTTGGTAACTAAATGACAGTATAGGTCTTTAGGCTTCCAGTGCAGATGGTGGAGATCTAATTAACACTCTGAGTAAAACTACTGATCTACTGAACAGCTCTCAGGGACCTGTACTATTGCCCACACATGTGCAATATGTGCAACACACAGGTACCAGGCACCTGTACGTATGACTGAAACAAGTGCTGAATGTTTACTGCAGGATAAGCTGAATCACTGTCTGATAAACTTGAGGTTGTCTGAGTAACTGTTAGCTTGTTCCAGTGCTACCCCTGGCCGGGAAAGCAGTTACAGCCATGTTTGTTGTAAGAAAAAGGCTATATGAAAACTAGTTGTACCTGAGAGTTGGCTTCACTGCCAAGAAACCATTCCAGGAGCTTTTGCATTGCTAGTATAGGCATAGTCTTATTGGGTAGATTATTATTATTAGTCTTTTAGCTTTACAGTGTCTCTGTTGTGCAAACAAACTTGAGACAAGTTCACACTGATGAGGATTTATTATTAGGTCCACAGCTGATGTCACACAACAGCTCTAATGCTGAAAAAAAATAAGAAAAGAGAGAAAGACAGAGAAGAAAAGCTGTGGGGGTCTCAGATGAGCTGCACTGGGTGTCTTCTTCCCCATAATATTTTTCCCACGCAAACAATATAGTTCTCAAAAGGATTTGCTCAACTCTGCCACATTGGTTGTTGCTACATTGCTGCCAAGGCCAAAAAAGAAAAAAAAAATGTAGGAAAAGAGATAAAGAAGAGAGAATGCTCATGCTGACAGCAAATGTTTTGAGAATAATGACATGAAGACAATGACAGTAGAACAACAAAGGAAAAATGTTGCCACAGAGCCTCTGGGACAATACTGTCATGGCATCTGGAGTGAAAGAGTGTAGAGCAGCAAAGAGGCAGGAGAAATGCAGGTGGAAGGTGGAGTTTAATGCTGAAAAAAAAAACAAGGTACATATGTGCAACCACTTCCTCACCATGATCAATAATGGTGCACTTCTAACTTAAACCAAAGAATCACTGAATTCAGAATGCTATAAACTTCCTTCTTTATTCCAGAAATGCTTCCCAATGTCAATTTTAAAAAAATTATGGTTCTTGTATGAAAGTCATACTGTTGTGATACTCTCTAAAATGACTTAGAAAGTGAGATCTATTAAGTGTGTGGTGTAGTTTACATAAAACAAATTGTATTAGGGATCTGGGAAAGTTTACACCATTTCATGGCTCTCATTTACACCTGTGAACTTGAACTGTGTAAATCAGTACCAATTGAATTACTCTTGATCTGTCTTACTGTGAATTCACCAGCATAGTCCATGAGTCAGCTTTTTAATTAGAAATCCTAAGGAGACTGAAGCTGAACTGGCATTTTTCACATTAATTATGTTTTGTCAAGGAGACTTGAAACTGAGAAATACATCATATGTCATATTAAAAAAAATAACATTAAAAGTATAAAATTTGTTCATTTATAATCTTCATTGGTGTAAGTGGTCCTTATATGGTCTTGACTATAAGTGCTCCTACACCTGGATCAAGGCAATCCCAAGCACAAATATAAGCTAGGCGGAGAATGCATTGAGAGCAGCCCCAAGGAGAAGGACTTGAGGGTATTGGCTGATGAAAAATTATACATGACCTGGTAATGTGCACTTACAGCCCAGAAAGCCAACCGTATTGTGGGCTGCATCAAAACAGTGTGGCCAGAAGGTCAAGGGAGGTGATTCTGCCCCTCTGTTCTGCTGTTTTGAGACCCCACCTAGAGTACTGCCTTCAGCTGTAGGGACCCCAACATAAGAAGCACATGGGCCTATTGGAGTGAGACTAGAGGAGGGCTATGAAGATTATCAAAGGGCTGGAGCACCTCTCTATGAGGAAAGGCTGAGGGAACTGGGGTTGTCCAGCCTGGAGAAGAGAATGCTCCGGGGAAACCTTATAGCAGCCTTCTACTAACAAAAGGGGGTCTATAAGAAAGGTGGAGAAGGACCTGTTGCAAGGGCCATGAGGTTGGTGGGGCACAGGAACAGGTTGCCCAGAGAAGTTGTGGATGCCCCATCCCTGGAGGTGTTCAAGACCAGGTTGGATGGGGCCCTGGGCTACCTCATCTGGTGGGAGGTGTCCCTGCCAGTGGCAGGGGGGTTGGAAGTTGGTCATTAACATCCCTCCAAACCCAAACCATTCTATGATTCTCTGGCAGCAAAGTTAGAGTATAAATGAAACATCATTCCAGAGTCTACAGAAACGACAGATTATAAAATAATAAGTCCAGAGAAGGACAACAAAACTGGTTGAGGGGTCTGGAGAACAAATCTTACCAGAAGAGGCTGAGGGAGCTGGGATTGTCCAGTCTGGAGAAAAGGAGGCTCAGGGGTGACCTTATCACACTCTACAGGTACCTTAAAGGAGGCTGCAGCAAGGTGGGGATTGGTCTATTCTTCCGCGTGCCTGGTGACAGGACGGGGCGAAATGGGCTAAAGTTGCTCCAGGGAAGGTTTAGGTTGGATACGAGAAAGAAGTTTACTGGAAGGGTTGTTAGGCATTGGAACAGGCTACCCAGGGAAGTGGTTCAGGCACCATCCCTGGAGGTCTTTAAAATACGTTTAGGTGTAGATCTTAGTGATATAGTTTAGTGGAGGAATGGTTAATATCAGTTCAGAGGTTGGGCTCGGTGATCTTGGAGGTCTCTTCCAACCTAGATGATTCTGTGATTCTGTGAAACATTTGAAATATAAAATTAATTAATATTACTGGAAATTAAACTTATCAGACAAGGTCTTAATTCTGCATTTAGAAATAATATGAGACAGAAGTCATTATGAGCCTTTCAATTGATTTGACTGTTCTGTCTTGTCCCATACTCAACATCATAAACAGAGACTTTGTACCAACACTGAAATGTGTGCTGCTGAATTTCCGTGTCTTCAGGATAATAACAACCAGGTCAATTTCAGCATAGGAGGAGAGACTTTCAATGAAGAAATAGACTTTCAATTAAGAAATTCTATACCTACATACAACTTTGATGCAAGCAGGAGGATTTTTATAGTTGCTCCCACTTTTGAATGCTATATGCCTCTCCCTCTGCACCAATGTAGGCTCTGGTGTGTCTCTCTCAAGTGTTTTCTGTTTGTTTGTTTGTTTTTGTTGTTTGTTTGTTGTTGTTGTTGTTGTTGTTGTTTTCCTGTGATTTCAGACTTCAAGGAGACTAACACAAAACAGAAGACACAACGGTGTGTGAATGACTGTGCCTAATACAGCATGGTTTATGGCCTGGAATTGCCTGGAGACAAGCATTAGTCTTGTTCAGGAAAAGATAGACAGAATTTCAGCAGGAACATCCTGGGCCTAGTTAATGATTAGGCCATAAAAAAATAAACAGTAAAAAAAAAAAAAATCTCTGAAGAAAAGGTAGTCATAAAAACACTATCATGTACAGATGAGAATGGAAAAAAATCCTTAAACCCCTTAACCATGTAGCTGATCAAGCTTAACTCCAGAAAAGTTGTTCAAAGGGAAATTTGGATGATCTTTGGTCTCTGCATAAAATTAAAAGGTATATTCCTGTCTCTGTCAATATGGATGATGTTAAAGGATTTTAATAAAGCATCTCTTTTTGTCTTTCTAACTGCTATTGCAGTCTAATTTCTTGATGTAAAAGTCTGTGGATAGGTTTTCTTTAGAAATGACAAATAAAAGCTTTTGCTTGAAATAGAAACTCAGATCTAGAGTTTCATCAATGTTTTATTTATTTATTTATTTGTTTATTTATTTATTTTTGAAAGATTCTATAACAAATATAGAAGATCAAGTGGTCAGGAGAGGGCAGTCAATACAGTAAAAAAAAATCCCAGTAACTTGAAGATGGAAATGTACATGTGACTGCTAGGAAGCCTATAGCTAGAACAAAACAGTATACGCTAAAAAAGTCAAAACATGGTTAAAGACATGCTAGGCAAAGATGCTAGGCAAACAGAAGTAATCTTTCAACAGTTTAAATGCAGTCCTCTTGTCCCTTTTAGAAAAAAAATGATGTACAGATTTGGTGGATGTGATGGTATTCTCAGGCAGTGTAAAGCTGGGTGATGAATAAGGCACTGCCCATTACAGCTGTAGGAAGAGTAGAAACAGCCATAAAACTACTGAGTGGAAAGGTATAGTTGGGTCTGGCCAAATAATATCTGTAATCCTAGCAGACTCAGCCTATGTTAAAGATCCTGATATTCTGGTGAGAATACATTTTCCATCATTTCATATCTTCAGACTTCTAGGACCAAGCTGACAGCCAGACCAAACCATAAGTGATTTTCCTGCTATAGATTCAAACACTCTATGTGGGAATCCAAAGAAGTCCAGGTTCACCACTGACTTTGAAATATCTAATGTGATTTGAATGCGGTCATTTTACTGTGCATTTGCTTACAACTATTTAGAAGATAAATTGTGATAAAAAAAAAAAAAAAAAACTGAGCAGTTAAGAGAAATAAGTGGCCAAACTCAAGAAGAAGGGAAATATGCATGTGGGGGAAAAAACAAAAAACAACAACAACAAAAAAAAGTAAAACTGTTTAGGAAACAATATTCTTCCTGCATTAGTACCTGTTTAAAAATTAATTAATTATTTAATTAATAGAAATTAATGAAAATCCCAAATCTTGAAAACAAGCAATGGTCTGAAAATCATTCTGTATCAGTCTTTCAAGCTTTCAATTTTATGTTCACTGTTTGGGAGAAGTTGTTTTATTTTTACATTAGTTTTAGTAAACATTTCAAACAACATTGTGGACTAAAAGTTATAGCTCTCAACTAACAAATGCTTGCAATGGCCAAATACATTTTTTTTAAACTTGTGGTGTACACTGAGCCTGTCTTCAAGGAGATATCTGCAGCCTATATCCTGTAATATTTCTCCCATTTTTATTCACCTTCTGACACAGATCACATTGCCTATTGATGTGATCTAGTGAAAAACATTTACATCTTCGCTGAGTGTCAAGACCTTTATTTAGCCAACTACTCCAGGTCTCCAGGTTCTTCTTCTGCAGAAAGCCACCCTGCCAACATTTAAGTTGCTCATACAGAGTGTCAGATGAAACAGGAATTTTATCCTGACAAAGTTTTTAATTTTCAAAGACATTTACTTCTGGTAGGTGAGTTTCAAAAGAATAGAGAGCTGTTGTTGGCAAGTTCTTGCTAGAATGTGCTTAGTGAAGTGAAATCTCAGATTGGAGACCATAGGCATTGTTTTAGAACTAATAATAAATAAGACAAATTGTAGCTGCTTGTATTCATCCTGGGACACATGATCTTTATTCCATTGCCTGTGGTAAAGGTTATTGACTACTTCTGTAGTATTCCTTACCAGTTGCAGAGAAGCAACTTTATGGACGCAACAGAAATTAAGTTAAAACAGACAACAAAAAACCTGCATGCTTGTGAGTACTGTGTGTTCTTCAGGTTAAATTAATCCCCAAAGAGAAGTATCAATCTGCAAAGAGCACTTTAGGTTAGTGCTTGGGTAGTGGCTCCTGAATTCTCTGAACTGGAAAAAAACAGAAGGTCTCATGGCTTTAAAACTGTAATAGAAGGACTATATCTCAGATGGTAGGAACTCATTTGATCTCAGCTGCAGCTGACACTATTCAGCCAAGGATAATATGTTATGATTAAGTAATTAAAGGGATACTGTTAATATAAAAATCATACTTCATTCTGAAAATGTTTTAACCACTGTTATCTGAAGTAATACCTTTTACTGTCAGGCATTGAAAGAGATTAGAGAATCTGCCTTTCTTGCTCTCATCCATATATCAGACAAAGATTTTTTTGTACCAAGGCTGATAAGAAAATTTCTGTTGTGCTTGTGTTTCTACACAGATCTTTGTTGAAAATATACGAAGTTTGATTTACATTTTGTAAGAAACCTCTTCAAGAACAGTGTGTGTTTTTAGAAACCTAAATACCTATTTGCATGTTATGTGAATTTCTTAAAAAGAAAAATGTGCAAAATATTCAACTTGCTTTTTATGACACAGAGACAGTTCTGTGGACACCTTTTGTATAGTTATTCATTCTGTCACTATCACTCTCTAGTGACTTTGTCTTTCACACAGCAAGAGCAAGAAAGAAATATGGTTTAAAGATAGGAAAATGTGAATCCAAAAATGTAACACTGGCAGGATGTCTCAAGGTAAATGCATTGGCAGAAACTGCATTTAGCTTCCTTTAAATTGACTAGATTTCAAGTTGAAAGTTTCCCATTAGTGCTTGAAATTAATGTGTCATTCAGTTTTCAAATGACAAAACACCGTATAACTAAGAAAAAAAGATGCAAGAAGGAAGGAAGCAGTTTAAAAAAAGAAAAAAAAGGAATAAAAACCACCACTTCACAACAACTTTTGAGGCAGTGAATCAGGCTGCCAACTGTCAGACTGTAACCCTATGGTTCCTGAGATTTAAGGAGAGAGGTGGTGCTTCAGCATGACATTTATATCAAGAGCAAACCAAGTCCAAACCTACCCATGCTATTCTACATTCAACTGGGAAATGCATCCCTTGCTAGGTCGTTCCTGGTGTTCGTTGTATTGGAATTAACATGTAGGGAAATGAGTTCTTCAGTAAGAGCAAAACTTGTATGAAAACAGATGTTATAATAAAAAGTGTGATCTGGTAAGTACTATCCAGTCATAATCCCTATGCTTTGAATATGCAGAAGTGAAGCATACATGGCTGCCTCCTTTTATCCTTTTCTTTTATTACTGAGAATTTAGCTCAAAGGAATGACCTATATATAAGGCTGTAAAGTTCAGGGTCCCAGAGCTGAACACAGGGCTTCAGGCAGGGTCTCACAAGGGCAGAGTAGAAGAGCAGAATCACCTCCCTTGACCTGCTGGTCATGCTTTTTTTGATGCAGTCCAGGAAACGTCTGGCTTTCTGGGTTGCAAGGGCACCTTGCCAGCTCATGTTGAGCTTCTCATCCACCAGTGCAGACAGTAAGGTGAACTGAAAACTGTCTGAATGACTAAGCCCTGAAGGTGGCAAAAAGTCGTGGCGGCCACTAATTAAATGATGTACCTCAGAGGTCCAGTTCTGGTTAACACCAGTAATGACCTGGATGATGGGGCAGAGTGTACCCTCAGCAAGTTTGCAGGTGGCACCTAACTGGGAGGAGTGGCCACAGGGTTGTGCTGTTATCCAGAGGGACTTGGACTGCCTGGAGAAATCATCTGGAGCCTCACAAAGTTCAAGGAGACAGTGCAAAGTCCTGCATCTGAGAAGTGAAAACCCCCAGACACCAGGACATTCTGGGGGCCACCCAGCTGGAAAGCAGCCTGACAGAAAAGGACCTGTGGCTCCTGGTGGACACCAAGTTGAACATGAGCCAACAGCGTGCCCTTGCTGCAAAGAAGGCTAAAGGTATCCTGGCTTGCATTAGGCAAAGCATTGACAGCAGCAGGACAAGGGAGAGGATCCCTCACCTCTGCTCAGCATTGGTAAGACTGCACCTGGAGAACTGTATTCAGCTCTGAGCTTCCTGGTACAAGAGAGACATGGACATACTGGAGAGAGTCCAACAAAGGGTCACAAAGATAATGAAGGCATTGTAGCACTTCTATGACAAGAAGCTGAGAAAACTGGGACTGTTCAGCCTGGAGAAGGGAAGGGTCAGGGCGATATTATCAATATATATAAATACTTGAACAGAGGGTGCAAAGAAGACAGAGCCAGGGTCTTTTCGGTGGTTCTCAGAGGCAGGACAAGAGACAATGGGCAAAATGATACTCAGAAGATTCCATCTGAACATCAGGAAATACTTTTCTGTGTAGGTGGCAGAGCACTGACACAGATTTCCCAGAGAGATTGTGAAATCTGCCTCCCTGGAGATATTCAAAAGCTGTCTAGACATGGTCCTGGGCAAGCAGCTCTATGTGACCCTGCCTGAGCAGGGAGGTTGGATTGGGTGACCTCAGGTGACTTTCTGACCTCAGCCATTCTTTCATGCTCTTAAATAGCAAACTATTAAGCACTATCACTTAGTATATATTTTCTTGAGCAAAAATAAGAAGCTAATATGAGGACTGTAATTCAAGAGCCTATTACTTTGCTCACCTCTTCTGATGTAAACCAGAAGCATCTTCCTTTAAATCAATGTATTTTCACCATTTACATCAGGGAGAGAAATAATGAGTAGCCCCAAAAGGCATAACATGCATAAGACTAAATCCTCTCGACTCTAACAGTACAGATGTTTGGAGTACACTTCTGTGCTTAGGACGTGACCCACAGGAGTTTGCCAAACCAATGATAGCAGCAGCACATTTGAAAAGAAAGTAATAGCTTCATGTGTCTCTTCCTGATCAATTTTCTTTCTTTGTAAATCTTTTAATCCAACTAGAATGATTTCTGTGGATAATCCCTCTTCTAATATGTTTGCATTTTGAAACATTATCTAAACAGTGTTGGCATCTGGCAAAGTTCGTCCTGATGAGGTCCTATTTCAAAAGGAACTGACAAATATTAACCATTAAAGAACCCTCCCCCATTTTTGCCCCAAACCTGCCTATTCTCTTAATGGTGAAATTAAATAGCAATAGATACAGCAGCACATAATGCCACTTAAATTATTTGCAGCTGATTCTGACCCATTAAATCAGAAAACATACCTCAATGAAAGATTTGTATGATTGTCTCCAAACAAGTGAGGGAAGTTGAGGTCAGGAAGCAAGCTGATATGCCCAATATCATTCAGAGCAGCAGGCAAGGCAGAAACGAACCCTGTGAGTAAAACTTTAGTCCCATAGATTTCATTTACGGCCAGAAATCATATCCGTATCTCACAACTCCAGGCCAATGTCTTATACAGAACAATAAAAAGCCATTTAAAGTGAAAAAGTGAAGCAGTGAAAAACTACAAACCTCATTTTATGGGTGCTTGTACTATGTGGAAACTCACCATACAACAGGAACATGGAAAAGCACATTGGAAATGATGATAGATAAAAAGACTGATTTATGAGCAAAGACATGTTTTGACGGATTTAAAGAGGACTAAACAGGAGAATTTATAATCAAGTATATGTTGGACATATGTAAATATAAAGGCAGCATACAAGCATTTAGGGGGTGTACATGTAGAATAATCTAACCTAGAGAAAAAAAAAAAAAAAATAAAGGAATTTTCACCTGAAAGGAAGAAATAAAACTTTTAATATGAAGATCAGCTGTGGGGGGCATATATACCAAACAAATAAGCAAAACAGAAAACTAATAGAAATCTGAGCAAAAATGGTATTAAATTCCACAGTCTTCAACCATCTTTGTACTCACTTCAGATCTCAAACAGCATCAGCTGTGCTTCCAGTGGAGGCATGTGGGGCACAGACATTTCTGGGTACAGTTGGTGATACTATACAGAAGCAATGGGCAGGTGCTGCTCTTGTCAGCCTGAAATGGGTACTGACTAGATGGCACCAGAATCTTGGATCTATCCACCTGGGTGTTGTTTGCCTTACCCAGCTTGGTACGGATCCCCCAGATCCTACCAATGGCACAAGCAGATTTGGCTTGCATGGAGTTGAGAGGAAAAAATATTTGATTTATTGTTGTGATTTAAGCTACAGTGATCAAGTGCAGGGTTGGCCAGCACATACCCACTAACAAGGTTGGTCACAAAATTTGTATGCTGTATTGTCCTTCTTCTCATTTATTGACCTTTTTACCTTTTTTTTTTTTTTTTTTTTTTTTTTTTTTTTTTTTTGTCTTTCTATCTTCCTTTTGTAAGGGTATGTAGAAGGATAGTATCTGCTCTTCTAAGGGTATCTGGTCAACAACATTTTCCAAGGCAAAAAAAGGTATAATAAGAAAAGGAGGAAGTGATGGGAACCAAACCTGGTCAGAAAAGGGACGGAATGTGTGAATATTGATTCAAGAAGTGTTGTCAGAGTGAGGTTTTCTGGATCAGGGTGATAAGAAGTGAACGAGGGGCAAAAATCGTCTTCACAGGCAAAGGGTGCTTACCTTACCTGATCCTCAAGGCAAAATGGTGGGCACTCATCTCAGCTGCAGGAGACAGTGAGAAAGCTGCACAGCATCAGGGAGGTTGAGGAGGAGTTAGGCAGCTGGATCCTAGCACAGTCTGCAAGAGACCCGCAGCCCACAGTCAAACAGCCTGTAACTCCCTCAGCGGCAATCGCAGAACAGTGGGAAGCCAATAACATACGAGAGTTGAAGCTGGCAACAAAAAGGACCATCAGGAGCAAGAGGCTTCCCCCAAACCCTGAGGTGCCCCTACAGAACTGCTTCACCCCTCTGCAGACAGAAAGACCTATTGTAGAGGGAGTGGAACTGAGTAAGACAGCCCCCACGTAACAACTAGTCCAACCAAGAAAAGGCCATGGGTGATAGTAGTAGGAGACTCTCCTGAGAGATACAGAAGCACTCATTTACTGACCTGATCCGCTCTTGAGGGAAGTCTGCTGCTTACCGGGGGCTCATATCAGGGATGTTACCAAGAGACTGCCAAGCCTTGTACAGCCTAAGGACCATTATCCACTGCTGCTGCTCCATGTGGGTACTAGCGATGAAGCCAGGAGCAGTCTGAGGAATATCAAGAGGGATTACAGAGCCCTGGGAGAAGCACTAAAGTACTCTGAAGCACAAGTAGTTTTTTTATCAGTCCTGCTGGTCAAAGAAAAGAGGATTGAAAAGGCTAGCTGAATGTGACAAATCAACAGATGGTTGCAGGACTGATGTCACAGATAGGGGTTCGGTCACTTAGACCACGGGACTCATTTTGAGAAATCTGGTCTGCTGAAGGCTGATGGGGTCCACCTGTCAGAAAAAAAGAAAAACATCTGTCATAAGCTTGAAAGCTGGTGAGGAGAGATTTAAACAAATGTTGCTGCGGGAGAGGAACCTCAATCCACCCCACTCCTCCCAGTTTGGTGCCAGTGTCAGCAATAGATGCCCAGAGCCTGGAGAAGGGTCACAGGTCAGCAGGAGAACACCTGAAGAGCTGCATAAAGGAATTCCAGCCACTCCAACCAGTAAGTCACCTTCATCAGGGTCCCAACTCAAATATTCCTATGCTAACACATGTAGCATAGGCAATAAACCAGAGGAGTTGGAGATATATGTGCATCTGCCGGGCTATGGTCTCACTGGCATTACAAAGATGTGGAGGGATGGTTCCTAGGACTAGAATGTCAGAATGGAAGGATACAGGCTCTTTAGGAAGGATGGGCAGGGAAGGCGAAGAGGGGCTGTTGCCCTCTACATCAATGAGCAGCTGGAGGGAATGGAGCTCTGCATGGGCTTGGAAGAGGACCTGGCAGAGAGCTTTTGGGTCATGATTAAATGGAGGGCGGGGACAGGGGACACTACAGTGGGGGACACCTGCAGGCCACCTGATCAGGAAGACCAAACAGATGAGGACCTCTATAGACAGAAGCAGCCTCATGTTCACAAGCCTTGGTTTTCATGGGGGACTTCGACCACCCTGATATCTGTTGGAGGCACAACACAGCAGAGCATAGGCAATCCAGGAGGTTCCTGGAATGCACTGATAAATGCAATCCCAGTAATAAAGGAGTCAATGTGGAGAGGTGTTATTCTGGATCTCAGTCTCACCAACAAGGAGGGGCTGGCTAGTGGGGAATGTGAAACTCAAGGGCATCCTTGGTTGCAGTGACTGTGAAATGGTGCAGTTTAGGATCCCAAGGCCAAAGAGGAGGGAGCGCAGTAATCTCCAGTGTTCTGCTTGCCAGAAAGTTTTCAATTACCTGTGAGGTTTTGCTTTTTCCCACATAACTCTTCCTTAAGCATGTGTGGACTCCATTTATTCCTCATGGACCAATCTGTAAATTTTGTCAGCTTCTTTCACTGTTGCCTGTCACATCCAGTGATTCCTCATGTCATGTCTAGTTACTCATCAAGTCCTAGTCATTTAACTCACCCTCAGGTCAGAGCCTATTCGATAGCCAGGTCATTCGCTTAACAAATACAAAGCAGATAACCAAAATGCAGTGCTAAGGATTGGCTTTCCACCATGACACCTTCCACCTCCCTCAACACATCTATCCATGGTTTCATCCCCATGGTCTGATCTAAATGGAGGCCAGTGCAGATAGTACTATGCTAGGCTTGGTCACTGATCCTCTTTTTTGTCTTCTGCAGTTTATTTAGTCTCCTCGAGTCCTAGCTCATCTATTTATCAAGTAGGAAGAAATAATATTTTATTTTCAATATCCAAGAATATTCTGAATTTTCATTTGTTCAGTATTAGAACATTATTGCCACTCTTTAGAAAAAGGTGGTCACATATATTGAAAATGATACTAAAGGATCTAATTCCTTTATTTTCTCAAGCATGGGAGTTTCTATGCAGGAGCGCAAGTTAGTCACTGGAATTTGGTCTAATTTAATATTAGTTAATTTATGAACTGTACTTAATTAATTTGTTTATTGTACTTACTCTAAAAACTTAGATTACAGCTACTATGTTTGAAAATATGTGATAACAAATTCTGCACAAACTTAACCAAGGTTGACAAGTGTGTGTTGTAATGTATGATCTTATGTCCAGTGTATTATTGGTTTTTTTTTTTACTAATTCACAGAACTCTATGTTTTGCAAGTGGTTTTCCAGCAAATATGACACAGATTAATAAAATCTCACTTCTTTTTTTTTTTTTGTATTATTTCTAATTGACAAAAACTGTTTTATTGTGATATTATAAGTTTTACAGTTGATTTGACAGTCAATGGGGAAAAATTCCCACTGTCTTCTTCTTCTGACCATTCAGATTAACATATTTATGTTTGGATTTATCTTGAACACTTTTAATGTTAAAGATTAACTTCAACAACTGGTTGGAATTCTGTTATTATTAAGGACAGAAGCTTAGCCTCTGTAATGACCCTCAGTCTGAAGGATAGAGAGAAAAATACAATGCCTTTTAAAGTACTATCTTTGCTAAAAGGAATATTTGTTTCAGATGAGATATGTCATATGTCTTGTGTGCAGCACTGCTTCTCTGATATGTCTTGTCACATTATTTCTTCTATCATGTGTCACATTATGTAAGGTCATGACGCTTTTGCTAACAATACGAACAAAGAACTACAATACCAGCGAACTTCTTGCTAAAGACTCTGTCTTTACACTTCACCCTTTCTCTTGCAAGGAAGAGCAAATCAAGAGCTGCAGTACCAAACTACCATGGCACCCAAAAAAGAAGTAGAAAAAGAAGTAAAGAACGTAAATTATCAAATACTTTAAGGACAACAGTCTGTAGTTTGAAAGCTGATTTAGAGCCCAGTACAGCATTCCTTACATAGGCTAACCTCCCATTAAAGGCAACTGAAAGTCTGCACAAACTAAAAAGAAAAATACAGTGTCTCCTCCAAGGAGCTTAAAATTTGCAAATCTTATTCCTGTCTGTATTCAGGGCATCAACTGCCACATCCTAGACTACAACACTCTAGATGTAATATGTATTTCTTTTACCTTTTGTTTCAACTGCCATTGCTCAGGACTAAATCCATTTAAATCACTACTTGTATAGTGGTGAAGTTTTTTGGAAAAAAACTTATCAATGTGTATAAATATTTGATAAAACTGGATTTTTATTTTTTCTGTGATGGTGATCAAACACGGGAACAGATTGTCCAGAGAGATTGTGGAATCTGGATTTGAGAAAATCCAACTGAAGACAGTGATGGGTTGACCCTGCTTAAGCGAGGGTTTTGGACAGGATCTCAAGAAACCATTTCTGACCTCAATCAATTTACACTTTTTCATCCTTCATGTTGTAGTCTTACCTGTTGTAGTATTAACTTACATTTTGCATTCTTTCTAGGTCATGCTTGCATTTTTTTTACTGAATTGGTTCCCTCAGTAATTTTTAATTAGAAGAAAGTATGAACATACAGAAAGCAACAGCATTTGAACAAGTCCTAAGTAGTGAACACAAACATTTTGACCTCTTGTTCAAAACTAGAACAGAGCTTCCAGACATAATGCCAGCATCTGACTGTGATTTAATGCATAGACAAGCTGCAGCTCAAGTTTTTCAGACCTGACAGCCATATAGTGACAAAAGCATATGTAAAGTTTGTCCTCAGTATATCATATCACCTTAGGTAGACTACTACAGTTAGAGCTGCGAATGGCTGCTGGGGCAGCAGAAACCAGCCATTGGACTCTAGCACAGGACAGAGAACAACAAAAGACATTTGGTATCACAGATTTCACAGTGGGCAATTGAGGATGAAGAAAACTAAAGTTAAAGTATCTTCTAGTTCATATAGATCATTGAAAAACTGTGAGTCATAACGGCATGTTTCCTTGTTATCCTAATGAGATGGGGAATACAGAAAGTGCAGCTGAAAGTAAATCTGCTGAACTGCCTATCTCCAGAAAAGACTGACAGGCTTTGTGGGGTAGGAATACATTATTCAGAGAAAGGTATTGTGTATGATCCCATCAAGTCTTTTAAACAAAAGTATGTTGATAGATGTCTACTTTTGAATTCAAATGCAATACACATTACTGTACAGGCAGAGGGAAGGAGCGGACCAAAATTTCCCCTAGGTGCATGCTGGCTGCCAGGTGTTCTTCCTCCTCTTTTTGGTGCAGTTATTCCCTGTATTGGAATTTGATTCTGCCTTTTCTTCTGACTGTCAGGAGGAGACAGAAAAAAATAAATAAATAAAAATAAAAGCTAAAGACTATGGACATACAGAAAACTTAAATGAAGATTGGGATGTAACACCTTTGTGCTGAGGGGGAGGGAAAGAACAAAAGCAGTGCTGTAGCAGAAGATATTCATCTAAAAGATGTTCACCTGCAAACACAAAGAAACCTCATTTCTTCCGCAGCATGTTTAGTGATTTTAGCTGTGACTATTTTACATAAAATATGGAAAAAAGTCTGGACAAGTGGACAAGAGAGGTCAGAATTTGATGTTGTTAATTCCTCCTCTCCCCAACCCCCCAATGTGAGCAACATAAAACTGAGCCTACAGATTTAGTTTTCTATAAGCTATTTCTCTGCTCATATTCCTTGTCTGTATGTTGATTTCATTTATTGTACTATTTAGAATACAAGCCTTTCTGAAGGTAGACTGTCTTCCAGCAGTACATAACTCTGTCAGAATGGGCTCATGAGGCTGTTTGAAATGCAATAAAATGTAATAAATAACAACAACAATGGCTAGCAGAATCACCATTTTATAAACCTGAAATATGCTAAGCACATTGTCTTGAATACAAGAAGCTTCTTTCCCCAACTGCAAATCATCAGGTTTGTTGCTCCTTAATTTTAGTTTCAAATGTAAAGACTTTTAAAAGCAGAACAATATAATTGTGAATGCTTAACATATAAACTCCATGTTTTCTTAATCAGATAATTCACATATATCACTTCAAAAAATCAGTCTTCTAAAGTGAAAAAACAGAAAAAGTGTTGTTTTTGTTTGTTTGTTTGTTTTCATTGAAAACAGTAGAGTAACATGCTGACTAGAATTCCCTTCACACCAAAAAAAAATAATCCAAATTCAGTATTGAAAATAATGTTTTATCATCATACAGGAACTGTTTTTTAATTAAATATTCCTTTAATTACATTATTTTGGGAAATATTAAAAAGTAGGGGCAAATACTTGCCCCTGGTTATTTTCTTAATAAAGCAGCTGTGGAAAGCTTTAATCTTTTTTTTAAATGCCATATATTATAAGCCAGGCATTTCCCATTTTAAACATCCAAAAATAAATAGAATTTTTAAACCAAGGATCTGTCCTGACAGGTCTCAGCTTAGATCTGTACCTTAGCAAATATTTCATAAAATATACATAAATTAAATATTTTAATTATTATTTTATGTTATTTATTTTATTTTTTGACCAAAGGGACTCTTGTATATACATCTACCAGCTCTAGTGGGATGACTATTAATGTCACCAAAATAACACAAAGTGCATCATGTCATTCTTGCCAATGCAGTTCCATTGGGATTAAGAATTTAATCCTGTAAAAATTCATTGATTTTAATGGGAGTAGGACCATAGTATTGTTGTATTAAATACTTCAAGCTGTTACGGTTTTTGTACTGGCACCATGTTTATCCGTTTCTAGTTGATGTTGCTGAGTTAATTTTGCACTCAAGGACTTGCACCTTAAAAACAACAAACATTTCATATACTTTTCTGAGACAAAAAAATCCTCAATTTTTTTTTGCAGCACCAAGGAAGTTTATTTTCACTTTATTTTCACTTGCATTGCTACAAATCATAAAAAAAGTTTTCTTACATGCATGACGTACTGTAGATTTTGAGAATCTGCTCAAACTCATGCTCAGGTCAGAAGCAATATCCCACTCGCTGAAGTCACTAGCCTATTCTCAGGATGGCAGTAACTCATATATTTGGGGGTGTACAGCACACAAGCCTTAAAGAGTCCATCCTTTTCTATTTTATTTTTTTTTTCATCAAGCAAACACCTTTGCGTAATAACCCTTGTGCACTCTCTTTTCTTAGACAATCTTTTTCTTAGACACTTTTGTGAGAAGGTTTCAAATTTCCAAGTGCAGAAGTTCAGACTCTGAAAGGTCTTTGAGAGTCCTTTTCAACGTTGGCTTGACAGTAGCTCCTCTTCTGGCTTCCCGAAATTGCTTTAATTTAATTTTGCTTGTCCAAATTACACTGTTTCCACAGTAACTCGCACCTATAGTTTTTCAGCAAAGATCATGGGGTGTGTCCTTACGTGTAGTGGAGTGTGGTGAATTTGAAATGAGGGGCAGAATAAACCATAAAGCAAAGCATTATAAAGGTAACAAACATTGATACTTGAACAATATCTCGTTCTTGAACAATATCTCTATCTTGAAAAATTTCCAATCACAGACTCTCATTATTTGGAGGGCATATTTTGTCCTTCTTTTATGCTGCAGATACAAATTGACAGTGAAGCTAATTGGGAGCCTTCAATCAGAAGGATTTTCTTGTAGAACATGCTCTTCTTGCAAAATTGATTTTTTTTTTTTTAATTTATTTTGTGAACAAATATTCCATTTTTCCACTGGGAAAAATCAAACTGACAAGTCTCCAGGCTCTTCACCTGGAAGGCTTTTGTCAACTTCACTTTCTGCAGGCAGAAAGTAAATTTGACAATTGTTGTCCAGTCAGGCTGTCGAACTGAGCTATCTGCTTCCTCCAAAGGCTGGGCCATCTTTTCTCACTGGTACTAGTAGAAGGACTCAGAAAACCTGAGTGCTTCTGTTTCAGCTGGCCTCCTGGAAAGCCACTATCATATTAAATCTGACAAGGGTAGCAGGATACAAGTAAATCTGACTCAGGGTAATAGGACACAAGTTGTAATTTTACTTCAGTTCAGATGGAAAGGAATTTTTCACTAGTTGTCTTTATTTGTTTGTTTGTTTGTTTTCATTTTCCTGGAAATGTTTCCTGTGAATATAAACATGTTTTATTATTTTTTTTACTTCTTTCTTAATTCAGGGCAAACACTATTACATCATATTAAATATCATTACATTATAATGTGTATTACTAATAATATATACGTGATATATGTTAGATAATTGTGTTTCTGTATGTATCTCTATGTAAACATGTATAAAACAACTATGCAATTTTTTACAATCACTGTTGTGATTTCCTCTTACAGATCTTGTTATGTCCTTCAGGTTCAAGAGCAGGGAAAACTGTACTCCTTAAATTTGTTACAATGTATGACATAAATGAAATGCATCAAACGGTACTTTAAATTATGAGAAAACAAATGAAATTCTGCATTTAGGAACACTAACAGAACTAAAATCTTTAACACTGAATAAAATGAATTGCAATTGAAAACACTGGTGGCAAGGTCATGTCTATCTTACGTAATAGTTTACGTAGCTGCAAATAATTACAACATTTACCAGCATGCAAACCTATGTATAGATTAAGAGGCTTGCTGCTTTTCCACCTTTACAACAGTTTCTTCAATTCTTTCAGTAAAAGCTGGCCAATTTTCCACTTCTGTCCTGAGATGATCAATACTCCCTAAGTGAGCCATCTTTTGAAGTACTTCAGGACACTTTTAGCTCCCTCTTTGATCTTTCCATGTCTCCTTTTAAATATAATGGATTTTTCTCTAGTGAGGCTTTATCCCACCAGCTCTATTTTTATTATCCTTTAGCTGACTTTCTAGAAGATGAAAGCAAGTTAAAAATATAACTTTTCTTAGCATCAAAAATTAATCATGCATCCCCATTTTGTGGAGCATCAGAAATCTTGGAATTCCAGAGAAATTCCCCAAAAGAGTGCTCTTTGCAACATTCCCTTTTGTGGTTGTTCACATAAATCCAGACAAATAAGCAGACATTAGGGATCTAGTGTGATAAGTTTTAAAGCTCAGCACTCTGTCCTCAGTAAAAGAGACTTCACAGTTATATGAGCCTTAGAAAATACCAAATGGGTAGTGACTATTTCAAGAATCAGCATCTTCCTTCTTTTTCCTTTTGTACAGTTCTGTACTGCAATTCCTCCATGTCCTGCTCTATGTTCCTCCTCCCTCCCTCTGCCAAGCCTGTAAGTAATAGTCAAATACAGACAAGATTGCAAATGGAGAAAATTGGAGCAAAGAGGGTTACTGAATACTACACGTGGTATAGTATCTCCCTGTTGCAGACTCAGCTTCTGCATCTGTGGTGGTTTTACTCGGGTGGGTGAATAAGCTCCACCACAATCGCTCTCTCACTCTCCCTCCTCAAAGACGAAAAGGGAGAAAATATGATGAAAAGGGCTCAAAGGTTGAGATAAGGACAGGGAGATCACACAATAATTATTGTGATGGGCAAAACAGACTCAGCATAAGGAGATAGTAAGATTTATTACGTATTACTAACAAGCTAGAGAAGTGAGAAACAAAGGAAAGAAACCAAAAGCACCTTCCCCCAAATCTACCCTCTTTCACCTCTTCCCCCCAAGCAGTGCAGGGGAACAGGGGACTGGGGGTTATGGTCAGTCTACAGCGCTTCTTCTCCACTGCTCCTTCTTGGTCACTCTCATCCCCTGTGCTGTGGGGTCCCTCTCAGGGGATGCAGCCCTTGGTGAACTGATCCAGCGTGGGCTTCCCACAGGCAGCAGCTCTTCAAGAACTGCTCCAGATATGGTCCTCATCCCACAGGAGCAAACTGCTCCAACCTGGCTCCCCTACGGGCAGCAGCTCCTGCCAGGTCACCTGCTCCTGCGTGGGCTCCTCTCCACGGGCTACAGGTCCGGCCTGGAATATGCTCTGGCAGGGGTCTTCCACAGGCTGCAGCCTCCATGAGTGCAGGTCCACCTGCTCCACCATGGTCTCCTCCACGGGCTGCAGCGTGGAACCCTGCTCCACCGTGGTACTCCATGGGCTGCAGGGGGACATCCCGCTTCACCATGGTCCTCACCACAGGCCGCAGGGGACTTCTGCTCCGGCGCGTGGAGCACCTCTCCCCCTCCTTCTTCACCAACCTTGGTGCCTGCAAGGCTGTTCCTCACTCCTCTCACTCTCCCAGCTGCTGTGTGATGCAGTGGTGCTTTGTTTTTCTTTCTTTTTTTTTTTTTTCTCTGATTTAAATTTGCTCTCACAGAGGTGCAAAACAACATCACTTATTGGCTCAGCTCTGGTCAGCAGTGGGGCCCTTACCAAACATGGGCCAAACATGGGGCAGCTTCTAGATCCTTCTCACAGAAGCTACCCATATGGCCCCCTGCTACTAAAACTTTGCCACGTAAACCCACTACAGCATCCCTTGCTTAAAAAACAAATAAACAAACAAACAAAACAAAACAAACAAACAAACAAAAAACAAGACAATACTTCTCCCTAATTCTCTTGATTTTATCATATGAAGATTAGGGTCTCCAACAAGTTAGAGTGATGCCTGCCCAAATTTTTCTGCTGTGGCATACAACAAAGCAGCACTGTATCTGAATTCAGACACAACTAAAGGCATGGCTGCAATCTGTCTCACTATGACGATAAGGTAGTATCATCATGACATACATTCAGCTGGGTTGAAGACAGAGCGTTTGCTGCACCTGTAAAATGACATCTGCCCCAAACCTCAACAGTGCCCCTGTCACGCTGGAAGGGAATTTCCATTGTGAGTCTTCCTCTGCCCCTCAGCTCTGGACTGAGCCACTCATAAACCCTTGATGAGATGCTCATATTTATCAATCTGCATTTTCACTGGGGTATTCATATGGTCCTACTTACTGTGCAAAACCAGCAAAGTTTTTCTAAGTAGACAGCTGGTTTTTGTTTATTTTTCTGTTTTTGTTTCTTTTCCCTTTTAAAACTAGAATGCATACAAATACTGAGATGAAAATACCTACAAGAAAATCATTAACAGCAGAAACCCTGAAAAAAAATAAAATAAAATAAAAAGTAGAACTGCTGGTTCAAATTTGGGAAGATGAAAATATTTGTTTCTCCTCAAGAAAATTTGGGAAGGCTTAATTTCCAGACAACCTGGAGAAATTTGAAAGTTTGTTTTGCTTTTCTTTGTACATCTGATTGTGTTTGCTATTAGCAGGAGGAGTCTAAAGCCTAGAAAAGAAAATTACCTTAAATCAGCTTGAATTTAAATCCATGATAAACGTCAACAGAGCTGCAGAAATAGAAGGTAATTTTCTGAACAATATCCCTGCTCACCCAAATCACAATCTGATTAAAAAAATAATAATAGCATGGTGAGGCAAATCTTTGCACAAGATTAGTGAGAACATTAGAGAGAGAAACAGGTGAGGAGGAAGAAAAAGTAACAAGTTCAAAACTATGGCCCACTTAGCATACTGTTATTTTTTGTGCCAATGGAACTGAAAAAGGTGGGAAGGAGCAAGAAAAGAATCTGAAACAATGGATGAAACAGCAATAAAGCTAACCCATGCACTATGGGGATCAGGAAAATGTAAAGTCTACCTCCATCCTCATGCCCAACCCTGGATCTGCGAAGGAAACTCTCTTGGAGTTATACCAGCTCTCACGTCTGCTACAGGATCCTCAGAAATACCACCAGATAAAGTCTGCTGAGACCATACACTGCTGCAGAACATGCCTTACAAGTCCTAATCTTGACAGACAGGTTCTCCTTAACAGTTTAAATCTGTATTTAACTCACAGAGCAATACATTATGGTTTATGAAATCTGCACACAGATCTGATCTCAAAACTAAATTTTCTAAAAGTCAATAGCATGTGGGTTCACTCTGTGTGTGTCCATGTGTGTGTGTCACTCTTCACAAACCATAACAGAGGCTCATCAGTAGCATTTTCTTATGTAGACAAATATACTGAATTAGCTGTAGAACATAGCTATAGCTGAGATATGCCTTGTGTCTCAGACTGCATTTAAGGCTAAAATCACAATATATATGTTGCTGATTTTCAGTTAAGGTCCTTCTGTGAATGCAAATCTCTGCAGAGAAATAATACTGTGTATTCCCATTTCACTGCTTGAAAAGGCAGTTCACCTGCAAAAAAATAGGAAAGAGAAAGAGTTGATGTGCAGAAAGCCAGATCAGAGGAGAGGATTCAATTCACAATGAAGACATCAAAAGCAGATATCAAAAGAGATGAGCACAATCGTGAGCTATGCATCTAAGCTGCTACATAATCAATAGAGACATAGCCAATACAGTCATTGCTTTTTAGTGTGAGGTTGTGCTGACAAGCTAGTAGGAGTACAAATTGGTTTCCTTCACACGGGTACAAATGCCACTTGAGAAAGCCTACTATATGCAAAACATCCACCTAAGGCTGGTAGATAAAACACACAGGACCTAAATTAGATCCATGGCTTTAGGAGTGGTGATTTGTGGCCAAGCAAGATGCCAAACACACCTTGATTTTGACTGAATACCTCTCTTTGAACGTTTGAGTCATATAATAAATATCTAGTTAACAGTTAGCTGAAACATTATCCTGTCTCCTCAGACTATAAGAGTTAAAATTGGTACTCGATACCCAAAACAGGATGAGGATTTATTTTAGGCATCAGAAGTTATCTTACCTGGCCTGCAGCTTCTTCTGTAGATGATTTACAGTCTCCCAGACTCCTCTGGCATATCTGCCAGGTATTTTGAACACCTAAGGGCATCTCAAACATCACCAGATTCCTGTTACGACAGCTGAAACATGCACCTAGTGGGTCACTGACTGGGTCATTCACTGGGCTGCATATGCATGGTTTTCCATTGACTATAGTATGAGCTAAGGGCATATGTCTATACCTAGGTTTAGTTGACATAATTTTGAATTGTACCTGTAGGGAGACAGATGAACTTCATTTCTCAGTACGAAAATCCCTCAGTTTTGGAATTTTAGATTAAAGAAAAGCTACTTTATGGTTGAGAGATCACTATCAGTGATAGTCTTCACTATTTCATTGAGTGGTTAAATTGTAAAACTTCCCAGAAATGTCATATACAACAAACCTCTGTCCTTATCATGGATAAGTCATTATGGAAACAATCGTTATCAAGAGTTTTTTGTTGTTGCTGTTGTTTTCTGTCTGAAAAGACCTCCTCATCCTTTTCTCAGTTCTGGAAGCAGCTCATATTTTGTATCTGAATAACACATTCAAAGAAACTTATTATATATAACACTCTGGTGTTGACAAGAGATTGGTGGTTTTATCATGCTGCATCCAGCTCCACATTTGCAATACCTCTCTCACTTCATAAGGTCCTATCACAGGTGTCCAGGATCAGACCGACAATAGGTATGGCTTCACATTTTGAGAAGGTAGAGGCACTGTAAGAACCCATTTTTAGTGCTCTCACTTTCTCTTGGTTCAGCAAGTCTAAATGGGCTATATCTGCCCCTTCTGCTCCAATGACTCCCTTCTGTTCCTTTGATACAATAGCCATGGCAATACTATTGTTCTCTAGATCTATCTCTGTGATTTAACAGCTCCTCCTGGTTTACCTTTCCAATCTCTCTGTCACAAAGGGGCATTCAGTCATTTGACGCACTCTATTTCAGATGCAAGAAGTTCATTTTGGATCTTTCTCTCTGACTCTTTAGGCTCCAAAGGAACAGACCCTGCCACTGAGGGAAGATATTTATCTTATAATCTGTAGGGCTGTGTCTGCTGCAAAGAGCAGTTCTGTCCATGTTCTGCTTCACTAGTAAAAATGATGTGACAGGCAAGCAGAGTTGTGGGAAAGAAATCTTCTGTATGCATTCAAAGTGATCTCACTTTCACAGTGACAGCTTCTGAACTAGCTATTACTGTTCTGGAAAGAAATATTGAAGTTACAGCAGGTAGCTCTGTAAAACTATTAGCTCAGTGTTTAATAGATGCCCAAAGCAGACAGAATTAAGAATTATTTGTAAAGGAATAAAAAAGAAAATAGAAAATGTTGTTATGACACTGTTTAAATCCCTCAGGTATCTTTAATCTAGTTCGGTGTTCCCTTGTCTCCAGAAGAATACAGTAGTATTGGAAAAGATTGAGAGAGAGAAAACAGTGAGGACCAAAGATAGTGAAAAACTAAGCAGAATAACACTCCTCATCTTGGAGAAGTCACTGAGGTAAAGGATACGACAGATGTCTATAAAACAGCAGTAACATATAGTGGATGAAATGAATAGAAACTATCTCATCTATACAAAGACCATCAAATAAAACTAGCAAGTAAGAGATTAAAAACAAGCCACAGGGGTGCTTTCTCATATGTGTGGCTGTCACAGGACATTGTGGATGCCTAAAGCTTATCTGGGTTCAAAAGTGATGAGCAAAATTAATGAAATAAAATTGACAGGATTCTATTAAACACAAAGGTATCATCTTTCATTTGGGAAGTCCCAGAGGCATAAGTCACTGCTGGCAAAGGAATGTACAAGGAAGGTGTCACCATATGCTGCCCTGTTCTTACATGCCTCCCTATGCATCTGTTGTTGGTCAGTGTTGGAGGCAGAGCTGAATGGATTTTTCTGTGACCTGATAACAGTGCTCTTATGCTCACACAACTAGTGTTACCCTCTGGGTAAGAGATTTAGGACTGATACTGTAGAATGCTATTGTAATGCTTAAAATGTACATTCAAGACCATGGCAGCATGATTCAGAAGACCTAAATTAGGCAGAGTTATCCTATACTGTCAGGCAAGACTGGGACCACACCAAGGCTCTTGAAAATTTTAGCACACTATTCTTGATTTTTAATTGAAAAAAAAAATCACATGTTAATAAGAATATTTATTGTAAAATGGATGTGGTTTTCAAAGAAGAATACATAAAGAAAAATATATTCCTCCTCCCTGCTCCCCCAAAATGATCATTTGCTAAGTGGAGACTAGAACTTTTAATTTTAGATATTATTGTATCAAACAGCAATATAATACAATATTATTTGGTGCCACATTTTCATCTGATATTGATGATTCATACAAAGTCAGATAATTTCATCCCAGATAATATGAAACAAAGTTGTTACTTGATGAGTCAGTTTCCAGTAATGAAATACGAACATATACCAGAATTCACTATATAACAATATTAGAGCTGTAAGCTGTAATACACTTCTCAGGATATCCAATAAAGACTTGGAACTACCTCCCATGTTAAATTAAAATGCTCTTCTTTTGCTGTTGCTCATCATTAAATGTGTTGAATACTGTGTTCTTACCTGGGGGATTGTGGAAGCTTGTAATATTCATAAAGGGAAGAGCCACTCATCTCAGGGCCATTTCTGTTGTATGTATTATTTATCTCCTGATCTATCCCCTCCCATGTTCACTGTCTTTAAGATATATGATTAATAATACATTCCATGCTGAACAGTGTGGGTTATATTCCCAAATATATATATTCAGGCCATTTCTATGCAAATGTCACAAAGAAGATTTTTCATCAACCAAAAATGTACATATTCTCTACTTGATCCATTCATTTTACATTTGTTTTTTAGATTAATTATTCTATTTCCCTACATGAGAAATTTTCAGCTGGGCACTCCCAAAGGGATTTTGTAACCAATGTAGACAGACTTTGTTCTTTAATACATATGAGAAGTAACTGTAGAAAATAATTTGAGAGTGATTCAGAAAAAAAAAAAAAAAATCTCCATTTTGTTATTTTGTTTCCTTAGACAATATTTAATTTATCATTAATATATGAAAAAAAAATGATAAAGAATGTTGTAAACTTCTTACAGTATACCGTAGCTGCGTCAGAAGGAAGCATACATTGGCTTCATCTAACTTTAATTAATATTCAAGTACATTTGGAAATACTTTTACTACAAACAGAACCAAAAGTCCTTATTGTGGCAACTCTCCTCTTGATACCCTTTCACTGATGGAAGTAGGACTGGGTGCTTTTAATCTCATTTTCTGGGAGGAGAGAAGGGGAGGGGAGGGGAGGGGAGGGGAGGGGAGAATAAGGCATTAGAGATGGTTAAAGAGAACTAAAACTGCCTGTTCTATTCTTTGCTGGTGCAGCAGTACCTTGAGTACTGCATGCAGTTTGGGGCACCACAATGTAAGAAGGATATAAAACAATTACAGGGCATCCAAAGGAGGGCAACAAAGATGGTGAAGCATCTACAGGGGAAGACATGCGAGGAGCAGCTGAGATCACTTGGTATGTTCACCTTTGAGAAGAAGAGACTGAGGGGAAACCTCATGGAGGCCTGCAGCTCCCTCACAAGGGCAGCAGAGGGGCAGACGCTGAGCTCTGTCGATCCCAAGCTAACAGCATGAAACTGTGTCAGGATATTAGGATAAGGTTCTTTACCGAGAGGGTGGTCAGGCACTGGAACAGGCACAACTGTGAAAACATCCCAGCATCGAGCTTGCTGGAGTTCAAGAAGCATTTGGACAGTACTCTCAGACATATTATCTGATTTTTGGGTGTGCCTGTGTGGAGCCAGGATGATCCTTGTAGGTCCCTTCCCACTTGGGATATTCTATGACTCATATTTTGTATTATAAGAGAGGTCAAAGTCTGTAACCTGAAATTTGTTGTTGTTTTGTTTTAGATCTACCACTCCCTGTTTCCAGGCCACCTTGTCCTAATACTGCAACTTGTTGCCCATTTTCCAGCAATATACATCTACTCTACTGAGAATACATCAGTAATAGTCACTGAGTGTGTTTACTTTTAGCATACTTTTCAGGAATAGTTAATGCCCCCAGTAAGACCAGTCCTTCTGTGGCAGCACTACCCCAGCAATGCACAGACCCTCATAATCAGAATCCAGACTCTAGGGCTAGAGAAAGAAGGGGGTGAAATACAAGGACTGTAAGATAACTGTAGAAGAAAATGTATATGCATATTTTACTAAAATAAATTAAAAATCCTTCCACTGGATTCAGTCAGCCTAGATATGCATAATAATTTATGTATAAGTAGTCATGACACCAGAGGTACATAATAAGGTCCCTGATAAGTTGAAAAGGCCCAGTGCATATGGTCTTAACTCACTTTTTAAAGCAATTTTATTCTCAGATAGTTTAATTAAGCTGATCTTCAATCTTGAATTTTAATTTAAATTTTCACTCTTGAGTCAATGATCAATTGAAAGAGGATACCAAACATCATAAATGGAAAAAGTTTGAGAGAGAACAACTGCACTGGGTCTCCAGTCTGAAATGTGAGTCTCTCTTTAGAGTGCTATTACAGATCCAGATTTCTCTGCTAACATCCCTTGTTTAGCAGAAGTGTGCAGCACATTCTTCAACTGTTTAAGAAAAAAGTGCTAAGAACCGCAGCCCATACAAGAAGAATCTCAGTGAACTCTCCTTCTGGAAATACAAACCTTATGAGAGACCTCAAGCCACATACCCCAAATCACTGCTGACTTATGAGAAGCTTGTTCCTTGTCTCCATACAACTGCTAACTCTCTTAGGTCTTAGAAGTTAATCACAGATTACGACGCCATTACAGAAAAGACATCATTTGACAGATAGGCAGATGTCAGGTTACATTTCTAACTTGAATGACTTTTTATAAAAGCCATGAGTAGGGATAAATATTGATTCTCTCAGCTTTTCAGCTGATCTCAGTAGGAGTTACACATATAAAAGGACTACAAAACATGACAGAACATTGCTGGACTGGACATAACATGAGCAAAGAGCTTATTGTAATGATAAGAAATTACCTGGCATAGAAATGGGACTGCCTGATAAACAGGGTAGGTACAGGACAGGAACAGAACACCAGTTTCTAGAACTCTTCCCAGAACAGAAGAGTTATTTGGCTGTCTCATCCCAGGAGCTAAATCAGGTGGATGTTATCAATTCTTTCCCAAGCAAGTCTACAAGTGTAGAGATGACTCACAAAGTCTAAGGAAAACAAGGAGATTCTTATAAAGTGCTAGCTCATTCTTTTTCCTCCTTAATAGCAAGTGTTAAAGCAGAGAATAATAGCAGAGAATATTTATAGGGGGAGATATTAGCTGTTCTTATTAAACCAATTGGTGTGTGTTTGTAGGTTTGCATTCAAGAATGTGGATGTGTTCCTCTGTTAGAGATTAGTGGACTGAGAACAAGGTAGGTATTTAATCTGTTTACAAGTTCACCGTACACATCTTGAGTATTCTCTTCTGTAGTCTAACAGCTGAACTCTTCCGAAGTTGCAAGATGATAAAAAGAAAACTGATGACTTTGTAAAGTTATATATTTTCTTAAGTGATCCTTCAGCATCACCCTTTTGGTCTGAAAGGTCAAGAAAAGTTTTCAATACTAGGAAAAAAAATCATAAACTCTCCATCAGTGTTTTGTTGTTGTTGTTTGTTTTGTTGGTTTTTTTTTGGTGGGCAAAAATATGAAGATATGAGAAGTGTAGATTAAATTCTGGATGCTTAACCTGATTTATAAAAGGGATCTAATTTTAAGAACCTGCTTTTGTCAGACTTTTCAGCAGAAAACATAAGTCATTTTTGACTTATTGACTGAGTGACTGGTCAATTCTCCTGTCACAAAATTTCAGATGGAAACTACTAGGCACAAAAAAAATAGCACTCTGCCTTCCCACGTTTTGAACTCCAATACTGGTCTAACAGATCATTTGTTATTCAGACTTTTATAGAAGCAACTCTGTTTCAGCCATAATATTTTGCCTGATTGTTTGTGACATTCATTTCTAGATTTCAGAATAGCATGGTACACCTAATATTCTTGGTTTGTAGTCAACTCTATTACAAAATTCTGACTGTCTGCATATGACAGATACTCATTAAGGAGGGGTTTATGGCTTAGCATTGCAATTACAATCTCTAGGGGAGCTTGTTTGGCCTTTCTATGAAAACATGGCCTGGTTAATAAGCATTGTTAAGGCAGAAATGTGAGTGTCTGTAGCTGAAACACAAAAAACAGCCTAGATGGCTTTTGCCCCAGACTGGCATTGCTAAAAAGGAAGATGACCATTATATGGTTTAATTGCAAAGGGACTTTTGAAACAAAAAATTAATCTTGAAAAAAGTATTAAAAATATGAAAAAAATTAACAGTAGTGGGGTGAACAGTGAGTGTTCTGACTATTCAGTCTGACTGACAGACAGAAGAAGAAAAGCAGAAAAAAACTATTTTAGTGCTCCCAGAAGCTGTTCCATAGTACCTCCAACCTGTCCAGGATAGTATGAAAATCCTTCCTCAGGATACCATGGGGGGCCAACAAGGGGCAGCAAGCAGGGAACCCAGGGTGTGACCTGCTGGGGTTTCTCCCCTGCATATACATAGGGTTTGCAGGGAACAACATGGACATGCCTAAATTGGGAGCAACAACATCTACCATGGAAGAGGCATGCAAGTAGGGACTGCAAACCCTGATATGCATGACTAAACCCCACACTATTTGTGAGGGGATGTGTAGCTGTGAGCTTCTGTACATTTGGGTATGATTAGAATTTTTTTGAGTTTAGTCTTTGAAGAACATTTAGAGATATGTAGTTGCATATTAAGATTTATGACTGATACTGCAGTTTATCTGCTGTATTGCTGATCCTGAATGCATATTTCATTGAGTGTTAGTTAGTTATATGCTAACTGCTTCTATTCTAGTTTTGTTCAAACAAGTTATATTGAGATTTTTTTCCCCTGTGACACATGCCTGTTTTATTTTTTAGGTAGCAACTTGAAAATATGGATAGGAACCTCTGATTACACGAATCTTGAGGACACATTAGGTGACAACATTGTTTAAATAATAATCAAAAGCACAGCTTGAAATAATTAGAATTATCAGTAAATAAATAAAAACAACAACAATAACAGCAAAACACAAACAAAATAAAATGCAAGCCAGCAAAGTTGAATACACCTCAATAACCTGAAGGCAAAAAAACATATAAGAGTCATAAATCCAGAACTAACAATGTCATAGTGCTATTTGAACCAAAACTTCATTCTAAGCTTTCTTCCTGGGAACTGATCCCTATCACTTTCTATCAGATTGCTGTTATGATAACACTACATTAGTAACAGCCTAGGAATAAGCCTAGGAATAGAAGGCTGTAAACATTTACATATTTTATCAGGAGAGTTGATCACAGCGACACGCTCCTTAACCAAACAATAAAAGACAGGAAGAAAAAGGCCTGCTATTTTCTGATCTCTTTTACACATTGTCATTCTTGCTTTAAATCATTTTTCCATAAAAATATCTCTGTGATAGGGAATGCAAGATGATGATAATGAATAAGCACAAACCACTGACTAAATGACAAATTGTGTGCACTCAGCAGACCAGGCTGCTTTTAATTTTTTTGGCCAATTATTTCAATGTACTGCAGGAAAGGACATCAGATATGTGGCCATACAGCTGTGATTGTTTCCATTAAATATGCAAATGGTTTATTATCATATGTCATAAACTCCACATCATCTTCAACACAAATAAGAACATGGTACTGCAAGGGACTTCATAGATTAATGAGTTCAGTCTCTGATTTTACAGGCAATTATGTTACACATCCCATTTCATAAACTAATCAAACTTTAAAATTAATTAAGCTTTTTGCCCAATTTGTATTGGACACTTTTCCAGACTCATGGTTCTCAGAAACATTATTTTAATTTCCAACATAAATTTTATTCAGCTCCAGTTTATTCTCATTTATTCTTATGCCAAATAGCCTTTCCCCTCTTGGATGTTTATCATCACTGATATATTTACAGAAAGTTAGAATAATCCCTACTTAACCTTCATTTCACAAGGCTAACAAGCCAACCGGTTTTAGTCTCTTCATAAGAGAAGTTTTATATTTCCTAGTCATTCATGAATACCTTTCTCTACACTTAATCCGATCTGTTATTCTTTGTCAAATACAGATTGTCCCCATTCCTATTACCCCACTACTCCTGTGGGATATAGAAACTGGGACCTGGGGCATCCAAGGATGTTGTCTTTTTTTTCTTAGTTACATCATATTGGTGACAATCAGTCTGAGATCAGTCAGCTCTACAGGCTTTATCTCTTTATCATTACTATGTGATGAAATCCTACTTTACAGCAAAACTGTTATAGCAACAGTGCATGACTTTGCATTTTGTACTTTGGAATTTCATCTCCTCTTTGTTCTAATTCTCAGGGACGTCTCTCATCTCTTCCTTCCAGTACAATAGAAAAAACTGTATACTCTATATTAATGATGACTCCAAAACTTTCACTGTTGGTAAATTTTATTACTATCTCCCCATTTTTTTATTTTTGCATAGGGAACTAAGGAAATCCTTAAATGCCGCTAATAAATTCTTTTCATTCAGTATTTTCTGGGTTTATTACACTTCAGATATCTACCTTCTACTTTTTATGGTTCTTCACTTTCTAATTTAACTCAGTATTTTCTTTTTGTCACCACGTCAAATACTTTGGCTGAAATCCACGTGTATTAGAGCTACCATCTTCTTATTTGACTGTCAAATTTCTTTCAATAGCAGATCAGGCATGATCTATTTTTGCTAACTTGGCTTTGTGCATCTTTCTGTATTCCGCTCACCTTCCTTTCCGTGTTTTTTTTTTTTTCTTTCTTTCTTTCTTTTATTGCTGTTGTTTGTTTTTGTTTGTTTGCTTGCTTGCTTGCTTGTTTTGTTTTTTTAAAGAAAGAATCCCAAAGCCTTCTGTATAATGAATATTAACATTAGCTTGTAGTAGGGTAGATCATTTCTCCATCCTCCCTTCCTAAGTATAGGTGTTAATTTGGTATTCTCAAACAAGGTGTTAGATTTATCTTGATAGATTTATTCAAAATACTTGCTTCTGGGCCTGTAATTTCATGTCCCAGCTCTTTCAGAAATGTAGATTAGAAATTATTCAGTCTCCCCACTCTTCAACACTGTTAATTTTGCTTCTCTTCAACTTATTTCTTTCCATATTTTCTTACCTTTTTATTGAGCAAGGAGACCTTTGCTATTTTTTTTAATAGTTTTACAAGTCTATCAGAACTTGCCTTTGGGAAACCTCGCTTTTCCTCTCTATGTGTCATGTCTCCTGCAACACTGCTTTTATCAGCCCCTTTTTTTCCCTCATTTTTTTTTGTTTTGTTTTGTTTTGTGTTTTTTTTTTTTTTTTTAATTTCTTGATATTATTTATCCAGTTATTTTCTAAGCTATACAGTCGTATGTTTTCTGCTTTCATTTGGGATATTTTGTCACTGAATTTTTAAAATTCCAAATCAATATTTTATTTTAATTCTTGCAGTCTTAACTCCAACTGATTCTATTAGTTGTCTTAGATTCTTAAAATTTTCTTATTTAATATTAAGAACCTTATTTATTCCTACATTCAGTGCAAATAAAGTTAGCTTGCTAACATTGATTCAGGTGCATTTTCTACAAACAGAATAGTATATAGTGTCCTCATTTCACATGATAACTATTTCAAAAAAAAAAAAAAAAAAAGTATCAGCTGTTAAGGGCCAGGGGCTATTAGGTGAATATAATCTTCTAATTTTCCCATTCTTTAATAATCAGACTTTACTGGTAGTAGCAGTATTTAGTTTCCAGTCATATCTGGAAACTGAAGTCTCACATATTAACACTGTTCAAATAAATATTTGAGTATATCTGTGACACTAAAATGTCATAAATGGTGACACTAAAATGTCATTAAGAGGCAAAATATGTGAACTCGGGGAAAAAAAAAATCCACTCCTGTACAATTTTAGACATCACATCTGTCATAGGTCTAGCCAGCTCAGAGTGTGGAAGAGGAATGTCTGTCCATTTGTACCTGTGCAAAAAGTCATACCTTTCATTTAACCAGTGCTGTTACAGTGATTTCTGTTTCTATCTGTATCTGACCTCAAGGATCAAGAGGAGTCTCCCAGAAATAATATAACAAGATATCTTTACCATCTTAGATAATTTTCACCTAAACACACTCTCTTTTATTTTCCAGAGGTAGTTGGATTTCCTAATTGAACCTCCTGGAACTGGCTGCAGAGTATACAGCACACCTTGACTGCTGGTCAGCTGTAAGATGGCAGTTTAAAGCTGAATAGTGTGATATCCTACTTCAAAATGCACTGGAAATTGAGATTAATTTCAGTCCATTTCTCAGGCAGATCCAGGCTGTATATTATGCAAAAGAGGATCCCCAGGAGAAAAATAAACATAAAGAAGACTGTCCAAATTGCTAGTATGATGTGGCCTGGTTTTCTTGAAGAGGAGACTTGTTAAGGTAAATTTAGTATAATCATTAACATCTTTCACCTTTATGCATTTATTTTTCTGTGAAATTGATGGTATACACTGTAGTGGCTAACAATACATACAAAAATAGCAAGGGTCTCCCTGGTGAGATAATGATCACACTAGCACCTCTATTAGAAACAAAAACAAAACAAAACAAACAAACAAAAAATGTATTAAAGTATTTTCAAGTTCATTCTTCAACGCAATCAAGAAGCATTACAGTTAAGCCAGTGCTCCTACTGAATGCCTAAAGAAAACAAAACAAAACAACAACAACAAATTATTACAGATACCAGTAGTATATCTCTTTGCCTACAAAAGAGGCTGATTAAATATTTTTGTCCAATTTTCACATGTACTTACCAATTTAGAATGCATTAATCATGTAAAAGAAACATGGATGGAATATATCAGGTTTCAGACTTAGAAAGGAGACAAAACTATATCTACCTAAGAGTTAGTAAGAAAATACTCACCAGAGATTTGACTGGAAATAAATTTTTACCTTTGACAAACACATGAGAACGGGAAATAGTGGATAGTCCATTTTTATGCTTCAGTGTGTCAGTTCATAATTTTTTACTTCTATGTGCATGTAAGTTAATGCACTTTAAATAAGCCTAAACAAAGGCAGCACGTTTTCTGTGGATGGTGTTTCCAATCTGAACATACGAAACTAAGAAACCTTTCTGTTACTTCATCCTTTTTGTTTTCTTTATACAATTATTCACTTGAACAAGTTTCTTAAGTAGAATATACACTGTAACCACTAACCTGCCTTTTTAAAGTGTAGTCATGGAAATCCTGAACAGTTAAGTGGAAGTATTCTCTCTAGAAATCAAGTTACAGAAGCTATATGCTTCATTTCGAGCTACAGAAACAAACACTGTGACCTCTGTGTACAATCACAGTAACTAGGATTTGGCAAACCCAGAATGAACTACTCAAAAAATCATCAATCATACAAGAATCCTTTGGAGAAATTGTTATTGAGTACAATCTTCAAAAACACATTCTGCTTTTGCCTAATACTGCATGTGGAGACTTAAGTTTTATTGATAAGGATTTAGAGATAAAGTCATAGAGTGCTTACTCATAAAATGCTCAGCTCTCTCCCCTGTTTCATGAGCCATTTCTTCACTCCTGCATATTTATTAAAGTTTTAATACTTTTATCCCATGCATTTTGATCTATTCATATGAAAAAAATTCAATAACTTTTCAGCGGCTGCACCATTAAGTACTGAAATTCATTCAAATGTATTGTATAACTGCCTATAATAAAAATCTCAAAAATTAGAGGGTAACAGATAAAATGATTATTACATGAATTTTAAAAATGTAATGAAATGCTGCTGACTCTTCTATTAGATAACGTCTGATTTTACAATGAATTCAGACCACTACTATGACTTTTATAAGCTCATCAGCTGATGCTTGAACCACGCCTTTGCTACAATTTGAAAGCTTTTTTTCTGATGAGTTTCAAAACAGAAACACATGCAAGCCTGCAGTAATCTCATTCCCATGGAAATCACCTGGACTGAAACACAGACTCTAAATGAAACGCTTACCCAAATATTCTCTTGAATATTCTCTTCTTTAAGGATAAAATTAGGTATACGTGTCCCAGGGTTACATGCATGATTATGTGCCCCTTTGAGTATTTAAACTGCTGAATTCCAAGTATTGGTCTTCATTGATCTGCTCCTTAGATTTGCAATATATTTCTGTGGAAGAATGGCATAGACTATTCAGATGTCTTCTGAAGCAGACTATTCAGATGTCTTCTGAAGCAGGAGGCAGTTTTATGGGATGCATCCCAGGTAAGAAAGAGTGTGGCCCTGCACTTCATCTATGCAATAAGGGTATTGGTGGGGTTCCTCCAAATTGCTGGAAAATAAGTGTAGTGGTTTAACCAAGCTGGCAGCTAAGCACCACACAGATGTTCGCTCACGTTCCCCCCATCCTTGTCTCAATAAAGACAGTTTATTAGGATAGAAAATAAAGGAAAATAATAATAATGATGATGATGATATTACTACTAATAATAATGTGTAATAATGTGTACAAAAAAGTGATGCACAATGCAATTGCTTACAACCTGCTAACCAATGACCAGCCTATCCCCCAGCAGTGGTTCCCCCACCCTGGCCAGTCACCACATATTAATTGCTCAGCATGATGTCAGATGGTATGTAATATCCCTTTGGCCATTTTGGGTCAGCCCCCTCCCAGCTCCTGCTGCATGCCCAGCCTGTCCACTGGCAGGACAGAGTGAGAAGCTGAAAAGTCCTTAGCTTAGTGTAAGCACTGCTCTGCAGCAATTAAAACATCAGGGTGTTATCAACATTATTCTCATCCTAAATCACAGAGCACCATACCAGCTACTAGGAGATAGTTCTAATGTAGCCGAAACCAGGACAATATGGTGCAGAAGCACTTAAGAGGCCATATGGTCTATCGCTTTGCCAATGATTGGCTAGCAATCCTGTGCTTAATGTACCTCAGGATATGTCTGGCCCTTTTAGCTGCCAGGGCAACCTGTTGACTCGTATTCAACTTGGCTTTGACTGAAAGCCTCAGATCCCTTTCCATGGGGCTGCTCTCCAGCCTCTTGTCCCCTAGTCTGTACATGTATAAGGGTTGCCCCATGCCGGGTGCAAAATCTGGCACTTGCTCTTGCTAAAATTCGTGTGGTTGATGATTGCCTGAGCTCTCTAATTTGTCAAGATCTTCCTGCAAGGTTTCTCCAACCTCAAGGGAGTCAACAGCAAGTTCCATACATTCCAGCTCCTCTGTTACATACAGCATCAACTCCTGCCTTACCTGCTCTGCCTGTCCCTTCTGAACAGCCTATAACCATTCATCATAACACACCAGTTACAGGTTTTGCTTACATTAATGGTGTTGTAGTTCTGGGACTGAGTCAAGGCTTCTTGTTCCTCTTGCTTGTTCTTCATGCTGCATGCAACAGTGTAGAAACATGCAAATGTGCTTCATTGTACTCAGCACCTCATAGAGCAGACTGAGGGATCTCACTAACATGCAGTTTCTCAAATTTTGGTGTGCCATCTCATAACTCTTCAATAGTGTTTAGCTTAGTTTTACCCCTTCCCCCTCTAAATCTAGTTTAAAGCAGTCAGTCCTGGTAACTCCTGCACAAAAATCCTTTTCCCTTTCTGTGAAAATTGCATCCTATCAGGCAACAGCAAGTCCGATGTTGTGTAGACCATCCCATGACTGAGAAAACGAAAATTCTGATAATAATATCAGCCTTGGAGTCATGTATTGATCAGCTGCATTTGCCTGTTCCTTTCAGTATTGTTCCCTGCTACTGGTAGATAGAGGAACACACTACCTGTACCCCTTCTCCTCTGACCAATTACCTTAAAAGCCCTGAAGTCCCTTTTGCTTTCTTTTGGACTTTTCTATACTACTTCATAGTTGCCAACATGAAAAGCCAACAATGAGCAATAATCAGAAGGCCATATAGTGCTAGTGAGTTTTCTAGTAACATGTTTTACCTGAGCCCCAGGAAGGCAGCAGACTTCCTCCCCTATAGGGTTGGTGTGCTTGGTGTATCAGCCTTCTGTTCTCATCAGAAGGGAGTCACCTATGACAACAGCATTTCTTTTTTCCAGCATAGAAAAAAACCAGCATGGAGGTGGTTGTGATACAGGGGATAAGCTGACTTGCCCTAGGCAACCCCCCTTCCAACCTGGACAGACCTCCATCTACATCATCGTTTGCCTGTCCATCAAGTTCCTGAGTCTCACGCCTGCTGTGTAAGGGCACTAGGGAAGGCGAGGTAGGAAGGTGGTTCACCTGCTGCCCTGAGCTGCAACTAGCTTCCATTCCCCACAGTCTCTTAGATCCTCTCCTGCCAGCTGGCAAGAGGGTAAGGTATCCTTCATTTCATTTGTTGTGACTAGCTGATGCATCTGTCTCAGGGATGATTCCACCAGTCAGTCTCCTTCTCTGACTCTCACTCACTCACTCATGCTCCTCACTCAGCCTGTCCACCATCTCCTGAAGCTCTGCCACCATGCTGAACAGTTCCACCTGGGCACACCTCCCACAGGTGTGCTCACTGCTGCCATCTGACCCTGATTGAAAGCTCAGGCACACCCTGCAGCTTGGGGCCTGGGTAGTCCCATGTTCCTTTGGGACCTCCATCTGGGTAGTTATGGTGATTCCCGTGGTTGGAGTGGCCACAGGAGGCACAGAGGACATGGCTTTCTGCTGAGGAAGATGCCGTGACTCCACATAAGTGGGTCACAACCACTGGTTGAAGAAGCAGTGACAGCGCCCTCCCTGCAGGCCCTCACACACAAACAACTGTGCCACATCCTAGCTGTCATACTGTGGCCTGTTAGCCTGCTCTGGTCACTCATGCTCCTCTGCTACACTATGGGACATGCCTGCACTGGAGCTGATCACCTTGGTGAGTGTTTTAAATACGATTACGGAAAAACAGAGCAAAATAAAACAAACAAAAAACACAAAGTGTTGCAATATAACAAAAAACTTAAGTATCTACCTACCTTTGAACTTCTACTTAAATATACTTTCATTTGGTAGTCTCAGAATTACTACATCTCAGAATTTGTATTCAACCCATGGTGAAATTCCAACAGTTCTTGTGTCAGTCAAGATTTTGTCACTGATTTCAGTGTTGGAAGGGTTTCACCCTCAGACCCTAACAGTTGGCAGCTGAGAAAATATGTGCTTATCTTATAAAATAAATATTGTCAGCATTTCATCCTACTCTCTTCTGATCTGCCCTTATTAATGAAATCTATATTCTATCTCCATCAAGTCACTATTCTCTCAAATCCTTCCTGAACACTCTTTTATTCTTTGGGGCCTACAAGAAATGAGTTAACAATGTTAGAAAAGCAATTTATTCTTTCTTTCTCTCTCTATCTGTTTACATATATACACATAAATGTGTATATGTACATATATATACACCAATATATATAAAATGTCTAGTGTATGGTATTTTATATCCTGTGGTTTCAATGCACCTTGCCTTAGCCATGTCTGCCATGTAAGTGCTTTCTGATGATATCTGTCTATATTTTGTGTCTCGTGCAGGGGAAAACACCTCTCACATTGCTTTACAAAAAGAACAGGGCAACTATTATATTGCTCCTAACTACTTGAGGGCTGAGTGACGGGATATGCTTTATTGTGACAGGGACATCCACAATTCCAGGATGCTCTGGCTGACATGCAGAATTATGGGAGCATAGCTCCAATACAGCTGGCTTGGCTGTGCTAAGTGTGTTTTTCCACAGAAAGAGAAGGACCTGACATGTGGGTTGTATGCTGTTTCCTCTGTGATGTGTATCACATTTACAGGAACCTTCTTCACTTGATAGTGCTGGAAGTCACTCAGTGTCTCAGGAGTATGGCTGATGTAAAGACTAATTATATACATACATAATATTTTTTTGTTAAGCTCACAGTGTGGCAGGCCAGGTATGGTGAAAATTGATCATTCTATGTACTTGTATTGAATGATTTGCAAGTATTTTCTGACTTAAAAATAAAACAGTGTTTGGCATGAGTGGAGCTTGAAAAATGGTGCAAGAAGGAAGAGGAATAAGACATTGACTTGCTTGACAATAGTCATATTGAAACTATACATTAGGTTTCTAGGCTACTTTGTCTGTTTCTTAATTATCTGGAACCTGCGTTCCTTTCTGTGGAAGGGTAAATATCACCTACAACATCTCATTGGAACTTACATGGCAGAAGCTTCTGAAGTACCTTTAAACATTATGCAGAAAATTCTCATTTCTGGACATAAACAAAATGCCTGTGGCTGAGTCTAACCAAAGCAATGCACTTCTTTTTTCATGTGCAAATAACATTGCCTGGGCCACTGGAGTTCATAATTAAACTATTCCTTATCTCTATTAGGATGTTGTACTTTCTTAAGTGGTTCCAGCAGGAAGAGCCTAGGCATGTCTCTGAACAGCTGGTCCATAGACCAGGCTGACTCCTGCCAAAGACTCTTTGACCTTCATCTCTTAAACAGTCACACTCTAGCCTAAACTGGGTAATAGTACTGCTCCTGCCAATGCACCTTTTCTGAATATGCCCTTTTGTTGCCGTGCTGAGTAGCTGGAGCTCTGTTTGCTTTCACAGTATCTTTTAATTTTACATAGCCTTTGGGCTTAAGATCTGGGTGATGAATAGAACAATATCTCTTACCTATTGTGAACAGAGGTGCCCAAACTGTATCCTGTGTCACAGTGTCTGAGCTTGCATAGGATCCCATATATTACTTTATTATGTTTGAGTTACAGTTTCTCTTTTTACACATGCCTAGTGATATGAGTTTGCATAGGAAAAAAAAAAAAAAAGTGTTTTTAAACAGGAAAACAAATATTTTCCAGAAGGACAGTTGAATGCTGAAAACATGGTGAAAAATACCACATCTAAAACTCATTTTGTATGATCTATTGTTCACAGAGAGCAAACATACATCATTTGGTTTTATTTTTACCCTAGAATTTAATGCCCTTTGTGCAAAATGTAGAAGTTAATTGGTAGCTAACTCACTTTGATGGTATGTTTGCTGTGCTTGAGGGACATATTTTCCCAAATTGCCACATTTTAAATAGATTTTACCTTGCAGGGCTTACTTTTAGCTTATCATTACAACTTGGAAAAATTCACTACCTTTGCTCCATGCAGATAAGTGTTCCCAACACACTTAGTAATGAGATATCATGTATATATGTGCAAAGAAAAAGAGTATAAGGAAAAACAAAACAAACAAACAAAAACAAAACCCCAAGAAACTTCTACTGTGAAGGATGTAGCAATTAATTGTTGTTGGACACGGACATTTAATTTTTGACGATGCATGAGGTGTTTCCTTAAGAAAAGGTTGAAGGTCTCTTTCTGTATATTCAAGGCACTCATTTTTGTCAGTTGAGAATCAGAAATGTAGAAATCCTGCATGAATGATAGCTTCCTTCTCTCACATTTTGTTAAACATTTGGTAGGAGTCTTTTGAACATTCAAAATTTAGAGCTCTATCAGAAAAGATGATGACCTAGCACTCTCATCTGCTCCAGGAAAATATTTTGGTTCAGACCAAACCATGTCTTACTCATAGAATTATAGAATGGTTTGGGTTGGAAGGAACTTTAAAGATCATTTAACTCAAATCCCCCTGCCGCAGGCATAGGCAGGGATGCCACCCACTAGATCAGGTTGGCCAACCACCCATCCAGCCTGGCCTCAAACACCTCCAAGGACAGGACATCTACAACTTTTCTTGACAACCTGTTCCAGTGCCTCACTACCCTTACAGTGAAGAATTTCCTCATAATATCTAATCTAAATCTATCCTCTTTGTGTTTAGCTTGCAAAGATCCATTAACAGAGGCTACTGGCCAGTTGTTAGAGTTGGATGTTAGAAAGAAATTCAAAATACAAACTTCAGTAACTAAAGTGGAACATTCTTCCAGGAGATATTAGTGTACAGCCCCACATTTCAGAGGTGGTTACACTGCTAATTTATAGTTTACAGTAATTTCACTACTTTAGAACTACTGCAGAGAGCAAAGACACGGGGTTCTGTCAGGTTGTTTGTTTTTTTGTTGTTGTTGTTATTGTTTTTAAGTATGCAATACAAATCCTGACTTCCTTGCTAGGCTTTTATTATTATTTATTAGCTGATGTCAATCACATCTTTTCTTTATAGTCTTAATAGTAAATGGAAGAAGACATTAGAATGTAGTTATTTATGAAATCCATACTTTTCCATAAGAATTTTACCCCTGAGCTAAAATTTATTTAACTAAAATATTTCTTTTCAATGATGGTGGAAATCACAAAACTGATAACAGAAAGTCAGCCGTTTACAACACAATATTCTTCATTTCTACTTAAAATCGAGAGCAATCTTTTTAGCAAACAAACAAAAAAAAAAAATAAAAATCAACCAACCAAAAAAATTTGACATATGCAATACATCAAGACATATTAGAGGTGTTGCCCTGGAGTGTTCTGCACGTGCAAGTGGAAAGTGAGAGTTTAGTGTGCCAAATATCTGAAACACAGGCAAGTAGGTAAGAGACAAGGCTATAATTCATTGTGGCTTCATGCCATGTTTGTTTGCCTCTCTGTATAAAAATGAAACCCTCTAGGGGTATTCAAACTTTGAAAATAAAGTATTTTAACTCCAAAAAGATGATGGTAATGTGAAAGTATTGGTTTGAAATGACAAAAGCCCTAAGCTTTTAAATCTTTACAATGTTAAAGTTTAACTAATTTGCATGAAACTGCCATTAGTTTACCATAACCATTATTACTGCTAACAGCAATTCAATCACGTCTTAAATTTGGGATTTCAACAGCACAGGGAATTTATCTTTCCAAATAAATAATTTGAGTAACATGCTAAGTAATTCTGAAGAGCAGTCATCCCTCATCTTTTTGGAGGTGAATTCTCCACTGGTTTCCATGTAGTTTCCCATCAGATGGCAAACATGCCTCCCATATGATTTTCCCCATCCCCAGTAAACCCTGAATGTGTTTTTGAGCCAGTGCATCCCTTGATGTGAAAATGTTACATAAATATGGCTAAGCAGACTGGTGTGACTGCCTAGGTTTACCTTCCCACAGGGCTCCTGCAGAAGTCCAGCAGATGTGTCTCCTGGCAGAAAATCAGCTGAGATAATGAGAAAAGACTTCAACTTCCATATGCTGGTATCAGCCCAGATTTAATGTGCTCCTCTGAGTGCTTCTCTTCGTCAAAACTTCTGTAGCACTCTGGCAGGTTTTCTCAACCCCTTCAAGAGAAGATGCTCACGGAAAGGCTGCCGGTCTATAATTACTCTGCTGTGTCTGCTTTTCTGCTCCTTTCCCATCAGCCCCGATGAGCTTAAATAGAAGTTATATTCTGTATTTTCCCTCACCTCTCAGTGGCCAATATCAGTGAATACATTTGATTGTATACTTGTTGCTAAGAAATGTGGCCCTGGCTGCCCTTTGGAAAAATTATGACTATGTTATAGATCCAAAACCTAGAAGAGCTTGGGTTTTATGAGGGATACTGGTAGGACACCTAAGTATTCCTCTTACATGATGGTTATATAGGATGGGGTTCAAGTCTTCACAGGCAGATTGGCAGCAAGATGCAGATGACATAAACAGAATGCAAATATGGAAGGAAATCTGGTGGACCTTAGGTTGCTTCTGACTCTACCAGTTTCTTCTAGCTATCTAGAAATCTCTGGGATTTCAACACAGAAAGTTCTTAAAAATTATATATATATATATATATTATTTTATACTTTTAAAATATTTTAACATTATTATCATTATTATAAATTATTTCAGAAATTACTGTGTTTCAACCCTTCCTTTCTCTACATGTTTCTTTTTCACTGATTTATTTTCTCAGTAGAGAAAAAATATAGCAACTATTGGTTTAGACTACCAGTCTGGTGGAAATCTTAATCAATACTCTCTGAGTGCATAAGAGCCCCATGAACAGCATTCATAGAATAATGCCCTCCTAAGAGAGATGCAAACTGTACCAGAAATTGTTGTAACTCCATTGCACGGTTTATACTCCTCTGACCTTCTTAGTGTGACTAAGTAATTGATCTCACTGCCTTCTTGGTTTTGGAAACTTTTACTGTGGGGAAAAAAAAATAAATTACAGTTTCCTTCAACATTGTGTAAAATCACCACTTTATTATTCACTTTATTATTTTTAACATACCTCAAGGGATGGAAGAAAATATAGAAAGGGACCAATAAACTGAGAAATATATTTTCTATGTACATCTTATCAGAAAGGGTGGAAACTTGTAAGTATGAATGAAATGAATGATCATTGTCTTGCAAAAGTGTAATTTTGACAAACAAACAAAAAAGTGCCATGCTCTCCTTGGTATATTTACAAAGTTTAAATCTGTAGGATTTAAGAAGAGCCCTCATGCTTCAACCCTGTATGGATTAAACAGTTTTGGTGGTTTTGTTTTGTTTTGGTTGGTTGGCTTTGATTTTGTTTTTGTTTGTTGTTGTCATTGTTTTTGCCTTTCTGAAACAAAAAGAGGTCCTGCCTTAGCGAGGTTGGAGGACTAGTTGACACTTATTGCCTGAATGGTTGGCACCAACTATTGCAGTTCCATGTTCCGCTTTCTCCCAGAGAACTCAGAGTGTCTTCCAGAAGTAGGAAGACTTCCACATGTGAGGAAACTGAAACTTGGCAAAGGGAGGTGATATGTCCAAGGTCACAAAGTAAACCAAAGACAGAAATGGGACTTCAGTTATCTTTTAAGCCCAAATCAGACACTTAACAAAACTTAGGATACAGTTAGTCCGTGTCAAGAAGAGATGCTAGTGTGGTGGTTTTACTCAGGTGAGCAGCCGAGCTCCACCACAACTGCTCTCTCACTCCCCCTCTCCTCAAAGAGGAAGGGGGAGAAAATACAACACAGAGAACTCGAGGTTTGAGATGAGAAAGGTTTAATTAAAGGGAAAGGGAGTGGGGAGGAAAAACAGAAACAAAAGAAACAATCAGTCCACGCGGAAGCACAGAGAGAGAAAAAAAAAATTATTCTCTACTTCCCATCAACGAGCGGTGTTCGGCCACGTCCTGGGAAGCAGGGCCTCAAAAGCGTAGTGGTTGTTCAGGAGGAACAGCCCCCTCCCCCACGAGAGCCCCCCCTTTTATTGCTGAGTGTGACATCAGATGTTATGGAATATCCCTTTGGTTGGTTTAGGTCAGCCGCCCCGGCAATGTCCCCTCCCCATCACTTGCCCAGCCTGCTGGCTCTTGGGGGCTTGGAAGGAGTCCTGATGCTGTGCCAGCACTATGCAGCAATAGACACAACACTGGAGTGATATCAGTGCTGTTCCAGCTACGAGTGCAGAGTACAGCACTGTGCGGGCTGCTGCAGGGAAAAGGTGACTCCAGCTCAGACAGACCCAACACAGCTAGCTGAACATCAAGCTGTTGTTACTTTCCCAAGATGGCATGAAGATTCATACTGTGCCATTTCAATATGAACTAAGTTTAATGAAAACATGTTTTGCAGAGCTGTTCTTTCCTGATGACATGCTACTACATCTAAGTAAGTATTTACAGGAAAAAGGAGTGCCTTAAAGTCATCTCATCCAAGGTATCTTCAGTCTTGCTGTTAGTTCCTGCTATCTTCTTTCCCACTGCTAAGTTTCCAGTTCTTATTTACTGGAGTCAGGGAGATGAAGATAATTTGTTGCATAAGTGGGAGGCTCCCACTGTGAAGTCCTGTCTTCATCACCTAACAGAGTGCAATGGATAGGTATCTTTACAGCTTGTAATAAGAGGAGTGGCTGAAGATTGACCAACAGAACAATAGTACAGGTAGATTGACCCAATTCTGTTCAAATTAAAATTCAAATTCAACAACTCAGTCTACAAGGGATTCTAACAAACCTGCTTTCAAACTGAAACATGAATTGTGTGTTGATTCTTGAACAAATGAAAACTACATCGAATAGAATCATCTTTCTGATACAAGTCAGAACTCTGCTGGCCACCTTGGCCACCTGAGCACACTGCTAGCTCAAAGTCATCTGGCTATTGAACAATACCCCCAGATCCCTTTCCACCAGACAGCCTTCCAGAAACTCTTCCCCCAGCCTGTAGCATTGCATGGGGTTGTTGTGCCCCAAGTGCAGGATTCGCCACTTAGCCTTTTTGAATGTCATATCTTGGCCTCAGCCCATGGGTTCAGCCTATCTAGATCCCTCTGCAGAGCTTTCCTACCTTGAGCAGATCAACACATGCACCTAACTTGGTGTCATCTGCAAACTTACTGAGGGTGCACTCGATCCCCTCACCCAGATCATTGATGAAGAAGATACTGAAGAGAACTGGCCCCAGTACTGAGCCCTGTGTGACTGGCCTCCAACCGGATTTAGCTCCATTCACCACAACTATTTTGGGCCTGGCCACACAGCCATTTTTTAACCCAATGAAGTGTACACCCATCCATTCTTCTTCAGAAGAATGCTGTGGAAAACAGTATCAAAAGCCTTAGTGAAGTCCAGGTAGACCACAACTACAGCGTTTCCCTCATTCATTGAACACCTCCCCTTTAGAAGGAGATCACGTTCATCAATCAGGACCTGCCTTTGATAAACCCATGCTGGCTGGGCCTGATCACCTGGTTGTGTGATCATATACCTGTTATATAATACAGGTATGAATGCTTCGCTTCTGTACAGAAATTTCAATAAGCAGAGAATGCCACTTTGAGTTGCTTTTTTTTTAAACTACCAAAATTTAGCAAGACCTCATCACAAGGTTACTCTAACTACCCTGCTGCCTAATAAAGAATGCTATTTTGATACCTTCTTAAAAATCACTTACTAAAGCAGAGGAACGTCTGTTTAAGGTAATCAGAAAACCTTTTTTGATTAAGAGTAAATAAACTGATGCTGTGTAAAAGCAATAAAATCTGTTTTTGTTAATGTCATGAATGCTGGAAATTGGGTATAACATAAATATATATTGTAATCCAAGACTGTTGCTTTCCTACCTTCATACACAGGGATGCAAGAAACTTTACCCTGAGCTGGTGGAAGGGGATGGGGAGCAGGATGTGGCCCTCACTATCCACGAAGAAATGGTTGGTGACCTGGTACAGCACTTGGATGTGTGCAAGTTGATGGGGCCGGATGGGATCCACCCAAGGGTACTGAGAGAAGTGGCAGAGGAGCTGGCCAAGCCGCTTAACATCATTTATCAACAGTCCTGGCTATCAGGGGAGGTCCCAGTTGACTGGTGGCTAGCAAACGTGACGCCCATCTACAAGAAGGGCCGGAGGGCAGACCCAGGAAACTACAGGCCTGTCAGTTTGACCTCAGTACCAGGGAAGCTCATGGAGCAGGTTCTCTTGAGAGTCATCACGCAGCACTTGCAGGGCAAGCAGGTGATCAGGCCCAGTCAGCATGGGTTTATGAAAGGCAGGTCCTACTTGACGAACCTGATCTCCTTCTATGACCAAGTGACACGCTGGGTGGATGAGGGAAAGGCTGTGGATGTGGTCTACCTTGACTTCAGCAAGGCTTTTGACACTGTCTCCCACAGCATTCTCCTCAAGAAACTGGCAGCTCTTGGCTTGGAGTGGCGCACACTTCGTTGGGTTAGAAACTGGCTGGATAGCCGGGCCCAAAGAGTCGTGGTGAATGGAGTCAAGTCCAGTTGGAGGCCAGTCTCTAGTGGCGTTCCCCAGGGCTCGGTGCTGGGGCCGGTCCTCTTTCATATCTTCATCGATGATCTGGACAAGGGCATTGAGTGCACCCTCAGTAAGTTTGCAGATGACACCAAGCTATGCGCATGTGTCGATCTGCTTGAGGGTAGGAAGGCTCTGCAGGAGGATCTGGATAGGCTGCACTGATGGGCTGAGGTCAACTGCATGAAGTTCAACAAGGCCAAGTGCCGAGTCCTCCACCTGGGATGCAATAACCCCAAGCAGAGCTACAGGCTGGGAGATGAGTGGTTGGAGAGCTGCCAGGCAGAGAAGGACCTGGGAGTGATGGTTGATAGTCGGCTGAATATGAGCCAGCAGTGTGCTCAGGTGGCCAAGAAGGCCAACGGCATCCTGGCTTGTATCAGAAACAGTGTGACCAACAGGGCTAGGGAGGTGATCGTCCCCCTGTACTCGGCTCTGGTGAGGCCGCACCTCGAGTACTGTGTTCAGTTTTGGGCCCCTCACTACAAGAAGGACATAGAGGTGCTTGAGTGGGTCCAGAGAAGGGCGATGAAGCTGGTGAGGGGCCTGGAGAACAAGTCCTACAAGGAGCGGCTGAGGGAGCTGGGCTTGTTCAGCCTAGAGAAGAGGAGGCTCAGGGGCAACCTTATTGCTCTCTACAGGTACCTTAAAGGAGGTTGTAGAGAGGTGGGGGTCGGTCTGTTCTCCCACGTGCCTGGTGACAGGACAAGGGGGAATGGGCTTAAGTTGCGCCAGGGGAGTTTTAGGTTGGATGTTAGGAAGAACTTCTTTACTGAAAGGGTTGTTAGACACTGGACCAGGCTGCCCAGGGAAGTGGTGGAGTCACCATCCCTGGAAGTCTTTAAAAGACGTTTAGATGTAAAGCTTAGGGATATGGTTTAGTGGGGACTGTTAGTGCTAGGTCAGAGGTTGGACTCAATGATCTTGAGGTCTCTTCCAACCTAGAAATTCTGTGATTCTGTGATTCTGTAACACACATTTAGACAGTGAGACACTTGTCATACTCCCCTGCAAACTTGAGTGGAATATGGAAACTCCTAAGCACGCCTGTAGTGCCTTCAGGGAAGCACAATCCCACAGGTATGGTCAGAGTCTCCCGATGAACTCAGACAGCTCAAGATTCAGGTTTTTTATAATAATGAATAGGACATCTGGGTTCAAGGATTACTTCTACAAGAAAAAAAGTACTAACTATAGACTGTAATACACAGGAGGATATCCCAACCTACAGTCAATCTGCAGTTTAAATGGGTTCTACCCATCCTTTTAAAATTAGTCCAGAGTACCGAAAGTGTATTGTCAAGATTGAGAAAGCAAAGAAAGAACCTGTACTTAGACAACAATTTTGTTTTTGCAGGGTTCTGATTTCTATTCAAAATATAATTTATCTATTCCCTCTTTACTATAAAATACAGAAAGTGTCTCCAGGGGGGAAAAATGAAATGAAATGAAATGAAATAAATAAATAAAATAAAATAAAATAAAATAAAATAAAATAAAATAAAATAAAATAAAGCATCACAGAACACAATAACAATAACAAATTTGCTTGCAGAAGACAGATGAAAAATGTTGGAAAGTATCATAAGTAAGAATTTGTCTGACACTGTTGTCTGAAAAGTAGACAATAATGTCTACTTTGTAGTTAAAACGGACTTACCTTGTATTGAGTGTTATTCATTTATACTTATTAAAAAAAAAAAAAAAAAGCATTTTGAAGGTGTTAGAAAACTTCTTTTTGTAACACTACTTCTGTTAACTCAGTATTATGTAGATAATGGGAAATTTTTCAGCATAATATTGGACTTGTTTTTGAGATCAGTCATAAGCCACTGGCATGGATGGATTTATTTAGGTATTATGTGTGCTATAATTAAGAGCAAAACTCACTAACTGTCAAACTTCATTCTCTGTTTTTAGCATCCTGTGTCACAGCTATTGCTAAATGTTTAAACTTTTTTTTTTTTTTGCCATTCTATATGTAGATCATTAAATATATGTTTATAGAAAGATCCTATACTAAAGAAGCACTCATAATATGTATTGAGTCCTCTTTACAAAAAAAAAGTAAAAAAAAAAAAAAAAAGTATATAAGTTAAGAACACTCCTTGTGTTACATATTTATTTAATTGTTTTTAACTGTTAATTGTAGAGACAAGCTGGATGTTCTTTTTGTTTGCTGCCCTTCAAGGAAAAAATATACTCTGTGTGGACTGTGGCACTAGACTGCTTTCACATACACGACCTTGAAGACTTATGTTCCTGATTCTATTATTTTAAACTTGGTTATATGCTACAATCAAAGCATGAACTAACAGTGAAAGATTGTTTGTGGATGGAAGGATAAAAGGTGTAGTTTAGAAAAATTAAGCAAATATTTTTTGAAGACAGTTCAGCTCTATTAATATTGTCTAAATACTGTCTAATATATTGTCTAATACTGTCTAAAAACATCCATAAAATGAAGTATTTTTCATTAAACAAATAAACAAACAAAAACCAACGTAAGTCATTAAGTCATTAAGAAGAATTGCAATAATACAAGCAAATATTTGATTTGTTAGTTTTTCCCCATGGTATTCCACATATTACATGAAAGGAAACTAAACAAAACACTTGTCCCTCATCTGATAAACAGTCTCTGAATGGTAAATTAAAGCAATAATAAATGGTAATTCCAAAGAAGTTTGAAGTCCAAACCCATCAGGTACTGAAAAGGAATTACAGTGCTTGAATCGTGTGCAAAGCCAGAACCTACATCATTCAAATGCATGGTATTTGTACTGTTGACTTCAACAGAAGGAAAACTTTTGCCTGAGTTTAGTAAGATTTTGATATATGCTGAAAAATTACACCAAAGAAGACTCTTTGAGATTCTACTCTGAGAAAACAAAATTCTGTTTGTGTCACAGGTGATGTGGCACAATGTGAGTGGATGGGGACAGTTAAACTCTTGTGGCTGAAGATGTCCACACTGTATATATGTTGAGGGGTTTTACTTTAGACTGGCTCTAGTTCAGTCTGTGTATGAATGTGTGTTCAGTCTATGCACTGGCAGTCAGACTGCATTTGCTTGGGCTGTCAGATTTCTGTCCAAAGAAATCCAGCCCATGCACCCAAAGCTGCTCTCTGATATGAATCAAAGCATGATGGAGGGTAGCTTAGAAAAGCCATTTCAAAAGCACCCTGAACTCAATCAAAACAGTAATAAAGATGAATCCATGATAGATGCCTTTATGTTCTGTACTACACGCCATTTATATGGAGAAAGTATGCCTACCCTAGTTTGCGTTTGCCTTGCTCTGCTTTCGTGAACTGTTTTTTTTTTTTTTCTTTTTTGGTACTCTTATATTCTAAAATGAAATGAAATATTATATAACACTTTTGAACATATATTTATTACATATGAGTTGTTATATCATTATGTTCTCTGCATATATGGATGGGGAAGTTGAAGTGCTTTGAGGATTAATCACACTGAAGTGTACAAATAGACCCAAATTGCTTAAGAAAGAGCTAGCTCAAACACCTAAGGTAAATCCAAATTATGTTGCACAGAGCTCCATGCAAATTAGTATACTTGCTAGTATAGAGTTACCCTAACTTATGGCACTGCCAAAGCAGGTGGTGATTTCAGGTATTTACAAATCTTTGTTGTTTCCTCAGCCAACTCATGCTTCTGTTCTGGTTGGTGCTAATATGCTGATTATAATTGTTCTCCTTCATGATGACTTTTCTTTCATATACAGATGCTTACCTACAGATCTATCACCAGCCTGTAGCTTCTTTTAATGTCCTTTTGCTTTTGCTAACACCCAGTCTCTGAACTCCATAGGATACTTAAATAAATGCCTGCTTGAATATATTGAACTATATCTGACTGTCGTTTTATTAAAGCACAAGAAAGAGAACTGTAAAATATTGATCTCACAAAATATTAAACATAACTTATCTAGAATTATACCTAAGAGGTGCTTTTTAGATAAATGTTTAAAGTAGTGTTTTTATATCTTTGCATGAAGGAGGTTGTTTTGAAAGTAGTACTGGGGACATAGAAAGACTAAAGTTTTTCTAGGGGATATTTTTCTTTTTGATTGTGTTATGTCTTTTCCACCACTCAACAAGGACCATTTTAAGAAAATAACTGAATTGTTCCCCCCAACCATGTAATGTATTTCAGATGAGCTTTCATAGTGGGACAAATATTGAACTCCAAGTTGTTTGGTGTCTAATGGGACCTGTTGAAAAGAAAGTATGAAAGTAACATTTTTACAAAGGCTGACTTAATCTTGGCTTCATTATAATTTATTGTATATATTGATGCATTTGAGGACTAGACTAGTTGATAAAGTGTGGGTTGTTTTTTATTTATTTATTTTTTTTATTCAGCAATGACTAAGAGCACCAGAGGTGTCTAGATCTTATGTCTACATTGATATTAAGCAAGTGAGTTGCAAGACCTGGATTTTATTGGTATGGAGAACACTGGTTTTATCCATTACTATGCAGTGTCTGTCTTCAAAGACAGCTTCATCAAAGACAACTTCATACTCTTTTTTTTTTTTTTTAATTCCATTTGTTATTCTCCCATGTGAGTGTGGCTATCAAAACCCTAGCCATTGCAGACAGTATGCTTGCATGATGTAACTGCTTGCTATAAATGCCATAAAAAGTAAATCTAGATTCTTTCTACTCAACTCACTTAGTCTCTTTTTCTCTCCCTATCTCTGAGAAAGAGCCCAACTATTTTAAATTTAAATGTACACGGTCAATTGTAATATAATATTCTTTCTCTGCAAATGAGATTATGATATTATTCACATGTTCTAGTAGTCTTTACTAGTAGTCTTTAGAGAATTAGTTTTTTCTAATGTGCTTCCTTTGCCATCCTTCATTCTGAAAAAAAAAAAAGAAAACTCCATGAATATTCAGGCTTTTTTTTTTTTTTTTTAGCAACATGGTTACAATGACATAATGACAATGACATTACTTGAGTGACCTGAAACATATTTGTATTGTTCTTATGTCTCTTCCAAGCTACTCTCAACTGTCATAAGGTGAATAATTGCAAATATTGGACTGCAGGATGATTAAGCTCAGGATGCTTTTTTATGAAAAAAGAATAATCAAACAGATTGACTAACAGAAAATACTACAAACCATATTGTTATAAATTATGATAAAAAGAAAATAACATGGAAAAGAAATTACTCTGTTCACAGATAATTGAGAATTTTGCCTTCAAACCAGAATTGTTGGAACCTGAGATTAGAGTACATGCAAAGTCCAAAGAAGTAACTGATTGCTGAGAATGCATGGAAATGTATTGCAGTATCTATTAATGAAACAGCTAAATACACTGATGATTTAAACAAATGATTTTCTGGTTTTATAAGTCCACAGCTCTTTGTCACAAAAGCAGCCTCGACCCTTTTATCTTAAGGGGTGAACTAATCTTACTATGAGACTTAATTACTTTCAAAGTTTTTGTACCGTTACACTTACATGTCTACTGCATTTAGCTCTGTAGTAAATACCAAGAACCAGATGCTAACAGCTTCAGTTTATAATCACAAGGTTCACAAATTCCTTTTTCTTGTTTTTACTTTATTTGAAACAAAAACAAGTATTCTAAATAACTAAAAAGAAACAATAAAAAAAAAATAATAACACTCATAAACAACAAAACCAGAAAGATCAGCAAACCATTAGTACACAGAACACTTAGTCCACTGAGGAACAGGTTTTGCTTTTGTTCAAGGCCTGTTGATTATAAGCTGTCTATACTTTTCAAAATTCTACTGTACTTCAGTGGATACCTTACATCTCGGATTCCTAAATTTCTTGTATTGATTTTTGTAGTCTTTGCATTGTCAGTACTATAACATCCTGTTATCATTATTTTTCCCAACTCTCCAGTGCGGTTATTGCATTCATGTATCACTTTGAAATTTACAGCCTACTTAGTAGCATTTTTATTTTTTTACGATTTTGTTACTCCTGCCTTTTAAAAGGATCTTAGGGAATATGTTTTTATTTTCTTCAAAGTAAAAACAAACTAAAAAGCTACCTAGCCAAATTATTACTTTTATTTTGACCATAGGGAGCGATGAAACAAAAATTATATTAGATAGGTGCAAATTACAACATAAGAATAGTATTAACAATGAGAACCCAGTTTTATGATCTGCTCATTTCATTTACTTCTGATCACAAACAGAGAAATGCAACTACGTGCAATACTGCAATCATTGCTTTCCTACTTATCAGAAGAACAATCTACTATTAAAGTATATAGATGTGATGACATATGTTAAAGAAAGAAAAGAGAGGGTAGGAGGAGAAATAAGGAAAAGATGTTGCTATATGCTAGTGATAGACTTTTAAAATGATGACTTCAAGTGTTTTGGGCTGCAGAAGTCAGTGTCACTATGACATGCTATACTAACCGGGTATCTAGGTCTTACAGAATCATAGAAGGGCTTGGGTTGGAAGGGACCTCAAAGATCATCTAGTTCCAACCCCCCAGCCACAGGCAGGGATGCCAGCCACTAAATCAAGTTGCTCAGAACCTCATCTAAATTGGTCTTAAATACCTCCAGGGATGGGGCAATGACAACCTCTCTGGGCAACCTCTTCCAGTCCCTCACCATGCTCCGAGTGAAGAAGTCACTTATTATTCCAAACAGTGGATTAGAATACTCATTTTTACAGTAGCTATCATGGTTTCAGAATGTTTTTGTTTTGCAGTAAAAAGAAAACAAAACTTTGCAAATGACTTCTTGTACCTGGAAGCTTTTTACGTAGTTAGCTACCCTAAAAGGTACGATATCTAATGCAAGGTTATATTCAGCTGGATTAAGAACACTATCAGTATAGTTTAGGTGTAGCAAGAACTTCAATATGAAACAATACCAAATATACCAGAACAGTGACCCAGGTATGAGACTATTGAGTAGGGTATAGAATGTTATTCTCTCCTTGGTGAAGCTGTTATCACCTTAAGAAACATATCAGATATGTTCATCTTTAGCTAAATCTCATTTAATTTTATTTTTTTTTTTGACCCCTTCAACATTGAGCTTTTCATCTAAATGTCTTTCTTTCATGATAGAGACAACAGTACACTGCCTAGGTGGAAGCATTCTCAGCCCTCAGGAGCAGTATTTCAGGCCACTGGGAACACATCAAAGCCTTCTCTTCCCAGGTTGCACTTTCTGTAGGTCAGTCTCAAGGCACATGAGTAGGACAAATTAAATAAGCGTGTGCTGACTTATTCTTGTAACACCTACTCTGAGGATAAGGACAGACTTGATTTACAACTTCATCAGTTTAGCATTTCACAGTAGCACTAAGTGCACCTCTGAGAAGACAGTTTTCTGAAGGGATTTTTCTTGTTTTAGAGGAAAATGGCTGTTAGGAGTATGAAATTTAACATCGGTTCAGAAATTCAGTATTGTTTCAACCTCAACAGTGTTTGGCAGAAGTTAGGAAAAGATCATTTGCCAAATTCTTGAGCGGTCTAGCTGTAATATTACTACACAATGAAACCTGATATAGGGATATATGTACTAACATATTATCACCCCAAAATACAATTACCTGTGTAAGAAGCCAAGCCTTTGTAATACAATAAAACTGAAAATCCAATGTATTGGGACAGATGGGACTTATTTTTTTTTAAATCAGGTGGTCCTGGGTATCATACAGTAGATTTGAAACATCTACACCACATGCACTAACCTGAAGATGTTGAAGGTGAAAAGTAGCATCGCAGCAGTTCCTAGGGTATTCATGTAGCAGCTTAACCCCCCCCCAAAACAAAAACAAAAACAAACAAACAAACAAAAAAACACTATTTCTGTCTTCATGACTGAGGAGTTATAAGAATATGGCAGAAATGTACCTCTGGCTTCATTTAGTGGAGTACAAATACTACCTTTACATCTGTCTCATTGCTTAGCAAGCTGTAAGTTTTCCATATGGAGTCTATTCAATTGAGAAAAAGCCATGTGCTGAACAAGACTGTTACTTTGCAGTATTGCCTAACAAGCTAAATGTATTATTTTTTATTCTGAACTCATAAAATAATCCATCTGAAAAATTTCAGTCCATTTCCCTAAATGTAAGTGATTCAGTATTTTACAGTAAGAAATAATGACCATTTTCATTTATAAAGCACTCCCTGCCAGCACGCTGTAGGTGCCACATGGATTAACTCTAATCAGAACAACCACCAACAATTAAAACATCATTAAATATTCAGTACACAAAACCATCCCAAACAAACAGAGCAGCATTATCATAAAAGTCATCTAAGTCTACAAACACAACATTAAAGTTAGTGTAAATCTGCTGTCCATATACGTCTTTCAATTGCTTACATTTCCTAGTAAGCTGCTAATAAAGCAAACATAAAATGCTGAAATTGTTGTGTCTTGGTCTGACCACAGAGTGCTGCCCAGAGGCTGTGTAGAAAATGTATAAGCATGTAAGGGATGACTCTCTTCAGTCCTTTACCTCCTGCACTTGGCCATCCCCTCTAGTCGGGTCACGGGACACTGTGAGCAGACAAACTGGACTCACCAGGTCTTCAAACACAAACCCTGTGAAATCAAAGCAACTAAACAATCTAGACTTCGGGGTCATTCTGTGTATTTTTTTATTTTTAAGTTCTGATTCTCTGGATTTGTATTTAAGAATGAAGTAAAGAAGGGTTATTTATTAACCACCTTCCCTGAGGCAGCAGAACATGGTGCCCAGAAGAGGTGTACACAGCAGGTAATGTTGCCTTCGGTGACAATATCTTAATTCCAGAACCTGCTTTGTGTTTCCAACTAACACTGAAGCTTAACCCAATTGGCAGGTTGGATCAGCAGATGATTTTCTTCCCTGAGTCAGATTAATGATGACCATTAAGAAGCCCTCTTCTGTGGCACTTCATATTTACTGGGCTCCTTAGTCTTATAGGAGCTTGGAGATTAACGATGCACTTGAAGTCTCTCTCTTTTGTTTTCACTGGACTTTAAATAAGATGATCAGATCATAGAGGTAGCTGACAAGAAATTTGTAAACAAAAAGATGTCTGCTGTGAGATCTTCAACTATATACTGGATCTCAGGGAGAAATTTTGCCATTGTAAATCACAGTGAAATTAAAGAACTGGATTTCATGTGGTTGGCAAAATACCAAAGTCTTTTTCAGCATTGAAGATAAACTATGTGCATAAACTCAAGATATATCAAGAACTTTAATTTAAATTCTGTAGGCTTCTGTCCACTTCCACTTTGTGCAGTCATACTACACCTTTCCTTTCATCCTTATGAATTGGCCCAGAGCGTAATGGATTGTCATTAATCATGTTGGATAATTGTCAGTCATTACCAGTAACACTAAAACACAAAGCAAATAATGTACAAATCTCCGTGTGTTTTCTTTCTCCCTAGGGTGTTACAAACTACTGTAGGACTTAGTATGAATGACATAAGAGGGCTTCCAAGGGTATGACAGGTTTAGGGATTGTAGGAAGAAAATCCAAGAAAACCCTCATGGGTGTAATGCTCATCTTGAAAAAGAGCAACATTTCAGTATAATTTTAGTACAATATTAGTTTCTGTGTCTACCTGAATACAGAATGCCCTATGGTCTTCCCTTTTTCTGGAATATACCACCCAAAGAGGCATTAGGTTAACAGGTAGAATAACGCTTATTACACTATAAAATAGTTGATTTATCACTTGTTTGTTCCATGTCAATATAATTAAAGCTGAAAGGTGATGATAGCTTTTGAACATCTGTCTTTAGTTTCCATATTCTTCACAGTCTGTTGATTGGGTTATGTTTTGTATTATTTCAATGTCCACAACTGTCAAGTGAAATGGGAGAGTGCTCGTATGAAGTGGTGAGCTGAAGTCAGAAGCAGCACTTCATTTGTTTTTTACATTAATAGAGTATGACAGCTCCAGCTCTGAACAAATTGTTTTCAATTGTTTGATGGGTCTCAGCTGCTCCAAACTGGAAGGTGACCAGATTTTCTTTGAGTTAAAAAGTAAGGATTGTTAGAATAGAGTTGTAGGCTTTTCACTTTTTCCTAACATATCAGTAAAGTCCTTCTACTCTTTTAAGATTCTAATGCACAAAACCTCATGAGAAACTGGAGATTATACTATATATTATACATATATTAATGGTTATAATATCCACACACAGAAAGGCCAGTGATCTGTAGACCTAAGCATTACAGAAACATTTTTTCTTAATAATAATAATAAAATGGTTTTATTTTATAGGATTTTTGTTCATAAAGATTCCACTATCTCAATTTTCAGGTGGCTGACACTGATATATTCACCAATAATTAATGAATGGTTTCTGATTTGATTTTTTTTTTCCAGTTATAGGAAAATATCTTGTTACATTTTGATGTGCTATGCAATCAATTGTACATATATTACCATATGTAAATTTGCAGCATGAACAATATTTTACTTACTATTTTACTGTACTATTGGGTGTTCAAAACAAGGATTATTTCTCAGATTCTGCAGCAGCAGAATTATAGGAATTTCTGGAAAGCAATATGCAATATAATGAACTGAGGTATTGAAGAGAAGTGGTAAACAGATTTCTTCCAAAGTAGTACTGTGCTGACTAATATTAGAGAACAATATTTAGCTGATGTTCTTCTAGACTGTCCATGAGTGGTAAGCCACTATGTGGCATTGCTATTAAGAGGACCATTCTACAAGAACTAGAAATAGTAAAACAAACAAACAAACTGTAAATGCTTGAAAGGAGTCTAAAATATAGCACAAAACTAACAAGCATGTTTTACTTTTGTTTAAACAAAAATAACACTACGGCTTTTAGACATGCACAATAGTCTGTTCTCAGGTAAGCTCTCTCTTTATGGCTCATTATTTGTGTGGCTTATTGCCCATTATCAAGACTATGGACAAAAAAAAAATAAAAAAATTACCTGCTACCCTATGAAGGATTTTATCTTTAACACGTACTGTATTTTATTTTTTTTCCCCAAGGAGTTTGTATCAGTGCCTCTTAATAAATAATGGGAAATTTACTGAGCTTAGGAACAATACTGTTTACTGCTAACCCTAATAACCCCATTTCTATGGCTGTCAGCCAAATTTATTTATTGAAATTTATATTGTTGTAGCAGCTTTAATACTCACCTCAAGGTAAAGTTATGTTAAAATATAATTAACCATTATATTGCAGCTCATAATTGTTTTTACTCAAAGTAGGAAAATGTTTTTGTTTCAACAATAATTATAGAGGAGCAACCTACCCTGCCTGGTTCTGAAGTACATGAATTTTCAATCAGATTGGGAGCGCTTGCAGATCCTGCGGTAATTTAATTTTTACCATTTTACCATTTGAAACCTTCAACAAGATCAGGAAGTATTCCAGAAAGACATGAAAAATCAAATACTCGGCTGTACCCATGAGAATATTTGTCATCTTTACCATATTTTTCTTCCTTTAAGCAAGGATTTTAAATTAATATTTTGGAAGGGGAAAAGGATTGCAGATCATTATCTGTTGCAAACTACAGATTTTCTTTAATTATTATTATTTTTAATATTCTGCATGGATATGCTTAATGAAATATGTAATACAAAAACGCTAAAGATGGAAAAGATTTTTTGTTGCTCAACTTTTTTTCTGTCATTTTATTGTTTGATACAGATATGAGATTTTAGTTTGCACTAAATTTTAGTTTAGACTATCAAGTGCATAATTCACTTTAACTTAATTAGTGTTTATCAACACTTCTGTGTTAGCACTATTCACTGAAATGATATCTTATTGTCTCTAAAGATAATTCAAAACTCCAGAAAGAACCCAAGAAGGCTGTTACTCTATTTTTGTTTCAGTTGCTCCATGAAACTAACCATACAACGTCTATATCACTATAACATCCTCAGATGTACAGAAAAGCAGTATTTTGAAAGAAGGAAAAATACAACAACAGGAACCCAACAACAAAGAATGAAAAGAATCTAAAAATTTAAAAGAAATTGGTTTCTATTTTGGCAGGTAAATGAGGACACATGTATTTTCACAGTAGTTATGGGAGTGCTGCTTGGCAATATTTTGAGATCACTAAAATAACAGTGTAGGTGGAATTATATACATGTATAAAACAAACTCATAAATTGAGTACTTACTGCCTATTTTCATTAGGGAAGGTTTGTTTGTTTTTTAGTGGTGGTGGTGTTGTATTAGTTTTGTTTTAATTTAATTTAATTTAATTTAATTTTATTTTATTTTATTTTATTTTATTTTATTTTATTTTATTTTATTTTTTTGGGTTAGGACAGATAACATGCAGGACAAAAAGGTCAGCTGAAAGTGCAATGTTAAAATAAATCCCAGTTTATGGCAGCTGATCCACATAAACGGTTAATGTTTGGATTGATGCTGAGTTCTGAACTGGACTATGTTCATGCTCTGGAAAACATAAGTATTTCACTGTCAATCTGGACATCAAAACAAAACAAAACAAAACAAGAGAGAGAGAGAGAGAGAGAGAGAGAGAAGCAGATAATTTAGAGCACAAACCTCTGCAACACAGTCCTTATGGGACTATGATATATCTGTGCATCTCAGAAAGGAAGCTGCTTGTTAGTCTCATTTTTACAGATACTTCAAATTATCAGTGACTACATTATTTCTGATTTAAGACATTCTCTTGTTACAAAACATCCAGAGAACAAAAAGATATGGTTCTAGGGCTGTTCTGTGCTCTTCTAGATTCTCACATTTCAGAGAACCCACAGGAAAGGATTAATTGCAGCAGCACTTGGGCTCCAATCTTTACTTTTATTTCTAGAGCCGAGAAAACAAAAACAGGAAAAACACAACAACAACAACAAACTACAACAACAAAACCCCACTTATTCTGGGTATTGGTATGCAAATGAACACCAAAGCATCCCACTTTGCTTCTAAGAGTCTCATATTACAACAAAAATGTGTGCCTTTTAAAAACATAGCAGAACATCTATAAAAAATGTAATTATATATTTGGAAAGGGAGGAAAGGGACTGATGTGTAGAATGGTAAACAGCATACCCTTGTAGCCAACTCTATAGATTTCAAATAACTGATCTTGTAGGAAATAATGAGCTATCTGCTAAGAAAGAAAAAAACAGAGGAACTGGTAATAAACAAACTCCAGCTCCCGTGTGTGACCCAGTACAGTACAATACAGTTTAATTTTATTACTTGTCATTCATACTGAAAACAAATTTGCAATTTTCTGCAAATATAATGGGAATGCTCCCAGAATGTGTAAGTGCAGAGGAGAATGGGATATTTCTGTCAAATGAAATTCTGCATTATTTGTCTCCAAGCAGAAAGCAGAATGACATGATATTTTTGCTCAGGAGAGATGTACGATTCACACATTTTTAGATCATAAGTCCAGAATGGACTTATCTGGTCTATTTTCTTTGTAAGCCAGACCAAGGGACTTCTCTCAATTAATTCCTGCTCAGGTTAGGCCATATGTAAAAGGCTGCCACAAAACAGGACAGTGGGCAATTGCTGTTGGTATCCATGGAGGATACAACATATAGTAATCAGCTAAGATACAGATCAAATATTAAGAAAATCCTTTTTGCTGTAAAGACATTTAAATACTAGAACTCGTAATCCTGTGATCCTTTTGAATCTGCCACCAAAGGTTTTTTAAGAACTGTTAAGCATGGGGTACATATAGAGGATGTTGACTCATTGCCAGGGTTGGAGGAAGAGGATGAAAAGATTAGATGTCTCTTTAGACTCTTTCCAGCTCTGCATTTCAATGGAAAAGAAGCTTTTGTTCATCAGTAGCTGTGGAACACTGCATAGAGTGAATTCACTCAAGGATTTGGCTTTAGAATTTCTGAGAAGACCTTCCTCTCTCCTTAATTTTGCAAGTTGATGTGACTTCACAGTCCCATTGAGCAGCAGTACAGCATCTAGATACATTTTTGTCCACTGATGTATATAATGTCTATCATTGCAAGGAATAACAAGAATGTGGTTGGAAATCTGAAGAAGTGTAATTTTGCACATACACTGTTTCCTATAAACTTTCCTAAGCAGGTACCAGTTATAGACTCACCAAGGTGGTTTGTTAACATAGCTGAATTTGTCAGAGAACCTGCCATAGCCAAACAGTCCTTGTGAAAACACAGAAATTTCCATGCTGTGGTTAGAAATTACTAGTATTATATGCTGCAGAGATCAATTATAAAGGAGTCTGCATGTAATGAGTGTCAATCCTTCATTCCTTTTAGTCTTTTAGTCACCATTAGGTTAAAAAAAAAAAAAAAAGCGCAGTGTTCATTGGCTTCACTTTACTTTTTTTTTTTTTGCATATTATTTGTCATAACTTTGATGCACTACCCACGTATTTTCTTAATCCTTTACTGATTCCCTGTTTTTCTTTTGGTCCTACTGGTATTGTACAGCTATGGATTATCCTAGCTGCTGTGTCAAAAGGCTTCTCCCTTTAAAGTTTTTTATCACTCAGACTCATTACATGTCCCTGTGGTCTTGAAAAACAAGGGAAGAGTGAACAGATGTACTGATTCAACCTCTGTATCTTTCACAGTTTTATAACATCCTAATATACGTCAAATTCAACCCTAAGTCAAATGAAAACAGCACTAACAGCACTAGTCAATTCATTTTTCTCTCTTTTTCTTTTTTCTTCAGATAAGAGGTCTGTCCAAGACTATTTTTGTTAATTACTGTGTCTGAATCCTTTCCAGTTAAAGCATACAGTTTTGAGATAACGTGTCCAGAACTAGTGTGATGGATGAGGACAAGCTTTGATTTAAAGAATAATATTAACATTGTCTTTACTACTATATATATGTGTGTGTGTGTCTTCTCAAATATACTTATCAAAGCCATTTTAGATAAAATTGCATATTTAAAAGAAACTACATCTTCCTGAGTAAACATTGTAATGGCTCAGCCTTTCCAAGAGAGTCCTCTGCAAAGGCTGAATTTGTTGTATTTTAAGTCTGTGACAGTTTTTGTTCTGTCTTGCGGAGTACAAGAGAGTAAGTGAACTCAAAAGATGTCCTCTCCTGACCATACAAATAAGAGTTACACTAAATTAGTCTCAGCAAGTGTTCTTGGGGCTCAACGTACAAGAGGGAACTGGAACAGAATTTTAATGAGTTGTAGTTAAGCACTCTGCCATTACCAGAATACACAGTCCCAAATTAAGTGTCTATATTCCCTTGCTGTGAGTGGAGAGCTTTAGGTACCTATCTCTACTTGTATTTACAGCCATTAATCTTCTCCTAGCACCTAAACTAATCATCCTTTCTCTGAGAAGTAACAGAGATGAAGGACACACAAGCCTTAGAACATACAGACCACTTTTAGAGGGGCTGTGCAAGCTGAGTTCAAACTCTTCTCCATCCCCTTATCTCATAGGTGTTAACTCCAACCCATAGGTTGCTCCATCAGTATCTGTCCCAATGAACCTGTAACTGTGTACCATATAATTAGTCATTCACTGAACTGACAAGAAAGAAATGAACTGCAAAAATTCAACAGTCCAGTATTTAAGGCATTCATGAACAATATGAGAAAGGTAAGTTCCAACCTCTGTTTGCTGCATATCTCATTACTTACACAACATAAAACAGCTTGAGTGGGGAGATTAAACAGATACAGCCTACCACAGAGAACAGGTTATGTTCCTGGGAGATGAAGTACTTGAGTCCAGGTCCAATCCCACTGAGAAAGAATTTGAAGGCAGGTTTTACATATATTAGATGAATGACCAAATCAGAGGACAAATGCTGTTACTTCTTCATTATACTGTGAGGGAAATTAAATGTAGTTTCCTACAGGAAATCCAAAAAATAAAATTGGCAGAAGAACTCCAAAGTTGTGTCACTGGCTAGACTTTAAGCAAGGATAGTTACAAGTAGCTGAACACAGACAATACTTAGAAGCAGGAAGTATCTTTTCTTATTCTGGGAAGCATATTACAGCTATTAAAAACAACAAAAAAGTAATAAAAATTTCCAACATGCACTTTAATACCTAGCTATTCTTATAGTGAGGACTGAAAATAACAATAAGAATTAACCAACTTTCTGTAATAGAATGTTTTTGCTACCTAGAACCAGAAATCCTAAGGAATACTGGGGTATGATCAATTTCAATCCTACATATCTTTCACCTTCTCTTCTTTCTGTACCACTTAAGGAACACATGTAACTGCAGCCTGTGAACATCAACATAAGTCCCCAGATTCTCTCCCTCTGACACTGCTGCAGTCTTCTCTTCTCTTTAAAACCCACAAATAGAGAAAAATTCAGAATGGGAGACAATTAATTGCAAACAGCTTTCTGAAGGGATTGCACTTAGCTTCTGATGGAGAACAGCTGTGGTGCACACTTTAATACATGCCATGGATGGGGAAGCATGGTTCCAGCTGGCTGAGGACAGCCACAAGGTCATTCATCAGTGAATACACTTTCTCTCAAGCTGTGTATGACAGACCCAAAATTGTCAAGAGTTTTGAGTGGATCTGCCTGTACCTTTCCTTAAATAAACAGTCCAAATCTCAGAGGTTTTCATTTTCTGGAGTTACAATGCAATAATTTTGAAATAGTGAATACTCAGATATGTTTGGAAAAAAATAATCAAATTGAAACTATATCTTCTAAACAGCTTTAGCTTTTGCAGGGTGGATCTTTCCTGCCAGTCTTCCTCTCCAGTCCAGAAGTTTTTGTTGCTTCTGTGGTTTGCAACAAAAACTCTGTTGGACATAGAAAATACCTATTTTGTGTGTGGATGTGTGCCTACATGGAGGCAAACAAGTCCCCACCTTGGCAGTATCCTGTTCTACTACCAACAAAACAGAGCTTTTTGGTTTGCAGTTGTGCAGTTTGGTTTGTAGCCTTGTGACCAGGTACGTAGAGGCACTCACACTCATCCTCACTGGAGTTCTGTCTTTGCAGCTCCTTCAGAGCTGAAATTTGTCCCACAAGGAATGAGACTTTGTCCTTGACCCTTGCCTCCTTGCTTTCCATAATATGAGAGCACAAATGACTGCTAGGAAACATAATAGTTCTTTTAACAGAGGTGATAAATGATTGCACTCTGCCAGATCTATCTCTATAGCTCTCAGATACAATTCCTCATCCCTCTCTGCAGCCCTGTTCAAAAATGACAAAGCAAGCCAACAGGTAGCCTTCCTTTCTGTCGTTAATCTCATCCTTGTAACGAAATATTGTATATAATGAGCTCTGAACAAAGTATCAATGAATTGTATGTAACCTTCCATAAGGGATAGTTCATAGCTTAAATTGTAGTGGTTGCTCCTTCCCTTAAAGAATATGAGGTGACATCATTTAATCAAGTCAGCTGGAATCAAGAGTAAAGGGATATGTTTAAGAGTTGGTTGTGTTTAACACCTCTGAACTTCAGTTTACTCAATTATTAAACAAATATAATATTAAACATTTAACCGGTACAGATATTATTGTTTTTATTGTCATTTATTATATTCTGAGGAATTTTGATATTCTGCAGTACCAGCTATTAAAAGAATGCAATTGTTATTACAGAATTGCAGAATCACAAGATGGTTGAAGTTGGAAAGGACCTCTGGAGATCTCCTAGTCCAACTCCCCTGCTCAAGTGGGGTCACTAAGAGCAGGATGTCCAGGATCACTTCCAGGCAGGGTTTGAGTATCTCCAGAGAACTCCACAAACTCTCTGGGCAATCTGTGCCAGTTCTCTGTCACCCTCACAGTAAAGTTTTCGCCCACATTCAGACAGAACTTCCTGTGTTTGTGCCCATTGCCTCTTATTCTGTTTCCGGGTACCACCTAAAAGAGGCTGGTCCCATCCTCTTGACACACCCTCCCTTAAGATATTTACAAACATCTATAAGAGCCCCTCAGTTGTCTCTTCTCCAGGCTGAATAGGCCCAGCTCTCTTAGTTTTTCCTCATAAGAGATGCTCCAGACCTGTAATCATCTTTATACACCTCTGATGGATACTCTCCAGGAGCTACATGTCTCTCTTTTACCAGGGAGGCCAGAACACAAGGGAGCCACAATATTCCAGATATAGCCTCACCAGGGCTGAGTAGAGAGGGAAGATCACCTTTCTCAACTTGCTGGCAACACTCTTCCTAATGCACCCCAGGATACCAGTAGCCTTCTTGGCCACAATGGCACAATTCTGCCTCATGGTGAACTTGTTATCCACAAGGACTCCCAGGACACCAGGATTCACAGAAGGCAATTGGGTTTGTTAAAGATGATTTCCCTTTGGTGAATACATGCTGACTACTCCTGATCATCTTCTTTTGGTCCACATGCTTAGAGATAACAACCAGGATGAGCTGTTCCATCACTTTTCCAAGTCTGATGCTGATGATGTAAATGTGGGGCTTACTGGCCTGTAATTTCCTGCATCCTCCTTCTTACCCTCTTTGAAGATGAGTGACAATGTCTTCCAGTCCTCAGGCATCTCCCTTGTTCTCCTTGACCTTTCAAAAATGACCAAGAGGAGCTTACCAATAACATCCACAAGCTTCCTCAACCAAGGGGAAGTCTTTTTTTTTCTCCAGTCTTCCTCTCTTTTCTCAGGGCTCTGGGTTTCCTGAAAGCTAGCCTTATCAGTAAAGACTGTAGCAAAGGCATTTGGTAACACTGCCTTCTCTGTATCCTTTGTCACAAGTGCATCCACTCCATTTGGCAACAGGACCACATTATGCCTAATTTTTCTTTTGCTAATGATGTATTTGAAGAAGCCCTTCTTGTTGTCCTTGACATCTCACACCAGATTTAATTCCAAATGAGCCTTAGCCTTCCTTGTTGCGTCCCTTCATACTCTGAACATGTTTTATGACTTATTAATGTTTTTATTAAACAAAAACACAACCACACAAACAAAACAAACAAACAAACAAACAAAAAGATCGTATCACATTGTGATCCTCACTCCATAGGATAAGAGCTTCAAGATTAATCTAAGAGTAAAGAATCACTTTACTGTCATTGTGTTTTTTCCTTACCATGGAAAATAACAGTAAGACTTCTCATTCTTAGGAATGAGGGAAGGGAAAAACCCCAGTATTATCACGAAAAGGAACAAACAATTAAATTGCAATAGATTAAGAGGGGCTGCTTTTAAAATGCTATCATTGCAGTTTATATTCATTAATTCAGCGAAAGTCAATTTTATTTTATTTTATTTTATTTTTTTTTAAATATGGTGCATTCTTAGAGATAACCAATCATGCATATCACTAGCAAGTGTAGCAAGGCTCTCAAGTCAAGATGAGATTGATGACTTTTCAATTATTGATGCAAATGAATCACCAAGTATAGAAACTTGAAGGAATGTATTAAAGAGCAAAAGTCAAATCACTGGTTCTGTACACACACCATTGCATTAAATAAACTCATACTTCATTTGTGCAGTGGGTGAAGAAAGCTAATTAAATTGAATACAATTTCAACTGCAGCTACTGGCATTGTTAATCAGTAAACAAAGTTGAAAACTTCAAATAGGCGTGCAGGCTTCAGAGTACAGTACACTTGTAAAAACAGATCTAAAACCAAAGCAGAAGAAACTAACAACACTTAAAATAACATTGAGACTGAACTTGAAAAATTATTAAACCATTCCATAAATTAGCATGCATTTCCCAGCCCAAGAAATGGATCTGTTGTTGCTTCTTATTAAACTCCTGTACTAAACAACAATTTAGTCATGGACTTACACTTCCTTGAACATTCTACGGAAAATGAACTCTGCAGATAAGCACATGGAACCAGGAACAAAATTTTAGTAATTTCAATTCACATAAGCTTCATCAAAACTCTTCATTTTGGATGATTTGACTCTACAGTCTTCCTTGCAGTTTTAGATTCATCTTTGTTCCTCAGTTCAAGCAATGCAAATGAATTTTCAAAAGTCCAGGGGCATTGTGTCATTTGGAAATAGATGCAGCTTTTCTGTGATTTATGCAAGTAAATCCTGCCTCACAAAACAACATGCTTAATGTAATTTTAGCAGCAGTCTGTTCTGTACATTAGAAGGTTCTTCCAGCCTAACGTTCACAAAGACTAGTGAAAATAAGGAAGACTTAAATCGACATATCATCACAGCCTTTACTCGACCCTCTAAAGAATGAGTAAATATTAAAAAAGACCATGAATGGTATTACTTGGCAAATTCTAAGACGTACTTGTTGATTTAGTATTTTAGTATTAAACTAAATATCTAGTTTAATATAAAATTTAAAAATCTCATATTTTAAAATTACCAAGAAATTGAAAATTATTTTTTAAGATTTAAACATTGTGAGATTTTTTGTCCTGTATCTTTCTGTTTAGTAAGGTAGCAAGTTTATTGTATGTATTGAATACATTAAAAACAAAAAACAACAACAACAACAACCAAATAAATAAATAAATAAATAAACAGTTATTTTAATATAGCTAGCAAATAGAAGAATACATTTTTGATAATGTAGTAATTAAACATTTCCATGTATCTTGTACAATTATTACTGAAAGTGACAGGTTCTCTTGAAACATTCAATTTTTATTAAAATAAACTTTTGGGATGAAAACAATTATTGTGGTTTGGTATTCAGGAGTGCTGTGGAATTTAAATCTTAGCTATTTTTGTCTCTCTGCCTCTCTCTCTCTCTTTAATAAAGAATGTTAAGACATTTCTATACCTTTTTATGACAGCAAATAAGGTTGTTCAATACAGATCAGCTTGGACCTGGAGACCCATTTTTCTCTCTTTTATTTTATTGGGCAAAGCCAATAGTCAGAAAAGGTCAAAAACCTCAGTGAATATTTGAAGGAAAAATACTTTCGTTTTATCTGAACAAAAATTTCATGGGATTTTCTTCACCTAACTGTGATGAAAATCTTTTCTGTAGACATCCGTTTTACAATAATTTCATCTTTTTTTTTTTTTTAACATAAAATTAGCTCTGACTTTTGAGCAGTTCCTGATGGACTCCGATGACTTAGATAAACTGATTTCTTAGTGTTTCAAATACAGAGAAGCAGCAATGAAAGGTTGAAAACACTATTTTTACATCTTCTCCTTTTCCTTTATTTCCTTTAAAACCATATATATATTAATCTATTCTAGTCATAGCCTTTTCAAATACATAGCTAAGTAGAAATTGTGATTTGAGCTGTTACCATCTTTTTCAGGTTCTTCACTTTGGTTTCTCATTGTCTCTCAGCATTGCTGTTTTGTCCAGTCTTTTTTTCTAAGTCGTTTCCTAATGTTGGATGTGCTTATATATGCAGAGAGATCACTTTACCTTCCACTTCTATTTATCTTTTCTCCAACTGATTGTATGTTACCTCATGAAATTTTATTGGTGGAAAAAAAAAAAAAAAAAAAGATTCTGGAAAGCATCATGATTCAGTGAAGTACTTAAGTGCAGGCATGAGTCCCAGTGGAACCCCATAAGCTTGAATATTTCCCTGAACAGAGGCCAAAACAGACAATAAGGAAAGTGAAAGAATGAAAAAGTATAGCTAATGTGCTAAGATAAATGGAAATTTAACAATGTGTGGGGCCCACTAAGTAACACAGTTGGTAATTACAGCAATTCGGGGAAAAAAAGAGAACATTCTATACAGCTACAGAGAACAATTGTGAATATCAGCTCTTTTGTTTTTTAAAGCAATACACCTCAGAAGCTACATATTAAAAGTGTTTTTAAAAAGAGATTCTACTTCAGATATTGCCTTTCCAGTAGAAGAGTAATCATATCATTTAAAAGTTATTATTATTCTTTTTACTTTTTACACCGGTTCAGTCACCTGTTTCCCAGTAATTACACAAGCAGAGTCTCAATAAATAAAGCCTACTATCATTTCTTAAACCAAACAAATGGGTCAACAACTATGATTAAGCTGTCAGCTTAATTAGCAGTTTTCTTTAGTTTCTGCAAAAAGTAAAAACTTTTTTATGTCTGAGAAAAAAAATCCTTAAACAGTTCATAATAAATAATATAAAATTATGTTGTTCCTTATGCTAAAATCAGAAACCTGAAATATATATATATATATATATATATATATATATACATATATAACATGAGCATACTACACCTCAGTATTTCTACCTCTTCACTAGCTATGTGGTCAGATAGGAGAAAGACTACTAGATGATTATTTACTACGTAATGGTTTTCATCCTTTTTTAAAACTAAAACCAAAATTTTGGTGTTTTTTAAGGAGAAAATTTAAGAGGTGATTAATAGTACTACTACTACTACTACTACTACTACTACTAATAATAATAATAATAATAATAATAAAATGGTCTGGTACTAACCAAATATATATCCCTATATTTCCTGTCCCAAATATAGACATTATGAACACAAAATGAACATTTTAAAGGTATGCATGCAATGAATATAAACATGCTGAAAATAAATCCCTAAACTTAGATGTTAGTGAATATCTTGAGTATTCCAGCTTCAAATACAATCTGGTACTGATAGTTTTCATTTGGAACTCAGAATTTTCCTGTTCCCTTCTTGTCCACAGTAGGAGGAATATTAAAGGTTTAGCCAAAGAGGAATCTATCACAGTAGAACATGCTTCCTTTTGAATGCACATTTGAAATTCTGTCATCTGAGATATTCAAGAGGATTTCACCAATCACAGAATATTAACGGATAACTTTGTGAAGCCCAGAACTTTTTTGTGTTTTAGCACAAAACAGTGTTAGTCTGCAATCTCATACCACATAGGATGATATACATTACTGATTAATTATAATTATGAATAGGCATGAGAAAAAGCAGAGACAGGATCTGCACCTCAACTCTTCCTTCCCTCAATCTGACTCTCTTTCCTACCCAGACTTCCAGGTTTGGGTCAAGGACTGCTGTGCCATGCCTAAAACCCAATCTGAAATGGGAACTTCAGGAAAGAAAGTAATGACTATGAAAATTCATAAATTCCAACAGAATTAGGCGACATCAAGTGAATATCATCCTGCTAAATTCAGCACCTTTGACATCTGGCTTTCAAGTAGCCTGTGGGACAGTTCCATTTTTTGTATATGATATTATTCAAATGTTGCAGCCCACACACATTGGCCGTCACCTCATTGATGTCAACTGCCATGAAATCATCTGAAAAAGAAAATCTCTAGGGACTTGTCTGCAACCTTTCCCTAAGTTCATCCAATATAAAGCTTTTTAATTTATTTAAATTACTTTCATACACTTCTAGGAGATGTAACGTTGGAGCGTTGTCAGCCTGTTCCTAAGGATGATCAACAATTAATAGTAGGAAGTTGCTTTGACAGCAACCATAAATATGTGAGGCTGCTGCCAGTGCAGGAGCCTCAAAACCTATCCCAAAACACACGCCGCTTACCACTACATGAAGTGCAGTAGAGAAACAAAATACAGCTTTGTTTTGTTAAGGATGACATGTATCACATAAAAAAAACATCTGGAAACTGATAGCCCTATATGTGCAGTAAAGTGGAAGGTACTAGAAGATCTGGATCCAATCCCCGACTCACTTGCCAGTCTTTGACAAGCCATTTAATCTTCTTGGACAAGATTCAAGAAATTATCTGGGCTTTTAACTTCTATTTGGAACCCTAAATTCTTATTGATTTCCTATTGACTACTCTAAACAAGCAGAGGAAAAGGTATGTGCACAGTACAGCTGAATCAAAAGTTGTTCTTGATTGTTTTCCTTATATAGCTATATATTTTCCTATGCTTAGGAAACAAAATCCATTTTGTCTTATTTCTGATACACTCGTGGGAGAAGTGGATCTTACATGCATATCTGAATTAATTGCAAATAATGTATCAATGAATAATTTGGGGAAATTATAAAAAAAAAAAAAAAGCCTCGGTGACTGTATTTATTTCAATGTATTAGAAAAAAAATAGCACACTATTTATTGAAAAATAATTCCTGCAATTCTAATGATTATTTTTGTCTTTCAAGTATTTCAGGACTGTTTTCTGGGTCACTTTTGGACATTTATTTTTACTGGTAAAATTGCATTGAAAATATTCTCTCTTTTTGAGCAAAATAATATCAGTCTTAGGCTAACTATTCAAAAGCTCCATTTTGACTCAACCTAGATACATAAATCTGATTTCTGTGATATATAAATTATTCTGAAAGCATTTGGGTCCTATGGAGTTGAAGAATTTTTTTCCACTATCTGGGTGGAAAAAGTACTTGATAATGGCTAATTTATGGAAAATAAAATAAAATAAAATAAAATAAAATAAAATAAAATAAAATAAAATAAAATAAAATAAAATAAAATAAAATAAAATAAAATAAAATAAAATAAAATTAAATTAAATTAAAATAAAACAAAACATTTAAGATATGGTAAATAATAGTTGTTCATGAGACTTGTTTTGGCAACTGCTGGAAAAAAAATAATAAAAAATGACACAATATGGAATTATCTAGATAAGTCTCAGAGCTGGATTCTGCAGAGCTGGAGGAAGTAGTATAGGAATAAACAGAATCATAGAATATCCTGAGTTTGAAGGGACCCACAAGGATTATCCAGTACAAATTCTGGCTCCACACAGGACCACACAAAAATTAGACCATATGTCTGTGTGCATTTTCCAAATGCTTCTCGAACTCAGGCAGGCTCAGTACCACTTCCCCGCAGAGCCCGTGCCAGTGCCCGACCACCATCTTGGTGAAAAAGCTTTTTCTGACATGCAGCCTGAACCTCCCCTGTTGCAGCTCCATGCCATTCCCTTGTGTCCTGTTGCTGTCCCCAGAGAGCAGACCTGCCCCTCTGCTCCCCTCAAGAAGAATATGTAGGCTGCCATGAGGCCTCCCCTCAGTCTCCTGTTCTCTAGGCTGAACAAACCAAGTGACTTCAGCTGTTCCTCATACATTTCCCCCTCTATAACCTTCAAAATCTTTGTAGTCCTCCTTTGGACACCCTCTAATAGATTTATGTCCTGTTTATACTGAGGTGCCCAAAACTGCACACAGTACTCAAGGTGAGGCTGCACATGCTCAGAGCAGAGCAGGGTAAACCTTTCCCTTCATTCCTTGCTTGATGCACTCCAGGACACAGCTTGCCCTCCTGGCTCCCAGGTCACACAGTTGACTCATACTCAACTTGCTGTCAACCAAAGCCCTCAGATCTCTTTCTGCAGAACTACTCTTCAGCCTCTCATCCCCACAACGTGTCCCTTCCCAGGTGCAGAATCTGTCACCTGCTCTTGTAAAACTTCATATTGCTGCTGATTGCCCAGCTCTCTAACTCATCAATATCTACTCTCTATGGAGCCAACAGTTATTTAGTATAATCTGAAAAGTATCTGAAAAGTTATTCAAACTACCTTCTAATCCTAAATCCAAGTCATTCATGAAAACATTGAAGAGGATTGGCCCTAAAATGGAGCCCTGCAGAACCAGACTAGTGACTGGCCACCAGACTGATGTAAACTCATTTCCTATAACCCTTTGAGAACGACCTGTCAGCCAATTGTTCACCCACTGTGTTAGGTTTTTGTCTAGCTGTAAGCTGCTAGAAGTATGAAGAAGTTCTTTTCCCCAGAAGCATACTGTGAGAAATAGTATTGAAAGCTTTGCTGAAATCCAAAAAAAATTACACCAATTGGCTTCCCTTAGTGAACTAGATGGGAATTCTTATCATAAAAGGAAATTTGTTAAGCATGACTTTTCCCTTGTAAAGCCATGTTGACTATGAGCAGTGACCACATTTTCCTTCAGGTGCTTTCCAGTAACTCCTAGAACAATTTTCTCCATAATTTTACCAGGCACTGAAGTGAGACTGACAGGCCTGTAATTACTAGGGTCTTCTTTCTTGCTCTTGTTGAAAATTGGAATAATGTTTGCCAGCTTCCAGCCACCTGGGACTCTTCAGATTCCCAAGACCACTGAAAAATAATTGAGAGATGTCTTGCAATGACATCAGCCAGCTCTCTGAGTACCCTGGGATTATTCCCATTGGGCCCCATATATTTATATGTATCCAGGTGGAGTTTATTATTACTGCAGTCACAGTAGTCCAACTTTGGGGGAACTGGGGTCCCAGAGGCCATCATCAGTGTTAAAGACAGAGGCAAAAAGAACTTTAAATGTCTCTGCCTTATCTATGTCCCTTAAATAAGTTAATTAGATCACATTATGTGATTTCCTACATATAAAGGAATTAAGTTTTTTCTGGTTACCCTTGGATCTGCAAACTTGTCTCTGCTAAGATTTATCCACTAAGGAAATATCTTGTATTTTCATTTGCTTATTTGTTTTAGAAATGACATGGATAATTCAGTTATTCTCCTGGGACTTTGTTCCTGTTAATCAACCACAACTTTCTATATTTTTGCCTAGTATACTTTTCCTGGTATAAAGTTATCAACTGTAAGGTTTTGCTACATTTCTGTTGACTAGCATTTAAAACCAGTGAAGGTCCTATAGTCCACATACAAGTTATACCCACATTTATATTTGATAATTTCAAGAATCTGAGTTATTTAAATCTTTAATTGTGGAACAGGTGGACTATTAAGAAATTAAGCTTTTAAAAAAGACCTTTCCCATTGAACAAGTACATCCTATAACATTTCTTTTATCCTCTTTAATTTTCATCAAAAAATGTCACATTATTATAGTAACCACACTTAGGCTCCTAATTTGCCTCTTAATTCCATTATTCTTCCGAGGTGCATATATTTGCTGTTCAGTGCAGCTAGTTAGCAGGACTGTCTCCAAACTCACTTGGGAAGGCAAAGGAGCAGCAATATAACCCAGCATTTGGTTCCTTGGCTGAGGGCTCTGATAAGCTTCATGACTCTCAATTTCTTTAATTTTGACAATAACATTTCCCAATTTCAAAGAAATTAAGAAGGGAGTAAATGGATTTGAAGTAAGACCATACAGAGCTTAAGAAAGGAAGCATTATATTGCTTTGTCCTTGCACAGCAGTGGAAACAGAAATAAAATTTAATTATGGCAGTTTCTGTTTTCATTATTTTCCTTACATACTAACCAAATGGGAGAGGAAAAGGAATATGAGGGAAAGCATCGGCTTAACAAATAAGCCATCTGCTACAAGCACAAGTTTGTAGCGCAATTGAGACAAAATTTCTAAGCAGTGTTTCTTTTACAAATTGCATCATAAGATATATGTTAGGAGGTTGGTGGAGGCATTGGTGAATAGTCAAAGTAATATAACGGTCTAGAAAAGATAATGAAAATAATTTATATCTGTGTAATCTGGAGGTTCATCAGATCTTTTGGCTTATATTACAAAAACAGAAGCCATACTATAGAGAAATGCAAGTTTTCTGGGCTTGAAAGAATGGGCCTACTACCTGACAACTTCTACCTCACCACTATGGCCTTTCTTTCATGGGCTGGGGTAGATCTTTAGCCAAAACTCATCCAAAAGCACATAAGTCAGAAAGACTGAATATTAATGGGACTTTGAGCAGATTTCCACACACACACACACACACACACACACCTCTCATCAGATATCCCAGTTAAAGAAATTGTGGATCCCAGTTTCTTTATCTCATACATTGATCACTGCCATTAAAATTTTGACATAAGATTATCTTCCGAATTCATATAAATATCTTTGTATGTGTGGAGTTACTCTATGTTGTTTTCAAATACACTGTAGTACAGTGCCATTAATTTTGCAAGAACTAATTTTTGTCACCTTTTATTCTAGTTGAATAGTTCATGTAATTAATCCTTTTCTTTTGAACCACCATCTGTTTTCATTACTGTACTATTTCATGGGTACACCGGAATACATTCTACACATACACATCTTTCTATATGCAAAATATAAATTACTAAATTGTATTGAATATCTGGAGAAGTAAGACAGCTCTTGACAAGCTAATAAAAATAGATAAATAAATAAATAAATACATACATATATACATACATAAATAAGCAAGCTACATTTATGGGTTTTTGATACAGTGATTTACCCTGAACAGACAGAAGGACAGTGTCAGAGGAAGGCATAAAACTGACATTTGTAGCACTACAGTCCTCAGGCTATTGTGGTGCTGCACCTCTCTGAAAACACTTGCACATGCCATGAGTACTCTGAAATGAACCAGCAATGAAAGAAGTACAAAGACATACCCTTTTTAAGTCCAACTCATCCTACCGCTGTGTGATGTATGTTCATACCCTCTTTCAAACATAATATAAAACTTTCTTCCTGTTACAAGGAAAGGAAAAATATTTAATTTTGTTTACTTAGGAGGTCTAAATCACTGTGTCTTATATGTTGTTATTGTATTTCCTACAAACATTATCTCATAACCAGAGAGGAGTGAGAAAGTAGGTCACAGAATATTTCATATGAAACACTTTATTATTCTGCATTCATTTCAAATGTTCCAAGCCTGGAATCATCAATAACAACTTAACACCTGGAATATGCTTTTTAAAGACAATGTCTCCAGGAACCTTAAAAGTGAATCCACTACTGCTTACTACAAATCTCTGGGCCTTACCTTTGGTAATTATTTCAAAATACCCAAGAGACTTTATAGATTTGTCCAGTCACAGACTAGTGGCATGCCTTGGTTTGTCTGGGTTCAAACACACTGCATGTAGGGAACGGTTCTTGTGAACAGTGGCCAGGCATTAACTAAGGGAGTGTTGGATGAAATAGCCCTAAGCTGTGCCAGAAAGTGAGCTAACAAAGGGGGAATGGGCTAAAGTTGTACCAGGAGGTTGGATATTAGGAAGAACTTCTTTACTGAAAGGGTTGTTAGGCATTGGAATGGGCTGCCCAGGGAAGTGTTTGAGTCACCATGCCTGGAGATCTTTAAAAGACATTTAGGTGTATAGTTAGTGGTATGGTTTAGTGGTTTAGTGGAGGACTTGTTAGTGTTCAGTCAGAGGTTGGACTAGGTGATCTTGGAGGTCTCTTCCAACCTAGATGATTCTGTGATTCTGTGATTTTTTATGTGAGCAGATAGATAGATATAGATTAGAGGTTAGGAGGAAATTCTTCCCTCAAAAAGTGGTGAGTCACTGGAACAGGTTGTCCAGAGAATTTGGGATGCCCCATCTCGGGAGGTGTTGAAGGTGAGGTTGGATGGGGCCCTGGGTAATCTGATCTAGTAGGCGGCATCCCTGCCTATGTCAGGGGAATTGGAGCTAGATGGTCTTTAAGATCCCTTGGTCCATTCCATCCCAAGCCATTCTATGATTCCAGAAGAGGTCTTCTTACTGACAACCTGAAACAGCCACATAAATCTTCCAGGCCAGGATAAACTACCCAGGTTGGCTTTGTTAGGTAAGGCCTAGGACAAGGGTTAAAACATTTACAGTTTTGGGGTGTATTCAGCAAGTGTGTAAGTACCCCTAAGGATTTAGCCCCCGGTTTCCTGTATCTAAAACAGAAACAAAGGTGTACCGTCTATCACAGGTTAAACATATAAATGTAATATTGGAAGACTACTATGCCTTGTGACTGTACTTCATTTTACATACAAAAAGAAATATACATTGGAATAACTGTACAGGTATGTATATTATTTATATATGCATTTTATATAGATGTATTTTTGTATATGTATGTATATATATCACACATGTTATACATATATCTATGTTTATATGTATAGTAAAATACATTTTAAAATAGGAAGGGGATTCTATGAACGTATGATTTTACTCTGCTAATATAAATAGACTGGTTTGCATGACTGGAAAAACACTAATACAATTTAATTGGGAAGACCCATCTGGTTACATGGGTAGAACAAAGCTTTGCTAAAAAATATGAAGATAATTTAAAAAAAGAAAAAAGAAACAGAAAATCCTAGAACAGATAGAAACAAGAGTTCAAATAAATTGTATTTTTAAAAACAAATCAGAAGAAGATCAATAGTGGTTTCTGTAGCTTCTGGATAAACACTTCACATAAATCCTGGCACCTATTAAAATGTTCTTACATGTCATATTAAGTAACTTGGTCAGTGAATAAGGGGCAATTTATCTCCTTGGAAAAAGGGATACATCCTTTGGCCAGTACTTTCAGACTTAAAAATGTAAAACAGTAACAGTGCAGCTAGTCATTTTCTAAAATATGTAAGGAAATAGTCTTGTTGAAATGGATTGGAGCAATTTTTCAACACATAACTGTTTTTTGAAATGTCTATGTATTATAACTTTAAATATTCACTTAATACCTGAAATACTTGTAACAATACGCTCACAAAAATCATATGAACAATGAAAGTCTAAGGAGCATCTAGATGCTACTAAGCTCAATAAATATACTAAAATCCTTTTGCTTGACATTCCTTACTGGAATTCCTTACTCTTCATGAAAGGTGATCCTTTATTCTAAGACAGTCTATTAATAGCTAAAGAAATCCAACTCAAGCACATTGTGTGTGGCTTTTTTGTGTGACCTCAGGTAAAATACCTAGATCCAGACTCCAAGATATTTATGTTATTATTTCTCATTTCATTTAGATAAAATCAATATGAAACTGGCATTTTGTATCCCTTTAATGATATTTTTGTACTTCATTCTCTCTTCTGAAGACCAGGGGTGGAAAAACTCATGTCCAAGGAGGCTTTAAGAGGTTATAAGTATTAAAATATTGTGGATCTGGTCAGGATTAGTATTGGAATTTCTTTATGTTTTGTATACCTGGGAAAGTGGGTTAGAGAAAACACACCATTGTACCAGATTTTGTCAGGCCCCAATGTGAGTTAGTAATCTGCATCTGTCACCCAAGTACGTACCACTATGTCTAAGCTTTTAATAGCATTTTTCAAGTAATCATTAAACAAGACATACATTGCTTACATGTATTTATTAGAAAATAACAGGGACAGAATATGAGATCAAGCACTGTCACACACTCATTCTTACAGTGTATTTGTTAGTTCACTTTCTGGCACAGCTTGGGGCTATTTCAGCCAACACTCCCTTAGTTAATGCCAGGCCACCGTTCACAAGAACCATTCCCTACATGCAGTGTGTTTGAACCCAGACAAACCAAGGCACGCCACTTAGTTTCAGAAACAGAATAGTCTCTGTCCCTTTTTATTTATCCGTTCAGATGCAGCCATTATCATAGAATCATAGAATATCCTGAGTTGGAAGGGACCCACAAGAATCATCAAATCCAACTCTTTGCTCTACACAGGACCATCCAAAATCAGACCATATGTCTGAGAGTGTTGTCCAAACACTTATTGAACTCAGACAGGCTCAATGGCATGACTACTTCCCTGAGAAACCTGTTCCAGTGCCCAACCACCATCTCAGTAAATAACCTTTTCCTAACATCCAGCCTGAACAGCCCCTGATGCAGCTTGATGCTATTCCCTCGGATCCTATCACTAGTTACCAGAGAAACAGGTTATGTTTTCTCTTTGAATCTCCAGTTTCTGCTTCAGTGTAGAAAGGTTAATAATCCATAACATCTCTTATTCTCTTTATTTACAAAAATCTAGAAAGTTCACAAAGACATTTTGAACTGAACTGTAATAAGATTCTGTCTGCTGTTTGGATATACAACAGTGGAAGACTGATAGACCTATGAGTCATTAGATACAGGAAAATATATTTGTCTTAAATATTTGTGGTGAAACTGTTATTAAAACAGGTTTCTGTCCACTGCAGTTTTTGAGTTACACTTACATTTCTTCGTGTAGATGCAAGAATTCACAGATTCCCAGAATCACAGAAATGTTGGTTCATTGGCATCCCTACAGGTCAACCAGTCCAACTTTCCACATAGATTGGGATATCCACAATGTCAGACCAGGTCAGCCATGCCTCTCAGACTGCCTGAGTACCTCGGTGATCCTCACCTTGCATTGCTGACTTGGGTTCTTGACTTGACTGTAGACCTACGTCATGAGCACAGATTTGTTTGGTGATCCTTGGACTGTGCTGACCCTTGTTACCATCACCAGACATGCTCTGCTTACTTTTCTGGGGTACAATGAGGCTGTGCCCTTTTTGGTAAGGTGCCTATGCTCCTGGCTCCCCTTCACTTACAGGAGAGCCCACATTTTCACTCCATGTCCGATTTCTATTGTCAGTTCTGATGTGGCAATGCTTCCCTAGTGACATTTCTATTGCCTGCTCTCCACTCTGGACCTCCCAAGGTGCAATCTATGGCCAGTGACTCTTATTAAGCATATTGCAGTACTGCTTAGAAACTCCAGACAAGGCTATTCAAGGTACAGTTCAAGTTCTGTGGAGGACCTTATCTCAGAGCATCAAAGTCCATCATGAAAAAGAGACAGAAGGCATGAAAAGGAAACACTCAAAAATGATTAAAAATTTTTCTAAGACTATTCAGATGTTCAGTAACACTTTGCAGACTGATGCCCCAAAGCTGCAAAAGACCAGTTTACTGCCTTCTCTGATGGATGACAGCATCTCAATTCACCTACAGAAATTAATTTGCCTTTTAGAGAGATTTAGGCACATTAACTTTCTTGTTGCAAGATATTCAGCAACAAAAAATAAACACTTCATCAGAGACAGGGCTTCTTCAATCCTTATTTAAAACATTTGCGTTTTGGAATCATACCTGGAAGTTTTAAGTACTGCAATTATCTTTTATTTAAGTCACATCATTTTTCTACAGTGTTAGTCACAAACACTAATTTTCAACTCTAGTCTTTTTTTTTTTATTTATTATTTATTCCAACAGTTTTTTTTTTTTATCAAGCTGGTATGATTAAAAAGCATGTTTTCATAGCTGTTTCCTTCTTAAAAAAAAATAATAATAAAAAAAAATATCCTGGCAGGCCTAGATAAACTTGTCCTTTTGACGCATGACTCAGGGCATGTCTTTATTGCATTTTCACTGATATTAAAAATATTTACAGCAGGCATATTTTCAAAATAGCAAACTTCTCACATTTGGTTTCTTTTAATGCTCCTTAACAGAAAGTATCGGTGCTAGCTGCTACAATTCTAACAACTTCTACAACAAGAATTGAGAAATCAGGTGAAAGACGAGGAAGGAGAGAGACTTATGAAAGGAAATAGAGGAGACACAATGCTCTGTATCAAACTTTTATGCTACCTGTGATCTTAAATTTACTGTACGCAAATCAGAGACTGTATTGCAAGAGTAATCTCCTATTAGTCTATCTCTGAATTGTACTGAGCCTAAATGTTACCCTGCTTATGCATGTTGTCAGATGGAATTATCAAGTGCTGGAAACACTTTGAAACGGAAGGATAATTTAAGCTCAAATACTGGAAGCCAAACATCCTTTTCAAGTTCTGTTGCAAGAAAGTCTCCATAGACTAATTCCATGAAGGGCTACAGATACTGGCCTTATAACGAAATTTAATCCCTCTTCTGCTTGCTAGTACGTGTTTGAAACATACAGGAAAATGCATTGTCTGAAAATGAATGTTAAATGTTGTAAATAGGAATTCATACACACATATACTCATTAGTACACCTGGTATAGTATGAGTACTGTTTAAGATGCCAGACTAATTTCTAAAATTCCCTGGAGATCTTCTATATCTTCATTATCATGAACACTGGGACTAGCTGTTACATGATACAAAACAACACAGGAAAGCAGTTGACTTCTTATATTGTATACATGGCATGTGTAACTAAGTACAATAAAACATACTTTCCTGCAGTGGAAAAATTAATTGATTCCCATTCCACAGTTCCAAAATACACATAGCCCTCAAAGTAACACCATGCAAAGGCTATGAAGTGGTACCCTGTCTATTTCACTGAAAGAATACTAACAACTGTATCACTCATTTTTTAATCTGCACATTTTCACAATTTTGTTGACTAGTTTCTAAATTTGGATGAGAATTGGTTTGAGCTAAAGATTTTAACCATAAAAAAAAAAAAAAAATCTGTTGTAAAAATGTTGTATACAAAAAAAAAAAAAAAATCAAACAACCCAACAAATTATTTTAATAGAAAAATAACTTTAACTACAGTGTTTATTTTTTTTCATTAAAGATTTATTTTTAAAGACTTTTCACATTATTTAGTTTCCAAGTGAGATTTTTAAACTGTCCCATTTTATTTCTCTTGATCAACCCTGAAGGTTTTCAAAATTTCTTCATCACCAGAACAGTTATAAAGTAGTCAACAGAAATGTAGTACTGCAACTTTGTTCTTCTGAAATATTTTGCTCTATAGAAGCTTACCTATATAGATAGGAGAAAAAGAGGAAATGGATGGAGAAAGTTGTAGGATAAAAGCTTGAAATTATTCATTGCATCATATTCATGAGAAAATGAAAAATGAGGGGACTCAAGTACAGATGGGAATATATTCTATGATATTTTTTTCAAAAAAGATTGATGTTTTTAAAGCTTCATAGCTCAATTTATTCTGAATTAAAAATATATATTTTTTAAAAAAAGGAAAGAAAAAAACAAGCCTTCTATTTTTTCTCCTGTCACACAGAAGACAAATTTATAGCTTAAAATTTTCCTGTGACTATTTTTTTTCAATCACTTCACTAAGATTACAATTGAAGATGGTACTTAGTAAGCCTGACAATATAACGTTTTTAGGAGGAAAGAAATCCTTTCATCACTTGGTTTAGATTGACAGTTAAAGGAGCATGTCCTCTTTTTGTCCTTCACTTTATACTTACTTACCCTGACATTATATTTTCTAAGAGCAAATTTCTCCAAATGCCCTACTTTGCATAAATTCTATGACTTGTGTTAGAGTAAACAATCTCTGCCGGATAGGGTGTAAAATTACTAATTAGTACATTCACACTTGCTTTGATTAGTGCATATGAGCAATAGTGAAATCTAACACCCTAGTAATTTAGGGATGTGACAACTACCTGTAAAGAATTAAAAATCTAAACCAAATGAAGAAGGTTTAAAACAATTTGGAGCTTAAAATGCTAATTTTAAATATTTAAATGCTAAAAAGTATGAGATAGAGGAGGATTCATGGAGACCCATAATGACAAGCAACTTCATTTTTAATCTTCAGAAATTAACTCATGGTCCAGTACTTCTCTTCAGTTATTAAGTGGTGTAAGTTTGATGCAGCGAATAAGCTTCCAGGCAGACAAAGGTCAATCCTCTTCCTTTTTATGCAAACAAGAAGAAAAACAAGCCTGCCTGACCTAGGTCACATCTCCTTGATTTAATCCTCAAGAGCTCTGCAGTTGTTTTAATGTCACTTGTAGAGCCCATGAATTTCAATGGACACAGAGGGTGCAGGGACAGCTGGGCTGGGAGATGCTCTGTGTGTGGACAGGGACTTTCCACAGAGCAGTTCTAGTTGCATCAAGGCAGAAATTTCCTTCACAAAAGAAACTGAGCTGACCTGATGCAAAGTACCATGCAGGATTGTGGTATTATTACAGTCATGGTTTACAAGTGTTGTTTGGTATGCCATTCTGTAACGTCTCTGAGCATCTGTTGTGCAGATCAAGCCTGTTAATCATTTTTATCATGAAATCTGACAGAAATTAAGTTGAAAATCCTTTTAGACTGGCCCATTTCTATACATAAAAGGCAATCTGAAAATTTTTTCAGTCAATGGAGGAAAGATGCATAGGCATTTCCTGCACAAATATTCACAACTGTGACTTTGGGATTCTCTTCTCTTGTACACTTAACATCAGTAAAATAGGACCACTTAAAAATGTATGAAGAATAAATGCAGATAAAGAGGATGAATATTACAAAAGTGAGTCTAATAAAAAACTGAAATGAGTATTTGTCAATTATATTTTCAATCTCTCATATTTTTAATCAAAAATATTAGATGACTTTAGTTAATAAGTAATATAATATTTTCATGAAGTGGATGTGTAATATAGAGAGGGTTGAAGTATGGAAGTAGACTAGCATCTGCAAGTGCAGAAAATTTATTTTCCTAACTACTGAAAATGTCTTAGAATATATATTGCATTGCGGTCAGGTTTCTCTTGCCAGTGTATGAAAGGTGATACTTTCTGAGTTAATTTATATTCATTTCCTGTTTGCTAAATGAAATAACCAGTTTTCCCACCTGAAATGCTCTTGCAGGCAGGCAGCAACTCAATTAACAAGAATAATAAAGTTAGTTGGTCATCTTTCAGTGAGCACAGTCCATTCAAAAGACCTACAGCCAGCCAGCTGCCTATTAAAGAGCCATCTTAGCAGTCTTCTGAACATTGATCACTTCAAGGCAAACAAACTTATTTGCTAATTGCTTGCTAGAGACAAAAAATAGTCAGACAAAGTCACTTTATTTTTAATACATGACTTTTTATAAAGGAACCTTTATTGCTTGGCAAGCCTAGTCTTTAAAAATATGTAGATAGCAGAATGTGCATTATTCACCTCTACCTACAGGTACTTGCAAAATAAAAGACTTTTCATGTGCATGAATTAACATATATTTCCGCTCTAAAAGGAAAATGGTTTGCCTTAATTGTATCATCTCTCTAATAAATAATGCAGATTGCCTCTAGTCATCCTGTTGCTCCTTGACAGTTGAATAAACAATAGGCAACTGTGTCATGTTTGGCTTTTCGGGAGGTTACATTTTGGCTGGTATTTATGTACAGTGAAATATTCCAGTCAGGAGACTTCTTTCTTCTTTGAACATAGAAACTCATCGAGAAACAAATAGTCATTTGCTAACACAGCAAATTACCTGTTTAAGACTAGCTGGCTTTTAGTCTGTGGATGACAAATGGAGAATTGACTCTGTTGGTCTGAACTATGTGTGGACTCTCAATGGCAACTTTCATGAGTGATCATGAGCAATAAGGAGTAGTCAACATGATGCTTCTAACTAAAATGTTTGATTGTCACTTGCTGAGGTGATCAGCTCTGGGGCAGGCACATTCTGGCTCGAGGATTCCTGCATCAAGGATACGTGGGGGTAAAAGCTGCTAGCACCCATCAGCCCTCATGAGAGTGGCTGATGAGGCTTGAGTGGGGCCAGGAGCAGTGGTGGCCACCCTTACACAAAGACAGCCTCTGGGGAGTGCAGAGGCCAGGCCATGGCATGCCAGTTTGCCTGGCAGTTTGTGTGAGAGTTCAGAAAGTGGGCTACTTTCTTCTGTTCCTGGAGTGACAGGAAGCAGCCTTCGACTGAAACAGAATGGTGCCTGCCTGCTGCAGCTGCCAGTCTGAGGCAGAGACCCGGATGGAGGGGCCACAACCTCCCCAGGCAGGCCTACACCCAAACAGACCTCCCGAGGACCATAAGAGCCGCCCAGACCCTCAATTGCAGGGAACTCCAAAATCTGGAAGTCCCCCTAGGCCCAAAAGACAGAGATGGGTCTCATGGGTGCAAGTGTGCCCAGATGAAATTCTTTACTCATAGAATCATTGAGTTATTGAATCATTGAATCATATTCAATTGGGTTGAATATGGCCTGGGTTGAAAAGGACCTTAAGACATTTTCTAGAGAATAACGTTAGGCTGCAAAAACTATTCAAGTGAGTTAATTTTCTCTCATATTGTAAATCTTTTCAAGAATACCTATGTGCTGGATGCAAAATCATTGTGAAGCTTTTTCTAGTCCTCTACTATTGACTTGAGGGATCTCCTTCAGTGAATGGAAGTCACAATGTTACTCCCATGAGACAATATGGGAACAACTCTGAGATTTGCTACAGGGAGAATTGTGCTGTAGGAGCTGTTAAAATAGTTTGCCTACAGGCCAGTGGAGTAACTCGTGTGTGAAAACAACTTTAGGGCTTTGAATCCACAGTAATATTAAGCTGAAGTCCTAAAAGAGTCTCTAAAATACAAATGTATCCTTTGCTGTATTACTGAAATTGGAGCAAGGCAGATTATTGTCAACAAGCATGTATTTTGTCTCTAGGAATGGTGCCAGTTGGGTAGAAATGGTATCACAAATTCACAAATCTTTTTCCTTCTACATATTTGCAAGTGCTGAACGCAGAAAAGATCAGAAGCCATTCCTTACATATTCTGCTTTTTGGTTCTCTTTGTTCATTGTTTCTTCCAAAGCATTTCTGGGGCAGAAACAGGCAGATAGCAATAAAATACAATATTTCTTAAAGGAAGTTAACAGCTACCTGTAGAACAAGTTAAAGATATAACGTCCGAGTTCTGCTTCAGCTGATATAATGTGCCCTTCATCATCATCACAGACTTTTAAATCAAACAATATTTGTTCATTATAATTTTTCATCTGGCAAGATTTATTTATTTATTTATTGATAAGAGTTTATTTAACTTCAGGCCTTTAAATGAGCCAACATAAAACAAACAAACAACAACAACAACAAAAATAATATTATTTATTTATTCTATTTATCTGTTCTTTAACCTCTAGGAAATAGACAATGCGAAGTATTTTATGAAGTCTACTTCAGTCTACTTCAAGCCAGTTTTCACCAATTCCTGACTAAGTGTATTGTCAGGACACATGCTGTATTTTTGCTCTCATTTTCTGTTCCACCAGATCACAGTAACAGCCTATTTTTGTAAAGTTCTACTGAGGCTTTTAGCTGACTGTTTAAACAAATCTTCATCAGCTCTCTTAAGGATTTTCAGACATTTTCCACAAGGAAAATGCCTCCTAGCACTTCAAATGCTCTTGATGTTCTGTTGGTTTTCCTTTGTGCCTCTCCTAATTTTTTTTTTCTTTATCCACTAACTTGCAGTTGGTGTAATTCTTTTTTAGGACATTCAGAAGTGCCAGAATGCCACATAAACATAATATCTTCAATATCCTTCAATCCTTTCCCTCTTTTTCAAATATTTCTCCTCCTTGTTTTTGATGTTATTCCCTTCAGAAATTGCTTTCAATTGGCTTAGCTTTTCTCTTTTCTCTAAAAAATCTTGCCTCGAGCCTTCTACTCATATCATTCAGTGCAGACATATAAATAGAAAGAGACGGGCAATGGTATGATACAGACTTCAATCATTTAAAATACCAGACAAAATATTAATGACTATAACTCCATGATTTCACGAGAAGTTATATATACTATAGCTTAATTAACTTTTGTAACCACTGCTTTCAGTTTGACATAATTTTACATGTATCATAGTCACACAGAGTCATGTAACAGTTGAGGTTGGAAGGGTCCTCTGGAAATCATCTAGTTCAAATATCAAGTTCAAAGCATGGTCAAAACCAGCAGGCTGCTCAGAGTGCTGTCCAGTCAGATTTTGAATATTTCTAAGGAAAGACATTCCACAATGTCCATGGGCAGCCTTTTCCAATGTCTGACCATCCTTACAGTAAAAAAGTTATTTCTTATTTGAAATAGAATTTCCTGTATTTCAGCTTGTTCCTATTGCCTATTGTCCTGTTTATTAGATACTACTGGAAAGAGACATCTTTACTCCCTCACAGCTGGTATTTATAGACATTGACAAGTTCCCCCTGAGCCTTCTCCTCTCCAGGCTGAACAGTTCCAGCACTCTCATTTTAGAACATGCTCCGATGTTTTAATAAATTTCAGGACCTTCTGAGGCTCCAGATTCCTGAAGTCAAATGTTACTAGGAAAGGCTGAGGAAAATAATTTGAACCACCTTCCATGGGCAGGTACAGCTTCCAAAACCTTCTCTTCTCCAGGCTGAACAACCCCAACTCCATCACCCTTTCTTCATAGGAGAGGTGCTCCAGTCCTCTGATCATCGTCATGGCTCTCTTCTGAACCCACTTGAAAAAGTCCATATCTTCCTCATGCTCAAGACACCACAGCTGAACACAGAGCTCCAGGTGGGGTCTCATGAGAGCAGAGTAGAGGGGGAGAATCACCTCCCTTGACCCATTGGCCATGTTTCTTTTGATGCAGCCGAGGATACAGCTTGCTTTCTGCTCTGCAAACGCATATTGCTAGCTCATATTCAGTTTTTCATCCACCACCACCCCAAGTCCTTCTCTGCAGAGGTGTTCTCAGTCTACTCATTTCCCAGCTTATATTTGTGTTAGGGATTTCTCTGACACAGGTGCAACATACAAATAACAAAATATTATTCCAGTTTTCCATAATATGCACTAATATTACATCATTCTTATTACTGTTTTTGGCATTATTATGACAGCTATTGATTTTGTCAGCCTGGATTGCTCCATCTGATCCTATGTAGTTAAATGAGATGCCTAAATTATCATCTTAGTTCTCTGAGCTTTTTTACCTTATTACTTTTTTTGTAGCATTCTACAATAATGCATTCTGTTAAGATGGCAATGCTGATCCTAGGTGCTCTGAATTGTTCTCTGGGGAGGCATATGCCTCTTCAGTAAAGAGTTATATACAGACAGCCTAAAGATCTTTATATCAACAGGGAGAATGGTATGAATCTAGGACACAGTGTCTAGGAGATCTTGTTTGTCTGACAAGGATGAACAGTGTGATAAATCCATTGTCTTTGCACATACACTGTACCAGTCAGACCTGAAACCCATAAAAGACAAAGTTAAAATTTCTGTGTGTTTCACTAGTGTCTTTTCCTGCAGTCCCTGCAAGTTTCAAATTCCATAGCAAATAAATAAATCCAGACAATAGGAAAATCAGTGTGTTTCTCCTTTGTTGGAAAGGCATCACAGGAGAAAGTCCCATGAAGATTTCAAAGCTGCTCTTCCATATTTTTTATGAGTGCCTCTTTGAAAGAGACATAGCTCTGATACTTGCAATGCTGATTCTATTTCAGATATTTCAGTTTGCAGCATATTGTTTCTACTTTTATTCCCTGAGAAGACACAGCCAGGTATTAATCCTGAAGTTTCTTCTTTTGGGATTCAAAGAAGTTAAATATCCAACATCGCAAAAGCATCTGAAAATTTAACCCAAATTCTTCTGAGTGTCAGATTCACATATTAGAACCATGGTGCTATAAATTGTTTGGGAATTAAGGCATATATCTCTTGGACGGTTCTGTGTTTGATTTTAAGTGAACTAGAAAAGTAATGTTGATTCTAACTGAAACCGACATGATAATCTACTGGCATACATTCTTTTGAAAATACTGGCTCTTGGCAGGTACAGTGGTTGACTGCCTATTGAATTTGGCCTCAGGATATCCATCTTAGGCAGGGAGCTTGCAATGAAATCAGACATCAGGTCTGCATTCGATAAACAGAGGAGGCGAGACTGGTCACTCTTTAGTTCAGGACAGCGTAATTGCATCCCACAGGACAGCAAAAATTCTGGTTATTCCCCTCCCCCTGTGAGGAATCTAGAGGCTATTCTCCTCTTATTAGCTTTTGTTGGGCTTTGTCTGGTACTTTGCCAGGATCCTCTATTGTCTCATCACGTACACTCACGTAAATAGAAAGAGATCGGTAATGGTAGAACACATACACTATTTGCCTGTAGATAAAGAAAGTATATTCCATCAGAAGCTTTATAAAGAGTGCTTGATGCCCAGAGCAGTGAAGCAATTTGGCCTTGTTTTCTTTTTCTCCCTCAGCCCACCCTCCTTTAAAATAATGATAATAATAAAATAATAATAATAATAATAATAATAATAATAATAATGTTGAGTGTGTCATTGCTTCACTGTGTTCACTGTGCTGGTTAGCTGGGGAAGAGGACATAGGCCAGAGCTGTTTCTCCAACATTTACATCAATCCTCTCCTCCTTTCCCACATCTACTATAGCTGTAAGGCATCCTGCCACATGAACTGTCCAACTTCCCATATCAAATCCCAAGCACAATTTGATCTGCTCTAAAGACAGCCTAACTAGTTCCTTCTGCGTGGAGCCACACCTTCCACAGGACTGCCAAAAAAATATGTATCTTAACTCAGAAATTGGAATGCAGCAGGTCAAAAAACAGAATAATTAGTCCAGTAACCAGTAGTAACCAGTCCTTTGGTGGTTACTTTTCAGCTAGATCAGTTCCCCAAACTACATTATAGCACAAACTGTTAGACAACAAAGAAAAATAGAGTGACACAAAGAGAAAAACAGTAACTTTTTTTTTCTTAAAAAAATATCTGACTCAAATACCCATCAAATTACTTTTTCAAGTAACAGCAGGATTCATCTGCTTGTGGTCCTTTCTTTAAAAAGACCACTTCTTAGACAAGATATCTTTTCTGTTGCTCTTTATGTTATTATTTTGTTTTCAATCTTTTCTCCCTCTTAAGGAATGTTGAGGTACACCTTACATATGAGGGTATACATGGAAAAGAAATACCCTAGATAAATATATATGCATATGTATGATGGAAGAAATTACAGTTCTTACTCTGTCAAATTTGTTTTCATTTTTTATCAGTATCTTTAAATCTGGGATTTTGTGGTCATTGCAGACTTGACCAAAGTTAAGCCTATCAGCAAATAAAAATTTAAACCAATGCAATTGGTTAAAAATTAAAAAAAAAAAAAAAAATTAAACCAAACAAAATTTAAACAATGCCATTCAGCCATTCAGGTGAGCAAAGATTTACTATTAAACTTACTGAAGGTAGATCACCTTCTTCAGCGGTGTGAGTGAGTGGGTGCAGCATCCAGTGAGTTGAAGAGCAGCTGGAAGAGACTGAAGAAGGAAAAACTTCTCAAAGGAACACTACTGAGGAACAGCTTCTTAGTTAGCATTGCTTCAGCTCAGAAAGCTCTTATGAGAACAATGTTATTAACAAAGAAAATACAAACCATGTCTCAAATAGTGTTAACACACTGGATACAGTTGTAACACCATACTACAATTGTGCTAAATGCTGGAATAAATGCATGTGTAAATTCCAAATATAGGCATAAAATCCCGGTCTGTCTAGTTTAATTAGCCCTGAAAGAAAATGTAGTAAGATTTTGCTGAGTCCCCTTGGCTAATTTTGTTAACTTTAGTGTCCCACAAAATTAGTCTTTGATACTGTCTTCATTAGATAAAAAGGTTAATTTCAACTTCTACTGGCTAGCACATGATAATTAATGTGCTAAAACCCTGTGGTACTTTTACCATACACTGTCTGATCAAGGCTAGTTTCAATAAATCCTATCAGCTGATGTGTTAAAATCCACGTTGTTCTCACAAGAATTTTAATGTGCATTGGCTAACAAATGCTAGTATCACAAGCATCAGTTCATTTTAATGACAGCATGACTTATAAGCATTTATACAATGGCTACTTAATTGACATTTAAAAAAAAAAAAAAAAAAAGTATCACCTCCTCCTCCTTTAAGTAGCACAAATCTAACAGTAAGAAAGGTAATTACCATATTGGCATGATGAGTGTTTCAAGAGACTGTGAGAAATTACTGAGTCTTAAAAGATAAGGATTTGTTAAGAACAAGAGAGTGAGATGTTCTTTGTTTTATGTTGTCCTAAAGTTTTCACTCTCTTATGTTACCCTGGTAACATTTCAGGATGTCTTGAGGTTGTAACCCACTGAATGAGAGACACTAACATTAAGCCAAAGTTGTAGATAAAACTATTAGTTTTCAAGACCTTCAGCACTTAGTTTATTTTACTGAGCATAAAGTTTATATTGATTTCTCTTAATTGATCTGTGTTTTGTGCTAGTGTAATAGTGAAAAGTGCTAGTAATTTTAAGATTAAACAGACAAAAGAAAGTCTGAAAGAACTGCCATGCAATTCACAACTGTTTATGAAGTACAGGTGCTGTATTCTGTATTTTTCCCAGGCACTGCTGTGATAGCTAATGTCTCCCAATAGTGAGAGTGACACTTCCTGATGGCATAGTTTTAAGTTAACTGGATTCCATTAACAGATTTCTGTGTAAATCCCTAGGACGCATTGACTGATAACACAACCCCACATGGAATTTCAGAACAAAGCTCATGTTACTGCACATCACATTAACTGTACATCTCAGAAAGTTTTCCAGTAAAATTGCAAAAATTTTGGTCAGGCCAAACTTGCTCTCTAGCTCTCCTTCTAAAATGATCCAAGAACTATATTTTCTCTGCATAAGCAGTGTGTTTGGATTATTTGTCAATCCAACTAATTTGTATCAATTTGTGGTAGAATTAGTGGCACACAAGATACGCAAGTACCTACTGGTGAGTAATCAAATTATTTATTAAGCTGGACTGTAGCAGTAGTGCTGCTAGCAAATGATTTCCTCATATATATGGTCCATTTACTAAATATTAAATTCAAGCCTATTTTCAGTTGAAAAGTGCTACTTACCACATTTATCTACGAATACAGTGCAGCTGTGTAGTGTCTATCATGAGACATTGTAATAAAGCAGGGTTTATTCTGTCCCCTCTTTCTGTGTTTCAAATGACGCTTGCATTAAGCATTGATCTGTGCTCTTTCATTAACTGATCAGTATTTTGAGCTCTGTTTGGTTGCACAATACATTTAATTAATGTAATAAAGGTGAAATCATAGCCCCTGTGGAGTCAACGCTAAGACTGGCCTTAATTTATGTTAGACACAATTTCCTCCAGTGAACAGCTGACTGTTAGTATCATGTAAAGGCAATTACTCATCTAGAAAATCAAAAAATGAAATACACTGCTTATTTACATTGGGCAGCACCATCTAGCTTTAACAGATTTAGTGTCTTAATGCTAGCAAAGAATTTGATTTAAAAAAAAAATCAATTGTGGAATAAATATGCTTATTTTTGATCACTCCAATTGACTACATGTCATCTAAATTTGGAAGGATACAAAAAGTGAGTAGACATCTTAGACACTGACAAGTATTTTTGTGCTTTTACTAGGACCATTTAAATAAGTTATCACTTTTTCTATGTGTTGTTTTGGGGAACTGCAGTCACAAAAGATCTAGGAACAATATTTCTTTGCTGTAGGACATCATTAGTGCTTGCTGCTTTAGTTGTCCCATGCCTAGCAGTTATTACAAGCCACAAACCATACCAGAATATTGCAGTAAATAAGCAGAATACAATCAAATTATTCTGTCAACCTTTCAACTGTATAACTAGATTGTGGCCCTGTTATCTTCACATTCCATTATAATGAAACTTGGAGCAGCAAAGTGCAAACATCCATGAATTCTTAACTACAACATCTGTAGCAAACTGAAACATACATATACCTTTGCATAATATATGCATTAATCCAAGCTGCAGAGAAAGGAAAATATTCAACTAATAATCGCCCCAGACTTCTTAATAAACAGCTATAGGGTAAATCTCTTGTAAATGTAATTCTGTCAATTACAGTGCAGTTGCACCAGAGATAAATATGGCCCATTGTCACTGTGATTGATGATTTGGCTCGATGGGGTCAGAACTGGGTCATAACAAGAATGTAGTTTTTGATAAATCCTCTTCACTGACTTTTTTCCCCATGACATCCACTTAAAAAACAAACAAACCCAAAATACCTTTTTTACATTTTTTCTTACATAAGGAGAAGTAGTAAAGGAAAAATTAAACTGAGTAATGTTACTTCTAGCCTGATGGGACTATTCACCTATTATAACAATAGGGGGAGTTGTTGATTTCGGCATGTACTTTGCACATTTCCATTTGCATTAATGAGAGCTTTATGTGAAGTCCCAGGAGTATCAATGGGAGAATAGATCATTAGGAGCCTGATAGCTCTATTTGTTACTGTGTATGAACTTCCTTGAGCACCTGACTTTAAACCTGACTTTAAACTGAAGGTAGCTGCAACCTCTTGTGCTGAAAAACAATGATTTGGAAGCTGGTATCATTCACACCAAGGTAAGTATTTTCTCCTGCAGGATATCTCGGGAAAATAATATTCAGTAGTCCTTCATTTTACCATGGCACTGTGACCACCTAAAATTGCTGGGTTGCAGCTCTGGCTTCCAGCACTCTGCTGCTACCAAATTCATTTCCAGTTTTAGACTTTGTATTACAGTCAGCCACAGACAATTACATGCACACTGTCTTTTTCAGAGTGCTTGTAGTTTTGTTTCACACTGATTTTTTCCCCAGTAAGCCATACAGAATGCCATTAACACTACTGATATTCTTTAGTTATGTGCCAATTGCTTCTTATGTCATCCATTCTATTTTATTTATTTATTTATTCCCATTACCAATTTCAAACCATTTCAAACAAACTAATAGTATAATTACCTAACTGGGCCTCTTTGGCCTTGTACTGAGCTAACAGTGCTTTTCATCATGTTATAAATGAAATCTCAACTCAATCTGAATGTAGTAATATTTATAAAATAAATATTTATAAAAAGTATAAAAGGCAAGTAAACAGCGCTGTGTGTGTGGGGAGTCTATGCTCCACCAACACGCACACACAAACATCAAACATTCTAAATATATAGAACATTGCTTTTACATACTAAACCCGATACAATCAGAATATGATTGTATATGCCTATTGTATGATCAGATTGTATATGCCTATACAATCAGAAAAGATAACAAACAATCCTTTAAGTTCCATGACTTAATAGTCTCCATTTTCCATTCCTTTTGAACAGTATGTCTTGCTTTAAGTTGTCAAGTAACTCTGCCTTCGGGCCTTACGTATCCCATTCTTCCTGGATCAAAGAAAAACATATCCATCTCCTTTCAAGGCCAATGAGGCCTGGGTCAAAAGGCACGATGAGGTCACCAGGGGGCGAAACAGCAAAATCTTCGATGGCAGTAGCAGCAGAGGGGCCATGGCATAGCAGTTGGATCACTAAACGAGCACGAAGCTCCCTCACTATCTGGCACACCACACGTTTCTGACTGTGGTCCCACAGGGCTCTTTAAGGCCTCAGAGACTGCTCGCCAGGTGCCGAGCAATCCCACTGCAACCTTGTCAATTTTAGTTGCAGAGTCCCACACCTTGACCTCAGTTTGGTTCCATATTTCAGGATCATAAACTGTCCGATTGTTAATAAAGAGAATAAGCTGTAAGGCTACCAGGACGGTCTTTGTTTCTAAGGTCGCATGATTCCCCATAATGCGCAACTGCTTACCAGTGAGAGGCAGTTGTGTGCACAGGTCCGCTTCTCTCATCTCGAGCTTCTTCCCAGCTCTGGTGCGCCCATTTCCAGCAACTTTCAGTACGAGCTTCTCTGAGCAGTTTGCTGAGTTTGGCCGAATCCATCTTCATGAATTGATCAATGTGCCTGTTCCTGTCCTGGTCTCCATTCTGCTAGCCTGTTGTTTTCAATTCCTTCTTTCTGCTTCTTTATTGATGACATAACTTCATTATATCTTATTGCTTTTTTTTTTTTTTTTTTTTTTTAATCTTGAGGGCAGGCTCCCCTCTTACACCCTTTTCTCCACAGCAGTCCTTTTCAAAAACAACTTTCACTGGTCAAACAACTTTGCATGTAACGACAACAGCAAACACCCAGAAACTTCCATGCCTTAACAGCTGGAGAACAAGCAACCTGAGACTGCATGGAGTCTCCTGAATCATCCTTCTTTGTTCCCTCTAAACTCTTTTACATTCCTGATGGCCTCATCGATAAGAGTCTAATGTTATCTCAACCATGGGGCTTCCCGACCCCCATGGCCACACTCCCACATCTCCCCCTTCTTTATTTATATCAACCATTTTCTCGACACGAATTACCACTCCATATATAACAATCAGGTCCTATGGAATTCCTTTGAGTGCCTTGAACAAAATATCATAAATGTTCTGCAGAGCTTTTTATCAGAGCTGTCTCTGAACTTTACAAAGCTAAGACATCTGTCATTAGTGGTAAGCGTAATTGTATGTAGTACACAGACACTCACAGCAGTTCTCTCCATGTCTATTTTCTCTTCTGATTAGCTCCCACTCTCTGAACACATATGCTCGAGGTGAAGTTGTCTACCCTGTGCTTATGTACCTCCCTCACAATGTCACACTTCCAAGCTTTTCAGGGCTTGTATTTCTTCCATCTTCAGGTGCAAAGCCCAAAAAGCAGGCAGTACACATTGCTGCTTCTCATTGCTTTTTATTAGAGCTGTGTTATCAGATGTCCATGAGATAGCTCTCCACTATGTTTCCATAAAAATGACAATCTAACATAACAGCTTAAACTGGATCTTGTGATCTTGTGTTAATTCAGATATTTTGATTGAAAGATATAAAAAATAACCTAAATAGCTGAGCAGAGGGAGATGAGGAATAAACATCCTTCAATAAAGGGCAGGTGATGAGCAATGGGGAACAAAGAACATAGCAAAGCAAAATTCCTCACTAGGCATCTAGTCATAACTGTAGACATAAAATTATCTTGCCTCCTCTTACCCCACATTCTCCCCCTCACAAAAAAAAAAAAAAAAAAAAAAAAAAAAAAAAAAAAAAGGAGTATACTTACCTTTCTTTACTGTCCACCTATAAAAAAAAATAAAAGTTTTATGGGATCATCATCCTTTGACCTGCACATGGGGATTCTTGTCTGCTAAGATGTGTTTATTTCTTCCTTAAGGCAGATAATATATTTGGTTTTGCAATGAGAAGTAGGGTCAGAAGAAAAACAGAAGAAAAACATGACTGCTAATGACATGGAGATGAAGAATTCAGATAGTAGCAGCAAATCAGAAAAGAAACATTTGAGAGTGAGAGATTAAATTTGTAAAATGAGTCTCTGATGACGAAAATATCAGTGCATGTTTAATGATTCCCAGCCCTTTGATTAGCTAATACTGACCTCAACCAATCAGAATACATGGATTTTCAGATTCTGCATTTTTAAGACACAATGTACAGAAATTTGACAAATTAGGCCTTTAATCAGATTGAAAAGACCAAAATGAATTAAAGATAACTCTCTGTCTCACTTCTATGGGTCAGGACTATCAAAGGGCAATTCTGTTCCAGCATAAGGTTACTGTTCATAGGCAATCTAAATCTGCATAAGGTCTCATACCACATTTATATATTCTTTTTTTTTCTTTTTTCTTTTTTTTTTTTAATCAAATGCTGAAATCACTGCATATTCATCAGTCATCTAGGGCCATGTTTAAAACCATGCAGCACAGCATAGAGACAAAACATTGAGTTACTGCCAGAATCAGAGGTGTTATAATCTCATTAGTTTAGGCACAGTACTGTGCAAGTACAGGCATAATTTCTTCAATCCTGAACTAATACCACTATAAAGTTCTGCACTTTGACACATGGGTGCACCAGCCAAGCTCCACGCAGAGATATTTCTGCACTATTCTGAACTGCTCCTTTTGCCCTTTCTGCATATGAACTCTTACAAGTATCTAAACAAGGAAGATATACTGAGTGCTGTATGGACAAGAGGCAGTTCTTGCTAAGACAAAAGGAGCACCCTCTGGCACTACTCTGTGGATTCAGTAGATCTATGTACAACACATTGTGAGTTCCCAAATTTGCACACCATCTCTGCTTCAGTTCCATGTGGATACAACTGCCTCCTCACCATTTCCCAAACACTCTAAAGACAGTTTCGTGTGTGATAAGAAAATAAATCATAAGTTTGGTGGATATGTATATCCACCATATTTGGTGGATACTTGCTGTGGGCAACTGCAGGTTGTGACTGTGCAGCCTCAGCTACTACTGTATTGGGTTTGTTATAAATGAGGTCTCAACTCAATCTGAATTTTGTAATATTTATAAAACAAATATTTCTAAAAGGTATAAAAGGCATAAAAGCTATAAAAGGTATAAAAGGCAAGTAAACAGCGCTGCGTGTTAGTGCGTGTACTCTCTAACATTCTAAATGTACAGAACATTGCTTTCCATACTAGCCCCGAGTATGCCTATACAATCAGAAAAGGTAACAAACAATCCTTTCAGTTCCATGACTTAACAGTCTCCATTTTCCATTCCTTCTGAACAATATGTCTCGCTTTAAGTTGTCAAGCAACTCGGTCTTCAGGCCTTATGTATCCCATTCTTCCCAGATTGAAGAAAAACGTATCCATAAAAAATTCCCCTGTGCTGAGTCTGTTTTGCCCATAAAATCACAGAGTGATCTCCTTGTCCTTATCTCAACCCCTGTGACCTTTCCGTTATATTTTCTCCTTCTTTTCCTTTGAGGAGGGAGGTTGCAAGAGTGGTTGTGGTGGATTTCAGCTGCTCAGCAGGGTAAAACCACCACAACTACCTCAGCTACTTTCACAGAGCACAGCAGCCACACTATTGGCTGCACAGGATACCCAATATCTGAGCAATGCCAGTAGGTACAGTGCAGGAATCTTCTGTGCCCAGGGTTCACACAAGTGATTATCAGGAACAGTTCGCACTCCTGTGCCTATTTCAAGGATGGGTTAACTAATATGCAGGATGTGTAAGTAGATATCATGCACACCATAATATAATCAGGAAAGGAAATCCACAATTCTCTTTTGGCTTCCTAAAAAACTCCATATTTCACAGTAAAATATCTTGAGGTTGATAAGGTATCAAAGATGTCCCATGACACAAATTAAAATGGTAATTTAATGTGCTATGATTTTCTTTTGGGCATGCTGGGATAAGTGAAAAATTTCCATATTGCCATGAAGCTGGAAATGATGTATATCATTCACTACTTTATTTGTAACAAAATAAACACTTGATTAAAAATAAATAAATACCTAATTCACATTTCTGACATTGGTGTGTGGGAAGATCTTTACTTAATGAGAATATGCTATTTCTATTTTATCTGAAAAGAGATGCAAGGATTATTGAGTTATTTGCTAGGATATTACCTAGGAAAAAAAAATCACTAATGCAAATGTAAATGCAAAAATGGGATTTGTCCCAGGATTACACAGTACAGGTTTAATTCTGCACTCTGCATGAGATTCACTCACCTGTCTGTGGGTATATGATTCAGTTCGAGGTTGAACTTCTGTGTGTCTTGTATCTACACTGTTGTCTACAGGCAAACAAGATCTTTAACCCCCCTGTATGATCAAAGAAAATCTGAAGACTAATTCAGCTTCTGAAATATAGGAGTTCTAGTGTCACCTCAGAGGCCCTCAGCCATCCCACCTGATCTCAGTTTACCTCTCCTAAGAAGGGGAAGATTTCCAATTTGTCCTGCCTCTCGTGTTTCTGATCAGGCAACTGAATTGAACCCTCACACAGTGATATCTGCAGAGCAACAAAACTCACTTTAAATAAGGCACTAGGACAGCATTCAGTTGTCTCAGTGTTGACATCTGACACAATCTGAGATGTCCTAAGGTGCCTGAGATAGGTTAACACAGTATAAGCATTGCAGGAGATTTTTCCAAGTGGTAGCTACAGGCGAGGGTAACCCATAGCATGAAAACTGATCCGTGCCTATATTTCAGCAACTGATCCTACTCTTAATGCTGATGAGCCAGAACACTCCTTACACTCTGCTGATTTTACTGACTAGATGTAGTAGGTGTAGGTGTAGATGCAGTCACTACATTGTAGCCATCCAAAATTAGACAGTCAGAACACCATCCCTGTTTTTCTGGAGATACACAGAGTTTACAATGCGGTTTGTCTCATCCAGAAAAACAAACAAACACATAAATAAAAAACAAAACACTCCCACACTTCAGGTAAATCAGACAATGTGGGGATGTAATTAATCTGCTTTTAATTGACTACAAAGGTGCAAAGGGTAATACCTCTGATACTTACAGTGTAGATATCTTGAATTAAATAATATGGATTGTCTCGAAAATCTGGAAAAACAGAGAAAAGAAAAAGAAAAAGGGAAAGATAAAAAGAAAGGAAAAGAAGAAGAAGAAGAAGAAGAAGAAGAAGAAGAAGAAAAAGAAGAAGAAGAAAAAGAAAAAGAAAAAGAAAAAAAGAAAAAAAATAATAAAGAAAAAGAAAAAGAGGAAAAGGAAAAAAGAAAAGGAAAAGTTTGTCTTGGTGTTGTTTGTCTGTTTTCTTTTCTTCTTTTTCCCAAAGAAAGTATATTGATACCCTTTCAACAGACAGTCCAGGGCTGTTGGAGCCCTCCAGGAAAATGAGAAGGTATTTTTGTTGCTCAGCTCAAGGCATTAGAATGTGCTTACAAATCTCTTTTGTTTGGTATTTCCATTCTGCATGCCATAAAAAGATGACAAAATCTACCAATGTTTCCACGAAGAAGCAGAGGACAGAATGTGGTTGGCTGAATATTTCAACTATTTATGTAAAACATACTGAGTAGCATAGTTAATATGACATAATTGATATATGCACCTCTGGATCAGCAGCTGGAAACCAGGGCAATTGAAATGGCATTAGGCAATTGACTGTAAATCTAGGTTACTAGCACAAGTTTTTGATTTTACTTAGGGCCGCAGGACCTAAGTAGTATGAAATAGGGTACCTAACTTTGACATGTTAGTATATGTATATTGGCTCATATACCTTTGGATATTTTCAATATTGTTAGGATTTATGTTTTCTCTGTAAAATAATTTATTTAGTGTATAGTTACTTTCAATTAAATTTTCTTCACTAGCTGAGGAAAGTCTTTTTATCATCCCACGTTCATTAAAAAAGGAAGTCTAAGTGATAATAGATATAATGAAATTTTTTAGAGTTTCAGCTTAGGAGACTGACATTTTCATACTGGATATTTTTTTCCCTGTTAGGACTGATGATGCATTCACATTATAGAGATGAACCTAATTTCAATAGTTTTAGACATATTAAGGTTTTGTGATTGGAAGTATTCAAGTTTGTGTTTCACAACTGGATGTTACAAGTAGCATCCATCTCCATCATATTTCTAAAGACTTTTAAAATTGCTCATACCCTGATTTTTCAAAACTTATGAGATACAACTCAACGTATATTCTTAGCAGTATTTCAAGTAAATTTGTGCTTCTACCTCTCACTCGGTTAACTGTAATGTAGATTCATCTATGAGAAACTTACTTTACATTTTGATGTAGATTCATGTTTTATTTATGTTGATGAAGTCCATGCCACTCACAGAGGAGGGCAAAGGAATTCAAGAAATACAAGGTGAACAGTGTATTATATACAGTTGAAGTTCCTGTTTTATATAAACCTACTTCAAAACCTAAGTAATGGAACATTATGTTATGTTATGGCCATGTGCAAAATCCTACTCGCATGCAGAAAGGCAGACAAATTCAACTTAAATTTTAACTTTTCATCAGAAAATTCATTGGCTGAAGTGATTGATAGTGGTGCATATAATAATGTCATTTTTATATGCAAGATTATCTATTCTTTGTGGCCGTGTGAGTTACAAAGGATTTTATAAACTGAAGAGAACCCTTAAATAGAAGAACTTGAGGAATAGTTCACAAACAAAAAATATGACACAGGACATATATACAGAAGTGCTATAAAATATTAAATTTCCCGGTTTTGTCCTTGATTGGGTAAACAAGCAATTAAAAATAGCAGTCCATCAGATATTTTTTTCCTCCTTCCTATGTGTGATTGAGAGTGAGCTGTGGAAGCTCTGTCCAGAAATGTGCAGTAAGTATGTAAAAATATTAAAGAACTTTATCCTTACAAAATATGCATCACAGAAGAGGGAGTAGGGCAGGAGGGAATTGTGGAAAATGATGAAACACCACAGGAAAACAACAATGAAAACCCTTACTTGGGATAGGTGGAACAATTCCACCACACGGCAATAGAGAATACTTCCCATCACAACAGAACTAAGAACAAATCAGACTTGACCACTAACATGTTTTACAACGTGTTTTTTTACAATGTTTTACAACGTGTTATAGTGTGAAAGAAGCTGTTCCTTTAATGGTCACCTTGGTGGAAAACTATGTAAACCTATTTAAGGAAGGAGGAAAAGTGATAGCTTAATTGATACTGGCTTCCTTGAGCTGCTATGTGGAAGGTATAAATGTGATAGTAGTTATGTGAAAATGGGAATGATGGTTGACATAGTGAATCTGTCATAGTAAAGGTTGGTAATTCTATTCGTTAGAACATAGGGAAATAAAGACAGTGGATGTACAACTACATGCATAATCTGTGCACAGAAAACATTTTTATCATGTGATAGAAACTGATGTTTTGATGCAGAAGTGGTCAAGTAATACCTGAAAAGGTATATACACACACACACACAGTCTCACAGTGAGAAGGAAGAATTTTTTCTTCAAAAGCTGCAAAGTTTCCATCTGCATAAGAAAAATGAAGATCTGCCTAATGAGTTCCACCATCATTACCTTTTCTGTCCCCATATTTAGAATATATTCTATATAAGATGTACAATGTCTTCTGTGTGCAGAAGATACTGACCCTCTGTCTTACATGGAATATATTATAGGGAGCAGATCCTATAAAGAAGAAATAATTGTTTATTTTTACAATTTTTGGTTTGTGTGCAGTTTTATCTCAATGTAGTTATTTTCAAATATACTTTTGATTTTTTTTTTCCTCCTTATCAAGACAGCCACTTAACGGGCCCACCCACGGAGTTGTTCCAATTAACAGACACCCACTGTATTATTTGTCTTTTTAATTTTTGTGCCATAAAGACCCAGTCATTAGCATTCCGGTTTTGCCTCTCCATGATGTATATGTAAAGGCTTTCCATATATTTAGAAAGTAGGTTTTTGAACTGCATTTACCTGAGCCTTGCTCATATTTTCTATTTTGCAGTGACTGCAGTCTTTAGACCTGCTTCACAAACCGGAAAGCAGATAATCCCAAAGTGTCAACTATGCCATTCTGCTTTCTGCTTAGATATCCAGAATGAAATGCATTCACCTTGGTTATTCTGTCTTCTATAAATGTAGTGCCCAGGAAAGTCGATAGTTCCAAGAGTCAGAAAGTATTGCGTACACTATGTACCAGTTCATCACTGTTTTTTTTTATTTTATTTTCCTGAAAGCCACGGATTTTGCACAGCAGTGAAGAGCACTCATTCAGCCCATTCAACCTTACTTCTTCTCTCCTATTATCTATTTAGAAACTGTACCACAAACGTAATAGGTTGAAAAGGTGAAATTTCAAATTATATATAGTGGATTATAAAAGACTCTTATTATCTATGTCACTAAAAGGAAAAGTGCATCTCTCGTGCAGTAACACCTACACAATATGTTCATAATTTTCATGACAATACTGACATCCTCCACATTTGCAAGGCAACATGCCCTCCCTCCCACCTCCTAATCTCCTTCATCTGAAAGAGAAATGTATTTTTAGCTGCCTCAGTGGGGCCTAAGGCATTGATTTATGAAAATAAGGTGGAAGAATTCATGAATTTTTTCTGACCTCCATCTCTCATTCCTTAGACATTTCTATTTTAAGATGTATAAAATGAATTATCCTAATGTGGCATATTGTCACCTTGATGCTCTGCATTTCACATTACTCCAACATACCAACATATATCCCCATACAAAAAAATCATCTGAAAATTACTTTGTATTGAGTTGAAAACCTCTTTCCATTACATATTATTCTACTTAGATTATGATATATGTTTTTGAGTCCTGATTCTCCCCACAAATTCTCTTGAAAGGCTGGAATAACTTCCAAAGGTACTCTATAAATAAGGAAAGACAAGCAGATGAAATGGTAGCAGCGTGATAACAGAGTTCATTGTAAAATAATCTACTGAAGCTAAACCAATATCTCATTTTGTTCAGCTCCTGATTTTGCAGTTAGAGCCGTGTACGTCACATTCCAGTGACCTCCACTGCTCATGCTAATTAATTCTTTGGCAGTGTTGCTTGTACTTTATATAAATATTTTTGATAGTATAAGTAGTTCTCCATCAGCAATATCGTTAAGTGTATGAAAACAAAATTATAAATGGGTCTGATTCACAGTCTGAGATTATTAGACCCTTGAAAGTGGAGCAAGGAAAATCAAACTTCCTCATCCAAATGCTGCACCTGGACTGGGACAATCCCTGTCATGAGAACAGACTGGGAAAAGAATTTACTGAGAGAAGCCCTGCAGAGAAGGACTTGGGGGTTCTGGTGGATGAAAAGCTCAACATGAGCCAGCAGTTCGTGCTTGCAGCCCAGAAGCTCAACTGCATCCTGGGCTGCATCAGCAGAGCAGTGGCCAGCAGGTGGAGGGAGGTGACTGTCCCCCTCTGCTCTGCCCCTGTGAGGCCCCACTTGCAGCACTGCGTCCAGGTCTGGGTCCCCCAGCACAAGAAGGATGCGGGGCTTGTTAGAAAGAATCCAGGAGAGGGCAACGAAGATGACAAAGGGACTGGAGCACCTCTCCTACGAAGAAAGGCTGAGAGAGCTGGGGCTGTTCAGTATGGAGAAGAGAAGGCTCTGGGGAGACCTCATTGCAGCCTGTCAGTACTTAAAGGGGGCTTATAGAAAGAGAGTGACTCTTTGCTCAGTCAGATAATGACAGGAAGAGGGGGAATGGTTTTAAACTAAAAGAGGGGGGATTTAGATTAGGAGGAAATTCTTCACTCAGAGGGTGGTAAGGCACTGGAACAGGTTGCCTGGAAAGGTTGTGGTTGTCCCATGCCTGGTAATGTTTAAGAACAAGTTAGATGAGGCCCTGAGCAACCAGATCTAGTGGGTAGCATCCCTGTCCATGGCAGGGGGGTTGGAACTAGATGATACTTGAGGTCCTGTCCAACCCAAGCCATTCTACGTTTCTATGATTCAAATGCTCTAGAAACTGATGGCATCTTTAAAGATGAGAAATTCCTATTTTGGTTCATACCTGAAAGAAAAATGATACTCTTCATAAATACACATTTTCCAAGTTGGAAAGTCATATTTTTGTGGATAATCTTTTTTAAGGTTTCTCCCCTTCACAACTTTTATTAAACTGATCCAATTTTATGCTTATTCTTTCTGGGTGAAATTTTCCTGTTTGCAAAGAGCCATCAAAAAGGCAACACACTACTTAATTCCTACTTAAACATCCACTTCTGCTTAAGGTAGATACAGTGTGGCGTTAAATTTGAGTAGATTTAAGCATACTGTGGCATTTGTGCTGTATTTACCCTTGCTCTATGGTGAATTTTACTGTGTGGTACCATGCTGGGGACAGTATTTTTGACAGAACAAGTAATGCCTTAGAAGTTGGAGGAGAGTTTCACTATTTCATTTGCCATAGCTATATCCTGATCCAATATCAATATAATAGTTAAAGCTAACCTTTCAGAAGACATTTGGAACAAAGTTTCACCTTTAAGGCAACCAGGGGTTGAAAACAATCTAAGTGAACTGGCCAGCAGGTAAGAGCGATGTTGGTTCAAACAAATGTAGAAAGTTGGGTGAAAGGACCATTAATAATAAAGAGACATCCAGAACAAATGTACTGACTTCACAGCTGAGACAACTTGTGTGAATAATAATATTACTGCTGAACTTTGCAGAACACACAGAGTTGTCCTTGACTTTGCTCTTCTAAACCAAGAAAAATAAATAAATAATAACACCTTAACCCACAATATCTTGCCACAAACTTTCGGGCTCTGCTCATATGTAGTTTATAAGGCACATAAATGTCGCAGATAAAGAAATCTCAACAGATAACTACATTAAAAATAAAAAATAAATAAGCAGTCTACATTATAACACTAAAAACACTTTGAATACTCACTTTAAAAGCTTTTTTTTCCTTTTTTTTTTCTTTCCTTTTTTTTTTTTTCTTCATTGTTATTTGCAAAGGATATTTGCATCAAGGAAAGATCACGTTTCTTTAACTTCCCACTTAGGTTTGTTAGGAATAGAAAATACCGGAAAAAATAATGTTACAAACTGAAGGCCAATTCTTATTTTAATATGAATATATTATTAGTGAATAGAGCAAAAAATTTGAAGAGCAAAAATCATGTGAATAGATTATTTACTGTATCGGAAATTACTCAAAAATCATCCATTATCACACAGGGAAAACAGAAACAGAAACTACTACAGCAAAACACCAACTAGTTGGTTCTGAGAATATCTCTGCACCACAATGCAGAACATTTGTAAATGGGTGACAAAGTTTCAATATCTGATATTAACTCTGTTTTTCCTTTTTCTGTTGGTCTCTTTTAATATCTGCTCCTATCATTATTTCATTATTTCTAGGGTAAACAAACAAACAAACAAACCAACAAAAAAAAAAAAAAAGAAAGAAAGAAAAGCAGATGAGTGACTTATAAATTGATCCAGGCAATCAATTTTAAAAGGTAACTGCCAAATAGACTGCTAGAATTGACCTAGAAGAAAAGTCTACTATATTCAAGAAAAAGGGATGTCACAGGGGACTACAAAGTATTGAGCAGTGTAAGCCACTGAGGCAACTATCAACCTCAGGAAGCTCTAGGCAAAGACTACATCTTATAAAATCCAAGGCATGGTGTAGAGCACCAGAAAAGGTGCAAACTATTGCAGGTACATAAGCTCATTGAAATTAATAAGGTTTAGCACTACAATTTCCCTGCAAATTCTGTTTGTTGGCTGCAAAATGAAGGCTTCAACATCCTCCAGAGTAGCTTCAGGAATTAATACAGTGAGGTATGAATCTTTTTTTTTTTTTTTTTTTTTAGTTGGCATTGTAGCAAATGTCCTTTTTGCATTACTCATACTTATCTAGTTATACATAAGAAAGAAAAAGAATTATCCTGGAAAACTCCACATCTGATAAATTTGTAAGTGTTAGGGAATTAGCAAGCAGCATAGTGTTGCAGTTATAAGCAGTAAGATATTTTCTGTGTGGATCAAAAGAAGCTATTTCAATTAAAAAACATTTGTCCAGTAATTTCCCATGAGTGCCGGTTACAAGAACATAACTAATGATTTTTCCCTAGTCCATGGATAAGAGTTCTTGTACAGCTCTGCTAATAGCTGAGAAGGAGATCCACTGGCTTTCCTCCATACTTAAGTTCCCCTTCAACCACAGGTGCAATACAGTGTTAAGGTGGCCTGTGACAGTGGGTTACTGGTCTCATAGATGGTGTTTTTCTAAATGGTCAGCAGCCATTGTTAATTAGTTGTTTTGGATTGCTTCATATTTTCAGCTGAAGAAAGAGCTAAGTTTTTGTTTGTTTGTTTGTTTGTTCTTGGACAGAGTGAGACACTCATGTTGAGAATATAATAACTTTAGTATTTTTCTGAATGCTGTAGAGGAGGCAGATATCCTTTCAGAAGGCAGTTCACACCTTGATCATCAGAACACCAGGTCATGAGAAAGAGATTGAGCCCCTCCTTTCATTGACTATTAAGGGAGCCAGGAATGGCTGTACTCAAAATCTAATCATTCAAGGTACAATTAGATAAGAGGTTAATACAGATGGGAATATATTCTCAAGGAGAGTAATTCTCAAACATGAGTTAAAAATGCTATAAACATATCCTGGATGACACTTCAGCAAGCCATTCAGCACACTGCCTTGTTCTGAGGCAAGATTCAATGCACTTAATCCCCAGCAGGTACTTATTCAATCTCTTTATGTAGGAATAATATTCTCCTTATTGTCTTCTCCTTATTGCCTTCTCCTTATTGCCATGGATTCTCAGGTGGCTCAGTACTTCTCATGGCATTATCATTATGTGAAGAGAAGTCTTAGAAGAGCAAAAGATTGAAATAGATAAAAGACCTAGGAGGTCCCAGTGTCCTGTCTCTGGCAGGGGTCAGAAGCAGTTACATATTGAAGAGCAAGCACACAGATGTTTCCCCAGGAATATCAAACAGAAATATCAAACAGAAAAACAAACTTCCTCCAACAGTTTGTACCTCAGTTCTTTCCTGAGCTAGAGCTATCATTATATTAAATAGTTATTGGACTTCTTTTCTACTAGCATTTCCCATCTCTCCTCCAATTTATTTAGGTGTTCAGCACCTGCAGCATCCAGATACCTCTTGTACCTGTAGCAACAGCTGACACTTTTCACAAAAATGTTTGTGAAATTTTTTTTCACAAAAATTCACACAGGAATTTGTAGTTGAGTCGAGGGTGGTACTCCAGATTTTTGAACCTCATTTGTAAGAAATGTTTTTTTTTCTGTCTTAATGGGAAACAAAACAGCACTTTATACTTTCAGTCACCTTAATGATAAATTAAATGACAGAGCATTAAAAATACTCCATATTTTTGCTTCTTTAAACAAGACACTAAATAATAATAATAATAAAATAACATCATCAGTAAAAGCTAACGTAATTTCATAAATAGAGTAGGGATATTTTGAGATATCAAAATATTTATTTCAAATACTATTATAATATTTAATTTAGTGGGTGAAACTCAGTGTACTGTACCCACTCTATTAATTTTATATTTTTATTTTTCAGCAATGCTCTTGTAAAATATGTACACCTCCCAGATGATTTTAAAATAAGAACATGAAGTTTCCATATAATCCACCTGTATTTGTAGTGCATCTTACAGTGATTAGTTAGATGCCATGCCAACAACACTCAAAGACTCTTCCTTCTCAGTAATGATGACCAATATATTTTTTCTTGGACTCACTGTAGTTTATATCAATGGTTATAATTCACTTTTCAGAATAGTTTGAAGAATTCACAAACATCCCTAATTAATAGGCTTGAGGAATAATTCCTGAGTTTTCATTAACCAAGAGGGCAGAAAAATGCCAATGTTTATCAAAGATACTCAGGAAATTAGATACACTTCTAAAGAACTGAAATGGTAAGAAATGTACTGGGGCATTCATTATGATTCAAGAAATCAAGAATTTCTTTCTTTGGATGCAGATAGATCCCACTTGAGTGCACACAATTCAATAATGAAGAATCTATTCTATCACTGAGAAATGAGGGATTTATTCATGAAAGCTCTTATTGCATTAATGAGAATTGGCCTTGAATTGATTGGAAAATAGATCCACAAACTGCAGACAGCAGCACATGAGAATTTTATTTGTATCTATACAGATTATGGGATAACAGATATTTGCAAGGGAGTTTGAGACCCTTACAGAAAAAATAATATTTATAAAAATAAGTAATAGTGGGAGACTGATGGACTCGAGATGTGGGGTGTGGGCTACAGAAAATGCAGAAGAGATAAAATATCAGTTATTACAGAATAACTAATTTATTTGATGCTGTTAGGCTTTTCCACATTAATTATATGTGGAAAAGCATCTCTCATTCAAAAATAAAATGGATAATATGCACACGTTTGTGCTTCTGAAAAGCTAAATAATTCAGTTTAATAATGAAATATGAATAATCAAGAAGTTCTAAAGGCACTAAAAATATTTGCAAAAATGTGTGTTGAAACTAAATAGACATATCTCTGTATATCTCGACAGGTACTTTATATTGTTATTATTTTGTTATAGATTCCATCATTTCTTTGGACTACATCACTGGTATTTAGAATAATCTGTTTACATTATAATGTTCAATTTCAGCTATATATTAGCTAGTTGGATTTTTTGTTTGTTTGTTTTTGTTGTTGTTTGTTTGTTTGTTTATTTTTCCCCCAACAATATGGTTAGGACAAAAACGAATACAAAATATGCAAGAGAAAAGAGTTTTGTCTTTAGTATGTTCTGTCTCAAGCATATCAGGTGGCAAGAAACAATGAAATTTACATGGGAAGATATTTTAATCTATATTTAAAAGAATCCTAGGGCCAACAAGATTAAACAAACAAATAAAAAAAAAAACCTAATTGGTAACAAGGTGAACTTTTATACCTTAAAAATTTACTTTTTCATGTGATTTCTAATGTAGGGGAAAATGTCTAAATCATTGTCATTATTAATATGCATTTTAAAAATTATTTCATTGGGAGATATTGTCTCCCTACATAGTATCTACCCAAACATAATAAGTTTTTACTTGTTATTTCTATGCATCTTTTCAGCTTTGTTACCATTCACAATCTGAGAAAAGGCAAATACTCAGCTGGTGCAAATGTAGATCCATGCAATAGGAAATGACACTTTATGCCAAATACAGATTTGCTCCAGGGTTTCTTCATGCAAAGTTCTTGGTATTATATGGTGTTACTGAGTGTAGCACCATGCTCTGAGCTTTCACTATTAGAACTGCTAAGACTGTGAGTAAGCCGTTTAAATTGCCAATACATTAAACACCCATCATAAACTATAGAAAATTACACTATTACCCTGCATCTTAAAGAATAGTCTGTATGTATGATTTATCCTTAAAGGGTACATATAGAAATACTTTAACATCTTTAATTCTTTAACATCTTTAAAATAATAGCATCATATACTACTCCATTTTAAATTCTGGAAGAGGTTTTTATACAAGAATAATCTTCAGAAAAAATATAGTTCGATATGTCCTTTTATTTTTTATTTTTTTTTTTAATATGTTAATGGGAAGTTGAGGGCTGGAAAGGAGGGTGTGCAGGTTGTAGGGAGATGGTGAAAAAATATTGATGAATCATCTACTCCATAAAAGTTAACCCTAATCTGTCAGAGCTCCTTTGGTCCTTTTTAGTCCTCTTTAGTCCCGTCCCGTCCCGTCCCCTCCCCTCCCCTTCCCTTCCTTTCCTTTTGTAAATTTCTTTTTTCTTTTATAAATTTATTTTTTCTTTTGTATTTTTTTTCCCCTTCCCTCCCCTCCTCTCCCCTCCCCTCGCCTCGCCTCTTTTTCTCTTATTTTTCCATAACTGGAAAAATTATACTTATTAAACAAGCTGCAGTTTTGGCAGAAAAAACAACATTAATCATAACTCTGTGCTAATCATCTGGCTATTAGATCGACATTCCTAGTCTTGATTTTGGATTTCTATGACTCTTCTTATTTAATTTGTCAGAAGACTACAGATAAAATAAAATATAAACTAATGAGACACTGCATGTTTCTCATTTCAAAATCTCATTATGGCCAGAGTTCAGTTATATATTTAGGCAAAAGTGTTTAAAGCCAAAGGTACCGCTTCCAGTTTTAAAGTTAACATGCTGTGTTTACCTGCAAATATCTATTTGTTTGCACAAACATCATCTTGATTACAAATCAGAAGTTCCTAGTTTCCATTTGTGAAGGTTCTAAGACACCATTTGCATTGCTTACCACACAGAAATCTGGAAAAGACCGGGAAGAAAATTTAAAAAAGCTCATACTAAGATATCTAATCTTCAAATGGATCTATCTTTGAAGTCAACAAAACTTTACCAACTGTTATATACGGAGTGGTAATTCGTGTCGAGAAAATGGTTGATATTAATAAAGAAGGGGGAGATTTGAGATTGTGGCCATGGGGGTTGGAAAGCCCCGTGGTTGAGATAACATTAGACTCTTAACGATAAGGCCATCAGGAATATAAAAGAATTTAGAGGGAACAAAGAAGGATGATTCAGGAGACTCCATGCAGTCTCAGGTTTCTTGTTCTCCAGCTGGGTTGCTTGTTCTCCAGCCCTTAAAGGCATGAAAGTTTCTGGGTGTTTGCCGTTGTTGTTATATTCAAAGTTGTTTGACCAATGAAAAGTTGTTTTGAAAAGAACTGCAAAAGGCAACACGATGTGAAGTTATGTCATCAATAAAGAAGCAGAAAGAAGAAATGAAAAGGAACAGGCTAGCAGAACAGAGACCAGGACAGGAACAGACACATTGATCGCCTCATGAAGATGGGTTCGGCCAAACTCAGCAAACTGCTCAGAGAAGCTCGTACTGAAAGTTGCTGGAAATGGGCGCACCAGAGCTGGGAAGAAGCTCGAGCTGAGAGAAGAGGACCCGCACACACAACTGCCCCTCGCTGGTAAGCAGCTGTGCATTATGGGGAATCATACGTCCTTAGAAACAAAATTGTCCTGGTAGCCTTACAGCTTATTCTCTTTATTAACAATCGGACAGTTTATGATCCTGAAATATGGAACCAAACTGAGGTCAAGGTGTGGGACTCTGCAACTAAAAATGACAAGGTTGCAGTGGGATTGCTCGGCACCTGGCGAGCAGTCTCTGAGGCCTTAAAGAGCCCTGTGGGGCCACAGTCAGAAACGTGTGGTGTGCCAGATAGTGAGGGAGCTGCGGGCTCGTTTAGTGATCCAACTGCTATGCCATGGGCCTCTCTGCTGCTACAGCCATCGAAGATTTTGCTGTTTCGCCCCCTGGTGACCTGATCGTGCCTTATGACCCAGGCCTGTTGGCCTTGAAAAGGAGGTGGATATGTTTTTCTTCCATCTGGGAAGAACGGGATACATAAGGCCTGAAGACCGAGTTGCTTGACAACTTAAATCGAGACATATTGTTCAGAAGGAATGAAAAATGGAGACTGTTAAGTCATGGAACTTAAAGGATTGTTTGTTACCTTTTCTGATTGTATAGGAATACTCGGGTTTAGTATGTAAAAGCAATGTTCTGTATATTTAGAATGTTTGATGTTTGTGTGCGTGTGTTGGTGGAGCGTAGACTCCCCACACACACCGCGCTGTTTACTTGCCTTTTATACTTTTTATAGCTTTTATGCCTTTTATACCTTTTAGAAATATTTGTTTTATAAATATTACAATATTCAGATTGAGTTGAGACTTCATTTATAACACAACCTACACCAGCTCCTACCTATGGATCAGTGTTTATGGTTTTCTGTCTCTTTGTGTCATTTGATTTATTTTTTACTATCACCATTATTGATATTTTATTTGTGGCAGTATCTAGAAATCCTGCTTGTTTTAAAAATTGTACAGCTGCCAACTAAAGGATCCTTTTCTTCTGTCCTTCTCCTCCATTCCTATAGCTTATAATTTTTCTCCCTCAAAGACCATGGTTAGCTAAGATGCAAGTATTAAAATAGTGTTCTAAGAGTGAAAGCTTTCTCTCAATTGCTTTAATCTATAAATACAGATTAATAAAAATATAGTCTCTATAATCCAATGGATTTTGCTAAGAAAAGGAAATTAAAACAAGCAAAAAACCTAACATGAGTATGTGAATAGAGATGTGTCCTGTCTAAATGTTGGGAAGAAGTTTTGCATCTTGTAGTTTTCTCAATGATAGCCTTTAATTCCAGCAAAAGAGTGATAGAGTACTTCATCGCTAATTGCTAATCAACTGTGACATATAATTTATATTCATATTCATGAATCTTAGCCAGTGTTCTAGGTCAGCTTCACATCACAAGACAAAAATTAGACTATTGCTTCTGATTCAGGTACTGTTACTGAAAGTTAGTATATGTAACATTGCTTCCATACTTTATTGTAGGTTATTGTTTTCTTTTTTATCCCAGCTAAAAGACTGTCTACCAGAAGTTCAACAATATCATCTGTCACTTCAAAGCACTCTTACATATGACTTGCCTTACCCCATCAGAAAGAGGTGAGAGATGATCTGAGACAAGTGTAATGGCTAACCACCTCCATCTAGACATTTTTAAAGTCTCAAAGAACAGTGTGTAGAAGCTGACCTCGCTCTGTGACCTAAATTGATCTCACTAGCTAAATGGGGTCAAGCCTGGTCACTCCTGGGAAGGTAGAAATGCTTCTTACAGCAGAGCTGAAGCTTTGCATTCCTCCTCCAAAGTACTGTGCAGGCAACCCAAACTGCCTGGAGGCAATTCTTAATGAGATCCTTTATTCTGAAGAAAAATCCTTCCTCCAGAGGTAATCACTCTGGGCTAGGTTGTACCTATTCATCCTAAACTGCTCTGAAATGAACAGAGAGGTACCTACCATGTCTCCCCTAAAAAATTCCTTCAGAAGTTTAACCAGATTTGATTTTATTTGAAGGGAAGGTAAGTAGGAATGGATGATGCAATCGTACTCATCCTGTCCAGTCAAAGAAGCTGATTCAGGAGCTGGGAAGGAAAATCTCTCTTCACATATCTCCAGCTGTAGGACAGGGAACAAGTTACCGGAAATTTGACTGGAAGGTGACAGACAGAAAATAAATAAATAAGTAAATAAGTAAATCAATAGATAAATACCAGCTCTCAATCAAAACTTGAGGCAGAATAAAGTCCTGGAGATATATTGATTTATTGTTTCAGAAAGCAAAGTAAAATCACTTTTTTTTTTGGTACTTCTGGCCAAACTTAGAACTCTGGTCACTATGCATTATTTCCCTGCTTAACGGGTCAGTAAACTTTTCACAAGATCAGAACCATCCATTCCTAAGCACTTGCTGCCTTGCTTCAGTCCAAAGATTATATTTTTAACCGTGCTGCCCTGCCAAACACTCAGAAATGAATGCGTTTCAATGACATGTGGGTTGCCAGAAAATGCTCCTCCTTGTGGCTGTGTGGCTGCATAAACGCCGGCTGACATCCCCTGTTGCACACCAAGGGATGCAGGATGAATGCTGTCTGCTGCTGACTGTTGCCACGTATGCAGAACAATCAGATGACTTGCACATACTGGTGAAGCATTGTAAAAAATGTTAGGGACAGAACGACAATTAGAGCAGGAATGATTAATAATGAAAGCTCTATGGGAAAATAATTGTTCTCTGGTATAGGCGAATTATAATAAATACCAGATCGATCTTTCTTACTCCTAAACCACAAAAGAATGCTCAGTCTTTGGAAAATGTGCTACATTGCTAATTTGAACTTTGCAGAAATTCTTTGTACATATATCCTGAGCAAAGCTGTGTATGATTTTTACACATATACACACACACACACTGATATTTAGTTTTGATGTTTGATGTTATTCCAACCATTTCAGCCATTTATTTTCCACATGCTTGATTAACTTTTCTTAAGTGGGGTTTGCTTTTCTTTCATTTATTTGTTTTCACTGTACATGATGAAATGATTCAATGCATTTTCTGTAATCTATTCCTTCTAAATGACTTCACTTTTTTTTTTTTTTTTTTTTTTCAGATAGCTTTAAGAGAAAAATGCTTTGTGAATCATTTGATTCATCAATACCTGATTTTAATTAGTGTAGACTCTAAACAGCTAACCATGCTCAATATGATTTTATTTTTCCTTGTGTGAGAAAGAAATATCACTTCTTTGTTTACCTCTAAAAGAAGCAAATCAGAGGAAGCAGATGATTTGCCCAACATCAGAAAGGAACTTCAGGTGCAGCAGGAATGGGGTCCAAGGTACCCATCTCGCAAGGGAAGAGTCTAATTAGTGGACTGTCTTACCCCTCTGAGTGTTTGAAATAATACATCCCAATGAAACGTTCAGAAATAAATAAATAAATAGCCCTTACTTGCACATATTCAAAAATCCCATCAAACTTGTAGAAAGATTTTGTAATGTTTTTCAATGATGTCTATAAATCAAGATGTCATCTAGACAAATGATGACACATGCATCTACCAAATGGTGAGAAACTGTCATTCATTAATGCCATATAGACAGACGGTACACTTGTCAGTCCAGAAGAGTAAGACTAAGAGTCATCTATTCCTACAGCTCACTGTAATGACACCTTGTTCTGCTATTCTTTTGTACAGTTTCATTTTTAACTTCTATTCCCATCTAAAAATGCTTTCAGTGCTGCTCTAACTTTGAAAAACATTGTAACCCTTTAAAGCTGAAGATTCAGAAAACATTGAAATATTTACATATAATTAATGAGATATGGTACAAGGCAGTGATTATTTGTGCATTATTGCAAGAAGGTGGCACTTCCATTGCAAGGATGGTTTCCCAGCTGTAACAATAGCTTCCCCATCGAAATTATCCTGAATCATGGGTTTGAATCACAGCAGAATCTATATATAGTGATCTATTTTTTCAGTTACATTAAGTGTATTCTGATGGAATCCTCAATAATATCTTAAAGACAGATATTCTCATTCTGCAGGGTCTTTGTAGATCTCATGACTTTCCCTTCCCTTCCCTTCCCTTCCCTTCCCTTCCCTTCCCTTCCCTTCCCTTCCCTTCCCTTCCCTTCCCTTCCCTTCCCTTCCCTTCCCTTCCCTTCCCTTCCCTTCCCTTCCCTTCCCTTCCCTTCCCTTCCCTTCCCTTCCCTTCCCTTCCCTTCCCTTCCCTTCCCTTCCCTTCCCTTCCCTTCCCTTCCCTTCCCTTCCCTTCCCTTCCCTTCCCTTCCCTTCCCTTCCCTTCCCTTCCCTTCCCTTCCCTTCCCTCCCCTTCCCTTCCCTTCCCTCCCCTTCCCTCCCCTTCTCTCTTATTTTGTCTTCTTTTCTCTTCTTTTGTAAGTTAAGGTCCTGTTTTCTACTTAGCATTGGTGTCACACTTTCATAAATTTGTCTCCAAAAACAAGGAATATGGTTCAGACACAAACATTTTAGGAGTAGGCTCAAACAGCCATATAAATTTTTCTAGGCATCACTGTTTCAGCATTATTTGTCAGGGAGAGTAGTGATGGGACAAGGAGTAATGGTTTTAAACTAAAAGAGGGTAGATTTGGATTAAATATAAGGAAGAAATTGTTTACAGTGAGGGTAGTGAGACATTGGAATACGTTGCCTAGAGAAGATGTGGGTCCATTCCTGGAAGTATTCAAAGCCAGGTTGGACGGGACTTTGGTCCACCTGGTATGATGGAAGGTGTTGTTCCAGGGCAGGGAGTTGGAAATAGGTTATTTTTAAGGTCCCTTTTAACCCAAACCATTCTATGATTCTGTGGTTTTAGTCTCACTGGTCCATAGTCAGATTGTCTATTAGAGTGCCAAAGTTGCTCTTAATAACACCTCCTGTGACATATAAAATCAAAAGGGAATTGCTCTACTGAAGACATGTATGCTCTGGACAGATTTCTTGAAATTGAAAAGAAGTAATCATGAAGTGAAACATTCATACCCAGCACTTCGCCTTGCTTAGAAAATCATGAGTACTTCTCAGCCAAATATGGATCCAGAGACTGATAGTTCATAAAGCAGATACTCTGTTACTAATAAATAAATAAGTAAGTAAGTAAGTAAGTAAGTAAGTAAGTAAGTAAAGTAAGAACCTCTGCCATTTTTCTAAGACCTTTACTTTTTGCTTCCTTGCATCTTCCTACAAGATGATATCCTATTGCTACTGTTAGAGTTGGTGACATAGACCTGATGAATGGTGGGAAGAGGCTTTTTTTTTTTTTTTTCTTCAGAATCGTCTCTCTGCTGCAGTAGAGCTTATTTTCTGTTGTTATGGAGCATCTGGACCAATATATAATGCCTTGGGTCCTTTCAAGGTAAAGCTTTAAGAGAAAACATTTGAAGAGGCAAATCTTGAGAAACACAAGTCAATCTTTTCAGCTACAAATATGTCCCCAGCTTCTTCATTATAGAAAGGTCATCTTACTTCAATGATTTTCCAGTCTGTTCTGACACCTTCACCTCATGGTTGTTGACTTTGTTGAAGCAGCAACAGCATAAAAGCATTGTTAACAAAGTGGAGATCCAGGTTGTAAAATATTAAATTAAAAGCTAGGTTGTTTTAATTTAAAATAGTCTGTAGCATTTATGATTTCCCTCAAAGTATAACTGACTTGATTTGCATCTTGCTTAGAGTGGCATAAATCAATGGTAACTCCATGGGCCTCCATACAGCTATGTTGTAATCAAAATGAGGATTAGAGCAACATGTCTACTTCTCCCATGCTACATTGTGTGTGAATTCTGATCTTTCTGCTTTATAAATTATGAATGGAATGGGAATTCTGTTTTTTTATTAATACATATTTTACCACAAGTGCTGATTAGGAGGAGACATTTTCTATAATTCCTTTCCTTTTCAAATAGCAATGCAAACAGCTTCTCAGAACCATTGCCCCAGGTTCAGAAAGTGATGATTAAAGAGGCACTCTAAATTCCCCCTCAGGTTCATTTGGAACTGAAACAGGCAAGACATGCAAACATGATAGTAAAATAAGCCAAGGCAGGAATGGTTCAGAAAGGGCAAACAATGCTTATTTTCTGTTCATTGGTGCTTTCTTATAATAATTATTATTTTATTTTTAGATTTTTCTTTTATTTTGTTTTAATTCAAAGAGAAACACTGAGTTACTCTTTGCTGAGGAATTATTGCAAGGGAGTCTTTTCTAACAGATCAAGTAAGACAGCCATTTCAGAGAGAGGGATAAATAAGGAATAAAGGAATAAATAAGATAAAGTCAAAATATAAAAAAACAGCTATGACAATGTGGACAAACAGAGAAGAGGTATGAGAACAGAAGCAGGTAAGTGAAAATATTGATCATGGACTGGAGGCATAAAAATTATTCCCATGATTAGACAGAGCTGTTATTACTACAGCTCAAGAAGACTTAGTTTGTTATACTATAGAGAGATGCTATTATAATAGTCATGAAAACCAAAAGCAATTGCTGTGTCAAGGCTGGTTGATCTGATATGTCTCAAACTGTCTAAATTACATTTCAAAATATTTATGTGTCAATATAACTTATTCAGCAACATCTTTACATCTTTATATGACACGCTCTATGCCTGACTGAAAGCATGTAAGCACATACGTAGTTAAGACCAGAGAGCAGTGGTGGTTTTGTTGTTGTTGTTGTTGATGTTGTTTTTTCTTTTCTTTTTTTAATCAGAGGTGTAGCAGCTGCTAAATACAGAAATAAATCTGTGCTGACCAACAGTTCTATATTCACTATTTGTTAGAAAATGCATTATCAATTTCTACCAGTTTGCATTCTGGGTTTAGGGATACAGTAGTCACAGAAAAATTAAAATAAAAAAAAATCCTAACAGTTAACTCTCTCTAGAGATCAGACTAATTTCTTTTCTGAGCCGTGAGTTTTATTATGAGAATATCCTTGAGTTTTCTTCAGTTTCCAGGACAGTTTGCTTCCTTCTTTCTCATAAACAGCCTTCTGTCTGCTTTTTGAACATGGAATTTTCTCAAAGCTAAATTGATCAAAGAAGTTTCTGAGGTGATTGGTTCAGACTAAATGATATTTAACTTTCTGACATCCAAATATGCCATTCTTAATTATCATCAGTAGTCACAGATATTCACATCACTTAGAAGGTTTTAGATTCCAAAATTAAATAGAAGAGCTCCATGTAAACTTCTGACTACACTGAGTTTGGGTGTATGGTAATCACACCACGGGCAATAATTATGTAATTATACTGGTGTGAGCTTCTCTGTTGGATGTACAGCATGTTCTTAGCTGTGTGCTGACGGACCTAGCCATGCTGCTAGAAATTCTTTCCTTTCATTGCCCAAAGAACTAAGCTAAAGTCTACCAAGGTATGTTGCTCAATTTTGCAATTAGATATTTTATTATTGTTATTATTATAGCATAGTTATGTTCAAAACATATAATTAAATTTCTAGCAGCTAAATGTTAGTGAACCCAAAAAGAAGTTGATGGAAGAAAAGAAGCACAAGCTAGACTAAATTTTTGCAGTTTCCTCTGCCCTTCCACAAACACCTGACCAGCAAGGATCCTTCCATGAAACCCTGTCAGGAATTTCATGTTGCTAATGTAGTCCATGACAATCTATCATCACTTAGAGTCAAGGAATAAGTTAGTCTTCACAAGGAATAAAACAAGTTGTGCAGTGATTGCTCTTTAAGCTTCCAATTGCCACTTTTTCCACTTTTTTTTTTTTCTTTTTTTTTGGGGGGGGGGAGGGGGGGGAGGGGGGGGTTGTTAATTTTCCATTAAGCAAATACAGAGTAAAAATAAGAAATAAGTTACACAAACCTCGGGGCTGATGGATATAGAAATTTTCTGTATACACATAGTAAATCTGATATTCCTTCTTCTAAAAATACTACAAGCATGTGTTTAAGTCCAACCAACATTTCTAGGAAGCATCAGAAATACTGCAGAGGGATTCATTTAATTAAATGTAAATGCAGATGTCTGCACCTGAACTAGTCACCCTAGACTCCCTTTAAATTCAATAGAGAGAAATGAGAGTTCTAGCATGCAATTCATCTCATCCTAAAGTACATGTCTAAAATAGATCAAATGAATTGCACATAAAAGTGCTTATTCTTTGCAATGACTATAAAGGAATACCAAGAAACTAGCCCTGCTGTAGATGTCTGTGTCACAGATATCTAGAGGATGATTGAGTCTATCTTATTTTAGATATTTAAAGAATAGTTTATAAGCAATAGAGTTTAGAGATTAATCCAGCCAACCAAATGGAAGTGTCTATTTTTAGAAGAAAAACAAAACAAAACAAAACAAACAAAAAAAAAACACTCTGTAAACTTAGGTAAGATGATTAGCAACCTTGTGTTGAGGTACAGTTGTGCTACAATAGAGGTAATTTTAGTTTCCTTCTTCTGTCCTGGAAGCAGTTCACAGTCACCAAAGCAAAACAGCCCACTGTGCTGCAGACAGCAACATGCAGTGGGATGAGTTTTCAGTTAGATCCCAGAACAATCCATCAGTTTGGTCTCAACAGCCTTTACTGTTTCATATTGTCCTTTTCATGGGGTTTACCTTCTTATAGCCCTATGGCCTGAACAGTGGAACTACAGGTCAACAGACACAGCTTTGGCAAAAGACCTGAGACATAAGCTGTCTGTCTCTGGGCAAGGGACCCAATACAGCACAAAATTAATATTCACATAATTCTTTCAAGGTCTTCCAACAGTATAACGAGATAATTACTCTATCAAAACCAACAGGCAAATGTGGGAGAAACATGTACATGTACCCACATGAAATTCATGCATATCTCCCCATGTGAAATTAATTTATTCTACCAAAATTGTATTGGAAGTGCTTAATCTAGTGCCATATTAATGCATGAACCAAGAAATTGGTTCATTGGAAAAGTCAGATGCTTAATTTCAAAGTTTGAGATGCCAGAAAATAATCAGTTCTTAAAGAAGTTTAATGGGTGTCAGCAAAAAATATTTGCTTCCTTTTGACAGCATTTTAACTCTACTTCAATAGCTGATTTAACTTCAATCTGCTGTTATAATATGTTTCAGCACTTTCCTGGTTTAAAGTATTGGAGTGTCAGTGCTTTGCAATTTATCCAGATTTTTCTCTAACACACAATTAAAATCCCCAGCAATTATGTAAGTGTAACATTTTCTGAAGTTCCTTTAAAAAATGCAAGAGAAATGCATGATTACCTGTGCTGGTGACAACTATAGTAAGATTAATAAGGGTAAAGGAGAAACTATTAGTGATATAATTGGCAACAGTAAATCTTCCATTTTTATTGGTAAATGTTTGATGTGTTTTATAAATCAAAGCACTTCTAATCAAAATTGCTGCTCCACATATTTTTGGGAGAAATGAAGAATGTAAAATTTGATTAATTCACCTCTTTTTAATGTATGTGTTATTATCTGACAATATATGTGTTGCAAAAAAAAAAAAAAGTAACAAGAGCAATTTATCATTTTTAATTTTTAAAAATATATTTTTATTATACTTATCAATGTCAGTCTATAATTAGTCAGTCTTTCCTTCTCTTGTTACCTACAGTAAATTTCATAAATAGTCTTTAAGACTACTACTGTCAGTTAAATCATAGTATATAACTGTTGATACACGCTACTGTTAAAAGAATGGCTTCATATATTAATTTTTTAATAATCTTTTTGATTTAAGTGAAAAAAAAAATAGATTTAAAAAAGTAACCATACAACTTATTGTCATTTATTCAACAACCTGCCCAATATGATTATGTACTTAGCTGGTTACAAACAGAAAGTTTAAGAGAGTTGTAAGTACTTTAAACTAATGTCTTCATTTATTAAAAGTTTGTAGTTAAAAAAAAAAAAAAAAAAAAAAAAAGGTAACAAGAACAGGAGAATAAAAGATTAAGAGTATAAGAGTTTCACACAGAAATATCTTTTTTTCCCTGAGTTCTTCAGATATTATCATCTACCAGGAGAGGAAGGAAAGGCCAAGGAAAAACAGAAAAAAAAATAAAATCAAAATCTTCCTTTATTTATTTATTTATTTTACCATCACTTTAATTATTTGTAAAAACAGAAAAATTGACCTGACCTAATTAGTGCTGAATAGACAAGGTAAATAATCTTAGAACGTGATTATAGAAGAAGCCTGGAAATGATCTTGATTGGACACATAGTTAAGAAAGATGAATCCCACTATTAAAGACTTTACTCAATCTCTTATTTAGTTACAAGAAGTCTGTACTTCCCTATAAAAATCTAGGAAACCTACATGAACCAATTTCTATATAAAGCTGAAAATTTTCTCTGCATCTAGGCAATGAAATGCCCTAAAAATCAGCAACTAGAATCAATACAAAGATACACGCTTTGAACTATTTGAAGTTATATTGCTTCTATACTGCATTTGTATTATTACTAAGAATTGCTCTTTGACTGAATTTTCATACCATGTTTAAAAAGCTTTGATTCTCTGTGGAAATTTTGTGATAAAAATTAGGTATTTAGCATCTTCATGCAGAAGCAAATTGAACCGGAGGTATAATAGTAGCATGTGGGTGGTCTCTGCCCAACTGCATTCATGAGATGTTAAAGAACATCTCTCCGTTAATGGTCCCTACCCACAAAAAGGATATCAAATCCCCAAATCCTGACCACCCTGAAATTTCACCTCTAGAGAAGGATCAGTCTGAGAATGGAAGACTTTCTTATTCATCTAAGACAGAGATACATTTAGAAAATCTTCAAGATTATCTTCAAGATTATCTCATTTGTACTTTGAAAGATGGTGGAATTTTTATGAAAAATTTTCTTTTTTATGGTTAAAAATCAGTTATTTTATGAAAGTGATTTTTTACAAAAAGCATGAGATAATAAAATAGTCAGGGTTGCAATATATGTTTTATAAGTTGGGTTAGAAACTGGCTGGATAGCCGGGCCCAAAGAGTCGTGGTAAATGGAGCCAAGTCCAGTTGGAGGCCAGTCACTAGTGGCGTCCCCCAGGGCTCGGTGCTGGGGCCGGTCCTCTTTAACATCTTCATCAATGATCTGGATGACGGCACTGAGTGCACCCTCAGTAAGTTTGCAGATGACACCAAGCTAGGTGCGTGTGTCGATCTGCTCGAGGGTAGGAAGGCTCTGCAGGAGGATCTGGATAGGCTGCACCGATGGGCTGAGGTCAACTGTATGAAGTTCAACAAGGCCAAGTGCCGGGTCCTGCACCTGGGGCGCAATAACCCCAAGCAGAACTACAGGCTGGGAGAGGAATGGTTGGAGAGCTGCCAGGCAGAGAAGGACCTGGGAGTGATGGTGGACAGTCGGCTGAATATGAGCCAGCAGTGTGCTCAGGTGGCCAAGAAGGCCAATGGCATCGTGGCTTGTATCAGAAACACTGTGACCAGCAGGGCTAGGGAGGTGATCGTCCCCCTGTACTCGGCTCTGGTGAGGCCGCACCTTGAGTACTGTGTTCAGTTTTGGGCCCCTCGCTACAAGAAGGACATCGAGGTGCTTGAGCGGGTCCAAAGAAGGGCGACGAAGCTGGTGAGGGGCCTGGAGAGCAAGTCCTATGAGGAGCGGCTGAAGGAGCTGGGCTTGTTCAGCCTAGAGAAGAGGAGGCTCAGGGGTGACCTTATTGCTCTGTATAAGTACATTAAAGGAGGCTGTAGTGAGGTGGGGGTTGGCCTGTTCTCCCATGTGCCTGGTGACAGGACGAGGGGGAATGGGCTAAAGTTACGCCAGGGGAGTTTTAGGTTAGATGTTAGGAAGAATTTCTTTACTGAAAGGGTTGTTAGGCACTGGAACGGGCTGCCCAGGGAGGTGGTGGAGTCACCATCCCTGGAAGTCTTCAAAAGACGTTTAGATGTAGAGCTTAGGGATATGGTTTAGTGGGGACTGTTAGTGTTAGGTTAGAGGTTGGACTCGATGATCTTGAGGTCTCTTCCAACCTAGAAATTCTGTGATTCTGTGAAGTTTTTCTCTTGTTTTGCTAAATGAAGTTAGGAATGAAGTAGCACTTACTTAAAAAAATCTTTTAAAAGAATCTAGACAGAAATGGATGGTGTTTTTCCTCTTTTGCTAATGTGTTTTTAATCTCTGTGTAAGATTGCTTTCAGTCAGATTTTCCAAGTGCATTTAAAGAAATGGAGTTTGTAAATTCATATGATTGACCCAAATACACTTTCCAGGCAGTATCTCTTACTACTTTGCATTTTGCCTGAAGCCTCTGCTTATCTAAACAAAAGATGGATGCTTCTCCTTCAAATATGAAGACTTCTGGTTATAATCTTGCAGTCACAAACACAGCACAATAATTTTATTTACATCTGTATAGTGTTGCTGAACAGTTTCTTTCTGCTTATTCCTGATCAGCAGCTATGTGTAACGCTCTTGTTCAACATGAGATCAACATGAAAAGAGATGTATCTATATTTTTATGCTCCTGCAAATTCAAATTGATTATAGATATATTCATTTTTTAACAGTAAGGAGCATTGATTAGTGTGTTTGTAGAGTAGATCTTCTTTACCTTTAACAGAAATCTTTGATGAGGACAACATTGATCATGCAGGATCAGTCCACAAAATCTAGTAATGACCTGCTGAAATTACTGACCAATATCTTATTGCTTTCCTTGACAACAGGACCAGACCTTTAGTCTGTCAGAGGGACTACCTTAACATATTTTATTCAACATTTCAAATATTTGCTTTAATAAGAGTGCAATTAAATGAAACTTAACAAAGTATCATGAGCATAAGTAGTAAAATGTATGTTTTCATACAGTTCTCTCGCAAGTATGAATCAGGAAACACATTCCAGACTTACAGAGCCAGTGACAGATGCCTGCAGTTCTGATGCTGTTGTAGGAGACCAATATGTTCCATCACATACCTCAAGTGCCTTTGGGACTTACAACATAGAAAAAATCAGGAAGTGCAGCCTAGATGAGCGGATGATGAGGTGGATTGGCAGTTAGTGGGACAAGAGAGCTCAGAGTTGTACTTAGTAGTGCAAAATCTAGCTGGAGGCCTGTCACTAGCAGTGTCCTCCAGGTGTCAGTACTGGGTCCAGTGTTGTTCAACTTATTCATCAATGACCTGGACGATGGAGTGGAGTGCACCCTCAGCAAGTGTGCTGATGAGACAAAGCTGGGAGGAGTGGCTGATACCTCAGAGGGCAGTGCTGCCATTCAAAGGGACCTCAACAGGCTGGAGGGTTGGGCCTCATGAAGCTCAACAGTGCAAGTGTATGGTCCTGCATCTAGGGAGGAATAACCCCATGCACCAGTACAGGGTGCTGGGGGATGACCTGCTGGAGAGTAGCTCTGCAGAGAAACCTGTTAGTCCTGGTGGACAGCAAACTGACCATGATTCAGCAATGTGCCCTTGTGGCCAAGAAGGCCCATGGTATCCTGGGCTGCATATGGAACAGTGTTACCATCAGGCTGAGGGAGGTGATCATGCCCATCTGCTCAGCCCTGGTGAGGCCACACTAGTGTGTCCAGTTCTGGGCTCCCCAGTACAAGAGGGGCATTCACTCTACTGGAGTGAATCCAGAGGAGGGCAACGAAGATGATTAGAGGACTGGAGCACCTGTTGTACGAGGACAGGCTGAGAGAGCTAGGCCTGTTTAGCCTGGAAAAGAGAAGACTGAGGGGAGTCCTCGTCAATGCGTATAAATATCTTAGGGGAGGGTGTCAAGAGGATGGAGCCAGTCTCTTTTCAGTTGTGCCCAGCGACAGGATGAGGGGCAATGGGCACAAACTGAAGCACAGGTTACGGCTGAATTTTAAGGGGCACTTCTTTATTGTGAGGGTGACAGAGCACATGAGCAGGTTGCTCAGAGAGGTTGTAGAGTCTTCTTCTCTAGAGATATTCAAAACGCACATGGATGCCATCCTGCACAACATGGTGATCCTGCTTGGCAGGGGGTTTGGACTAGATAACCTTCAGAAGTCCCTTCCAACCCCACCTATTCTGTGATTCTGTAAAATATTAAGGCCTTTGTAGGAATAACCACATAGCAAAAATACTTATTCGGTGTCATCCATGAACAATATCAATTGTCATGAGAGACAGAGGCCTTAAGGATAAGAAAACATGCTGATACTACCCTCAAGCCCATACATGAGCAGACACTCCAGTCCACAGGTTAAACGCAAAGACGGTATAAACATCATTGATGCTCAAAGATGAGGAAGATGAAAGGAAGATGAAAGAACCTTGTCTGTGTGTCCAGGCAGCATTGCAGAGAATAGTTCCCTCCTTTAAAAACAAAAACAAACAAACAAAAAAAATGCTTTAATAACATGAATCTTTTTGGTCAAGAGGAGAAAATGATCATAAATGGATGTGTATTTTTATGGTGTGGTATTTTTTTTCTGTGAAAAAAAAAAAAAAGAAAAATTAAATGTGCTGTGTAGTTATGTCTCAAAAGGAAGACCTTTAATCAGAAATATGGTTCTCTGATTTGAAATGCCTTTCTTATGATAGTCATCATTTTTATACACTAATGCTGCAGTTTTAAATTAATTTTGCCATACAATGGAAAGATGAAATAAGTATTGATTTTGTTGTATAAAAAGGAAAGTTCTCTCTTCTACACTTTTTCCCCCTCTCCAGCAGTGAGAAACTACATGGAGTGTATTACTATATAAGAAAATATAAGAAAAATCATGTAATATTGAAGAAGATCTTAAAAATATTATTATTATTGTAATTATTATTGTTATTATGCTTGCTTTTTTTTTTATTATTTTATTTTAACAATTTACAGATGAGAAGGCAAAAATGGTTAGCATTCCAAAGCTAGACTCAGTCTTATAAGATTTCATTTCTGAGGAGCTGCATTTGCTAATTAACTATATAGTGGGACAACTCACATACTATTATTAACAAAATTTGAAAGTTAAATAGAGATTCATTACCCACCACCAGCTATCAAATTACAGTTCCTGTGGAATACTGAAGTAGTAGCAACCATTTAAACTTTGCCTTGCTTAGGAAAACAGAACCCTCAGACTCAGTAGCCTGAGGATGTTCAAACAGACATGTAACAACTTTCAAAAGTGCTGAACAGATCTAAATGCCCAGTTTCTACTGAAGTGATCAGAAATGAACATCCAGATTGCCTCTCCAAATGAAATCTCTGGTTCTTTCTTTTTGGAATACTTTTTTTTTTTTTTTTTCCCCCTCTGAATTCTGGCCTGATTGCTACCTGACTACATAGATCAGTTCTACTATGATTTCCCTAGAATTTTACCCAGCTTCACATGGGATGTTCCAGACACAGCTGATTCCTGGGCAAGATGGTTAGACAATGTTCAGATAAACCTGATGTACCCAACAATACTCACCTTTATTTATTTAAATTCTTTCCTGTGCTTATGTTGTCAGGAAAAATGTATTTAAAACAGAGCTTGTTTCCTTCAAACTAGTTAAATCCTATTTTGGATTAAAACACTTAAATTGATTTTAAAATTAAAAATACAAATATTTCCCTCCACTATGGATATAAAGTATTTGTATGCACTAACTAGATTGCATGTATCCTAATATCTTAACTGAATTCCCTGAATTTATAATATTTAAAGTTGAAAACCATTACAGCACCACTAAATAATCTTGCTTTCTCTTAAATTATTGATATGAATGAACTCCATTTTTACGTAACTTTTTTCAAAAAACATTAAACATAAGAAGGATTTCTTACAAGCACACATTCTAGATTTTAAGTATTTCATACATACAATGTAAGCTAGGTGACTGAAATACTACAATTTTTCTGAACTGGTCTTTACCTTGCGAGATTAATAATATTCTGCTATAACTGCAACCAAGTCATGCAACTCTACTAAGTCAAATGGCCTAGGTGTCTGCCTGGTTCATTTCCATTTCAATTTTAAGTAGACTGGCTTAATTATTTTGCATTTGGATGATGCTCAGTGATGTTAAATATTTATTGATAAAGACACTTTCTCATAATCTATATGCAATATATGAAAGATATGTGATCACATGATATGTGATATTCATAATTATTTATTTGCATTATTATAACACTCAGTGTTCTAGTTTTGTACTATGTCTAGTATAAGACATACATTTCCCCCAAAATTTATAACCCAAGCTTACAAAAAGATGCAGAAAGATGGAGTATACCCAGAAACTACAATACAGGACAGAGGAAAGAATCTGAAGTGCTCCCAATGTTTTTGGTAGTCATTCCAGGGAGGGGAGCTTTGAAAGAGTTTCATGGAGCATAGTGCTGTGTATCTGCAGATGTTTTACTTTTGATTCTTGATTTTCACTTTTAATGTCCTGACACATTTGAAAAAAAAGAATCATCTAGTACTTTCCAGATGTATCACTCCTCAAACACATTGAGGAGAGATTGATCACGGCTTCCAAGATGGTCTTGAAAATTAAATTTGTTGTTCCATTATTATTTTTCTTCCCTGAGACGTATAAGCTAAGAACATTTATTGAAAATTTATGCATGGATTTCTTTTAATTCCTTTTCTTTCAGCTTCACCTTTTTTGAAAGCTCTTGGGGGTATTGATAGGAATGGTAAAACTCAAATGAAACAAGTTTACCCAGCTAAGTTTTCTGACTTATTTGATGTTCAATCAACTACTCATACATTACAACGAGACATATTTTACATCTTTTCTTGTACTTAAATTACATAATTATCCATTTATTTACATTTTCTTTTTAAAAAAGCTACCCTGGTATCAGAAGAATCTTGCAAAAGTTTTGGAAAAGACATGGAGATATTTAATGTTTCTAGAAGTTGTTTGATCACAAAGTAAAGTAAAAACCTTGGTCTTCTACAATCTGGGTCAATTCACGCCAAGATGAAGATACTTACACCATTGTCTTTTATCCATTGTGAAAAAAATGCATCACATAAAATGTAGCTTTCCTAGAGGAAAACAGGTGTAAATCAGTTAAAATGTTTGTCTGGAAACTGGTAGTTTATCACCTAGGTGATGATCCCTTTATATTTTTACTTTGTAGTGTGAAACGTAAAACAATTTCAGATGACAGGATGACAAAATACCATTTTTTTCCCCTGTTGAAATCTTTAACCTCTCTGAGATTATGATTCAGATATATTTTACATTTGAGATGAACATCATGAAATCCCAAATCTCAGCAGTGAGGCATTAAATAGCTTGTGTGCATTTGGCAGCAGCAGTTTACCACTAAGTCACACACTGTGGAGGATTCTCCCTCTGCAAAAGAAAAAGCAGCAAAAAGGTTTGGAGATGCGGAACAGCTTGCACCCTGCGAAGGGGCACTTATCATAGAAACGGTGTGATTTTCAAGTCAAATCTGTTAATTGTGCTTGTGCAACTTTCTGGGAGGCTATGTTGATGTGCTGCTTAGATGTACAAAACTGCTGCTGATCTCAACAACACTGTCTGCATGCTCCCTGTGCTCTCCGATGGAAGATTGGATCAGATGTATAAACAGGGACAAATGGATACAGTTCTGCTGACTTCAGTCAAGGTGCTTTGCAGCTGAGTATGAGCTAATCTGTAAAATACATCCATCTCTTTGCAAACTTTTTTTTTTTTTTTTGGCTGAGTGTCTTATGCTAAGATGTTCATGCTTAGAATGTGCTGTGTTTGGTCTATTTTCTTCCTCCCTTCCTTCTTTTTTTTTTTTTTTTTTCCTTCTTTTTCTCATCTTTCTCTCTCTCTATTTTTTTTTTTTCTTTTCTCCAACATGCTGTTCAATTCCAGACAAGATTTTCAAAATCGGTAATAACTACAGTATAATCTATTGTACTTTTTGAACAGAGAAACAGTTAATGATTCCCAGTCATTCTCAACTGCCTGGTATATCTTTGACAAGCACTAAGGAGATGGAGACAGATAGTATGAATCCAAATTCTACCCTGTCATTAGGTGTGGACTTTGATAAATCTGTTCTGCTTCAAGCCTTTGAATAGTACTTCCTGCTAAAATGTAAGGGCTGGCTCTAGACCAGCTGCATTCCATTAGCTATCAGTATATTCTGAATTAGTTTTCTCTGCAAATAACACATATATCTGACCAAGTACATTGATCATTTTTCTTGGCCAGTGGGCATACCCAAATGGGTCTATACATTGGCTTGGATGACAATGATAGAGCATTACCATTGTGGCCTTCATCTTGCTTTTTGCCCTTACAATTCTCTCAATTAAAATTAATGGTACCTGCAAGAAAGATAAAGAACATAAGAATAATTTTGGAAGGAAGAAACATGCATTAATTCATCTCTTCATGAAGAACATTATCTGGCACAGCAGCATCTGTCTCTGCATGAGCCAATATTTATTCAATTTTATATTCTGATTAATTTAGCAGTATTTAGAGCTCAGTGAATTTTTAATTGATGTTGTAAGACCAAAAAGTTCACATGCATAAAACAGAACTGTAATATTCAGCCCAGAACGTGTCTTCAGAAGTTAGTAAAACTGGTATGTGAACCGTGTGAAGCAGTTTCTCAGAAATACAAGTTAAGAGATTTATTTATAACTCATTTAGGTGATGGGAGGACAAGTCAGCATTGTGTCATTAGTTGTGGTCAGGGCAGCATGACTCGGATCAACAGAGTACATTAGTAATGCTATTTAAGATCTTATATACTTCAGTGCTTGCATTTTCTGCAACCTCAATTAAGTTTACAAGGTGGGATTTATCGTACTCATCTGTGGACAGATAAAAAATAGTGTCTGGTTAAAACCATTCATCAAAATTCTTTCTGCAGTAAAGGGACAAGTACCTTCAGAAATTCATTTTATGCTATGAGGATTCACATCACCTATTTTCCTCTAGTGGTTAATGAGGGAGCCTGGCAATGTATCTAGTATGTATAAAACTTTAATCTGGCAAAAATTTGGTCACATGACTCCAGCCTATGAGTTCCTTTAACACTAGTCTATATATAGCTATAAAAATAAAATCAAAGTGAAACAAAACAAAACAATAACAAAACACACATGCACAAAACTTGCAAAGAAGTTGTGAGTTTGTCTGGAAAGAGGTGAGCAAGAAAATAATGATCAGAGGACTGAACATAAACATTGAGCAGGATGAAATGAAAGTAGCAGATTCTGTTACTTATAACTGTCTAGTGTCACTCAGAGTGATGTGTATCAGAAAGAAAAATAAGCTTTACAGACAGAGTTCAGGAATTTCTCTGAAAATAATGGCATCAGCTCTTGGAATAAGGGCTATCTGAGTAGGAGCATCTTAGAGAATGTGTTCCAGTGTTAGAATGGAAACAGATTGGACTAGTCTCTTCTGCAAGAACTGAGTATAATGATGTTCTTATATGTGACTGGGACCATGTGACAGAGTCCAAACTGATAAAATGAACAAAAAATATACAAAGAAAATGAGGATGTTTTCATAAAATGTGAAAAGATCTCTGTGATCTCAGTCACAGTTAAAACTCATGTCAATTCTAGTTCATCAAAATCATAAGAGAGAATGCCAATGCCCTTTTCAAAGTGCAAGCACAAAAAGAAATTGGTCTTTATATTTTCTTCACTTAAACCACTTAAATCACAAGTAACTGGAAACGTTCCATGACTGAAAGAATGATTGGAATCATGCCTGAGGGTTGCCATTAGGATTGATCACTAGTAAAAAAAACAAAAAAAAAACAAAAAAAAACTATATTTTTTTAATGATAAACTGAGTAAGAAGAAGAAGAAGCAAAATTTACAGTATGAAAGTGCACTTCTTTTTCATCATAGTAATATGATGAAAACACAATATATGTGAAGTCCACTGCAAGCTCGACAAGCTTAACTCAGTAATAGGTCAAATATTGAATGTGGAATACCATTCATAAATTGATGATGTCTCCTTATTCTAAATGCATCTTGGTCTGAGAATTATAGTCCTAAAAAGAGTTACACTGGAAACAAGTAACATAGCTAGAGGTGGGTTGAGCATGATTAAACTGTTCAAATAGTTGTGTATTTTTTTTTCAATAGCTATCATTATGCATAATTATTATTTTTATTATTGTTATTGTGAACAAAGTCCATTCATGATGAATGGGATTCTTGCATTATTTGTTTTTCTGAGACTCAGGTATAAGATGATAACAAAGGTATAGTAACAATATGATGAGTATTTTTCCATGAAAATGATCTAAGTAAAAGTGATATAGCATTCGGGGCATTACAGATGCTGTAAACATCATTTTGTCTATGGCTTTAGATATCTCTCATTTATTTCGGTTATCAGACATTTCTTATTACTCTTCAAAAAAAAAAAAAAAAGAATAAATGTAAAATCTAATCAAAAACAAATGGTATAAATATAAACAATTTATTAATACAGAAAACAATAAAAACTGTTATATGTTGTACAAATAGCTTCATATTAAGTGTTGCACTGAAAACTCAATTACATTTTACCAAAGACAAACACAGTTTCTCAAAGACTCACAAAAAAGTGACTCATGCAAATGAAGTATGAGTTTACAGGAAACCCCATGGTAGGTTTGATTCTTTGTCGTGGGTTTGTCTTGTTTTGGTGCCAGGTGCTCACCAAGCAGTTTTTGCTCACCCCCTTCCTCAGCAGAACAGGGGAAATGTAAGATGAAAAGCTCATGGGTCGAGATAAGGACAGGGAGATAACTCACCAATTACTATCATTGCCAAAACAGACTCAGCTTGGGGATTATTAGTTTAATATATTTCCAGTTTAAAATAGAGAAGGATAATGAGAAATAAAAACAAAACTAAAAGCATCTATTCCCCACTTCCTTCTTCCCAGACTACACTTCTGACCGTTTTACCTACTTTTACCACCATCCCTCTTCCCCAGGTTGTGCTGGGAGATAGCGAATGGGGGTTGTGGTCAGTGCTTCACCTCTGCTGCTCCTTCCTCACATCTTTTCCCTGCTCCTTTGTGGGGTACTTCCTGTGGGATAAAAGCCTTCACAAACTGTTCCAATGTGAGATCCTTGCCATAGGCTGCAGTTCTTCAAGAACTGTTCCAGAATTTCCTTTCCACAGTGTACAATCTTCCAACTGCAGACTGATCCCTCAGGCTCCTCCACGGGCTGCAGCATGGAGATCTGGTCCACCGTGGGATCCCTGGGCTGCAGGGGCACAGCCTGCTCCACCAGGGGTCTCTCCAAGGCCACAGGGAAACTGCTGCCGTGTGCATGGAGCACCTCCTGCCCTCCTTTCTGCAATGATCTTGGGGGCTGCAGGGCTGGGTCTCACTCCTCGCTCTCCCTGCTGCTGTTATGCAGCAGTATTTTTTTATTTCTTCAATTTGCTCTCCCAGAGCCTCACCGAGCATTGCTCCCTGGTTTGGCTCTGTCCAGAAGTGGTTCCCTTTGGAGCCATCTGGAGCTTGCTCTGATCTGACATGGGGCAGCTGCTGGGTTCTGCTCACAGAGGCCACCTGTTCAGGTTCTCCACACCCTGTTACTAAAACCTTGCTACATTGAAATCAGGGAATTACAAAAAGGGTTGGATTGGAAGGGACTTAGTTCCAAACACCCTGCCATGGGCAGGGACACCTCCCACTGGACCAGGCTGCAAAAAAACCCATCCAACCTGGCCTTGAGCACTTCCTGGGATGGGGAGTCCACAGCTTCTCTGGGCAGCCTGTTCCAGTGCCTCACCACCCTCATAGTAAAGAATTTATTCCAAATATTTAATCTGATATATTCTGTTAATACAGAATTACAGTCTATATTTAATAATTACAGTCTAAACCCAAAACCTTTTAATATCTCATTGTTTCCTTGGTATGTTTTACAGATAAGAACATGATGAGAATTTAAGGTAGTGTGCCTCTGAACACAAAGTTACTGATTTAAAACTGAATGTTAAATATATATATACACACACACACACACACACTCATGTCTGTTGTAGTCTTTTAACTGGTTTGGCTCACTTGCGTATTCTCCTAAATTTGTTTCATATTTAAAGAAAGGAAATGATCGTCTTACTCAGATTTACTATAGGAAAAATTTTGGGATCCAATGCCACACTATATTTCTCATTAATATGTATAGAGTTACCAACATTACAGAAAGGCCTGTCTTGATTTATGAATGAATATGAAAATGGCATGAAATCAGGCAATCACTATCCTACAGGTTCCTGTCAAGTCTTAGACCTTTAAGACAGAGACTGTTCAGCCTGGAGAAGAGAAAGCTCACAGGGGATCTTATCAACATATATACTTAGAGGAAGGGTGTAAGGAAGACAGAGGCATGCTATTTTCAGTGGCACCCAGTACCAGGACAAGAGACAGTGGGCATAAACTGGAACACAAGTGGTTCTGTCTAAAGTACTGTCAAAGGTTGCTCAGTGAAGTTATGGAGTCTCTCTTCTTGAAGATCATCAAAAGCTGCCTTGACATGGTTCTAGACAACCTGCTCTGGGTGTCCCTGCTGGACCAAGGGGGTTGGAACAGGTGGAACCACAGGTCCCTTCCAACTTTAACCATTCTGTGATTCTATAAAGACACTTTCCAGGATGCCAGCTTGGACATAGGTGTCTGGCACAGCAGATTCACATAGGTAGTGTCTGAACTTAACAGTGGAGCACAGAAAGTATTCCAAACAATCTACTGCTGCAAGTGAGAACTGTACTAAGGTGCAATGTGAAGCCAGTACCCTGGTGTCTGTCAGGCAGAAACAGTAGAGAGGCATTGGTTAATGATAAATGTATAGAACATGTCCAGCTGACTTATTTGTGCAGAAATTCAGAGGAAAAAAAATCAGAAAGGGAAGCCATACTATGTATATGAGATGACATGAATGAACAGCCTATATAGCTCAGAACATGTGGAATTAAATGATAAGAAAATTACCCACTTTACTATTGCAAAATAATATCAATATGATAGTATCATTTGTTTTCTTCTCATTAACTATATTGACCTAAACAGTTGACTTGTTTTGCTACCTTTTGCCTTCTTTCACTTGAAATCTAGCAAAAGATGGACTTCTGATGACTACTTCTGCTGGAAAATTCAGATAATTGAGTCAGTCATTGTTTAGATATCTTCTTATGGATTTAAATGTCCTAGTTTTAGACTCCAAATTTCAAACCTTTAGCCACTGTTTCAGATGTTTTTGGTTGCTATGAACATCAGAATAAAAGGTTTATTTTATGAGGACATCCCTCAACAACAGTTTGTCCAAAATACCATTGTGACATTCTGCAGTAGTGAGAAGTGATTCATCTTTTCTCTGTTTCCTAGCCAAGCAAGGTATCCATTCATTATTTTCCCCAAATAGGATGTTTCTTTGTACTACAAGCTTTTAAAGTCCCCTTTATCTTCATTAAACTGTCACACCAGCTGACAAAGTTTTGTCATTGAATTCCAGAAGTACCAGTATTAACAATTCCTACAAAGTTTTCTGATGTAAACAACATTTGTACAGTACCTGAAACACAGTAGGCGGTGTCTCAGCTGGCTACTCAAGGATGTCAGCTTGTGGCCAGCTACTTATAGCTGCCACACTCTTAAATTGACAGAGAAATCAGATGTGATTATGATAGTGACTGTTTTTCCACACTAGTTATTTCCTTATATTCCTAGAGTTAACACTGAAGATGGGTGCTGAAAAGTACATTATGTCCAGCATGTGTGACATTACTCTTACTTAAATCTCTTTAGGCTTAGGCAGTGACATTCAGGGTGGTGTAGTTGTCTATGGCTGTTGTTGTGCTGATGAGAGCATCCAAACATAGAACATGGCTTTGGCAGGAGACCTGCAATCACAAGAAGACCAGCAGAACAGTATCATGAATATAAATATATATATATATATACTGATGTGTATAACACCACTGTATGTTTTGGCATATGTCCCACCAGCTAATAAGGATTATTTAATGCTGAAAAATTTTACCTGACCCCCACTCCAGAAACCTATGAATCTTCTTCATGTCTGGGAACAATTCAAATTGAGCTTCAGAGCATCCCTGATCCCACAGTCCTTAATGAACTCTGTTTTATAGGTGAGGCAATCTGATCCCATGATTAACCTTTCCAAAAAGTAATTTAAATTTTAACATTATTTATATGAAAGGCTATTCCATGTATTGGTTAAAAGATATCAACTTGTCTTTCAAATACTGTAGAGCAAGTCTAAAGGATATTCTTTCAAGAATACAAAGCTTCCTTTGCAAAAGTAGTTTGGATATGACTGGTAGAATTGCTACAGGCTACAGAAAAAAGACAGTGGGAAAGAATCACTTTTCAGTCATACTGTATTCTATCTTCTGAGGTCTTTTGCCAACATTTAAAGGTATGGTGACATTCAAACAAGACAAACGGTACTGATCGTACCATGAGATATATTACCACTCCAAGACTTTTGTTGCTATCATTTTTCAACATGCAACAGATTCCCTGCAAAACAAATAATGAAATTTGAATAGCTGAGATTTAATCAGTCTTGCAGCCTTTCATATTTAAATAATCTTTCCATACGCCCTATAAATTGAACCCTTTTTACTTGTTTATAAGGTACACATTCGATCCAATAAGAAATAAAATAAAGCAAAATATATGTTCTCTACAATGACCTTTAATCTGAACAGAAAGAATAGAAAGTTCTCGAAAAAATCCTCAGTAGAGTACCCATTCTTTTGGATTTATTTCAGCCCATCATACCTAAGTTAAGGATGTATATTTCAGGATGGATGTTAAAATGTCAGTGCAACAACATTACAATGTTTGCTATTACCATTGTAGTGAATGCTAGTATTTTTTATAGAATCATAGAATCATAGAATATCCTGAGTTGGAAGGGACCCTTAAGGATCATCAAGTCCAACTCTTGACACCGCACAGGTCTACCCAAGTTCAGACCATGTGACTAAGTGCACAGTCCAATCTCTTCTTAAATTCAGTCAGGCTCGGTGCAGTGACCACTTCCCTGGGGAGCCTGTTCCAGTGTGCAACCACTCTCTCTGTGAAGAACCCCTTCCTGATGTCCAGCCTAAACTTCCCCTGCCTCAGCTTAACTCCATTCCCGCGGGTCCTGTCGCTGGTGTTAATGGAGAAAAGGTCTCCTGCCTCTCGACACCCCCTTACGAGGAAGTTGTAGACTGCGATGAGGTCTCCCCTTAGCCTCCTCTTCTCCAGGCTGAACAGGCCCAGTGCCCTCAGCCGTTCCTCGTACGTCTTCCCCTCCAGGCCTTTCACCATCTTCGTAGCCCTCCTCTGGACACTCTCCAACAGTTTCATGTCCTTTTTATACTGTGGTGCCCAGAACTGCACACAGTACTCGAGGTGAGGCCGCACCAGCGCAGAGTAGAGCGGGACAATCACCTCCCTTGACCTACTAGCGATGCCGTGCTTGATGCACCCCAGGACACGGTTGGCCCTCCTGGCTGCCAGGGCACACTGCCGGCTCATATTCAACTTGTTGTCTACCACGACCCCCAGATCCCTCTCTTCTAGGCTGCTCTCCAGCGTCTCATCGCCCAGTCTGTACGTGCAGCCAGGGTTTCCCCGTCCCAGGTGCAGGACCCGGCACTTGCTCTTATTGAACTTCATGCGGTTGGCGATCGCCCAGCTCTCCAACCTATCCAGATCCCTCTGCAAGGCCTTTCCACCCTCATTCGAGTCCACAACTCCTCCAAGTTTGGTGTCATCAGCAAACTTGCTCAAAATGCCTTCTATTCCTACATCCAGATCGTTTATAAAAATATTGAAAAGTACCGGCCCTAAAATGGAGCCTTGAGGGACCCCACTGGTGACCGCCCGCCAGCCTGACGCAGCCCCATTCACCATAACCCTTTGGGCCCTGCCCGTTAGCCAATTGCTCACCCATCGTATGATGTTTTTATTTAGCTGTATGCTGGACATTTTGTCCAGTAGGATCCTATGGGAAACCGTGTCAAAAGCCTTGCTGAAGTCCAAAAAAATCACATCAGCTGGTTTCCCTTGGTCTACCATACGGGTGATCTTATCATAAAAGGAAATCAGGTTAGTTAGGCAGGACCTACCCTTCACAAACCCATGCTGGCTGGGACCAATGACTGCTTTGTCACCCAGGTGTGCCTCAATACGTTCGAGAACCATCTTCTCCATGATTTTACCAGGCACTGATGTGAGACTGACAGGCCTGTAATTGCTAGGGTCTTCTTTCTGACCCTTCTTGATTATTATCATTGAGAATAAGGATTTTGACATCCTCCATCTGCTTCTTTACCAACAAAATAAGATATTGTCCGTATTTAAGTGTTTACAAGTTAATGGCAGATATTTAATATCAAGGAAATGAAGAGAGTGACCATGAAGTGAAGTGAAGTGAAGTGAAGTGAAGTGAAGTGAAGTGAAGTGAAGTGAAGTGAAGTGAAGTGAAGTGAAGTGAAGTGAAAGAGCTGGGAAAATAGTTAAGTGTGGTATAGGGTGAGAAAAGGGGAAAACAAACAAACAAAAAAACGAAAATTAGTTTATTATACCATTAATTGTAGTAGAAATATTCAGACTAAAATACATGCAAAAGCGTTTTCAGTTCCAGGTTCAAGCATACATATTGCTTCAGCACACTCAGGTCATTAGTTGTACAACATGATAAACAGAACTGGTACGATTCTCACATATTGTGAGAAAATGGTTTTCCTCTATGTACTATTGTCTTTATGAAAACATGCACAGCTGCATGGGCTGAAGTTCAAGATCCCCTGATGTACCCTAAAAAGTCCTTATCTTACTCTGGCTCTCTTGTGACTAAGTCTGCCAACCATTTTCTCCAAGTCATCCCATCTGCCCAAAAATATACAACTGATCACCAGTTTAGCTTTCTTAATTTAGGGAAAAAAAAATAGAATTATTTTTCACTGCCTTCTGCCCAAGGCTCTGGCAGTCACATCAACAGTCCCATCTGTTCTTTTTCCAGCTTAATCCCACCCCGATCTCTAATTTCAGGATTTGCCGTTTAAGGGAGTATATATGCAATATGCATAATCAATGCATTTTGTCCGTTCTGTATTTTTGCACAGCAGTGTGCCTTCTTTCTCTCTCATACATGCACACACGTGCACATGCACGCATAAAGACCTCTCATTCTAAATATACCTTTTCTTAAATGAAAAACACACTCAAACACTGAGCTATGTTCAGCCAATGATATCATCCGTTTGAGGGAACATTGCTATTGTGATGAATTTTCTTAGTAGCAGGGATGTCAGAACTGCTAAACCAAGAAGGCCTGACAATACAAGCTGTAAATGTTCTGAGCTGGGCTGGAGGCAGCAAAATAAAATGTCTGTACATATGTCTTAAAGTCGTCATCTTACATCATGTCTCACTATTCTAACATTTAGAAGCAAAGAGAGTTGATCCATCATTGAGAAAATGGAGTTTGCATCAGAAACTATATTTTGTTGCTTTTCACAAAAGAGAATCCATAGGAAGAACCAAAAAATACAAAATTTGTTGGCCTGAAAATATGTAGGGTATTTCTGGAAAGAGCAGTAGAGCTTAATACATGAAGAAAATAAAAAGACAGTGCTGTCCCAAACTAGATCCATTAAGCAAAATCCTTAAAGTCTAATTTATTTGCTTTTTCACAGCATATGGAGAAAAAAAAAATAAAAATAAAACATAAAAAATAAAAAGGAAGAAATATGGCAGATAAAATATATTACCCAAACCTCCTAGCCAAAATCTAGAGTGATGGTGTTCATATCACTGTAATTCTCTATAGTGGTGTGAGGATACTCACTCTGATGTTTAGAACAACTCAACAACCTGGTAAAGCTTTCAGACTAGATATAAAATTTAAGGCTAGGTCTTTAGGCTATTCCTTGGACTTACAAGAACAATGAATACTTCCTAATACAGCTCAACAGAAAAATATTTTATTTTTTTGTTCATGCCCACTGGGGGATATACTACACAAGAAGTGTTTGTCAATATCGCTTCTTACAGACTGATTGGTACTGATTTCTGTGGCAGTTGTGATGAAAATGGCAAGACATGATAACTGACTTCTAAAATATTTTCAACTTTCTTAATAAATATCATTAAATATCTTTTAAATAAAGGGAGAATAATAATAGGCAAAAAGTCACTCTGTATATGGGTATGGCATAAAAAACAAATCTTGTTTTTTATGAACAGTTATCATTATGACTTCTAAGTTTACACCCATATATGCTCAGCAAGCACCCCCAAAAGTGGTATATCTAAATTCAGCTGAGTTACGTGGCCAGAGGGGTTAGGCAGAGCCTTTAGGCTGATTTCAGTCTTTCTGCTACTCCAGTGATGTGGAAGAGATCTAATTGTAGATGTCCTGATTGTCCTTAGTTCTTTCCCAAAATTTTACTCACATAGTTGGAAGTATGCTAGACTTCCCCAAGATACTTTGGAAAGCAGAAAACTGACCAAAGACTATCTATTAAATCACATGGCTTTTCCTAATACGCATGCGGGATTTTTTTTATTTATTTTCTTCCAGACTTCTTGAATTTGAAATACATTCCCTTTGAAATACATTTTAGGTGCATTTCTCTTTGAAATTCTTCAAATTCTTATGCCAACTCTGAAGAACCACAAAGTTTCCCATAAAAGACAAAGTCTGCATCAAAAATACCATGTGCAGTCTTTACTTACATCTGTTCCTGGAGATGCACTTAAGAGATATGATTGGTTACTCCTCTTGAGAGTCAAGTTAATTTGAGGTTAAAGGCATAATACATTTCTAGGTTTCCTGACTAGTTGGATGATCGCAACAGAATTTCAAATGCAACACAGAAACCATCACAATTTTGGATCTTGATCCAAGCATTCCTATCAAATAGTATTCCCATCAAATTTGGTGGCTTTAGATCAGCGTTTCAGGAAATAGGAACATGAAAGTTAAAAACAGTTAAATTTTTGTTAGAAATTGCATGTTAATGTAGCTATAATATCTGGCCTTACTTAAGAAAACTATGTTTGATTTCCAGCTTTTTTCCTGAGTCACTATGAGAGGCTGCCAATAAACATACAAACAAATACCTCCCCACAAAACAAAACAAACAATAACAACAACAAGGTCACCAACACACACACATCAATCACCTACAAACAAAACCCAAAGGCCTGTAAAACCACATCAATTTACACTAACATAATTTGTAAAGGGTTTAAGGATTTACAGGAAAGATAGATTTAGAAAAGAGAGACACCATTCTCATTCTTTTTTTTAATTTTATTTCATAAAAATAACTGTTACATTTTACAAATTGCTAACGTATTACCTACTTTAATTTCTCTTCCTTGTAAAAGATTGTATGTACATACACATTCTTATCTGGACACAAAACACTTTTCAAAAATTAACTTGTTGAAGCACAACACAAAATAAACAGCTTCTTCAGCCTTTCCACATACCATGTTATTTTCAAATCCCTCCTAAAAAAGATACTATTTCATAATCTTGATAAATAAATCCTTGCACAATATTGAAAGAAAAAAACTTCTGAATGCCCTAACAAGACATGGACCTTGACCTACAGCCCTTTCCTTAGCTAGGACCTTCACCAATAGACCTTTCCTCACATTGCTCTTGAAATCTCATGACTGTTTCAAAGACCATGTATTTCCTTTTGAATTACATCTCAGAGTAATTCTTATTTACTTACAACCCAGATAAGAAAGAAGTTTAGGCAACCAGAAAACATAATTTGAGTGAAATTGTCATATTTATGTACACTTCTTTGCTACATTCAGTAGGCTTCTGAATACCACTACAGATAAAGGCTTTCTTTTTGGCGTATACGGGTCCAGTATACAAAAAAGAACATACTCATTCAGCAGGATTGTGCTGCAATACACTTACTATGATCTTAATTTTCACCTTTTTACTTCATCACCACAGTTGAAAAAAGTATTCTATAAGGTATAAATTAACCTGACACCACATATGTTATATGAAAGGCTATCATGTATGAGAATTACATCAATTTTGAGTACATAAGATTACCAATGGAAAACTGTTTAATTTTATATAAATTTAAAAATCTGTTCTGGGACTGATGCAACATATCCTTTACTGTGAAAATATGGTGGATCTGCACTAAAAACAAAGGAGTTACTTTGATTTAGAGCAACTGAGAATTACCCTAGGGAGGTGGACTGTCCCAGGCAAAGGCTGGAAGCATTCCTTTCAAAACACTTGCAACAGCAAAGTAAATAAAAATCTGATTTGGAGAGTCACGAATAAAATAAATAAACAAACAAACAAACAAATAAATAATAATAAATAAATAAAAAAAAAAACAACCACTTGTTATTTACATTCACTAAGTAAAATGGAAAGCATTTCTCCCTCTACCTCTAGGGAACCGTTGTATCTCCTGACAGAGGCTTGTAAAGAGTATCCATGTACTTAGACCAGGCAATACCATAAGGTATCTACTCTTCTTTTTTTCCTCTTCTGTTCTTAGTTTGTTCTTTTCTATAGGCAAAATTTATTGCAGGATATAGTGAGACAGCACAGAAATATTCGAAAAAAAAAAAATAAAAATTAAAAGTAAGGCAAGAAAAATAAAACAGCCTGTAAAATATAAGTGGGAAAATAACCAATACAGTAAAATAAATTCTGGGCTATCCACTCTTACTAGCATCTGTACATGTATGGCAGCAATGCTCCTCTCACAGTGCCAAAATACAGCATTTTTCATCAAGTGTGGGTCAGTCTTGCATCCAACAGAATTGAAGAAGTCTGCGTAATATGTTTACAGGTCACAGCAAGAACACTTTCATTTACCAGGAAATGAGAATAGACCTGTGCTGTGTCTTTGACAAGAAATTGCCATTTCTTTGTAGGAGCTGGTCCTTTGCCAACATTTCCTCTAAGTGCATCTTTCTTTTGGGCTGCAGGAGGAATTGTCACTGGTCCAAAACAACATACTTAAAGTGTAATGTGCCAAGTGCCTCAAGTGGACCAGTAAGCCAAAACATGCATTTAGAAGACTGGATATTTACATGAGCAGGGTTATTTTTGCTAATCAGGAGGCTCACTAATGGACAAGTTCATTAAAATTATGCCTTTTAAGACTTGTACTTTCATCTTACAAAATTACTACATTTTTTATTCCAGAATTGAACAACCTAAACATCTTTTGTTTTTCTTTGTGATCTTTATAAACAATTCTGTGGGCAGCTCAGCTAGCATGTAGATGAGCTAAGGGTTCAGACTAGCAAGAAGACAAATATGGAAATCCTATTTGGACTGCAGAGTAGTAGTGGCTGGCACAATGAGGCATTTTTTCCACACTCAAGGCTGGAATGCACATAGACCTGGTTTCAAATTACTAGCAAGTCCTTGATGGGGAATGGCGAAGCAATGTATAACAATTTTAAATGGTGATGACACACAAAGCTTCTCACTGCAAGTGGCTGAATTTATTGTAAAGTATGTCTCATTTAAGACATAACTAACCAAGCTGGTCAGTGTCCTTCATGTTCCCTGTCCTTCAGTAGATTTTAGGTCAGTGGATATCAACAACTCACTGCCTTGTGCAGAAAAGGGGTATTAGGAACATCTGAACAACTTAGGTGGCGAGATGCTTCAGCAACACTCTTCTGATGATCTTAAAATAAAAGAACTAGGGAACTGCAGACATTTTCAAACCTCACCTTTTTTTTTCTTTTTTTTTATTTTCCCCAACATATTGCCCAACATCCAATTCATTGATAAGTGCTGAAAATTTCCATAAACACTTATTCTGGGAAACAGCAAGGTACATTCACAGCTGACAATTCGGTTTCAGTATTGATCCAAATAATTGTATGCTCATAACAAATGTTTATAATAAAAAACCATGGAAGTCAGTTTTAAGTGCAACCTAACAGCTACATGCATCCCTCCTCCACAGAACTCAGGGATTAAGCTCAAGGAGATAAGACTAAAATGAACTGGATTTCTTCTTGGTACCCTGTACAGAGAAAACTTAATTTGGCAGCTTCTTAAAGAAAACAGATATCAATATACATGTGATAACTTGGGATTATGAAATTTTTTAATACTCCAAGAAAGTGACAGCAATCTCAAAGTATTTCCTCTGCCAACAAATTGGCACCCTTGTAGCTGTAAGTTAATGACATTTTCTGTTTGCTTAGGAGCTCTAAGTTCAGTGGGAGGACAACTTAGACAGACCCTCCTCTTTTGCTACTGCTCTCAGATGAGTTCTTGTCATGTTTAATATTGTTCCATTAAAGCTGCACAGTTAATAGCTTATAGGAGCTGGCACTCACCCAGTTTGAAGAGAGATTGTTTTACATTGTTGTGAACACTTACTATTATACAGCAAGGGTAACGTTCAGAAGCTGTGTATTTCCAGAATGGTGTTTTGCTGTTTCCTGTTATGTACTGGTGTATATTCTTAAATGATCACATACACTCACTGCAAACTTAGGATATTAACCTTCTGTATGGTTTAAAATAAATAAATAAATATATATATATATATGTATATATATATATTATGATTCTATGAAACCAACTCATCTTATTCTTTTTGTTAGAATATAATGATGTATTTGAATTAACATCACTGGGATCTGGGAATGGCTGTGAAATGTCAGTTCTTTGCATCCACTTGATTTTGGAGGGAAAAAAAAGAAAAGAAAAGAAAGTGGAGCTAGAAATATTTATCAAGAACAGTGCACACATGTATGCTTTTTAACAGTTGTTATTTCTATTATCCATGCATGGTTTTGTACTCTTGCAATTTTATTTTGAAACAGTCATCTGCCCTCCAGCTACTTGTATGGACTGAAAAGACAAAAGACAAAATCTGTACAAACCTTTTATCATCGGACTGTTTTAGCTATAGTCCATCAAACTCCAACTCTGATTAGAAAATTTTACTTTTTTATTAAACAGTGCTTCATTAATGGTTGGACGTGATGATCTTAGAGGTCTTTTCCAACTTAAGTGATTTTACCATTTTATAATTCTGTGATCAAATGCATAGCCAACTCTTTAATATATTTTAAATTTTGTCATTCAGGTTAAATCTCCTTTAGAATACATGTTCTGGCTACAAATGAAGAAAAATACATATAATAAAACTCAATTATTATGAGGAGAGCATGGGTGTAGAAAAGAGATGCAAGACAGGAGAACGTGGAAGTTCCCTCTGAGACTTATCCCTACTACCTATCAATCTTATAGTGGGATCATAAGTATGGAAATCAGAGCCACTATGCAATGCTCAGCTACATGGCTGCATTGCAAAAGATCCAGCCTCTGCTAGAGGCCTTAACCTTAAAGCATAGCCTTTGCTACAGCACTGTAAATGTGCCTCTTTTGCATTCTTTGCACTAAGGCATATGATTCTTTATTCATCTGCAGTGAATTTCATTGTCAATTGTCTTTGAATCTGGTGGTCCTGTCCCCCATTGCACCCTTTTCCAAGCATTAAAACACTGATGGCTTGAAAGTACTGCTTCCACCAAGCATTATCCCTGTGTCACTCACATGAAGCAAAGACAGAAGACAGAATCTTTAATCTTTAACCTAATATCTTTTTTTTTTTTTTTTTTTTTTTTTAATTCATAGCTTCTTGACCCTCCTTTTTAACCAGGTTCATTATCTGGTTATCCAGTCCTACATTTATGTCATGGCTCAGCACCATCATAACCTGTGTCACTGTCAGGAGTTTACTGATAATCTAAGCACTATATATACAATGCTATGGCCTGTTCTGGCTGTAACAGTCACAAAGAATTATAAAACAGTGAAGCATAGCACTCCTTTCTGATACCAGTTTTCTTCGGTCAAACTCAGCTTTTCATAATCCTCTATCTTACCTCCCTTGAACTTCTTTTTAACTTCTCAAAGTTCACTGGGGTGCTAAGATACACCTCTTAACCCTTGCTTTTTCCCAGAGTTTCTGGATTTATCTTCTACCCTCATAACCACTTCCACCTGCTTGCAAGTCAATGAGTTTTATAAGTTACAGTAAATCTGGCTTGTTTGCCTTCCTGTATCATGCTAGTAGACATGAAAACATAGCCGAATATTAAAAAACAACAACAACAAACACCAAAACATTGCTCTTACAGTAACTTTCTATAATCCTGCTCTGACATACAATTTTTTTTTCAATTATCGTTTGCAATGTCATTAGCATTTTGACTACAAAATAAAACCATCGTACCTTTCACAAAAGGGGAATATCAAATCCTACACATCAACAAATTTCTAAAAAGTATACTAGACTTCATGCATAAAAGAAAAAAACTTCTGCCAAAAGACAGAAAAGAACAAAGATAGAAAATTTTTCCCAACAATGCCAGGCTAAATAAAGCTGAAAGAGGAGCAAAGTCTCTGACATGCTTTGCAAAGCAAAACTCTCCGGATTGCCTTACTCAAACTAACTGTCTGGGTTCCTTTCAGAGGAAGAAACTATACTGCTTTGAGGAACTATTCCCAAGCAGGGTCCAAAAGTAGTTAGGGTGACTCATCCTCTCAAGGAGACAGCCTCACCATTCCCTAAAAACAGGAATTAGATTAAGTAGACACTTAACTGTGGTGGAAATTAGGTGCGATGAAATAGTTTAGTGGGGACTGTTAGTATTAGGTCAGAGGTTGGACTCGATGATCTTGAGGTCTTTTCCAACCTAGAAATTCTGTGATTACCTATAACTGCTCCTAAATTCCTCCTAAAAGTGAGCCAAACCCTGTGGCTACCTATTCTGCTAGAAAGGTTCTCTATGGTACTTGTTAGGGCCACAAACATATTTTGGGAAGATATTTTTCCTCTTGCTTTGAAAGAGAGGCTAAGCCAGCATCACTGGTATGCCCTCACTGTGTATGCCCTCACAGTTAAGAGTAGAGAGGTGCCCAATGAAAGCCAATACCCCAAGTCAAGTCTTCAAGGGAATTCTCCTTGAATTTTAAAGTGTTTCTGTGACTACTTTTCCCTTTGATAAGAGTATTCTGTTTTTACTGGCATCATTTCTCTGAAGTAGTAGGTAACAAGCCATCAGGGTTCTCTTCCTGAAATGTATGCTGTTAATAAAATGCCCTACCTATTCTACATGTATATCAGTTGGGGCTGTCTGGCTGGTGCTCAGCCTCATGAAGCTGTTGTGAAACCAGTGAAGGAGAAGGATTCTGATATAGCTAGATCATTGAGCTCTTTCTAGCATTTTTTTCCTGTAGCTGGTATGCACCAGTGTAATAGCTAAAGAAGCACAGTAATGTTAAACATCTTGCCTAAAGATCTATGTGTGTTTCATAGAGGACTGAGACACTAGGGATATTTATAAACCTACCTGGCAAGTAATCTCTACTTAAAAAAAAAAAAAAAATCACAACAGGAACAACAACAACTACTCTTGTAGATTAGAGAGAATATAATTAAAGAGTCTCAGGGGTCCGACAAGTTTCTTGCTGAGAAAAAAAGAACACAATGTCGTGCAAAACCCTTTTGCCTAGAGTAGCTTGACACATCATGTTATTTTCCTGTGAATTATATGCTGTCATTTAAACATAAGAGCATAAACCTACTGACTTACTACAAAGCTTTTAAAATTTTAATGTGTATGAAAAACTTTGCTCTTGCTTGATAAATGTTCCCAAATTAACGCAAAATAAATCTTGGTGTATGCACTGTGAATAGAAAGGGAGAAAGAAAAAAAAAAAAAAAGAAAAAAAAGAAAAAGACAACACAGCTGTATTTTCCTTGCTCCTAGAGTCCTCTGTGCTTTACAGTAGTGCCAGATAAAATGTGACAAGATAATTTTCCAAGAAAAAAAAAAAGCTTAATGTGAAGTTCAAAATTTTGCTGGAAGCTATATTCAGTAATAAATCAATAAATGTTGGCATTTTCATCATAGTTTGCACATTAAATGACTGTAAAAAGTAAGGGCTAAGCTACATCTGAGTTAAATGAAGTAGAGATTTGCACAAGTGATGCAGCAATAGTTTCAAACAGTGAGAATTAAATTAAAGGAATGAAATACATGTACAAATAACCTCCACATTCTAAAAAAAAAAAAAAAAAGACAAAATTTATTCACTTTTGGTATTTAATAAGATATATCATCATTTGGTTGAGAAAATATTCTTGTAACTATAGAAATATTTAACTTCAATTCTCTTGCCCCATGTTATACTTTTAATCTTCAGTATCATGTTAATATAAAAATAATATCTCACACATTATAAAATCAAGCACAATATCAGAAATACAAAATGCTCATTCTACCCAAGATATAAATATGTATAGAATATACATATTTATATGTATATAGGAGGAGGAAATTAGAGCAATAGTGAGGCACCTGTATATTCTTTCTCAGATGCTTTGAGAAATGATATGTAGAGTTAGTCAAAATTTGTCAAAATAGTTTGTTTTCACTGGACTGTTCCATCACAAATATAAAAGTCAGCAATATTCTCTCAAACATTTTAGCTAAATGTTTATAAAGTCCTCCACAACTTTCATCCCTCCAAAATGCAGAAGTTCTTCAAGCTTTCCAATGAGCAGCCTTTCATTGATGGCAATATTCATAATGTTTTTCATACATTCTTGAAACAGATCTGATTCCAGCATATCCTGAAATATGTATTTTATTATTTATTTATTTATTTATTGACAAATAAACTTTGTGTATAAATAGACAAAGACAAAACTGAATCTGATCAGTACAGTAAGTCATAAGGACAACTCCCCTGAAGTTTGCCACTCAGCTGAGCAGTTATATACACATAAAAATGCTTGTAGAGACTATCCCTGAAACAAAAGGATAACAAAACAATTTTTCACTGTTTTCTGAAACCTGAGACAAGCTATTTAAAATTGCCATGAGTGAGGGATCACAGAATGTAAAAGTGCTGTAAATGATTCTGAATAAGCAGTGAATTTAAGATTTCTGAAACTAGCAAAGAAAGTTCAGCAATGCAAACTGACAGAAAAAAAAATACACAATTTTGGAGGCAGAACAGAGGCAAAGTCCTCTAAGGCAAGATTTAGGAAACTACAGGAAATGAATGTAATCACTCTTCATCTTTTCACAGTTCATTTGAGATACATTTACATGCATTAGTATCAAAATATTGTAAGAAAATATGTCTATTCTCTTCAAACAGATTAATTAATCATCCCTGAAAACAATCTTTTCCCACTTCCTATTCTTCAGAGAGCTTAAGCCAGAAGAATTAACAAATGCTATCTCATTACCTTAATGTGGTTTGATTTTATATTTTTAACCAAGCTTGGTTTCTTAAAACAATTGTTTCATTAGGAGGTTTTTATTAGTTCATATCTACATCCTCATTAGAAAACTGACATTTTTACTCATTTTCTCAATATATTGGCATTATCCAGTGTTAAACCCAGCATTATTTGCCTAAGTGTATTGTGCAGCATTATTTTCAGCAGAATTGGGAGTACTAATTTTCCCTGACTTGTCTGGAAGGTTACAATGCCTTCTGTTTCTCAATCTTTGAGTGTATAATGTATGCACATTTTAATAAATATGCATACATAATGTGTTCATAGAAACTGTTTTTGGAGAGAATATGTACACATCAAATTTCCTTTTATATTCACATGACTCAATGAACTTTAGTGGTGTTCCTCCTAATATTCGATGGCACTGGAAATAATACCAAAATTAACTCCCTTTCTCACTCCCACACTTATCTACTAACTGAATGATTAATTACCATTTCACACTATTGTTGGCCAGTCATGTCTTCGGACATTCTCTGTAGCACTTCAGTTTTTCCTCTTTCCATGATTGTAATTTCCTTTTTAATTTTTACAAAAAATAAAAAAAAAAAAAAAAGTTGGGGAGGAAGGAGGAATGGATGGACAGAACCCTCACAAGGTTAAATACTTCTCACAGGGTTAAACAATTCTATTAATTAATTAATTAATTAATTAATCTGATTTACAAAAGTCAAACAAAGGCATGGTGCTATCTACTTCCTCTCAATGCTTGGCAAGACCTACAGAGGCAGCTTTGTATTTCCAATCTGTACCATACTTCAGACCTGTTGGGGAAACTACAAAAAAGGCTTATGGAATTTTAATGTTGAACTAATGTTACATTTGTAGCCGGCAGTATTAGATGGGTGACTGCAAGTTGAATGGAGAAAGGGAAAAATGTTTTCCCCCTTTTACCAATGAGTTCAAATGTTCATCCTGTCCTTTCTGTGAACCCACTATTTATGGCACACTCTTTTAACCTATATATAATTCATGAAGAAATCTGTACAGAATAACATTACAGATAGATGACTGTGAGACAGAAAGCTTTGTTTCCCATGTTCATGTTGTGAGTCAGAAACCTTGTGTCAACCCACAGAAAGCTTCACAATATCTCAAAGAAATCAATTAAATCATAGCAAATGTAAATTGTCTTTTTTTTTTTTTTCTTTTTTTTCCCAATAAGTAGCTGCAATTTATATGTAAAAACATGTAACCCAGTCACATAACCTACCTAATCTCTTTGCAGGTTATTGATTTTACGGTACAGCTAGGGTTTATTGGGTTGTTTTTGTAATTATCTTTACTGAACATCATAGAACTAAAGCAGTTCAAAGCCTCATAACAACAACAACAACAACACGAAAGTGGAATATTTTCTTTAGTTACACATCAATATTCCAATTCCTATTTTCTTTTTTTTTTCCTTTTTCTTTCTTTTTTTTTTTTTTTTTTTTTTTTCTGTAGAGAAATACAGAAGTAATTAAAGATATCTGTTAACATTAATTAATTAGGCTTTACAGATTTGGCAACCACATTCACTTACATTTTCTGTGTTAGTTATGTCCGCTTTATACTGAAAAACACCTGTCTTATTTAACAGCACATATAGTGCACATTTTATACATCTAATTTTATTTATTTAATTTTGTACATCTAATACAAAATACAGATGAATTGATCCCAACTGTAGCCCCTATACTATGTTTCAGTACCACATCCCTCATTTGTTTTTCAGTTCATGTGATGGTGTTCATCCCCATACAAAATTGAATTAACTGTCTTAGTAAAGGAAAAGCAAAGAAGAATTATTATTATTAACAGTGAAGCTAATCATCTGAGAAGGAGGTATTCTCAGTGTAAATAAATTAAAATTAAAAAAATAATGAGTTATACTAATGGATTTTATCCCTGACAATTTATAGTATTTTAGAAAAAAATCTGTAATAAAGAAAAAATATCTCCATATAAATATATCCTATATAAATACCCTTAAATATTATAATAATACCCCATGGAAATAAATTCTGAAATCAAATACAAAATGTTCCTGGTTATCAAGGTAAGCATACTGTTTTATGTAAGACATTTATACCAATAATATTGCAATAAGAATTTGAAGTGATGACTATTTTTTTTTTTTTTTTTTTTTGTGACCTTGCTAGCAGGTCAAAGTTATCTCATATGACACATATTTTACTCCAGTCCTGGAAACTCCTATCCATGGGCATAGTTTTATTACTTTGATAATTTTACTACCTCTAAAATCAAAAGTATAATTTCTTTCTACCTTTCTGCATTTTATTAACTTTTAAACAATAAATATTTTGCACTGTTACCTGATGTTAACCTTTTTAATAAAAAATATAGGTAATTTATTCATTTTACAGTTGCTAGTTTTTAGAATGTAATTCCATAAACAAATTAAGCAGACAAAGTTCATAAACAGAAGTAATGTTCCTTGTTTCCCTGTTGGAAGATGTATTTTAGCATTTTGTTTGCTATACCAACTACAAACTCATAATGGCATCAAAATTAATAGTTTGTAGTCCATTTTATATGTTGATATTTAATTAATGAGTATATAACTTCAACACGCATTATATTTTCTACATTCATTACTTATATTAACGAATATCACTTGATAGGCATCAAGAGGAGTCATTTTACAAGGATTATCGGTTAAATGAGTAAGGCCCAGCTTTGCAACCTAGCTTGGATTGCATGTGTATTAAGATAAAGGCAGTAAGCTCACAAATGGGTCTTCACAAATAATAATCACCAGAGTTGGAACCATCTGCAGAAGTTTATGCAGAAAACCATCTTCTGAAATGTTAGAAAGGAGGTGGTTGAGAGTAACAGAAAGAAAGCAGTTGTCAGAGCAAGGTCAGTAACTATTCATGTGCATCAAGCGCTGAAACAAGCTCAGGGACAGTTCATATTTGAGAACACATTACAGCTTATGAAGATGGTGAAATATGGACGACAGAAGGAAATGTCTTCGTTTGTAACTCATATTATCTAATACAAAAAATCCATTAAAGTCCTCCTTTGTGTTAACCTTCATGAAGGAGGCTTAGCACACCCATCATATTTAACTAGGTCTGCCATTGCTGATAGATCAGAAACATACTTGATGTTTGATATTAACATCCTCACATATAATTTCAGCAGCTTCTTTCCCAAGGAATTCTCTGAGGTATTCACAGAGCTATTTTATTAATACTTATATATATGCCAGTGATGTTCAATGAAGGGACAAAAACACATTTTAGAGAAAATAAAACTATACCTTCTTCATAAATCAAAAGGCATGGAATAAATGAAGAGTCATAGATTATAGTCCTTAAAAAAAAAAAAAAAAATCATCTATTTATATGTCATCTATTCTTAGTTGTTCCATGATCCAAGGTACTGAATTTCCCATAATGGCTCCTGTATTGTATTGATGAGTTAAATACAATTTAGCTTAATCTGCTAGAGAAATTGATATAATAATATCTGCATACTCTAGGAATAAAAAGAGACTTTATATGTTTTACCATAACAGACCTATTAAATAGCATATTTAATATTTGGATGGTGATGAAAAAAGTAATTGATAACATCTTTAGAGAAAACTTCATCAGCTTTGTTATGGTATCTTAAGAAAGAATAGACCCACTATATTGTTTTTAAATCCATATGCATAACTAAATCCTAAGTATATCAACTGCTATTGCTAGATGAAAAACTCCAGGTTTCACTGTTGTTTAAAAAATTTAAAAGTGCTATATGAATGTGGTTGCTGTTTTATTTTGTTGTTGTTGTTGATTGTTTGTTTGATTGTTTGTTTTGAGAGAGCAACTATTCTAAAAGCTGATTTCCATTTGCTGTTTAACTATCTGAGTTGTTTTGTTAAAAATGTTCTATTATAAAAAGCTGAGAAAAAAATAACAAAACTCAGCTGAAGGTCATTTAATCTTTTCTCATGAAATATCTCAACCAGAATGAAAATCTTGCACAAGAAATCTTACCTTCTTTGTTGTTTGGGGGGGGTGGGAAGGGGAGGAGGTAGAAATCGATTTTAAACTCAAGCCATAAATTAACATTAAACACAATATAAACAGGTTACTTGAACAATATTCTGTATAGTGTATTATTTGAAGTTGCTTTAAAAAGGATTAGCAGCTCCTCACATCTTGCAAGCTTCAGAATCAATTGAGTCACTTAGGAAGAAGAGGTATTTCCATAGCCTAACTTTAAACTAGTGTTCAGATTCCACTTTGCTGAGTACATTAAAAATGTACAGACAGATAGCTAAGCAGATAACAGTAGGTGAACTTCTGGCCTCATTACAGTCAATGGGAGGTCTGTCATGATATCAAAGGCGCCAGGATTTCACCCTCTAACTCATCTTTCTCATCCATCAGAAAAGCACTTTCACCCACCAAACTTAATCACAAAGCAACTAAAAGTTTTGAACAATTTTGAAGTCCACACTGCAAACTTAAATTTCACATTTGTTTGAGAGGCATTGGCAGCTTTCAAAGTGTGGATTATCAGTCAGCCTCCTGCAGTTGACAAAGCAAATCAGAGCAAGTAAATTTGAATGTGTGAATAAAATACATGTTAAAAAAATGTAGTAACAACTAGTAAGATGCCAAGAAATTTTCTGTATTTAAATTAGACATCTGTGCCCTATTTTTAAATATTCATCATTGTAAGTGATTCAGCATGTTACCCACTCCTGTCAGAGTACACATATTTTAAAAACCTTTTAGCTTTAACACCTTCATTACCATATGAATCCATTACTAGAAAATTTTCTACCCTTAATCTTATTCACATCTATAGATTTCACCATGAGCATAACAGAGTTATTATGTTTCATGAGGGTGGTAGTTTTGGTCACTATTTCATGCTGAAAACAGTAACTGCAAAGAAAGCTTTTGTTTCAGAAATTGTGAAAGAAAATAAACAGTGCTATTAAAATGAAATATGATTAATTACATAGTTCAAACTCATAATCAAAAAGGGGTCACAGCTTGCCAATTCTCATTTATATGTTCCTGATTAAGCCACTGAATAAGAAAGGAGCAAAATTACTCTGGATTGGATAAAAATAGAAAATCATTCCTGAATAGGATATACAATCCAAAAAGCTTGCAGATTATCTTGAAAAAAAAAAAAACAAAAACACAACAACAACAAAAAACATGACCACCACCAAACAAACAAACAAACAAACAAACAAAAAAACAGTCATGGGAGAAAAAATGAAACTTGTTTATTCCAGAGGCAGTTGGATAGAGGCATACTTAGAATAAATGAATGGATAAAACGCTGGACAACATTCATTGGCCTATTTTATGTGAGAGGTTGCATAAGGTGATTGCAATGGTTTTCTCTGGCCTTGCAATCTATTAATTTATGTGTTATCTGAAATGAAGGGATTTGGGGGAAGGAAATGAGTGTCCCATGAATATCCCAACCTAAAACCTAGTCCAAAGTTGACAGATTACATTTTATGACAAAGTGCAAGATCCAAATGCCTGTGAGTTAATTAAACTGAATCTCAAAAAATGATGAAATGATATGTGATAAGGAAGAAGTTGTATCTAGTATATCCAAAATTCATGAAAAGCCAATAAAGCAGGGGACTAAACTTTTAATAAATAAATAATTAAATAACACAATGTCTGGATAGATCTGGTGCACAGAAAGGCGCACAAGCAAGATATATTTCTGCTTGAAAATGAAGTGGTGAGTGAAACAGCAAAAATTCCACTTGCTTCCATGAAGCCACAATAGCAGAAAATGTCTGTTTTCAACAAGCTGGGTAAGACCAGATTTTAAACAAGGACACATATTGGGGAGATATGAGAGGGTACACCTGCAAAAGGAAGATCAACAAAAACAGTTTAGTTTAAAATGAGTTTATGAATGTGTCACAAGTCTAACAAATAATGCTGCACATTCTTTTGATAATACACTTTATATATACTGCATGCTAATAGTCTGGAAATGTTAGCTTCTGGTAAATTAGGAAGTTATCAAGATACACATCAAAATCTAGGACTGGCAAACCTCCACACTGAGTCTCAAGGGGCAGTGGACAAAGACACCAGAAAGCATCTATCTGTTGAATTAGAAAGTGAAAGGAAAAGATTATGAGACAGCCTTAATACACAGATTTCACTAAAACTGTCATTAAACACCCAAACAGTGAATGTGGTTTTACTCCTTGTTGATTTGAATGAGGTGATTGGTGTCTGTTTTGGATTTGGGGAAAAATACCCATTGAATGTATTTAGCCCCCTGTTCTCAGATTCACTTAACTGTTACAGAAATAGCTTATGTTTATCTCTTTGAAGATTCGTAGAGCTTGCATAAATCACTAAGGACTGGCAATTAAAGAGGATATTTGTATTGCTGAAAACAATAATTAGGCTTTTTCTACTTTCTTTGCTTACTGTTTCTTCTTTTGGTCCTTTTGTTATTCAACCAGAGGTGAATGTCAGAGCAGTCAGACTGTAAAGTGCGAGAGTGTTTTAACATCTACCTGATAAGACATATTCTATTTTATCAGCTTCTTGATTTGAATAGATGCCATATGATTTCCATATCTAATCACTGAAGTCTCCTAATTTATACAGGAAAAAAAAAAAAAAAAGAAGAAGGGAGGGAGGGAGGGAAGAAGGAAGGAAGGAAAGAAGGAAGGAAGGAAGGAAGGAAGGAAGGAAGGAAGGAAGGAAGGAAGGAAGGAAGGAAGGAAGGAAGGAAGGAAGGAAGGAAGGAAGGAAGGAAGGAAGGAAGGAAGGAAGGAAGGAAGGAAGGAAGGAAGGAAGGAAGGAAGGAAGGAAAGAGAGAAAGAAAGAAAGAGAAAGAAAGAAAGAAAGAAAGAAAGAAAGAAAGAAAGAAAGAAAGAAAGAAAGAAAGAAAGAAAGAAAGGAAGAAAGGAAGAAAGGAAGAAAGGAAGAAAGGAAGAAAGGAAGAAAGGAAGAAAGGAAGAAAGGAAGAAAGGAAGAAAGGAAGAAAGGAAGAAAGGAAGAAAGAAAGAAAGAAAAAGGAAACCATGACAAGATTCTCAAAAATTTGACAATAAATGTGATTAACTTTGGTCAATATACGAAATATTAAAGAAAATGGTGCCAGTAGCAAGGCAGGCAAAGATGAAGTGGTTTCTGAGTTGTAGCTTTAGTACTTATCATATGTATATCAATGTCCACTAACCTGAGATGTTTATTCAACTTTAAAGAAAAATATCTCTCTTTGGAGAATTATCTTCCAGGATAGCCCTGAAGTTTAAAAACAGATAGGTGGAAATCCCACCAGACTGTACAGATTAATGTCAATTTACTGACTTTGATGAAGTTATAATATGCCTACATGTAAACATATAAATTTAAGGTCCTAATCTGAAATATCATCCCATCAGGGATGTAAAGGTGTGTAAATTTAGGAAATCAGAATAACTTTCCAGAGAACTTTCCAGAAAACTCAGTGTGGCATAATGCCAGATCATATATTATTAAAATCTATCTTTTGTTGCTTTTGTATTCTATAAAACCGTACCTGAAAATAAAAACTCACAATAAACACCATATGGCTTCAAAAGTAATTTGAGAAATTTGGTCAAAAGAAAGATGCATATATGTCCTCACTTTCATATTTTCTTATACTACGGGGTTTTTATTTGTTTGTTTGCTTGCTAGTTTATTTATTGATGCTTGAGACTGTTCGGTATTTCTTCTCCATATATTCTTCTATCTTCTTCTAACATTCTTCTAACAAGGCTGTTAGAAGATTCAAATAAACCAGGTAGTTGAGATCCAAACTGAATGTAAGCCGAGTGCATATATTGATGAAAGTCTGTAACTTTTTGCCAGCCCAGGATTTAATTTGTTCCAATGATGAAAATGGATTGAAACAAAATAAGATTGCACTGCATCTCACAGTAACAAAATAGTTTAGTCCTCTAGTTTAAAAAGTTTCTGATGGAAGATCTTGTGAAAGTCTGATAATGAATAAAAGCCTGTGTTAATTCTCCTCCCACTACAAAACTGAAATCTGTAGTTTCTACCCTCACTCCATTGCTTGCTTGTTTGTTTCTGCTATTCTAGTTCCCATTTAGCAACTCTATATACATCTTGAAATAGTATTTCCAATCAATTAAAGGTATTATAATTTGTGTTGGCTACAGAAGATTTTAGCTGAACTGACTGAAATACATATATCTGGGAAAAATACTTTTGAAATGCTTATTACTTTACAAACACTCACTATCAATATTCATAAGGAATGGATGTATTTTGTGGTAAGCAGACCTACGAAGACATTTCAAGAAATTGGAAAATTGTACATGTATCTTTCATCAGGCTGATCTCACCTTTCCTTCTCAGAGTTATGGAAATTTATACATTTAGACTTGTAGGTACTGAAATATTACCTAAGAGCAAATACTTCCCACCTCTGAATGTTCCTTTCTTACTCACTTTGTACAAACTGTGATTTATATTCAAAACAGTCCAGCTTTTAAATTTGTGACTAACATTCACCTAAAGCAGAAGCACAGACTTGATGTGTGTGTGCTTTAGATGATGATTTGCACAAGATCCAGACTCTCAATGTCCATTGGCAAGGCTGGATCCAAGTGTCTAGAATATCAAAAGATGATGGACTCAAACATGAGAGCCAGTTCTTGTTAATCTGCTCTAAAGCCTCCTGTTTACTTCTAGCTTATAAAGAAGTAACCATCCTCCATTGGATTTATATCAGTCTACTTGGCAGGCCTGTAGTCATGAGAAGCTTAGTGGACCTCCACAGTGTAGTGAGATTATTTATAAGTAGATAGATTTTGGGACTGTGATGTACCAATAACTCCTCAAGTCATTTGACCACATGATTGAAGTCACTCTTTGAAAATGAAGCTTAAAGAAACACGTTTTTTACTGACCTGGGAACTGCTGTTCATAGTTACACTGACAGACATGCATCATTGAAACAGTGAGATTATAAACCTTACTGTGAAGGACTGCTTCTCTTTGCTCCCAGTAAAACCACCAATCAAGTACATAAATCCTTGTTTCAGACAAGGCTTCAAATTTCAGAAAACATTCAAATTGACAAAAACATTCAATGGACAATATAGGGAATCAACCTTCCTTATCTCACCCATTGAGATCTTGCAGACAAGATTCCCTTTTACTTATCCTTGATGCTAAAACATTAGTTATACTTACAGCATTCACAGTTTTAAAACATCTTGGCACAACAGGTATTCTGTTATTATTTTCTTCTGTTTTACATTAAATTCTCTTCACAACAAAACAATATAAACTTGTAACATCCATCTTAAACATACTCAGCTTTGTCATGATTTCATTAAATTAAAAGGTGAAAACACAGCTAATGAGCAGACAGAGAATATTGGGGAATGCCACATATGTGTTTAGATTTACTAAATATATGTGTATTTATATATGTGTTTAGATTTACTCTTGACCATAATGTTTAATGTTGCTTTCCAGACTTTTTCCCTTTCTTCCTCCACTTTTCCAAGATGACAAAGGAAAAGCAGGTGAATATGGACTAATGAACAGCACTCCATCTGTCTTGTTTTAATTAAATCAGAAGCTGTGGAGCAGGGGTAGATCAGCATGCTCCCGCCCGCAGCCTTAGAAACAAAAGAAGTGACTTGTACTGTATGGAGGGAGACTAATGGGCAAAAGCATTCCTGCATGTAGCAATCTGTGCTCCCTACAATGTTACTCATCATTCTGTCTAACTTCAATAATATTCTTAGCATGAGATGTCTAAGATTAATGAGGCATTTGTTCTCCGATAAGAAGCTATCACAAAGAGTATATTTTCCATCAACATTTTTGCAATTAAATTAATAATATCAACTTTTTGCAAACATGGGATTCAGTGGTAGTTTATAGTAGATGATGTGAAACTATTTCACATAGCAGTTTTACATCCTGGATTGGGTCAGCATTTTTTTTTTCTTATGACCCAGTATATAAATATATGCACACATATTTATTGTATGAGCAAAAAAACCTCTAAAGTTTGCCATATTTTTCTTGCTATGTAATTGATCTTGAACAGAACTTCCTGAATATTCCTCCCTCATCTTCTGGGGCTAGAAAAAAATCTTCTAAAGGCGGTCTCCTATAGAAAGAGCTTAAGCATAGGTAGGGTGGGTCACTGTTGGCCTAGCTCTTCTTATTGAGCTGTAAAGTAGCATAATCAGAGCTTCAAGTTTAGCATAAAGGTAAGAGACTGTGTCTTCCAATACAAATGACTCTGGTATCATTTTTTAGGTGTTTTTTTTTTTAGAGTAACTTTTTGCATGGGCTTTTTCAGAAGGAATAGCTAGCTATGACATGCATAGGTCAGAACATTGCAACAGACTATATCCTTTGTTGACCATTAAAAGGATCAAACACAAGAAGTCAGTGTCTGAATCAGTTCTGCTGTCTTTCATAAGATTCAGCCACATCCTGACTAATGTCTAGCACAAAATCCTCAAGTCTCCTCTCCACATACAACAAATGTCATGTGGAAATCTTGGAAACACTGTTGACTTCCTTGATTTTGTTCCAGTGAGCTTAATTGAGAATGAAGACAGCAGTAATTACTTAAAAATAAAGTTGCTCCATGAACAGTGGAATTCATTATGTCATGAGTCATCTCCACCCACCAGTAAAGTACCACTAGCTTCTGACTGCCTCAGCTATCACAAAGCTACTCAAAACCTTTAGATCTGCCCCACAATATCAGCTTCTCAAAGGGCAAAAGAGACTTTCTTCTAAGGCACTCATATCTCTTTTAGAAGCTTGTGACTACTTTTTCTCTCAAATTGTCTGACTGCTTTATAGAATTAAGCTAAACAAGGAATGATTGGTTTTACCTCAGAAAATGTTTGACGCTTCCCCATTTTTTAGCTTAATCAATCAGTCCAGTAAAATGTGTAAACCCTCAAGCCGCCTCCCCACCTCCTCCCCAAAAATAATGTATTTCTATTTAAAGGACTGCCTGACTGTAAATATAAGAGGTTTGTTCCTCCCCCTCCCCATCCGCACCCCGTCGTTTGGATATTCCTGATACTACAATTTCATCCTTTTCCTCTTGAAGATAAAAAGTTTTTCCCATAGAACATAAAAGACTGCACATAATGCAATAGGAAAAAATAGGAATGGCTAAATGGATTAATCAAATTTTTGACTGAAAAGACAAGCGTTTCTGAGGCAACAGAGAAATATCTGTGGCAGAGCAGTATCAAGTATATCTTGAATCACATATTCATTCTGTATAATCCGAAGGCACAGAACACTTCATTCCCTTGTAACATTTGTAGGCATGTTAGTTTTATACCATGAAATATAATAACCTGCCTTTCATAGGAATTATATTCTGAATGATTTGAAGTTTTGCTGCCTGTCTCTTGGTACTTTGCTGGGTTTTGCCTTTTGCCCTTACTTTCAGGAACAAACCCATAGTGAAAAGTGGAACACCATTTTTCTCTAGAACAAACCAGCAATATCATAGAAAAGCAATGAAATTCTAAATCTAAGTCTAAAGAAGTTTTATTAAACCTGAGACAAACTTAATTATAGCTATTCATTGTGTTAATTCTCAACATGAAAAATGTCTCTTGGGCAAATAGATTTAAAGAACTGTTGTTTTCCAGAGTATTTCAATGCCTTTTCCTAAACTGACAATTCTACCTAACCACTGCATTCAGAAATTCTCACCTTTCTATCATGTATCTACTCTTTCTTCAAATATAGCTTTCTTTCTGTGTTCTGTGTTCACTACATAAGCTTAATTAAAAATATATTGGGAGTCATTTTGCTAGATAGATTAAAATATCTAATAAATAAATAAATGCTACTTTATGAGCTATACAGACAAAACTGAGCTTCAAATAAAATGAAATTAAGTCTTGTCTCAGAAAAAAAGTGAAAAAAAAAAAAACACCATACATTTGCATAACAACTGCCCTATTTTTCATGTCTGTCCCACACTTTATTATGTCAGACATGCCTTAGAGAATTTAAGCATTTAGCCATTTTCTCCAGGTTGTATTTGTTGACAGTTTCAGATGCTATCTGAAGCCAAAAATTATGTTTCTCTTCAGTTTACTTTTGGGACTTGATAGTTTTATTAATCAAGACGTCTCCTATATTTGAGTGAAAGTCTGCTTAACATAAACTGTGCATCTTTCTGTTAATGTACATATATATTGATGTATTGGGGATAGAAGCAGAGAAATACTTGTCTGGGATCACACAGTGGGTCTACGGAAGAGAGAAAAATTTCTTTCACTTACTTTCATTCCCTGGACACAACAGGAATAGCACTTTACCTTTAACTAATGTTTGATACTGCCTTCTCTGGTTGTTAGATTCAAATCATAGATTTTGTTAGATTCAATCCCTGATACAATGGGAAATAACTGATTTTAGAAACAAAACAACAACAAAAAAGACCTACTCTCCCTTCCTTCCTTCCCCCCCATTTTTATTTTTAATTTTTTTAACTGTTTTGCATTATCATCAACAATTCAGGCAAAATCAATAATGTGCATTTTCAATTTATAGTGTAGATGCACCAGCAATTACTATTGGCATATCCCCCAGGAAATCTGTCTTTAGAAAAAATGCAAGAACAAAGACAGTGCAAAGCTTGAATATCTAAAGCACATTTAAAGAAAGAAATGAGCTATAAGCAATGCCTTTACTTTCCCTGTGGAATTTTGAAGTACTTGCATTTGATGGGGCGAAATCAAGTGAGACTGTTTCTGCTATAAAAACAAACATTTACAGATTGACATTTACACAGTCACCAATTTATAAAAAACTACTCTCATAGTGATTTGTCATGTCTCACTCATTCTGCTCATCCCTGTAAAACAGAGAACTATGCTGAAGGGGATCAAAAGTTCACTTCAAGATGAAAGTACCTTTTGCAGAAATTTTAACATTAAACTATCCAGAAGGAGAAATGATTGTATTTACCAAAACATTTGAAAAGTTTAAACTTTTTCCTAGAAGGCTGAAAAAGTAGAAAACTATTTTGAAGAAAGATCCTTAATAGATTAACAATCTATCAAATTAAGTAATGCTTTATCCTGTTCTCCCAATTGGTTCTCTGTTTATTTTTTTATAATGTGGACAAACAATTTAGAAATAAAAGGGCACCCCTTATGTCTTTTCTCTTATCCAGACACACAAAAACAAAACAGTGGATCTGGCAGTAATCAGGAGTCAGCAGAAAATCACACAAAAGTGTTTAGTAAGGTTCATTAACAGAAGACAAGGTGGAACTGCATACCCAGATACTATACTTACTATCTTTTGGAGAAACAACAGCATGCACATCCTTGAGTTTTCATTTAGGTGTAGTGGTCTGGAGTCTAGAAGAATTGTTTGAACATATTAATTGGCAGTTAAATATAAATGAACATATTAATTGGCATTTAAATATATATATATATATATCTGTTTTGATTACAGAAAGGATGGGTGGAAGATAACAGTTTGTAAAACTTACTGAAAAGACAACAATATCTGCCTTACAAAGTCCAAATACTTTTACTTAACACACACACACAAATTTATTCTGCAGCCTAATTAAAAGGTGCACAATGTACTTGGATATCAGAAGAGCAATTGCACAGATTTCTAATTGCTTAATTTACTAGCAGTTTGTTACCATGTTTTATTTTAGTTTTTATACACAATATTCTAAGTGAGAAGGAACTTTGCATTCCAATGTAGCAGAATACAATATATTTTTATACATATTTTAATAAATGAGTTGCAGCCTATGTCTTTCTTAATAAGGTTAATAAGGTTAGATATAAGATAATTAATTGACGCAGTTTTCATGGCCTGACCTTGTGAATGAAGCATGGCTGAGTGTGATCAAGCCAAAGAAAAAATGGTTTGAAATTCTAGAAACAACAATTTGCAAAGACATTACTGACTTCAGATAATGTAAAATAGATAAAAATACTAAATGAGAATGAAATCTGCTATAGTGAATGCATATTTCAAATCTAAATGTTGTTTTATCCTTCATTCTATCTTTACTACAAAGTCTGTCCTGATGCTGTTGTCACAAAAACATCACTTATCCGTTCAACCCTCACCATTATGCACTTTTCCAGTTAATTAGGGGAAACTTTCATGGCAGAGCTGGAGAAAATAACAGTCACATGGATTTAAACTACTTAGGACAAAGTCTGAGCAGGCAAACACCCCAAACGAGAAGTTGTAGTGCAAGTCATGTACGTGAAACCATCCTACTACTGCCTGGTCTCAGGCTTTTGATTTGTTTCTCCAACCAAGGTTCATACTAGATGTTTTGAAATCAAACAGATTAATAAGCCCTTAGCAGATACCTGAAGCTTTTTAATATATTAATTATATATTTTCTTTTTCTTTTTGTAGAGTTTATTGATTTTCCCTACCCTACTTTCTTCTCCCTGGCAGACTCTGGAAATAATGTTATTAAAATTGATCTGGTGTGTTCAAGGCAGACATTACCCATGAAATCCAGTTTTTAATGGAAGGTATATACAATACTAACCACATGGATCTTAGTCCATGTCAGTCTCACATTTTGAATGAGATGGGAAAGAGATGATGAAGCACAGAGCTAGGTACACTGGAGTGCAATGCTGGCTCTTATGTTAATGGACTCAAGGACTCCAAATCACAAAAGAATCAATAAGAATAAGGCACCTTAAAATATATATATTTGAAGCTGTGCTTGAGCCAAGAAGTTTTCTGATTAATAAGAGAAGGGCAGTCAAGTATATGAAAAGGAAAAGACTTTCCTTGCCCTCTATCACCTTAAAAATGAACAACATATATTCCCATAAAACACAGTAATTGGTGCCTTTCCGGATCTTGGGTTTCTCAATTCTAATAGTAGCAGAGAGAAAGTGAGTGTCTGTCTCACAGATATCTTAGAAAGCCAGGCAAGCTTGTGGGGCAAAGTAGAAAAGGAGTTTTGCTCCAATGATCTCTACTGTGTCCTTCCATTCAATACTAAATAAGTGTCAGGCAATTAGAAATGGAACAGTGGATGCGTAAATGATACTGCCTTTCCAATAAATTGCTAATACCTGGATAGTGCTGCATGACTGGAAACATACTGTTACAATAACTTCAGTACCAATTTCTATTTCTGAATAATGGAGAATATGAGATCAATGTAGCATTGGAGAAATGAAACAAACAATCTACTACATGGTTCTTTTCCTGTCTGATCTCTACCTTCCTTCGTTCCAGAATTGAGACATACTCCACGTAAGCTTTACAAAAGCAACATGAGTTTTCTTCCTTCTTAACAGAAGCGTGTGGTGTCTTTACAAGGATGTCTCTGAAATATTTAATGACTGTCAAACCACGACATAAAGTTCATGCTTGTTCTTGTATGGTAAAAATCAACCTCATTTGTAGAGGGCAACTGAAGTTCACTATTTGGGAATAGCTAGAAAACATAAAATAATTAAATGATTTTTTTCTTAATGTATTGACACATACAGCTTTCATTACAACAGTTTGGTCAGAAAACAGGGACATCCACAGGCCCAAAATCCACACTTATTTGCATTATTTATTTCACTTGGTTCATGTACCGTCTTTTACCATCTGTCACATGGAAAAAAAAAAAAAAGAGAGCTTTCAAAGAAATTCTGGAATACTAATGGAATTCCCTCAGCATCACCATTCAGCACAGGTGGCATTTTTAGCTCTAAAACTAATTAAAATGCATGTTTTAAAGAAGCTCGGTGTTTAATTCAAGCAGATAGGATACACAAGACATTTCTTCAGGGTTTCAGAGGTCACAGCATGAGACTGATTTGGCAAACTTAATCTAAAATAACCCAGTACTTAAGAGGGAGTGCTAGGAAGAAATACATAGCATGTTGATTTCATACTCACTAACAAACTGTAAAGTAGCTGTAACTATATGGTGGATTCAGCTACATTTTTAAAAATGGTAAAAGAAGATGAAGAACAAACTTTTGTACTTCTTGCTATTCACAAATACTATACAGAGAAAATTCAAGAAACATACTCAACGTCTAACTACAAATTAGCAACTGGAGTTTTATATTTTACCTTCGGTCACATTGGTTTGCAGTTTGGCACTCAGCCATCTGCAGTTAATGGCTAGTTTTTGTTGTTGTTTTCTTCAGGGTAAGTACCACCATGCACAAGAAAGAAAAGGAGGTACAAAACAAAAGACAAATAAAGGAATCAGTCTTGCAGGACTGATTATACCATCTCCCTGTGAAATAAACTGGATGCTGCTGCAGTCTTGTCCACCAAGAAAAGAAAGTGGAGCCCTGACAGACACTGAGCTCCCTAAGAGTGCACTGAGCTCTTATATATCTCTAATAGATGTGCAAAAACAAAACAGGCATCCTCTTAGTTTTGAAAACCTTGACTAAATGCCACCTACTGCTGGAATCACAGCCCTTCTTCCCTGCTCAGACAGCAAGAACTTCAGAAGAGGATAAGTTTTGTGGCAGCAGCATATCATCAAGTCATTCACACTACTCTTACAATAAGGGAATCCTTTATTTTGTGTGGAAATTGGGATTTATAGGTAAAATATGCTGATTGTAACTAAATGAGAAACATCTGCAGAGTAATTCTGTTTCTGTGTGCACTCTTTAAAATATCTTTAAATAAAAATGTTTAAAAGATTTGCTTTTGTGTTATTTTTCCCTGAGCTGATGTCATTATGAGAATATTTTGTATGATTTTAAGGACAAACATAGTGATTAAAAACCTCTTTCAATTTCTCCTTTATTGGTTGTGTTTTAACTGATTCTTTGAAGAGGTATGAAATTGGGCCCGGTAGGTGTTGGGAGGTTTTATAATAACCTGAGAAAAATCTTTCTAATCCTGGGGCTTTACTAGCTCTAAGGGAATTGTCTTACTTATTTCCATTAAATCATTAACTGATTGTAATGTAATTTTTGAGCATATGACAGCATTGGAAACAATAACAATAAAAAATGGAAGCAAAGGTCTAACAACATTTGTCTTATTCTAGATCTGTGGATATCTCAAAAGAGCACCCTGGAGTGCTCAATGACATCCTTTAGAATCAGTGATGGGAATGTTATTGTTATCCTGTTGAGCAGACACAGGCATAGATACTCTGCTCAGTATTTATTCCATTTCAGTCTTCTGAAAGCATCCACACAATTTGCAGAGAATGAGGACTGATTATTATGCAGAAATTAAAACATAATCTATTTGATTAGGGGATAGAGGCTGCAGTCTAATGACAGGCATTCAATTCCTACGTCTTTCACAGGAATTTTGCCTTAAATGAAGGCCTCTCCACCTGACCTATTTGTCTAGACTTTCTTTAAGATCAGTAGGGATCTACTCAATAGTATCAATGAAGCCTTGGGAGTGATTCATCTCATGCTGAAACACACATTTATTTACACCCACTCAGATGAATTGCACCCTGTATTCCATTGATCCTATTGACTAGATCTCATTTGATTATTATGGAAATCTAGAAAACTATCTCTGATTAGTAATCAGAGATACCTACCTCTAAGTAAAAAAAATAATAAAAAATCACCTTAAATAAATAATTCATGTCCCAATTCAGTCAAGTGTCAAAGTACACTTCAAATTTAGGGAATTTCACTCATTCTATTTTGCTATGGAAAAGAAGAGAAATCTGTGCATAGGCGTGGTTATATCTATCCTTAGTATTCTCTGTAGTCTAGCTCTGACTTGAAATCTTCCTGTACAAGATACCACAACAACACTTAGCACAAAGGAGGGTGATGTCATTTGCTAGCCTGAACATTGCCTCAATTCAAACTATTTGTCTTGCTTACACTGGGAAAAGAAAACAGGCCCATGTAAAGCAGTGAGGGATATAGGAAAAGATGTAACTTGAAAATAGCAAGAAAAAAAAAAAGAAAAAAAAAAAGAGAGAGAGAAGAAAATACTTACTCTTGCATTTTAAAGTCTCTCCTGAGCTGGAAACATGGAGGGACGTTTTACAGGAACTCTGTGCTAATAAATGAAGTTCAGTCTATGTAGCTAGGTTTTCTTATGAAAAACAAACAAACAAACAAAAACGTTATGTATTATTGTATTACACTGCAATAAAAGGCTGTGGTAACATAACTGTATAACAGATACAAATATAACAGAAGAAATGTAAGAAAGCATTTCTTTTTATGAGGTAAGAAAAACCACGAAGGGTGGGTTTTCTTACCACGTGGGTAAGAAAACCCACGAAGGGTGAAATAATAATCTACAAACAGAACAACATTCTTGGAAAGAGGACAGAAATCTGTAAGAAGTTCAGGATGGTCCTTATAAATCTGAAGATCTAATATCAAATGAGAAGGACAAGCTATAGTGATTTGAGTATGGGAGCTGGGCAAAATACTAGAAGGTGACAAAAAAAAAAAAAGTAACTAGAAAGGATGATATCAGACTTAAAAACCTGCAGTCTTTTAATTAAAATGTCAAAATGTATCCTAATCGAGCTCTGTAAGCAGATACAAGCAAAAAAAAAAAATAAATCAGGAAGTCTGTATACATTCCTAAGGTCCAGCAATGCAGCAGATCAATGGTAAACTATCTGCAAGTTGAATCAGGTGTGTAAAATATTGAATATGCATCATGGAGAAGCAAGGAGTCAGCTCATTTTCTGTTAAAAAAATAATAAAAAAATGAATGAAACTGTCCTTTAGGTATAGAAATTTGTATTATATATGATTCTATATACCTATATATATAATCTATCTATAATTATATATATTATATTTAGGTATAGAACTAGAGTTAATAACAGTAACCAAGAACTAGAACTTGACATAAAGTACAAAGAACCAGAGAACATAGAAAAGGTCTAAAGCAACCTCTAAGGACTGGAATCCATTTGTTCCGTTTGGAACCTTTTACAGATCCAAATCTTTCAGGGGTCCAGTAATTGGTAACACCCATAAAATTCAGAAGTTTACTGAGTAATTGCCTGAGCCTCATTTCCATGACCAGAAAAAAAAAAAAAGTTACAAAAATATGCCTTTCTAACCTCTTAAAGCTATTTTAAACACAGAAGGTCGTTTTAGGAATTGAAATGTGTTTGTTCATCTATCAGTGTTTGCAGCAAGTAAACATGATGTCAATTAGCCTTGCTAATGTGAAATCATTACTGGTTCCTGGGCAGGAGAAAGAGTTCATCAGCTCAAACGTACATTGTGTGTGTTGCAATATATCTTGTTGGGTAAGAACAATCCTGGATGTTTAACTAATTAGTATTTGTTTGGAATCATCCATACTTAGGTAAAGGTTTTGAAGCCTTCAACAGTTTTGAAAAAGATTTTTAAAGGCTTAAAGGTCAATTAGACTGTCCATCATTGAAGGTTAGTTACCCAATTCCTTTTCACACATTTGAAACACTTCATCTTAAATAAACAATGTTAATAACCAAGGACCATAACCAAGGCTGTAGACTCATCAGCATGAAATCAAGACTCTAGTAATGAACTGACCATATTTATTCTAAGATTTCAAATAGTCTGATACTATGCCACTGAATTTTATCCAATAACTATTTCTGTGTCACAGTGGGACACCAACTATCTCCATATGTGAGTTAGGAAACAGTTGTCCTAGGATCTGAACAAAGGACAACAAAAAAACAAAACAAAACAAAAACAAAACAAAACAAAAACACATTTCCCTAAATAAATTTTAAATTGAATGCTATTAAACCTACAATTTTCTAATGAACTTCTGCATAACTACTACTGAAAAATATATATATATATATCAACTCCAATGATGGAAATTCACTTGACCTCTAAGGAAATATTAGTGCAGTCTTTGATGGCTGCTGTCTGAAGCTGATCCATGGACCAAAAAGGAGGTTGTGGCACAAGATGTAAACATTTCCAGTTCCCAATCTATGTTTGTATGCATACTGTGAAGCCATGGATAACATGAACAGGTTTGGTGCTTTGCAGGAGGATGAAAGTGAGGAAATGAATACCATTCTCATTAATATGAACCTACCAGGGCAGAGATAGCATGTTAAAATTAACAATGCCTATAAAAATGCCAAGGTCCCATAGGAGCTGATATAACTGTAATTATGGTTGATGGAATGTAATTTGGTAGCAGACTGGACTGAGTGGAGATGTTGACTCTTATTACCCCCACCAGGTGCAGTCACCTGAGCTCAGTGTGAGCCAGATTTACAGCAACTGAAGGATGTGGTTCTTCAAGCAAAAGAGGAACTTGTGGAATTCTTCACTAAAAGATTCCAAATATGCAAAAATTGACAAGGGTTCCAGGGGAGATGGAACAAATACTCATGAAAAAAAATAATAAAAAAATCTACTATGGATTACTGCATACATAAACCACAGTGGGCTCAGGTCACCCACTAAGTGGAAAACAGCCAGAGGCTGAATGCTCAGAAATATTACATATAAACTATTTTTCCTAGTCGTCTACTATAGCCACTGTTGGAGTCTGAAAACTGAAATAGACAGATTATTTGATTAACTCTATTCATACATCCTTACTGTATTCCTATTTCTCCAGGCCTATCAGCATTCCTAATTTTATGACATTCAGAGATTGTTAGCTTAAAGTCAGACCCAGGGGTGCCTCCCCTCTCCCCCAGTTTCTTTTCCCCTTCCTTGAAACCTAGCTATTTGCAAGATGCCCTTAAGAAACAGCTCTGTTTTGATGGCAACACTTGTCCCGGTATCATTAACTAGTCCTTTTAGATACCAAACACCAGTGATACCACTCACTGAACCATGCAAACTGAGAATGACTGAAATACCTCCTTAGCCCTAGCCATGTCACTGCTATCCATTTTCAATGTTGTGGACGTAACCACAATTCTTCCTAATTACTTGAACTTCTAACACAGATTTTACATTTGATTTATTAAATTTAACCTATTCCTGCTTGTCTCATATTCTTTCTGCATTATTAACAATTACCTGCCCATCCACATACCAAATCTATGATCTGCTTGCTGAGCACCCTGCTTACTGAGCACACAACATAGTCTTGCTCTACTATGAAATGATACTGTGGACAGCATTTCCCTACCATTTGATTATGTGCTGCCCTGTTTACAGTTTGCTTGTGACTCCTCTTCGCTATCGAATTCATGTTATTTGCTTTGTGTTCATAACCTAATCCCACTTTATCTCTCCTTCAGAAACCAGAGATTGTCTCTTGCTTCTAATCAGCTGCTGATAATATCCTCTATCATCCACTTGATTCCTTCTCAAGCAGTTCCTTTTATGTTGTTCACGCTTGGGCAAAACACCCTGAAGTAACATCACTGTTTTCTCCACATCCTTTCTCCAACATATCTTTAAACATATTTATAAAAAACACTATTTGTATATGAGCTGCAATAATACTAAGATTTTTGCATATTGGTATTATTTCCTTTTTTTTTTTTTTTCCTATAATGTGCTTTATCTTCTTGCTGTTTGTTGTCTTCTGAACATCCTACATGTGTTTTTATACAGCACACTTTTGACTGGTGTTCATACAGCGCTTCATACATCAAGGTCAGTCTGCTAGTTTCTTTGTTTTGATACAATATGAACATATCTGCAGGAATAATACCATAAAGGTTTCTCACAATTTTTATGCTTTTATTTTAATATATCCATGAACTACACTATCTGGTACATTTTCATAGCAGTTGTGTAATTGTAATGTAGTATATGCTTCTCTCAACAATGTTATCACCACCAATCTGAGGTAAACTGAAGCATAAAGAGATAGTGGGGAAAATTCAAACCACCCGTTTTCCAACCTAGCACATTACTAAGGTGGAATGTAAACATTAATCACAGAAACAGAAAAATAGAACATCCCTAGCTGAAAGGGACCAACAAGGATCATAGAATCCCCATAGAGCAGCTTGGGTTGGAAGGGATCTTAAATACCATCTAGTTCCAACCCCCCTTCCAAGCACAGGGATGCCACCTACTAGATCAGGTTGCTCAGGGCCTTATCCAGCCTGGTCTTGAACATTACCAGGAATGGTGCATCCAGAGCTTCTATGGGCAACCTGTTCCAGTGTCTCACCACTGGAAGAATTTCCTCTTACAGGAATCATCGAGTCCAACTCGTGGCTCCACACAGGACCACCCAAAAATCAGACCATATGTCTGAGTGTGTTGACCAAACACTTACTGAACTCCATCAGGCTCGATGCCATGACCACTTCCCAGGGGATCCTTGCCTACTGCCCTGACCACCGTCTTAGTGAAGAACTTTTTCCTAATATTCAACCTGAACCTTCCCGAATGCAGCTTCATGCTCTTTCCTATCACTGCTCACAGTCTGTGATTTCATCTGTCAGCCTTCTCTTCTCTAAGCTGAAGAAGGAAAATAAATAAATAAATAAATAAGAACTAAAACCAAAACAAAACAGCTTTCCCTCTGTACCTTTCACCATCTTTGTTGCCTTCTCTTGGACACTTTCTAATAGTTTTATATCCTTCTTATATTGTGGTGTCCAAAACCTTGCACAGTATTCCAGGTGGGGCCTCACTAGCATAGAGTAGAGCAGGAAAGATCTAAGGAAAAAAACCAAACACCAATCATCATTGCAGAACAATACTAGAAGTACTGTCAATAACTTTGTCTTGGATGACAAAAATCTATAGATGCCCACATAGTCCCATCCTAGACTGAAGTACTAGGTGTTATGTACCACTGTGACCCAGAAAGGTACCTTATTCATTCAGAGATATACCATATCTGTACTTCCATCCCTGATGTAACCTAGTCTCTCTGTACATTCATTAATGCAAACTAATAATGCTTTGAAAAGTGGACAGTGCAATTATGGTATTTCTTTCCACTCCACAACAGTAGCCCAGGAGGAGCTGTTGTGATGGGGAAGACCTGCAGCACTGTGTAATAATCTAGAAGTTATCATTTCATTATAAGGACATCCAAACCTAAATATTCTACTTCCCAGAAGTACATGATTGAGCTACTGTGTTAGTTCATGCAAAGAGAGGATAAAGATGGGACTGCAGGCTGGCAGCCCTGCATCTAGGAGCACAAATCTTGGGGACAGAAAAATAACTCCATCTTCAAATCAAGAAGGAACCATTTGTCTTGAACTGGAAGAAGGATGCCTTAAAATGAACTCATCAAGACTATGACCTCTACTTGAATGAATTCAGGAAAAAATACAATATGTAGACCCAGTTTTGAAGATTTATTAACTTTCAAGTATTGTGAACTGAAGTCTTTGTCTCATTTAATATGCCTTTTCCCCTCAAGTTTCACTGTGATCCCTCCGCAGTGAAAAGCTGTATTTCTGTAAACAATATTGGGGTTGTGGCTGTTAACATTTCACACAAGACTCCTCTTGCAGAAAGAGCTTTGGAGAATATTGGACTATTTTTTAAGCACCTTTGACAGTCTGCTGTGCTGAGTAAAAAGATTTCAAGGTACCTTAACTTTAACAAAAGAGTGTCCATGCCATAAGCCCCCATTTAGTTTCAAAATAACAATAGCTGATTTAGAAATATATATATATATAACTTAATCTAGATCCTTTCTTTATTATTATTATTTATTTAGAAGGTCCCTCAAGCAAATCCAGATAGAGGCTGATAGGACGGGATTTGCAGGAACAGGAAGAGTTTCAATTTTGCTTTGGATTCAACATAATTGTGACTGTGGCATTTGAAAATGTGCAGTCTGCAGATTAGATCATGTAGTTTCCCACCCTTTACTGACTCTCTTCCTTGCAGAGCACAATGTGCTCTGCCTTGTACACACATTCTATTTCATTCTACAGATAATCGAGGGAAAAATTTAGAACCTGGAGAAAAGGCTTTTTCACAGCACGTGAATTGCATCTTTAGTCTTTGCATGCTGGAGGATTCTTCAGTTTTCTCAATGGAGATCTGTTTTCTGTGTTATTCTGGCATTCTTCTAAGTATGCTTTCTTCTTTGGAGGAAGAAGAAATTTCTCTTTTTGTGTTCTCAGTCCATTACTCCGAACTCTTCAGTGTAGTTAACCTGAATATGCTTAAAAACAAGAAAAATAAAGGTTTTTTTTTTTTTTTTTTTTTGGTGATCTTTCACCAAATTGGTGGGTTTTGATCCATCAGCATTAATAGCTTCTTACTTTTGCAAACTTTACTGAAAGTCAGTGTTTTTCCCTCTTGCTCTGAATTTCATACAAATTTATGGCTCTGTACTGTTATTGACTTCCTGGGGTTTCACATATGTGCAGTGCTGAAGCTTCAGTAATTTGCTGTTATATCTTTTGTTATAGCTTTTTAAACTGAACATGTGTACTTGAGTCTATGTCCAAAATGTTCCAAGAAGAAGGACTTTAAAATTACATTGTAGAAAAATAAAAAATCTCAAATGAACATTTTTCCTCTAGCATTCCTCTATACTCCATCTCTCTTTGCACTATATCATGGGATCATAAGATAACATTCCAATTTTTGCTGACAATTGAGCATACACTTACAGCAGTGAAAAGTAAGTATATATATATATATATATATATATATATATATGTATATATATATATATGGCAGTTTTGTACTCATTTTGTGTGGTTTAGAAAATATGATCATAATTTTTTGATAGCCCACACAACAGCATGGCATTCCTGCTCATGTCAGCAGCACTGTACACCTTACAATGAGCATGGAGTTGCTTGTGGCTACATATAATCATAAACAAAACATGGAAGCACTTCCTTCCCAGCCCTGAGGCCAAATGGACAGGTCTGTATACACTGATACTCTCAAAAATTCTAAAACAAAGGGGCCATATCCAAATCGCTTGTTGAGAATTAACCTTTGGCTGTGATAATTCCCAAACCATGCATGGCAATCTGGGGAAAGGTGATGGTTTACCAGATGCCATACTAATAGTTTAATACTAGAGAGAAGCAGATCCAAAGCTCTGTGAGTTTTCCAGTAACATTATTGAAAATAAATGAATAAATAAATAAATTTCAGCACTTCTAGCTCTTCTAATAAAATAATCTTTATTTATTTATTCATTTTTTCCCCACCCAGAAAGGATCTTTACTAAGCCTCATCTACTCAACACTTTTTCTTTTCTTACCTTCCACTGCTTTGACCTTTACAGTTACTGCAGACTTTCTGTCTTTTTGTTGTTTCTCTTGCCTTACAGCTTTTTGATTTAATTTCTGATGTGGCCTCATTGAAAAAAAATACACCATTTAGCTGATAGGTTATCTTAGAGGATTTTCTTCTCAGGCTTCATAAATACTTTGCTTAACCCACTCTACATGCAAAAGTACTTCTACTTTTTTCATCTCTTTTATTTGTGCAGTTTAGTCTTCTTAAATGTTGATCTGTGAACTGTCTTTGCTTGTCCATTAAATGTTTTCTGTTTACATTTCTATAGTCAAAGTAAATAGAAACTGCAGTAGTTGATTAATGTCTCCTTAATTCCAAATCAAAAATTTGCTTTACCATGTTAGGAATGAATCAAACAAGAGTTAAATAGCAAAATAAGGTTTAATCTTTGCTGATTATGCTGGAATTAGTTGCAACCTAAACTGAGTCTCCACCAGCTGTCTGTTTTCAGAATTACACCTACGACTATTCACAGAGTTCTCCCACAGATGTGGTACTTTGCAATACTAACTTTGTGGGTTGGTACGAAAAGCTAACATTTATATACATTTTTCCCCTAAGATCCTCTTAAATCACAAATTCTAATAGAAACTATATTCTTAGTTTGTATTAAAGCTCACATCCTCATAATTGGAAGCTCAGAAACTCATAACCACAGTTATGTGTAGTGACTTGTAGTTTATTTAAATTGTGTAATTTGGTTTATTTAAATTGAGTTAATATACAAACAGCCATTTTCAAAGTAAGTTAGCAAATTTAGCCTTACAGGTTCCAATAGAAGGTGTATGACTAAACCATCTTGAGACATTGTTCTAAAACCAAGATAAGGAATTTAATTGCAGTAGGTCTGATAAGTGTTGGGTCTAAAAAGAAAGAAAAATCTAGATTTAAGCCTGCTAATGCAGTGATAACAAGTCTTTGACAGGTCATATATTATTACATCCCTATTCTGTTTTTGCTTTTCCCCACCTAGTTCTGATAGATGTCGCTGAAGTCTCTTAATGTCTCTTCCCCTTACATACCTAAATGGCAACTGTCATCATCAGTAACAGTGGCAGCAGGTCCTACATTTGTAATGCAAACTCTTATATGACCTTAATAATAGTAATGGATGTCATTTCTATCACAAGTACCACAGGCATATGATCATATGTGCCATTATTTCTGTAAATGGAAGCTACAATCCAAAACTAATTCCAATACGTCAGGACTGGACAATGAATGCTTGCTCAGAATCAAGAAACTGATTTTTTTTTTTTTCTTCCCAGAGATCTTCACTCTAAATAACAACCTCATGAACAAAGTGTTGATTTTTAGGGTGTTCAAAGAATATATCCACATCTAAAGGCTTGTGGTTCAGACTTGTCTCTAATTAAGAAGTGTCCTGAAGTGAACAAAGGGCCACACAGCAGGAAATACATGCCTGCAGACACCAATTCACACCTGTTAATGATTAGTTTGCAGACACTACCAGATGTGCTATTTATCTGTTGATCAGAGTAATTGAAATGAATTGCTCTGAATCAGTCAGGTGAAATTGTCCCAGTTAAGTAGATGTTCTTTTCCTCCTCAGTTTTCTTATGGAAGGGATGGAGCCAACCGTTTTGTTTAGCATTGTTCTCTACTCTTGGCACAGTGTACCCACAGAGTCTGATCTGCAGGCTGTATCCTCCTCTGGAAAACAAACAAACAAACAAAAAACGCTAAAACAGTCAGTATAGCTGTACAGAAAACTGTTTAGATCTGACCATGGATGAGTCCACAAACCAAATTGGTTTGTGAGAGGAACACACCAAGAGCTTCATCATATGTCTAAAAATCTGCAGTTTGATACTTTTAAGGTGAAAGCGTGAAACCCTAACTTTGGAAGACTGCAAACTTTTAGAACTCACTGCCAAAGGAATAGTGGTAGCAAACTGTATCAGCGCACACACAAAATGATTAAGCAAATGATTAAAACTTCATGGGAGTACAAAGGGAATAGATGCAGAGAGCAGCAAGGCTCATGCACTCTTCCTTCTTTTGCCTCTGCTGGATACAGAGGCACACCATTGATCTGAGTGAAATGCTCATTTCTGTTCCATGTTGTTATCTTGGCATGGCATGATATCAAGATTACTTTCTTTCCAAGCAACCTAAAACCAGCTATAGGACCAAACCTCTGTAAATAACGAGGCATGATCTGTGAAAGGACAAATAAGCAGACAGGCAGAAAGGCATCTTGGACTTTTCTGTTGCGTATAGCCAGAAGACAGACCCAATTCAAATTCAGCATGTACCTCATCTTGTAAAGATTTTAGTAAGGAAGACCAGGTTGTGTGGGATAGGTATTATCTAGGCAAACATAAAAAAGAAACCATTAAACATAGCTTAGACACAATGTCATTAGCTTGATTTTTTTTTTTTTTTTTTTTTTCCAGGATTGTTTTTAGTGCAATGCTTATTTTATTGCTCCAGATCTGGCAATGTCTTTGATTTAGACTGTGGTGAGTTTTTTGTTTTGTTTTGTTTTGTTTTTCAGCTTTTGCAATTGGATACTTCTCCTTCTATCTTTCATTGTTGGTCTGTGACAGGTTTAACAGCTGCTTTAGACCTCCAGCACAGTCTAAAGAGAACTAAATTCTGGTCCTGGACTGCCAAGAAAAAAAATAAAAAAATCTAATTGGAGAGATCAGAGAACTGGCACTAAGAACGGTCCAGAAATAGAGGCAATAAAAGTCTTTCGAACTATGGTTTCCTGTAGGTTTTCTCTGGGACTCTGTGCACATTGAAAGTTCTAGCTGCAGTCTTGATGGTAATAACTTCTAGTTCAGTTTCCTGCAACCTCTTGCCAGAAATACTTGTCTCTTTCTATTTCTAGACTTACAACCCCACGTCTGCAATTGAATTTCCCTCAGGTTCATGACCCCATGTCTTACATGAGGTCACAACACTTCATCTGGGAGGGTCACTGTTCCTGTCTGAACTAGAACAAAAAAAGTTTGCTCTCAATTTCTGTGTATTTTATCCCAGAATACTGCACCACCAGCACTATTTATATGTTACTTAATGATCTCCATTGTACTAGCGGGAAGCTGAAGCTCATGTGACTTGTTTAAGCTCTTATGCAGCAAGAGTGTCAGAGCTGAAAGAAGAGAAGAAATCTCCTAGCTCCCTGTGCAGTGTGCTGTCCACTGGACCATGAGCAATAGTTGGCAGATATAACTAACAGCATTCAGCTTTCTGTTGGTGAAGGCTTATTAAAAATTCTAATGATTTGTGTTTTTGTCCCAGGTTATTTATCTTATTTTCCCTCTCTCTCTGAATGCTGGGAGGAGGTAGTCAGCATCATTACACCCCAGACAATTGAGTTGATTGCTTTTTTCATAATAGTATTTGAGAACACAGTTGTGCAATTTTCAGTAGGCGACAGAATAGACGGAAGAAAAAGCAAGTGCTTTAAATAGAATTACTACAATGCAGCATGCAAAATGTTCTTCATTAACCCTTAATAAACAGCCCATGCTCAGCTATTGGCATAACCGTATTCATTTAAATTAGCAGTTTTCCATCCCTAGGCTTTGCCACCCTGGACATTCCTTCCCCTCCCTGCTCTTAATTGGACAATGGTGAGTTGTTCCATGAGCTGTGCCTGTGTCTTATTTCTCACTGGCACCTTTCTTTTTGCCTTCACTTAAAACTACATTCTTTCTTTTCTATATATTTCTTTCCTCTCTTTTCTTTCAGTAGTAGCTGTCACCAACCTATTCACAGGATTATTAACACTAGTGATTAGAAGAATTAAAAGCATATGCTTTTTAAAAAGTCTACTGTCTTTTTCTAAATTGATAGATATTCCAGTATTCCTCATAGATGTTTGAATAATCTTTCTTCTTAAACCCACCAATGATACAGTTTCCACAATCAACTTACTCAGTTAACCCATTGCTTTATTCGTTCAGGGAGTGGGGACAAGAGCAGCAGGAGGCCTGCAGACATGGCCAGCTCTAAATTAAAAATAAATACATGTGTACACGTGTGCTGCATGGAAGTTGTGCCTCTTAGCACATGAGGGAGGCGACAGGAACATGAAAACCAGAAAATGGCAGATGTTGTTGCACTGTTTCTTGTGTGCATAATTATTTGTTAATCTGCTGCCCTTCAACCTGATCCGCCAGACCTGTTGTGTTGTAGGCTATCAGTTAGCCATGCCAAAACACAGATCCTCTGTTCTTCTTGCTTCTTTTTTCTGAGCAGGGCTCATCTGGCCACCTTAGGGTCCTGGCATTCACCATTCACTTTCCTAATGCAGTCTAAGGATTTTTACTGATCTGTGATATATAACAATGAAACCTTCCCTTTCTCTACCAAGTTTTTCCCAGATTTTGACATCATTGCCATTAAATAAATAAATAAATAAAGCAAACAAAACTAAACCAAAACGAAAACGTATTAACACAAATAATAATAAGCCCTGCATATAATTTACTTCTTGAGTTTTGTCAGTCTTCTTGGGCTGGAATAAAAGCCTCTATGGATGTACTACTGCTTTGAAAGTCTGTTCATATTTATTTTCCACTCCTACACAACACTTGTTGTATGTCTTTGAGAAGTTTACCTGGTTTATAGGCCCCCTTCCCTCCCTCTTCAAACCCTTAACATATTTCTTCTGTGTCTGATCATTTTCTATTCTCCAAATAGAAATCTCCTACAAAAAAAGCTGAAGAAGAACTGTTTTTCTTTCCCTTCAAAACCCTCAGTGGTATAATTATTGTCCAGTAAGTGTAACTTAACCTATCACTAAGCACAATCTTTTGCTGTTGTACCAAGTGCATGAGAAAACGATGAGATGCTGTAAATTAAGTGTGTACTCTGTCAGGAAGAAACTTCAAAAATGCCACAATTTCATTAGTTCATAGCATCGACCAGAATTTGTAATTTGTCTAAAAAAATAAATCTTAAATATTCACTGGACAGTGGGTGACTTGGTACTATTTTAGTAATTCCTTAGGGTCACAGATCTGCATCACAGTTCATCCTAGAAATCACCCAAATCAGCTCAGTGCTGAAGCTGCCTCGGAGGCTCAGAAAACCTGACCTCTTTCACTTACGGGAAGGGCAGAGATCAGGCCCTCTGTCCTACATTATTCTCACAGGACTCCTCATTACTTTGTATTATGCTCATTACTGTCATTACTGGCTATTCTGCCACTGTCTAGCTACCTAAAATTATCTCTAAATAACCCTTCATTCAAAATATCCCAAATCCAAGTGCTTAAAAATCTGAGTGATTTAAAATTATGACTTTTTTAACTAGAAGCATGGGAGGCCATATATGCCACAACTGAAATGAAGTACTGATTAGATTACTGCTGTAATCTAATCTCAAATACTGATTAGATTACTGCTCTTCCAATCTAAATACAATGTATTCATGCATGCTATTTATGTATTGTTAGGTTATGTGGTAAAGTTCATCTGAGTACCCACAAGAGTTCACAGAGACAACAGCAGGAGTGAAAGAAAGCTCAAGTAATATGTCTCTGTGCTACCCTCAGGCCCCATTAGCCCATTAAAGGCCCATACCAGAATATATGTTGTGTGTGTATGCGTATATGCATATATGTATATATATATATTTTCACATATATAGGTATAGCAGACTTCCACTCTGCCCAGACAGAAAGGGAAGCAGGATGAGGCTGTTGGTGTTTGCATGGATTCTCTGAGTGCCTGTGATCTGTGTGGCCAGCCATGTGTGTATATTTATACATACACATGTAGACATATCTGTATATATGTAGTATTCACCTGTGCCTATTTGGAGCACATCTGTCTTGTTACTGGTTGGACCTGAGGACATGGAGCAGCAGCAGCAGCCACACCAATCTCAGACAATGTGATCAAGTATGATATATTTTCCTTTAACACAAGTACATGTGTGTGTGTGTGTATTTAGGACAACCCAGTCTAGTGGAAGGTATCCCTGCCTATGGCATGGGGGTGTAATTAGATGATCTTTAAGGTCCCTTCCAACACAAACCATTCTATGAATCTGTTCTATGATTTTATACACACTCATACTTTTTCTCTATGCAGGAATGTGAGATTTGGAAAACAGATACAACAGAAGTAATTATCCTATAATGAACTAATAATGGTTCAATGGTTTTGTTCAGTGCTGTCTGTATGCCAGGTGATGCTGAGGGGGTGAGGGTTAGGATCATGGTAATATTCCAGACTCTTAACTTCTTGTTTGTACCATTATGTTACTCTCTTACTGTAGTAACAGAAAGAGTTGAACAAAGAAGGAAGCACCATTGCTTCCTTTCTTTTTCTGACCATTTTAGAATTCATTTTACTTACCACATTGTGCTTTTTGCTGTCTTACTACAACCAAAAGAGCTGGAGCATATGCATATTTTAATGCAGGCTGAGCTTCTCCCATAATCTCATAACTCCAGAAGGATTTAACATAATTCTCAGTGATTATTTCCAGTGCCTGTCTTTGCAGGTGGTCATTGATTTCTTGAGCTTCAGCAGAGTGAAATTGAGGTCTATCCTACACTAGTAAAAGGTTTACTGGAATAGATATATCTCTCAGTACAGCAAATGCTGGCAAGCACTCTAGTATGGATGCAGCTGTAAGGAAGAAAACTAAAAGGTTTTCACCCAGCTTTTTTTTTTTTTTTTTTTTTTTTCTTTTTTCCTTGGGAGCTGCAACTAGGCTTTTTGCTAGCATTGAGATGTTATTCAAAATTTAACCTCTAAATGTTATCAGTAAGTTTTAGTCATAAGTCTAGCTTTTTTTTTTCCATATTGTGCTGGAAAATAGCAATGAGAGCTGGCAAGTCGCTTTTAAATCTGCAGAAAGCAAAACAGCAACGTTCTTTACTTCCAGTAAGGGAAGACAAGCAGAACAACGATTTACCCTTTGCCTGAGTATGGAAGGCTTTCTCCAAAAATATGCCATCAAGCACTCCTGGATTTTAAAGAAAAATCTTTGGCTTAGGTACCTGGGAACTTGGGCTGACCTTCCTAAGTGTGTTTTTTTTTTAGTCAGTCTGAGGCACCAGTGTGACAGATAACATGATGAGATTGTAGTGAGTGATGTGAGGAGGAATTACAGCTCAAGACTGCATCTAAGGAACAGAGCTTCTTGGAGGAGGGCATCCTGTCATCTGACACAAGGGCTACCAGGAGCAAACTGCTGTAGTCTCTCCAGTTCTATGTTTCTACACATGAAGAGGCAAGAGGGAGAGGATTTCACAATCACAGGAAGCTTGGCATGGTTTATTAGTGCACAGAACTCTGAACTCTAAATTTAAAGTGCAGTAACTATTTCTTCCAAGCTCCCTGTGTGGGCATTGGTAGAATGAAGTGTCATCACGTGATGAAGAGAAAAGCTAACACTAAGCAAAGTAGTTCATCTTCTGTCAATTAGTGGTGTGAACCCTTAGCATGCATTTGTCTGCGGTAGCTTCTAACTTATTCTGGACAAATAATGGTTGGTATAGGTAAGCCAGGTTCTACTGCTGTATATAATTTATTCTATTATAGTTTAAATAAAAGATTGTTATACCTATTAGGAGAAGTGAAAATGGCAAGTATATAAGGGTTATCATTGCCTAAGCATTCAGAGTGAAACTGTCCTCGGAAATAATTAAAAATGCCATGCAGTGACCACACTGGGAGAGTTATTAAGCATATTGTGTGGATTAAATGCTGCTTCTTTGTCTGAGTCATTCAGTCCTTCTGTAGTGCAAAGCAGTTAATGATTTGGGTCTACATAAAATCTCAGGCTCATAGCTCACAAAGTCTGTTTGAAGAAATGATGGGCAAAGCATACTAGAGGGTCTGACTTTGCTCCTGGATGCAGAATGTACCTGAGCTAGCTGTTAATCCTGTTGCTTGTGAGAATTGCTGGCAGGACATCTGTGACTACAGAGAACACTGAATTGGCGCACTGTACTTGCACTTATTTTGGGGGGCAAGTTCAATGTCCTTATGCTCCCAACTTCAAACTAGTTCTAATAGATCTGCACAAGCTATGTCATATTTCTGCTGCACTATGCGCAAAGTCCTGGAATTAGTCAGCATCACAGAGACCATGCAAAATGCTATCTTTTAGATTAAAATCAGGGTGTGCTACTAGGGGCTTGTGCATTGTATATGTATGTGTGTATATGTATGTCATCTGTTTAAAGAATCAGATTTCTTGTAAACCTTCTAATTGAAAAGCAGCACTAAGAACAGACCTAACTCTGTAACACCAATTTCTCTTTAAAATTAAAAAATGAATACTTCGTAAAATCTGCATGCACTTGCCACTATACTAATAGTTCCCATTTTTTTAAGTTAATGAAGAATACAAAGTGCCTATAAAACATTAACTGAAAACAGCTTGTATGACAGGTAAAGGTGCAAATTATATATATATAAATTTATTTTTTTTTATGGACCACTTGCTGTGATTTTTTTTGAACCAATACTTTTGCATGGACCTAAATTGGGCAATTCACCGCATTACGCTATACTCATTAGATTTACTTTTTCATAAAAGATAGAAACAAGGTTTTAGAACACTATATCCGTTAAGTATTTAATGAAAAATCCATAGAAAATGGGTACCTTATTCCAGGAGTTGCTTATAGAAATTCTACCCAAGGGACATTTGTGAGAAACAGGCTTAGCACTTTGATTCCCACAAAGTATGTAATTCCAGTCTATTTCTTTTTTGGTATTCATTGTAATACCTATTTAAAAAAAAAAAAAAAAAAAGTAAATTGTGCCTATAAAAACTTAGTAAAGTTTTATAAGCTTTACAATAAATACCAGACAAGAAAAATCTATGGACTCATGGACTGCTAACAGCAGCAGTCTCTTGTACATGTGGTAAAGGGAGTGCAAGAAAAAACAGTGATCTCAGGTTGTAAAGAAATCGCATTCTTCAGCACACAAACTAAGCTGCATTATGTTATTTTAGTACTGTAATTCACCAGGTATATGGAGTTGGTTCTCCTCTTATTTGTAGTACAGTAAAGTAAAAGTTTATTTAACTAAGAGCAGGCTGAGGGAATTACATCCCTTTGAATTCCTGTCTGTGAAAAGAAGAATCCATTCCTTTACGTACACATGCATTTTGTGAAATCATAGTGATTTTTTCAAGGACAGAAACAGTAAAACTGTCAATTCACAGAAGCAATAAGTCTGCAATCAAAGGTCACGCAACCTTTATAATTAAAAAAATGAAGTTTTAGGACTGCATTCATAACCCCTCAAATCCTCCAGTAGCAAATTGGTCTTTGCTCTTCTCAACAAAGAAACATAACCTGAGATATTTTGCCTTGCCCTGTTAAAATTTCTTTACACAGATCATTAGCAATAAGATAATTTTTAGATGCTGACCTGGTTTCACCCTAATGGGCAGATGTACTCCACCACACTGCTCTCTCATGCCCCCTCCTCAAAAGAGCAGGGGGAGAATATATGATGAAGAAAAAGCCAATGGGGTCAAGGACAGGTAGATCACTCACTAATTACCATATGTTTATGGGCAAACGAGACTCAGTATAGAGAGATTAATATAATTTATTGCCTATCACTAGAGGACTAGAACAGTGACTAACAGCAAACTAAAAACACTTTCCACCCATCCACCCTCTTCTACCTCCTCCCCATGAGGGACACAGAGGAAGGGGGAATGGAGGTTGCTGCCAGTTCATAAAACTTTGCTGCTCCTTCACGGTCCCTCTCTGCCCCTGCTCCACGCGGGGTCCCTCCCACGGCATGCAGTCCTTCCCAAACTGAGCATGTGTGGGCTGCCCACAGGCAGCAGCTCTTCAAGCATTGCTCCCACACAGCTCCGCACCACAGGGTCCATCCCCCAGGAGCAAACTGCTCCAGCACGGGTCCCCCACTGGCAGCAGCTCCCCCCAGACCCCCTGCTCCTGCGTGGGCTCCTCTCCATGGGCTGCAGCTCCGGCCCGGGGCCTGCTGCTGCGGGGGCTCTCCACAGGCCGCAGCCTCCTCCAGGCCACATCCACCTGCTCCACCGGGGGCTCCTCCATGGGGGGATGCAGCATGGAGATCTGCTCCATGTGGGACCCATGGGCTGCAGGGGGACAGCCTGCTCCACCAGGGGCCTCTCCACAGGCCGCAGGGGAACTGCTGCTGCGTGCCTGGAGCACCTCCTGCCCTCCTGCTGCACTCACCTGGGAGTCTGCGGGACTGCTTCTCTCACATTTTCTCACTCCTCTCTCTCAGCTACCGTTGCCTGGCTTTATTTATTTTTTTCCCTCTTTCTTAAATCTCTTCTCCCAGAGGCCCAGCCACCGTCACTCCTTGTCTTAGCTGTGACCAGCGGTGAGTCCTTTCTGGAGCCTGCTGGAGCTGACTCTGATCTGACATGGGGCAACTGCTGGGCTCTGCTCACAGAGACCACCCTTGCAGCCCACCCTTCTTGCCATGTATGCCCGGTACAGACACTTCCCTTCTGATTAATAACAAGGTACCTATATTTCCTGTTCTGTTAATCTTCATCCCTGTTCGGTGTTTCCTTCATTACATGAAATATCCTTCTATTGCTCTCATATGTACTCGTTGAGAACATTGCCATTTGAAGCTTCAAACTAGGTTTGACTGTGTGCTCAAGAAAGCAAAGTAGTTGCTCTGGGGAATGTATACATAATCTTCAATTCATGCTGTCAATCAGTTTATTATATTTCAGATTTTCTCTGGGCAGTACAGATACAATGAACACTGGAAGAATAAATACAAATGTAGGAGGCTAAAAATCCATGAAGAAATACATAAAGGGGCATTAAATTTGAATGCCAAAAAAGCAGTGTTATGCAAAGACAAATGGACAGCATGTGTACACTGTTGAGAACCATTTTGCAGACTCCTTGAAACATGAAGATTTTCCTTTTGCTAAAAATACCACATCTGCAAAACTTGTCAAGTTTAATTTAAAGCCCTAATTCTCAAAACTGGCATGGCTCAGTGAGAGCCAGTAACTCCCTGTAGACCAGGAGTCTGGAATCCCCAGGGTGCCAGGGCAGGACCATTACCTGTCCACCACCCCAGGAAAGAGCAGGGCAGGTGGAGGGCACCAGAGTAGTCAGCCCAGGGCATCAGGCACCTCCCAGTGCTCAGAGACAGGTGTATATTCTGTTCAGAGAAGTACCCACTGATGTCTGGTAATCACTGTGGAAGTGGTGCTGCGCTGTGAACACCTTGGAGGAGGTCCCATTAAATAGCTGTGTAATTACAGTCATGTCTAAGGAGGAGTTTCCAATGCACTACCTGTAATAGCCACTCATGTGGTATGGCTACATCATGCATTGTGGTCTGTTGAAAAGATACATGAGATGGCAATACATTAGGAAGCTTTAAATAATGCAAGTAATCTAGCCTAAGGAGTGCTGAGCTTAGCCAGGGTAAGAAACTGGATAAATTAGCTCATAATGAGTTTCCCAGTGTGCTAGTCAGCCAGTTCCTGGATCTGAAATACTCTATTCAGCTGTGTCTTTCCACTGCAGTGTGATATATTATCTGTTTATTTAGTCTGAAGCATGTGAGAGGGTGTTTTTTTTACACTTAAAGTTCAGAAGGTAAGAAAGTCTGCAGAGTATGGGCTGCCATTGGTGGGTGTCTTCCTTCCAACACTAAGGACAGCAAAAGTGCATTTTAATGAATTTGCATGCTTCAGTGCATTCACAGGAATGCCCTCTTTCAAATTAAAGACAAAAAAAAAAGTATTCTCTGTAGGGTCCATTTAAGTTTCATGATAAATTACTGGTCATAAATTCAGAGCTGTTCAGACTTTCTCCTGATTTCATTTTTGCTAAGAACTCTAAAAGAATTTTGCTCTACCAAGTTATTCAAATTTAGAACATAATAGAAGCATAAGCTCTTATTCAGCAGCAGCCATATCTTCCTGCATTAAAATATCTAACGTTATTTGCTCAATCTCCAATTTGCATTTATCTACTCAAACACAAGAAAGGTCTGCAGGCTAAAAAAGAGAAAAGCATTCCACGGCTCCGACATGCAGAGCACACAGACAGAACGGAGTCTTTTTCCTGTAATGCTCTGCATTTGTCTACTAATGATTCTGACAAAACCAAATATAACCCAGCTCAGGACCTTAAAAGCTGATTTGAATAAATTTAAAGCAGGCATGGGATGGATGCTTATAATTATTCATAGCTCCATTAGACATTGCTTAGCCTCCCTGTTCCATTTTTAGAAGAACTAAGATTCAAACTAGATATTTTGCCAAGAGTTCTAGCATTTGAGAAGGTTATTTATGTTAACCATGGTCATTGTTTCAATAGCACTGCAAAGATACAGTGCCATTTCCATTAAGTCTCATGCCACACATTCCTATATGTGCCTTTGCTGTAAAGAAAGTTAACAATGCTACATAAAGAGAAGAGCAGAAGAGTAGCCAGGTCAAGGAGGGTGATCATTCTCCTCAGCATTGGTGAGGTCACACCAGGAGTGCCGTGTCCAATTCATCTGAGTGACAGCACAGATATACAGTTTGTTTTGCCCTTTCATTAGATTCACAGGAAAAACAACAACAACAACAAAAACACCACCACCAAAAACCAGGAATTAAATCCAAAATTCCGGGATTGTTGTTCAGTGCCACAACTGTAGGATTATTCTTCATGTAACTTCTCTGACAAAGATCCTCTGTAAGCAGTTACACTGATTCCATAGTCGTCTTAATCACTATTACACGCTTTTTCTGCCCTTGCGACACATTGTGGAAAAAATACTCTTCTTTTTCTGAAAGGTCTTTGGAAAGCTGTTTTTCAGTTGTTCGTAATGATTAATTGGGTTAATTGGCATCAGATCAAATTGGTTTTTGATGTCAACATAATTTTCTTTTTATTATTTTTGAAAGACTACAGTTGGTAAGTCCCCATTTGCAATGTAAGGGTTAAATACACTTCTTTCCTCTGAGGTATTCAGACTATCTCATTACAATTCAGTGGGAAGATGACCTCTGCTTTAAGGCTAAAAATCTGTTTTACTGTCTGATTGGGTTGTATATAAAGTTCCACATAATTCTAGTTAAACTACAATTTGTAATGCTATGGCAAATTATCATTCAATTAGACTTAACTCTCACAGAAATACCCGTACACACGAGATATTGGAGATTCATGAAGGAGGCTGCACAGAGTATGGATCATGCTCTGTTTATAAACACAGATGGACATTTCATTACAAATCAATAAGATAGAAATGATGCCTGAAACAATTATTTTAATACAGTTAATTTCCCCAAACCCCAGCTAGAAGTACATGTTTATCAAAAGCCAGTTTCTGTCACCTTCATGAACATTCTGCACTGTTTTGGTTCCTGAAGTAGCAAACCAAAAGTTTTTGCCTAGTTGCTGAAGTAGGCCTACTTAATAAAAATACTCACATTAAATCTTAAGTATGTTTTAGAGGCTTTAAGTCATGATCTATTGAGATAACCATAAAATCATAGAGTAACTTAGGTAAGAAAAAACCTTCAAGTTTGTCAAGCTGACCTACTGAGTTCCAGCACTAAATTGTTTCCCTTAGTGCCATGTCCACGCATTTCTTAGATACCTCCAGGGATGGGGATTCTACCAGTTCCCAGAACAGCCCATTTCAAAGGTTGATCACCCTCTCTGTAAGGAAATTCTTCCTGATATTCCATCCAAACCTCCCTTAGAGAAACTTGGGATTGTTTGCTCATGTCCTATCAGTTGCTGCCTGAGAAAAGGGACCAACACACTCCTTGCTGCAACCTCCTTTTAGGTAGTTGTAGAAAGCAATAAGATTTCCCCTCAGTGTCCTCTTCTCCAGAGTAAATAACCCCAGTTCCTTCAGTCACTCCTTATAAGTCTTATCTTCTAGTCTCTTCACCAGCCTTGTTGCTCTTCTCTGCACACAGTCAAAACTCAATATCTTGCTTTTAGGGAGGAGCCCAAAGCTGAATACAATATTAAAGGTGTGGTCCCAACAGTGCTGTGTACAATGCAAATAAAATCAATTCCCTTGGGCTGCTGGCCGTGCTATTTCTGATGCAGGCCACAATGCCATTGGCCTTCTTGGCCACCTGGACACACTGTTGGCTCATGATCAGATAGCTCTTGACTGGCACCCCTAGGTTCTTTTCTGCCTGGCAACTTTCCACTCATTCTTCCCTGAATCTATCACTGCATGGTTTTTTTATGACCCAAGAGATGGACCTAGCATTTACACTCATTGAATGTCATGCGATTAGATTCAGCCCTCTGCAGATCCCTCTGCAGAGTCTTCCTGCCCTCAAGCAGATCAACAGTCCTGCTTAACTTGTGCTGTCTGCAAACTTGCTGAGGGTGCACAGGATCCCATTACCCAGATTGTTGTTAAAATGTTAACCAAAACTGACCCAAAGACTGTGTGCCCTGGGAAACGCCACTGGTGACTAGCTACCAACTGAATTCACGATTACTCTTTGAGTCAGCCAGTTCTTGACCCAATGAACTGTACACCTGGCCAAGCCACAAGCAGCCAGTTTCTCCAGGAGAATACTGTGGGAAACTGCCAAATGCATTACTAAAATCCAGGTAAACAACATCCATAGCCTTTCCCTCATCTACTAAGCAGGTCATCTCGTCATAGAAAGAGATGAAACCCATGTTGTCTACTTCTGATATGTGTGATGACTGTATGATGACTTCAAAGATATCTGTTCCATAACCTTTCCTAGGAACCAAAGAATTCAGATATTTACTCCATGGAGATCACCTTTGGCAGCAATAGTTTGTGTTTTTTCTATGAAAATTCACTAGTAAATATATAATAAGTAAATATAAATATAGGTTGACATCAACAAATCACTTTATCTCATGGTAATTAAACAATCATTTCTAATTAATTTCAGTCATTTTGGGGGGGATATTAAGTCTATTTTTCTCTGGAAGCTACCGGATCTGTTTTCTTTATTGTTTTATTTTGTTCAGATGCATGTGTGCAGTCCCTGGAGACATTTTTACCTTTATGATTTTAGAAATAAGGATGGATTTAATAATATTAAACTTTCAGAAACAGCTTGTCAACTTTAGCTGAACTAGACGCGTTACAGGACTCAATAAAATTGCTTTACTAGTGTTAAATCTAGCTTTAGACATCATCATTAGAAGATGTTATCTGCTTAAAACTGGTTTCCTTTATCAATGAATGGTTAATAATGTGAGTTATCTTAGAATTGTATGAAAAGCAGCAAAGAAGGTTTAGTTAAGCCATTTTATCTGTCTGATATGCTATTGACTTCAATTGATATTCCCTCTGGGATGCAGGAAAAAAGCTATTTTGTTTGTTGAAAATTAGGTTACATTCTAAATTTTGACTTGCCTTCCTTGAAGACATGGTATTCCTGTATTCCAGCTGCAATTATTGGTTTCTACAGAAATTAAATTATATTTACTGATATTGATATTTCTAAAATTATTGATATTTTCTGAAATGATATTTCAAAGGACTTTATTTAAAACTAATTCCTGAAATGTCCAACTCTGAGAGTCTTTACAGGCTTTACAGTAACTCTGGTAGAGTTTGTTTGGGTCTGTCAGGAACAAATACAGTGTAAATCAGATTAACACTAACTCATAGAATCAAAGAACGGCTGAGGGTGAATGAGAAGCTCTGGAGATCATCTAGTCCAGTGCCCCTGCCACGAAGGGTCACCTAGCACACTTTGCACAGGATGTGTGCCAGGACGCATCTGGGTGGGTTTTGAATGTCTCCAAACAAGGAGACTCTACAACTTCTCTGGGCAACCAGTTCCAGTGTTCAGTGACCTTCACAGTAAAGAGCTTTTTGATTATACTTGGCTTGAACTTCCTGTGTGTCAGTTTGTGCTCATTGCCTCTCATTTTGTCGTTGTGCACAACTGAAAAGAGTCTGGTTCCATCCTCTTGACACGCTTCTTTCAGATACATATTAACATATTAATAAGATCCCCTCTCAGGCTTCTCTCCTCCAAGCTAAACAGGCCCAGCTCTCTCAGGATCTCCTGATATGGGAGATGCTCCAGTCCTCTAATCACCTTCGTAGCCCTCTGCTGGACTCTCTCCAAGAGCTCCATGTCTCTTTTGTACTGGGGAGCCCAGAACTGGACACAGTACTCCACATGAGGCCTCACCGGGGCTGAGCAGAGGAGTAAGATCCCCTCCCTCGGCCTGCTGGCAACACTCTTCCTAATGCACCCCAGAGTACCATTGGCCTTCTTGGCTACTACAGCACAATTCTGGCTCATGGTTAACTTGATGTCCACCTGGGCTCTGAGGTCCTTCTCTTCAGAGCTGCTTTCCAGCAGGTCAGCTCCCAACCTGCACTGGTGCATTCTACCCTAGGTGCAGGATCCTGCATTTGCCTTTGCTGAACTTCATGAGGTTTCTCACAGCCCAAGGCTCCAGGCTGTCCAGAGTCCTCTGAATGGCATCACAGCTCTCTGGGGGTTGGACCCATTGATCTCTGGAGGTCCCTTCCAACCCCTACAATTCTGTGATTCTGTGATCTATGCATTTGCCTCTCACAGGAGATTTCCTAATGAGATCTCCACCAGACAGGAATTGTACAGGGCCCTATGATCCCTTGGCCAGTTCTCAACCCAACTCACTTTCCACTCATCCATCCCACACTTCCTGAGCATGCTTATAAGGATGATAAGGGACACAATGTCAAAAGCCTTGCTGAAATCCAGGTACTCAGTTGTTTCAGAGAAAATACCTAGCTAGTAAGAAGTAAAGATTCATATTGCACTTACAATTTTAACCATCTGAATTCATAGTTATACTGAATAAAATAAAACAATGTCAAGGAACTCAAGAAAATCTAATTTTTCATTAACATTCATAGTATAGCATCACTACCAATGTACATCAGCCTAAAGGACCCAAACTAAAGTTTTTTGCTGGGATTGCTTATGACTTTTATAATCCTGCCCTGCAGGCTCAAAACAGTCTCTGACTCTCTTTACACCAATACTTATAACTACAGGGAGGGGGGAACAAACCTCCATGTTAATGAACTGTTATTTTACCATCCATAACCCAAGTTGATTATACACAATCTAAAAATCTTGTTGAGGTTGTTTGCCAGCCATGGATGAGACAAATGCTTTGGATTTATGTTTCAGTCATGATTCATCACTTAGTACTAAAATAAAAAATGTCTTTAAGAGAAGTAGAAACAGCATACCAGACAGACAGGATGAGACTGAAGATTCAGTGGTGCATCTAACAGTAAGAACTGGATAGTAAAAATAAACAAACAAACAAAAAATGCCCTTTGTGATTTATTAAGTGTTGAAGAATTGTTTTCAAGACAAGACCAAAAAAAAAAAAAAAAATCTGCTGAAAACTGTCCTGTTCAATTTGGTTGGTGTAACAGCTCTCTTTTACATGTGTAGTGTGATGACGGGGGCCTTGAAAGTATGGTACAGGCTGATTTTACCTGTCAGTTAACATGCCCTATTCTCAAAATAAACATGACTAAAAATAAGTGGTGGCACAAATTCTCTAAGTACAGCCTGACCTCTGCTTGAGGAAATAACATAACAGATTCTTAAAACTATTAGTAAAAATAATGTATGTAAATGATGACAGAATAAGAAGCTTATGTGCATCTATCTAAAATGTTGGGGTGCACTGTATGTTAGAACACTTTCTATTGTAGTTACAGTGGGGAAAAACAAAACAAAGCAAAACAAAACAAAACAAAACTGTGCAGGCAGTTGTACACAACTTTCCATTTTACTGTGCACAGAAAAGCAATTTTGCAGAGCTGGCTTTTCCTGGCAAAATTTCTAAACTACTCTTTGTCCTTGGCATTATTATTATTACAGCTTTTTGTTCCTGACAACTATATTTCTTTAATCATAGCTTTCAGAATATCAACTTTTCAAGAAAAAAAAGGGTTCAGTCTATTTTAAATGTTCACATCTGGATGCACATGTCACACCACAATATGCTGTTCTGAAGTGTATGACACTTTCAGCACAAACATACATATTGTGTTTGTCTCAGAGCTACCCAAATTAGCAGTCAGCCATCCATCCATATACCCTACTTTTTATAGGGCAGGGACTCTTAAACATAATTATCCACATGCTGCTGTGCACAAATTTGACTCCTGCAGATTGGTAGTGTTTGGTATGTCACCTGAAAATGGTGCTCAGGGCCTGGGAGATGGTGGGTGGAGAAAGTGAAAGTGAATCTGTTGCTGTGATAATCAACTGCATGAACTTACTTGGTACCCAGAGGAACATCCACATTTTTGGAAATGAGCTTTTCTGCCTAAATTTTTTATTTGCATCCCTCAGGAGACATTGTAAGACAGCACTCTTTGTGAGATTTGAGCAGCAGTGATTGACTGTGATATTTGTAGGGTTCATCCACCCTAGATACCTCTCCAGGGAGGAAACCTATCTTCCTTTCCCCTAGTTGGAAGTTAGAGCTCCTGGGGATTTCTTTGATTTATGTGGAAGGAAGTTTCAATACAAGCAGTCTAGAATTAGGAGGATGTAGTGTTAAAATCATGTCTTGTTGGTATGTTGTCTTTGAAGTGCTAAATATACTTGGATCTTAAAGCAAGATCATTACTCCCCTTTCCAGTTATTGCTAGTGCAGTTTAGGATAAAACACCACTATTTTAGCAAATACTACATGAATTAGCGTATGTAAAGATATGCCTGGTAAACTTACTACTTGTAAACCTCACTACTTAAAATGTACTCATTTTATTTAAGGTGCATGAAGCATGGCAGTGAACATATAGGTAACACATATTTTCAGAGTGAATGTTCTGAGGTCGTCTGTCCTGGGATACATGCCACACGCTTCAAGAAGAAACATCAGGCCCCACATTAAAAGTATACAGGAACATCTAGCTTACTCATAATCTTTTCCCTGCCTATGACTTATGCTGGTTTTTATGTGTCCAAAATAAACTTTTTTTTTTTTTTTTGGAGGACTTTCGAGAACTCCACCTATTTTTACTGTATCTCCTTAATTTCAGCTACATCTTAATGAGTTATTTGGAAAGGAGGGGTAAATATTGAACTATATGCAAAGTCATGAATCTTTGCTCTGAATTTTTTGTATATTTCTAACAGAACAGCATGTGCTATTCTGCACAAGGAACCTGAGGATTAGATTTTCTTGGACAGATCTCCATGTATGAAAGATATTTATGTTTTTAGGTGAAAGCTTACAATATTATCTGACTTGTAAATACTGTAAACTAAAACAAGGGAGCAACTGCTACTTTAAAGAAAGTTACCTTTTGCAGTTTTCAGATTCTTTCAACCTGCATATAGGTGTTGAAGGAACCCTCTGAAAGTTGAAATCATAGTGACTGATACAAATGTGCTTCCTTATAACTTTTTGATATATTGTAAGCTTCAAGTAACTTGGCGTTATATATGATTTATGGCCCATGGCACAGTATTTTACAAAAAAATCAAGATATACATAAACTCTTGTCACCATCAAAAGTGAATACATTACAAAATTATTAAAAAACATGTGACACATGACAACATGAAATACTGCAATATATCATGAGATGGCATGAAAGTCAGCTAGTTGTACCACTGTTTTCAAGAACAGCCCCCATAAATTAAATCTTCACTGGGTCAAGGCTACTCCAGTCTGCCTCTTTTTCTTGTAAGACAAATGGTTTGAAAGGGGAATATTCCCATTTTTACCTTGACATTCACTATTTCGGTGCTGAAAGTCCACAACAATGACAGATGATTTCTAAGAAGTATTACAGAGATAATGATTCTTCCCACAGTGAGACGTCGCCGTGTTAAACTATTTAGTGCTACTGTGATGAAGTGAACATAATATCCTGCATAGTCCATGACCTTATCTCTCTTCAGTTTTCTAGTGGTAGAGGAAAGATGTATTTTTAATCATGTATTTTAAATCTGATTTCTAAACATTTGTGTTCTCCATTTCACAGTGTCAGGGAGCTAGCTCCCACTTCAGTATGTCACAGCATATCCATTTAAAGTAGATAAAAGATTTAAACTGCAAAATTCAGGCCCAGACACAGCTTTCAAAAGAGCTCAGATTTCATTCACAGTTGGAAAAGATCATTAAATGTCTGAGGAAACAAAATTCACAGCTGGATTCAGGTTCTGATCCAAACAATTGCCTTCTCTTTCCTCATTCACCCAAAGTCAATGCACATTTCTCTCCATTACCTTCTTTGTAACAGCATGCTGGACTAAAGTTCCTTTCACATTCTGTTATGTATACAGACCATCCAAGTTTACTGTGTCTGAAAATGTGACAAATTCACTGGCATTTTCATTCTACCATCTGAGTCATCATGAAAACCTTAAATAACACTGGACCTATGGCAGATTCCAAGCAACCATATTCTATTTATCAGAGCAGTTTGACAAATTAAAGATTGGAAGCAATTGTGTAAATACATTTTTTCTACTTGTTTTCCAGCATCTATATGGTATTTGTACCATCCTATGGTACAAAGCATATTATTCTGGTATGTTTATGGAAGTATCATCACATACCATGTCTCTCCGAAGTTCAAGAATTTGCAGTCTACTCTCTACTCTTTCTTGACAACCCACAAGGTTGACTCTCATGTTGCGAGATGAAATTAAGTTCATCTAACATGTTCTGGTGTTGTGTTTGTTGTTGTTGCTGTTTTTTCAAAAATCCCTGTTGTCTGTTACTTAGCATCTTGCTGTGATCTAGGTGCTTACAGTCTGATTATTTGTTGCATTTGCATTAACTCTGCAAGAAACTAAAGTACATTGACCTATAATTCTCTGGCTTTTACTTTTGTCTGCCTTCAAAAACAAATTTCTTAGGACATTCTGTCAAAGACATGTTATCTTTCAACCATTACTAAACAGTGAGTTTTCTCAGTAAATATGCAAGAAAAGCCCAACCAAAATATACATTGTTATTTAATTGCAATATTGAGAGTAGACCAAAATTAAAATAAGAAATGTGAGTGAAGGTGCCTTCCTTATCACCTGCTTTCCACTCTTGAGAAGATCTGGGATAAAGTACCTTGAAATCTGTTTTAAATAAAAGCAGAAGGAAAAATTATTTTGAGGATAACAAAATTGTATATGCTAATTTGCTGCTGTGCCTGAAGTAGGCATGCTTTGACTTTTTTTCTTTTTTTTTTTTAGTAGGTTCTTTTCCATCATGGTTTTTAAAGAAATCAAATATTAAAATGAAGTGTTTTGAGAGATGCTGCATCATAAATATTCTTTTGAAAAATATTAAACTTTTTTTTTTCTTTTTCTAAATTGCCAAGAAATAACTGAAACTAGATTTTTTACATCACTGAATCCCATAAGAAAAGTCTCTTCCATTTTCTGTTTATCTCTACTTTCTTCTTAGCAAAACCAATTTCAGCTGCTCTTCCAGCCTCAGTGTTTTGACTATCAAACTTCAAGAAAGTAAATGTTCAAAAGTTGTCATCAGATCCAGTGGACAGACACAGGTTAAGAAAAACAGATAGTACACCTAAGGTACTGCAGTTTCTTTCATCTGTCAAAGACTACGCATACTAGACTGAAAACAAGGCAGAGCTGATACAGGTGCTTAAGACCTGTTTCTGGAATTTTACCTGTCCTGAACTCTCAATCAGTCAGAAACTGTTTTTTATTTTTGTTGTTGTTTGTTTATTTGTTTGCTTGTTTGCTTGTTTGTTTGTTTTTTACTTGCAGGAAGCCAAAATTTTGAGTTTAATTTTTTGCATACAGGTACAGGGACATTTAATTACACGAATGGTTGACAAGTGGGCAAGAGAAACTGAAGACATAATAAAAGGATAGGAAAAGTGAATGACAAATTATTGGAGTGTTGAGGTGGAGTATGGAAAAATAATTATTTTTAGCCTACAAACAGCATATGAATTCTTACATAAAGAGATGAGAAAAATTCTCCCTGAATTGTAATTGCCTGTATCTAAGTAACTGAAAAAGTTTGTGATAACTAATAGCTGATGACACCACTTAAAGATAAAACTAGGACAGAGAGGTTTTTGAAGAAAAAAAACAGGAACCCTAGGCCTCAAGAAAACTACATTCATCAGTGATACATTCCAGGAGGACAATGAGGCATCATGGAAGAAAGGAGAAAGACCAAAAAGACAGAAAAAAAGAATTTGTTCCCTATTTTGATTCTCAACATTCTATTGAGTTTACCTGACAAGGTTTTGGTAGTCGGAAGGGGTTGCAAGGGTGATCTCTGTGAGCAGAGCCCAGCAACTGCCCCATGTTAGATAAGAGCCAGTTTCAGCCAGCTTCAGATGGACCTGCTGCTGGCCTGAGCTGAGCCAGTAAGTAACATTGTTTGCACTTCTGTGACAGCAGATTTAAGAAAATGAGAAAAAAAAAAATGCTGCACAACAGCAGCTGGGAGAATGAGCTGTTGCAGCCTTGCAGCCTGCAAGGTCAGTGCAGAAGGAGGGCAGTTGGGGGGACTGTGTTTTTAGTTTATTTTTTATTTTCTTACTGATCTAGCTTGTTAGTAATAAGTAATAAATTGCTTTACTCACCCTATACCGAGTTTCTTTTGCCTGTGGCGAAAATTGAGTAATCTCCTTGCCCTAATCTCAACCCATGAGCCCGTTTCATCATATTTTCTCCCCCTTTCCCTTTGAGGAGGGGGAGTGAGCAGTTATGGTGGAGATCAGCTGCCCAGCTGAGTAAAATCACTATATACATACTTGGATATCACTATATACATATTTGGATGGCCTTTATGCTTTACTCAGGACTTTCCTCCCTCATTTTTTTCTAAATTATCAACATCTTCCCTACTTCAGTGCTTCTTGTCTAGAAAAGCCATTTATGAATTAATAGTGAAAAGAGAGGATGTAATCCAGATGCAGTTTTTATAGGAAGCATTCTGGTTTGGTTGGGATAAAGTAATAATGGATATTAAATCACTTACTCTGTTATGAGTTCTGTTTGCAATTAGAAGCCTCATCATGGCAGCTCAGATGCAGATATATGTAGATCTGGGTTATCCTGCTTTGCTATGTGTAGTCTTAAGGGACAATAACTGGTAGCTGAGGAAAGGGTTGTTGCCTTGCTCTTTGCATATGATTAACAGAAGAAGGAAAAGCCCCAGAGTCATTCAGCCTACTGAAAATCTAAACTTCTGTTTTCCTCCTTGTGTCTTCTTTCACTTGTTGCATGAATGTCAGTCACATAGGTATCCTCAAGAGCTGGATCTGCAAGAAATGCAACAAGGGGCTTCCAAATTTGCCCAGGTGAAGAGTTGCAGGACAGTAGCATCTGAATAAAGAACAGGGAAGCTCAAGCTACAGGAACTGACCTTAGTGATGAGTGGGAAGGGGGTAAATCCTTTCATGTGAATGCCAGTACCCAGTAATAACTGATCATCAAAAGAAGGAGTAATAGAATCTTTATTTAAAACCAAAATATAAGGACCAAATCAAATCAGTAAATTATTGAAAAGATGAATCTGAGGGTTTGCTGCTAACTCCAGCAATCAATATATATCTGAACAGTTAAGGTTTCCTTATGCTTCCTTAAAATATTTTTCTATGGACCTCTCAACTGTGGTAGGACTTTAATTTCAGAAGAAGCTAAGATGCTAATCCTTAGCTCAGAAGGTATAATTATGGAGTTATGTTAAAATATTCATGGCCTTAGGTAAAAAGGAGCTCAGTGGCTAGCTTATAACAAAGAAGCATCGTTTACACCCTTCTGATTTTCACGATAACTGAATAAACATTAAAGAGACTGAAAATTCACTTAAAATACAATGTGATATAATGGATAGGTCCTTGGTTTTATCGTCCCAATTCTGAGCCATATCTTGGCTTTGCCACTGACCTGCTCCTGAAAGTTATTTCACCTCTTCTGTCTGTTGAAACTATACAGGAAATGACTTTCATCATGTATTTGTGCAGTGTCTAACACAATAGGTCTCCAGGTGCTATTGTAATCCAAATAATGAATTATTAACTAGTTCCATTATTGCAATATGTTCAACAGAGTTTGTTTTACATTTTCACCCAAAACTACGGATGGAATGATGGAGGCTATTCGTCACTTTCTTCCAAAATGTCCTATGACTGAAGCTCATCCATTTTAAAAGAACCAATTTGGATATGTGTCTCTTACTACTGCAATTTCAGGTTTTCTTGTCTTCTGTCTCCCTACAAATGTCATTAACACAGAGATACAAAAAAGAGCTAACAGTAGGGGGGATAGTGGTTTTTATGTTCTTATGCACGACTTCCATTAGCAGTAATAGGTGTTATATGTCTAAACTGAGAGAGCAGACATAACTTTATCTGGAGTAAATGACATGTAAAGTTACTTATGGCATGAAAGGAAAAAGCTAGAGTATATTTTATTATGGATTATATCCCTGATTGATGTCATACAATATAACTAGATATTTAAGGAGAATTTCATTTCATGCTAACACAAATGACTTATTACACAGCCTGTAAGAATGCAGAGCTAACTTATTGATTGGGAAAATTCAAACTTGAGTATTTTCTCTCACTGTGGGAGATTTAAAAATGCTTTATTTTAGGTCTACTAATAAAGAGAAGCTTTTAAAACCTGTTTTTAATATTATTCTCTCAAAAATTGCAGAAAGCAAGGAAACAGAAGTGAAGGAGGTATTTTTTTCTTTTTCTCTCACCATCAAGAATACTGTTTGTTTTTTTTGGTTGCTTGCTTTTCCTTTTTTTTTTTTTTTGTTTGTTTGTTTGTTTGTTTTGTTTAGTTTATTTTATTTATCTATTTATTTATTTTCTGGCCAGTGAGTAAAATTGCAAGTCATCTTTCTTTCTTTTTTTTTTTTTTTTTCTTTTAAAGCTAAGGACACTGTGCTCAAGTGGAAGTTGCCAGATTTAATAAAGTAGAATGGTCCTAAGGAGGAAATTATTTTCTATTTCCAGTGGTGCATCTGTTTGTAGCATGTACTTTCTCTAGCAAATGCTAGTTTGCCTACAACAATTGCAATGAACTTTAATTGTGTGCTTTAGTAAAAAGTCTTAATTTTGATGTGAGTCCCTTCAGGTAGCAATGAATTGACTCACATAATCACACCTCCCTGTAGCAGATAAAAATAACCACCTTGATTTTCCCTCCCTCCTTACTTTTTAGAAAATGGTTGTATTTTTATGAGTTCAGCCTCACAGTAAGCAGGGATCTATAAGCTTTGGAACCTAAGATGGTCCTGCAATAACAGCTATTTTGAAACCATTACAGTAATTAATCACAGAAGGAGCTACTGGAAAAAAATCCTATAATTTTGAACATATAATTGAATTTTTATTGCTTTTAAACTGAAGTGTTTAGACCTTGAGAAAATCCGCTCAGCAGGAAAAAAACCTTCCTTTTTGCTTCTCCTTCCTTCTGTGCTTTAGACAAAGCTTGGCAGAGCTCACAAGCTAAGTGGGAGCTGATTTAATAGCTCTTTATTTCAGTCTACTTCCTAATGAAGAAGAAAAGGTCACTTAAAAATGATTTGCTTAACAAAATGTACTGATCCACTGGAAGTGGGTTGGTATACAAAGTGAAGACTCTACATCCAACACTGGTACTGGCACCTTGCAGAGAAAGAAATCCATATGTTAATAAGAGGTGTTCTTCAGTCACCAGTTATGCTCACTAGCCTTTCCAGAGGGCTAAGAATGAATATTGAGAATGTGTTGTTGAGCAAATCTACCATATAAACAAAAGGGATTTTAAAATTACTTTTTATCTATCTTTTTTTGTATTTTTTTTTTCCAAATGAAATTGAGAATTTTTTAGTCACCCTAGATTTGAACTTTATAAAATAAACAAAAAATATTTGCAAAAAATATTTTCTCCTTTTCACTTAGAGGACCAATCACTGGAAAAGATTAAGAGAGATACAATAGGGATAATGAAGATAATATAGGATTTATGAACCTTCTTTCTCTTCCTTCTCCCACCCCCAAAATATTCCTTTGATTGTCAATCTTTAATTCTAATATTCATCAATAACCAATAACTATTACTGATAGTTATTATAAGTTTCAAGCACTATCTAAGTGGTGTAAAAGAGGTGAAAAGGAATATGGAACCCAAGTCACCCTATAGTAAAACTCATATTTATAGTCTAAATGTGTTTAATGTTTTCTTTCCTTTGGATAACTTCAGGCACATTGAGATGTCTGTTTAATATGAAAAGTAAGAAGTGGGATTTAGGCAGTCTGAGTTGGATCACTAGTTTTCTTTACCTATGGAGATAATCTTAACAGGAGTATACAACACTTCTTGTCCACATTTTTCTCATGTAGATTAATCCCTTGCATGGACAGATACTGAAAGGACAGGGGAGAAGTAACTGTGCTAAAATGTGTAGTATAAGAATGTGCTAAAACACATAGCGCTGTGCTAAAATGTGTTCATTGAAAAAGTTGGGTGCCTGTTAAGAGACCATACATGTCTTTCCCAGTTTTCTAGATGCTGAACAAGGCAAACTTTTTATAGAGGGAGATTATATGAGAACTTTCTAGAGTTTGAACTTCCTTTACTTCTGAAAGAAAAATATCCAAATCCTCATGATAAAATTTCGTAACTAAAACCACATTAATTTAATGAACTAGTTGCTGGGGGGGGGAAAATATAAAAAATAAAACTTAAAAATTAAAAGGTATCAACGATGGCCTTTAAAGTTTTCGTTATTAAGTGACCTTTTAAAGAGACTTGATGTAAATTCTACTCTTTATTTTCCCATATGTCACAATAATTCTAGATTATATTAATTGTGCTTAATGAGAACGTTGCCTGCTTCTCCATCAGAGCTGTGGAAGCAGTGCTTTAAGGAGATGTAATTAAGGAGCCTTTTGAGGACAAATAACTTGAATAAAGATTAACACATATCTTAGTAAAAAACTTGTGTTTCAAAAATGATCTCAGACCTCATCCTTCAATTTCTGGTCAGCAATTTTACCATCATGTTAAAATCCTTTGAGCTAGTGATAACATTCTTTTTTTTTTCCCCCTTACTATATTCTGCTTTTTACATGTCATATGGCAGAGATGGTCCCCATATTAAAGAACACTTAAAAGTCATATGAAATCTTTATTTACTGCAGAAAGCAACTTAGAAGAGTTTCACTTCATACATAGTGTAATCTATGCATGTACTAAGAGATTAGCTTTCAGGTCTTATTTTTTAATGATAATTCAAAATTGTGCTTTAAAATCTCTAAATCTCTGTGGATGTGGTCTCTGCCAGATTGGAGACTGTTCAATATACAATTTGTTTGTTTTTCTGTGTGTAGTTTTTTGGTTTTGTTTTATTGTTTGTTTCTCTTTTTGTGTGTGTTTATTCTAGTGATAGCTATCACTTTTATTTGAGAATTCATTTACTTGATTTGTTTTCTGTTAACAAAACTGATGTCTTCTCAGTGGTATCCTTTTTTCCTTTTTGTTAGATGCCTTTGATGCCTTTTCTTCCTCTGCTGGTGATATTTGTTTGTTTTTAGCACTTAGTTTCACTTTTAGCAAATATATATATATGTATATATACATATATATATATATATATATTTTTTTTTTTTTCCTGGAAGTCACATCAGTAACTTTAGTCTATCTTGGTTGTTGCATTGAGTTTTTAGCAAAGATCTAAGTAAATCTATCTCCCAAAACTCTTTTCTTCACAAAGAAGAAAAATTGTCTTCTTAGATATGCTATAGAAATGCTGTTCTATAATAATTTAGTACTTATGTCATCCTCTTTCTGTGTTTTAAACTCCTATGGTCTGCAGTAGAGTCCTGTATTTTTTCAAATTTACATATTTCTAACTTGTGTAATATGCATAAACTACATTTAAGATGATTAGGTAGTAATCAAGCTATAATATTAATAATTATGTATAATTAGAACATTTTAATGATCTATCAACTATTAATAAACTTTATGCTACTTAATGAAGAGATTGTGACTTCAAACATAGCTCCACCAATCCCCATGTTTCTTCTACAACTGATTTTCATTAATCTATTCTATTAACTCCAATGATTTTCATGTATACAGAAGACCAAAGACTGCATAGCTTAACAAATATGACTTTAATACCATAAAGTTACTAGTGGAAGGTCCAAAATTTTGTGCTGACATGAGAGTGCTGGGTCTCAGAACTTTTCTGGTTGTATCCTGGACTGAGATGAATTTAACTTCTTTTAGCTGTGATAGCACTTCCGTAGTGGTCAAGTGACTGTTGCCTAAATTTGTTTTAGCTTTATTTTGGTTCTGTGCTATAGTGGGATGTAACACCTATTACTCATTAATAGAAAGTAAAAGCAAGCAGCTAGTATGCATTATATACAGTATTATATTTAATAATGCAATACTAAATAATAAAAATAATATATTAATATATTAAAACAACAACGCATGATAAATATATAATGATGTACATTAATGTAATAATATATAATCTATTTTATATAGAGATATATGATATTAATATATTTAATATTTTAGCAGAGGTATCTTTAGAAAACTTTAGAAATCACAGAATATGATAGGAGAACAGAAGACAGTGAATCACTGTTCTCTGAGGGAAAATACTAATTTGATAAGTCGGGCAAACCCAGTTTTAAGGTTAAGAAGGAAGACATGCAACTAGGACAAATGGGGAAACAGCAGCTAAACAAGTGATGGAAAGTATCTAAAAATAATTCCAGGTGGACCTAAGACTGAGGGAGAAACTGCCATCAGCATTATGCTCCTCCCCATGGAGAACTCAGGACACTGACAGCTCATTGCAACTCCCACTTCTGTATTCCTGAGGACCAGCCAAGCTTACCCTTCAGACCTACAGAGGCAGAGGAAGGGTGGGAATGACACCAGTGGAAAGAGTCATACTAAAAGTTCACATACTAAAAAAGCTCTACTATTAATGATACTTTTCTATAATTAGAATATGGACTAGAAGTGTTCTTATCTTTGCAGCTGGACTAATAAAAATATTTGTTGTGTTTTACATAGATTTCTAATCTACAGTAAACTCTTGGCTTTGTGTTCTATTTTGCCCATAACAAAATTTAGAGTGAAACAACTGCCTTTGGTGAGGGAGAAAAAAAAAATAAATAAATCTTAACCTACCTAGATAAATATGCTCAAGAATTAAAAATAATATCTTCCTCATAGTCATATAGCCATTTTATTTTTATTTTTATTTTAAAAGGCAAGGTTAAGATCATTTCTTACTTTCCACTAATATGTGGCTGGAAGTCTACTTGGTAAAATATCTTATCTAAATTTCCTGAGGTTGGAATGTTTGAAGTGAGGAAAAATAGCAGTTTATTTCTTCTTGTTGTTGTTCTTATTATTTTATTTTCAATATTTTAAAAGTTGCTGTTTCTTTTAACTGCAATCTACATATGTTTATACCTAAGGCTTGAAAACTTTCAGTAGACAGCTTCCACATTTCAGAATTTGACAAGAGTTCACATCTTTCTGTTGACAAGGAAATAGTATTTTTTGATAGGGCTTAATGGGAGATCCAGGCATGTACTTGTGTATTTGACCATATCTCAATCAAGTAGAAGTATTTGTGTTTATGTGTCCACTGTATGTCCATTACATATATATTTACCTTGTGAGACAATTACTGAATAGCTTGAAAAAAAAAAAATCTCTTCCACAAGAAAAATGCTATAATACTCATATATAACACATATACATATTGGATACCGTAACACAAGAGAGCTGACAGTAGCAAGTCTGTAAGACTTTTCACTTGAATTCTTTTACTGATTATTGACCACTGAAATTTACAAAATTCTATCTGCTTTAGACTCGTCTGCCCTCTTACAAAGAGTAAACGCTGATAAGCCATACATGAAGAAAAAAAAAAAAGTTTCTGAAAAGAAAAGTGAGTGTATGAGTTTTTAAGATAATATTGTTAGAAGAGAAATAGCTGTAAGACACAACCTATGCTAGAATAATAGGAGAAAAAAATAGTTTATGGTATATAGGAAAGTAAAAATATAAAACTGAAATACACTCCTTGGATAATCAAATCAGGCTCTTATAGCTACATCTGAGTTTTAGAAATGTGTTCATGAATTTATCCATTATTTTAAATTCACATTGATGGCTAGATGCTGCTAAAAAACAGCAAATGGTCATTTGCCCAGGAATCTAAGGTTATGCTCACAAAAGCTTTGAGGACCACTAAAGAACTTACATCATGCGGAATTGCAGCACAGTATTTAATTCATAGATCTTATGTCTAACTCTGGAACATAATGCAACCATGAGTTTGGCAGTTATTTCACAGTTGTGTACAAGTGAGAGTGAAATGGAAGGAAGCTTAAGAACCACTTTGTCAAAGATCTTCCATTTTTGCAGCACAAATTCTGTTACACCTGATTTTTACCTATCTAGCACACATGAAACACAGAGTGTTGCTGGAAAATGTGTCATAAAATACACAAAGAATTAACTTGCATATATATAGAAAAAATAGATAAAAATAACTTTAAGCATTTAACTTTTGCTGTCAACAGTACATCTCAGTATTCATGAATTGTTTCACCCTCTTAATGGAGATGTAGCAAACAACATAAGAAACTAAGTAAAAGGAAAACATGCTTTCCTTTGCCATTGTCCAAATCATACTGTTATCCAAAAAATGTTGTGAATACTACCAACTAACAGTAATAATTAAAAAAAAAAAAAAAAAAAAACAACAAACAAAAAAAACCACCCCACACCATAACTCACAGTCTGTTTTTATTTAATAAAAACACAGTTACATCAGTAATAATAGTAATAATAAAACACAAACAAAACATTTTAATTCTTTAATTCTCAAGGTTTATTTACATTCCTTGCATATACATTTAAGGATTCATATGGTATCAATTCTATATTCTTTGTTTCAACATTTGTCTGGAGGAGTTCTGAAGAAAAAAACTATAACTGAGTCAAAGGTTATAATACTGATTGTTTGTACTTACAATGACATTTTTTCAGGATGTTTGACTGTACATCTTACAGATATAAGCATTCACCACATGAAACTTCAATTAGCGATGATTTTCAAGATATAAAAAGGTGCCTATTATAACAGCATAGTGAGAATGTGTGGTATACGTTCATTTAAAGTGCTGTTAATTCAATTGCTTTATCTGATCCAAAGTCACTTAGATTATATTAAATTAGCCATCTGTTTGGCTTTCACCTTGGAATGTCTGCCAGATGCTGAGTTTGTTTATAGACAATTCATTTGCAGACACAGCCTTAACAACAGGCTTGCTTGTTGGGGACTATCCCTGATGGAAGTTTACCTGGAAAGACAGAACCATGCATGCTAAACAACTGCTTGTTCAAAAGGGATAGAAATGTATTGAGTACTTTTTGTCCAGTACACTATTACACAAATTGTGTCCTTTTATTAATCCTTCTGTAATCTCTGTGATGGAGAGTTTGAAATGGTTCCACAAAGCTGCATCATTCTATATAGTGCCCATTTATACATTTTATGGTTTTCTTTTTAATTAAGGTCTGGCACTAAAATTAATACAGCATTTTGTTATCTACTGGGCATGGAAGCTTTTTACTAAGTCTCCAGACAGTCTTTAAAACTCTATTAAAAAGCTGTAAGTCATTCCACAGTTGTTACACATGGGAAAAATATTTCTTTAAGGGGATGGTCAGTTTTCTTTCTCTTCCCTCCAAAATAGTACTTGTTCTTCTTCACAAAAATAATACAAAGAAGATTCCAGAATTAGACAGGATTTAATCAAAGTGCTTTGATTGGATTTGTTCATCAGCTATTCAAGAGCTATCCCCCAAGGAACAGCAAATCATAGTTACCAATCCAAATAAACAAGGTAGTATGTAATCACTAAGCAAAAATCAGAAGTGGTTTATGCTCACCTGGTGAGATGTTTGATTAAATAATAGTCTCAATATAACTTTTAGTTGTCAAAGATATCCATCACATACTGACATTGCTAGTATTAGACATAGTGCTAGGTACTAATAACTAACAATATTATTCTCAGCAGCAAAAATAAGAAATTGACTTTCTACAAATAACAATGAAAAGTTATTTGTATAATGAAAATAACTAATTTTCATTACATAGATGAAGTAAGCAAGTTTGTATATACCAAATAAAACATTTTGGAAGATAAATAAACATTCTTACTTAGTGGTTAAGATGATTTCTAAATGACAAGGTTTAGAAAGTTTCCCTTCCTTGGGAGAATTTTATACCAACCCTTTTTATTGCAGTTATTTGTTTGTTTGTTTGTTTGTTTGTTTTAATCCTGTTTTGAAACCTCTGTCTCTGACCACTGTTTAAAAAGCAATAAACAAGGTAGATTGTGATCCAGTCTGATCTGGTGCATAAACTCCTATGATCCTACACAATAAATATAAAATTTTGATACTTGATCAATGAATCCTGGTATTTATTAATTCCCCCCCCACACACACACACAAATAAATAAATAATATATATATTTATACTGGAATTTTGCAGTCTACTGCTTCTAAACCTTATGAATCAACAGTCTTTATGTAAACTAAATAAATGCATGAATATATAATTAGAATAAGCCACTCAGGTCACTTAGACTGGTTAAAGAAAAAGTATGCTATTAGATACTGAATGACAGATTATCAAGAACAACATAACTGACGAAAAAAAATAATCTGTGTGTTCAGGAGAAGGCTCATCAAAGTTTGCACTGGCCATGACACAAAGGGCTTTTATTTCAAGCTGAGTAATAATCTCGTTTTATGCTGAGTTTAATCTTGAATTAATTAGTACTTTGAGTTTAATCTTGAATTAATCAGTACTTGAATAAATCAATACTTTTTCAAAAGAAGAAACAAAATACTTATTTCATACACATTCCTTAGTGGGTTTTCTATCTAAAAAACATTTTAAAGTGTCTCTGGTTAAGAATAATTCACCATACATATTTTCATTAACCTACATTATTTATGAAACAGGAAAAGGGTGTCAGTTTCTAAGCTGATATGAATGTCTCCTTTGGGTATTCATCCACTGACTGCCAACTTCATGAGGAGAGAGGGACAATGACATGGCAAAAAGAATCAGTGACATGAACAGATCAAACAAGGACAATGGTTTTACCACCAGAATACTTAAATTGGTTTGTGCAGGAACTCAAGGTCAGAAACTAGGAAATACTATTAGTAAAGAGGTGAGAAAATAAAGTCTTGAGCAAGAGGTCCAAAATTTTAAGAATGAATTAAGGATAACATCTGGAAATGTTGGAAATGTTAGAAATAAAACTAGGATTAAGTGGAGAAGTTTTCAAATTAGATTCAAAACAAAGGCAGCACTAAGATCTGATCAGAATATTATATAGTGTTTGCAAAGATTTCTTCTGGTTGTTGCTTTTATTTTTTTTATTTTTATTTTTTTCCTTCCTTTTGGAAACTGTCTGGCCTGCATCAGAAATAGTGTGTCCAGCAGGACTAGGGAAGTGTTTTTCCCTTTGTACGCAGTGCTGTTGCTGTGGTTTAACCCAGCAAGCTGCTAAGCACCACACAGCCTTTCATTGACTCCATTTCCCACACAGTGGGAAATAGAGATTGCTTAATAGGACAGAAAAAGAAGGGAATAGTAATGATGATGAAGATGATGATGACAGAATGTACAAAGCAAGTGATGCACAATGCAATCTCTCCCCACCCACTGAATGATGCCCAGCCCAATCTGCCCCCCTACCACAGATGACCCCATATTTATTGTTCTGCATGGTGCCACATGGTATGGTATATCCCTTTGGCAAGTTTGAGTCAGCTGTTCTGGTTCTCTCCTCTCCCAGCTTCTTGTGCACCCAAAGCCTCCTCACTGGCAAGGCAGTATGAGAAGCTGAAAAGTCCTTGGATTAGTGTAAGCATTTCTCTGCAACAACTAAAACACTAGTGTGTCACCAGGGAAGGTAGTTCAATCCAGTAAGTGCATATCTCTGAGAATACCATCAAAGTCTGTGGACTGTTTTTTAGTCAAAAGTTGGACAAAACCATATATACGTAGTCAAAAACTTCTGCATTCATAGTGAAATACAAGTGAAATAGATAACAAAAGAAATATATCAAAAACATATAAATATAACATATATACATATATATACGAGTGCATATATAATTCAATAATAGGATCCAGGCTGATATGGGACTATATAGATATGCCAGTGTTATGACATGCACTTTATCCTTCAAAATCCTGACCTAGATCAACCAATCTCTTTTCTCCTTCAAATACTAGATTAAAGCTCCCTTCTTTATGAGTTTTCCTACTCTGATCTTCTCACCAACTTTATCTATACTGCTTGAAAACTGTTATCTAGTATAAATCTATTTATCTATAAAGTTGAGAATACTCAGTTGTAATATTTTCAGTGCATATACTCTGTCTTTCATGTTTGTAAAGTATCTGGCACATATATGGCACTCTATAAATGTATTAATTTAGTTTGAATTAAATTAAATCCACCCACAATATGATATTACAGGTTGATGTGTTGGCTTCTGTTACTGTAAATATAGGTGTGTTTTCAGAGAAATATCATGCATATAACTTCTTTCCACAATATATTTCTTCATAAGCCAATGGGCAGGAAAAAAATGAATAGAAGGAAATGCAAAGAAAAAAAAAAGCAGGAAAATGGAGTATAAAGCAAGCAAAGATAAGAATGCATAAAATACTGATAGGAAAAAGAATGTCTCATGAGAAATTAGGTCAGAGAAAAAAAGTGAGATGGTAAAGAGAGGGCCAAACAGATGAAAAATGGATCAAGAACAAGAGATACATAAATTGAAAACAGAGAAATCAGCAGTTAAATCAACACAGGATTCATGAAAACAAAGTAGAAAATCTGCAAAAAAAATGCAATGGTGAGACAGGATAGGTGCTTTTTTGTTTGTTTGCTTGTTTGTTTTTGTGGAGGGAGGAGTATTGCAGTATTGTCTTTTTCTGGCTGGGACTGCCTGCAGAGTGAAAAATACATCTCTTACTGCCTGACATAGTCATATTGGCAAAACCCTTAACACAGATTCTGACTTATAGAAGTGCTCTGCTTTCTTCCTGTGATGGCAATGTACTATCAGTCTATATATGTCATGCCTTCTCTGTGTGCCTGTCTTGACTACTCTTTCTGCCTTTTAGGAACTTAAAACATTACTGACTTCTGGGGATATCTGAAAGTGATGAAGGTCTGGTTAAAGCATAGCATCCACTAGTGGAGGCTGGTTAGCCTGCACTGACGAAAACGGGTCTTGCAAAGGCCTGCTTATATAGATGAAGTATGGCGCCCAAATCTTGACACAGAAAAACCCTCATTTATCTGCCACCTCAGTTTGAAGGTGCTTAAATTGCTGAGCATCTTCTGGTTGCAATTTGTTTCTTTATTTGTTGGATTTTGCTTCATTGGATTTTGCCTAAGCTGAGCTATACTCAAGGCCTTACAGCAGACAGTATTCAGAAAGTGATCTTTAATATGTTTATCGCACCTGATGGGTCCAATCTGCTAGCTAACTGTTTTGTAATCACACCCAGTATACAGGGAAATTTGTTGCACGAAGTACAGTTACAGTCATCTCCAAAATTCATTATAAACAGAAGGTTTCTGCCCAGATTTATATATATATAAATACACTTATACACATAACATAAACTAAGAAGTTGGAAACATGGATTTACTGCATTTCACAATGCAACCATGTTTAAATCTGTCTCCCAGCAGCTCAAAGGCTGCCCTGAATTCAAGGTTATAGCTTAACAGGTCACATTCTGGCCCTCCTGACACAACTGCTGCCATGTTGGAGCCAAGCAATTGGGATGACAAGCTGGTACATGAGCAGGACCCTTGACTGATAGTTTTGGCATGTAGGTAGGAACAGGAAATAATAGGTTTCAACCCTTCTTCCTGGTCCATTTCTTTGTATTTTAATGGTGATATCATTAAATGTGTAATGCATAAATAATATTATGAACAAGTAGAACAGATAAGGTTATCAGCTCTTGGGCAGACATGTTCTGCATATGATCACAGCATGCATGGGGGCTTCCTGCATCAAGAAAACTTGAGGGAGCTGAGGAAGCTGCCAGGACCCAGCAGACCTTGCAAGAACAGCTGGTGAGGCTTGGGCAGGGCCAAGGGCAGCCAATCCTTCACATGTACAAAGGTAGTCCCTGGCACGTCAGTCAGGGCCTGGCATGGAAGTTTGTGCAGCAGTTCATTTGGGAGGGTGCAGGGAGGATGCTAAAGTGTAGCCAGTTCAACCAGAGAGTGATGATATCCACCTGGCAGAAGGCCACAGCCTAGCTCAGCTCTGCACCCACCACAGAGAGACACCCTTCCCAGACAGAGCTTTGGGGGGAACAGTCTGCAGGGTGTGCCCAACTCTTACACTGGCACAGGGTGCCAGTAGTGAGCATGGCACTGGGAAGTGTGCTTAGGTGGAGGCATTCCTCTGGTTAGTGACAGTTGGTGGCCAGGTTGAGGAGTATCATGGAGTGTGAGACAGAGACAGACGACTAGAATCGCTCCCTACTCTCCCTGAGACAAGCCCAGCAGGCAAAAGGGACACACAATATGGAGGATTCCCTGTCCTCTCTCCATCCTGCACACAGTGACCTAATTTTAAAATCCAGTTACTGCTTTTTTTTTTTTTTTTTTTTTTTTTTTTGGTGGTAGCATTGGAAATACAAGACAACAGAGAAGAGAGTCTTAGAGGTTTCTGGAGTGTGTAGAAGATAACTTCCTGACACAGCTGGTGAGTGAACCAATTACCATCCCAGTAGTGAACCCCCATCCCAGAGAGGGAGGGAGGAGGGTGAGCGAACGGCTGTGTGGTGTTTAGCTGCCGACCAGGTTAAACCACAACAAACACAGAACAACCAGGTGATCAGGCCCAGTCAGAATCAGTTTATAAAAGGAAGATCCTGCTTGACTAACCTGATCTCCTACTGTGACAATTAGTGGATGAGAGAAAGGCTGTGGATGTGGTCTACCTAGACTTCAGTAAAGCTTTTGACAATGTTTTCCACAGCATTCTCCTGAGAAATTCTCATGGCTTTGGTGAGGCTGCACCTCAAGTATTGTGTTCAGTTTTGGACCCCTCACTACAAGAAAGAGATAGAGGTACTGGAATGTGTCCTGAGAAGGGCAACAGAGCTAGTGGAACAGGCCTATGGAACAAGTCTTATGTGGAGTGGTTGAGGAAACTGACTATTTAGCCTTGAGAGGTGGGAATCAGGCTCTTTTCCCAAGCACCAAGTGGCCAGACAAGATGGTATGGCCTTAAGTTGTACTAGAGGAGGTTAAGATTGGATATTAGGAAAAATTTCTTCACCAAAAGGGTTGTGAGGCATTTGAACACACTGCCCCAAAAAGTAATTACGTCACCATCCCTGCAGGCATTCAAAAGACATGCAGATGTGGTCCTTAGGAATACGGTCTAGTGGTAGACTTACCAGTGCTAAGTTAATAGAATCATAGAATCATAGAATATCCTGAGTTGGAAGGGACCCTTAAGGATCATCAAGTCCAACTCTTGACACCGCACAGGTCTACCCAAAAGTTCAGACCATGTGACTAAGTGCACAGTCCAATCTCTTCTTAAATTCAGACAGGCTCGGTGCAGTGACCACTTCCCTGGGGAGCCTGTTCCTGTTAATGGTTGGACTTGATATCTTGGTGGTATTTGCCAACCTAAGTGATTCTATGATTCTATTCTACAGTTCTATGATTCTATTCTATGATTTCCTGAATACTCACATTTCAGCAATCTTTCCAAATGCCTTGATTACCACACCCCACTTCTGGCTCTCAGAAGTACGTAGCTAGAGAGATCTGCCTTTGGGATACCTAGATGAGCATGAAGACACTGCAGTTTAGGATGCAAAATTCTCAGCAATTTTGAGGAAACATGGATAAGAGGATTTGAAGTACATCCTTAGCTGTTAGCATCACTAGTTCAATTATTTAGATATTAGTGCAATCCACTGGATATGATGTCTTTTGTTACAAGGAGACAAAGAGATAAGAGTACAGGAGAACACATCCCGCACAGTATACACCTGCTGCTCCCATGGAAGCAAATGGGAGTGTCAGGCTAAGTATAAGGCAGAACTGAGCCTAAGGGAAATGTTTTATTTGAGAAAACGGTAATCATTGGTGACAAAATGGCATATGAGTGTGCCTTGCTTCTCTCTATATAAAGCATTAAATTAAAAGTAAGACAATTTCTTAATGCCTTAGGACTGATGCCTAGGAATAGTGTATTTAGAAATGTATACAGAATAAAAAGTTGATGTTGACTGAAACACATTACCATCTGCTTCTTTGTTTCATTCCACTAGAGATTAATTGAGTTGATCTGAGTTAGCAGATACTCTCAATGAAATTACATACAGTGTTGATGAGAATTTCAATTCAGCTACTGATTAACTTGTTAGAATGCCCAGGTGAGATGATAATTATTCCGGAAATCTGAATACAAAATTTTAAATCCAGTTACTGCTTTGTGTTGATGATAGTGCTGACATAAGGATTTTATATTATTTTATTTTATTTTATTTTATTTTATTTTATTTTATTTTATTTTATTTTATTTGTGTAATTACCAAACAAACTTTACAGAATTCAGTCCTATGTATGTATGCATCATACGGGCTCATATGTCTGTACAATACATGTTTGTATCTCTATGTGTATTTAGATGTATGTGAATACACATATACACATGTTGTTCAAATATATGTGACAATCATACACATTGTTACTGCAGGACTTTCACATGTCTGAAAGTCTAAACTGTAAATTTTTCAAACTATTATGACTAATGCGGTCTTCATTACTTTAAAATACGTCTAATTCCTCGAGTTTCTGGAATCCCACCTATCTATATTTAGATCACTTTGCTATATTTAAAAATCTTGCCTTAAGTTTATTTTAAAAAAGGTGTTTAGCTCCCAAGTAATTAACCTTAATGCATATTTGAATGAGCAGATGTTATGAAACAATTGAAATTGCTGAATTAAATGGATGACAGACATGAGAAATCAAGGAAATTACTGTACAGCCAGTGTACAACCCCAGGCTCTCTGTCGTCAGTCAAAGTGATGTGAAGTCATCCCTTGCATACCATCATCACTGTCAATGCTAATGTTTCTAAATGGGTAGCAATTATACCAGCTCCATTGAATTCATCAAGGGTGGAAGGCTACACCCACATTCAAATGTATGTTTGAGGGGAATGTTTGGAATAGATTAGTTCTCCTTTTAAAATTAATTTTATTTCTAAAAGAATATTAAAACTCCCATCCAAACAGTTAGATAATTAGAGCTAGAACCATATAGTACACTGAGGTAGCATAAATCATTCCAAACCACTCATGTTTCAGTAAAGTAAAGCCATGTGAGTAATATGCATTTCAGAAATGAAAGCAAATTCTGGTTCTAAAGCATGACCAAGAAAAAGGCACCCACTGTTTCGTTCATTATTTTATTGAACTCACAGTAATTCTGTTTCACAACTTTATGTTCCACATAATACAATTATTCACACCTGAGCCTTGACATCTGAGTTTCATAAGTATTTTTACATCTCCAGAGGAAAGCCTTTTGTGAATTTACAAACAATTCCTGCAGCACTGGTCTCGATGAAGTACACCTAATCATACAATAGGCAAAAAATTGTTTTCCTTAATAACAATGTCTCATTATTCTATTTAAACACATCAGCACTTATGCTAAAACATTAAACAAGAAATACACACCACTGTTTAAGAGTGAAGGATTTTTTTTTCTTCTTTTTCTTTCTTTTTTTTTTTTTTTAATTTTATCCTCAATACTTCAAGTCAAGCTGTGAGGAAAATCTCTTATGCCTGCTATGCAATTTTATCTTAATCCAGTGGAGTGGGAATCTAGCAAATGAAAAATAATCCAAGAGCAACTGTGGAACAAAATATTTAAGAAAAAATTTGAACAGCATAAAATTCTTAGTGCACAGAACACCTAAAGAAGTCTTATGCCTTCCTTTAGTTGAAGAGTGAATACAAAGATGATCAACAAAATCCTTCTCTCTCTCTCTTTTTTTTTTTTAAATTCTTACTGATATCCTTATTGCTTTTTAAATTAACCTTGAAGCAACTTCTGTACATTTATGAAGAAAATCTAAACAAATGTTGTAGACAAGCTTTTTCATTATACAGTCTATTAAAATATCAAATCTTAGTATAAAAGAAGGTGATGGCCTCAGTTCTGTAATGTAAAACACAATACCAAATTCCCAGCATCTGTAAGTCCAATCAGATTCAAAATCTTATTTTATGGTTATTATTATATCACTATCATGACATTTTGGGCTGAAGAAATGTTAAATTCTTCTGCTCTCTATGCAGATACTCTCCCAAGTTTCATCTCTCCAGCTCTGAAACTCAGCATAAAATAATATTTTATTTATATATGATGTGTTTCAGATTTCAAAAGTCTTACTGAACCTCCTGGCAAAAAAAAAAAAAAAAAAAAGTGTTTTTTAGAAAGGTTTATACAGTTTGTTATTCTGAAACAAACCGCCTGTTACTGAGTCTAAATATACATCTATGTAATATTTGTAAAATTTGTAAAATAGGCTGCATAACATTAAGATGGTTAAAAAAAAAAAAAAAAGCATGAAAGCAGGAGTTGTATTTCTTAGTTTGCTACAGGGAAATGAACGGATTGTCTTGTTAGATTTATTTTATTTTATCTTATTTTAATTACAGGAGAAGGGATTGATAAAGAAAAGGGATAGATAGCTGTTATGGGAACTACATGTATCAGGTTGACTTGGGAGGAGTGAACATAGAAATTAGGTAAAGTGATGAAAATAAATATAAATAAAATACAGTGACATTATACATATATATATATGTATATATAAAATCATGAATTGTTGAGGTTAGCAGGGATCTCTGGGTCCATCTGGTCCAACCCATGGTCAAGCAGAGACACCCAGAGACCAGGGTGCCCATGTTCATGTGGCTTTTGAAGATCTCCAAGAAGGGAGACTCCACAACCTCTCTGGGCAACCTCTGCCTGTGCTCCAGCCACTTCATCATCTTTTTGACCCTATGTTGGATTCCCTCTAGTATGTGCAGGTCTCTCCTATACTGGTGAGCCCAGGACTGGACACAGTACTTCAGGTGTGGCCTCACCAATGCTGAGTAGAAGGAGATGCGAAAGTGCTGAGGAGAAAGTAGAACACCTCCTTTGACCAGCTGGCAACACTTTTGTTTCAGGTAGTCATGAATACCATTATCCTCCTTTGCAGCAAGGACACATTGCTGCCTCATGTTCAACCTGTTTTCCACCAGGGCTTCCAGGTCTTATTCTAGGCTGCTTTCCAGCTGGGTGCCCCTCATCCTGTCCTGGTGCCTGAGGTTGTTCCTCCTCAGGTTCAGGACTTTCCAATTCCCGTTGCTGAACTTAATGAGATTTTTGTCACTCCACCTTTCCAGCCTGCCAAGGTCTCTCTGGATGGCAGTGTGGCCCTCTGATGAACCAGCCACTCCCTCAAGTTTTGTATCATCTCCAGATCAGATGAGGGTACAACATATCCCATCATACAGGTCATTAATGAAGATATTAAATAAGTCTGCACCCGTTATTGACCTGCTAGTTTCTGGCCTCCAACTAGATTTTCAATCTATGAAAAATCACCCTTTGTTGATTTTTCATAGATGATCATCACTCTTTGGGCTAGGCCATTCAGCCAGTTTTCTATCCACTACATTGTCTCCCCATCCAGCTCATACATCAACAGCTTGTCTATGAGGACCTTATGGGAGACAGTGTCAAAGGCCACTGAAGTCCAGGTAGACGTCTTTATTAAATCAGGTTGTTAGCAGGCCAAGTATTTGATTTATGGCTAGGTGAGGATTCAAGCTCTTTTATTGGATTACATTTCCTGACACTGTTTCTCCAGGCTGGTTTCTATCCACCAGAAGTGAATACTCAACACAGGTCTATAAGTGCACTAGCATGCACTAGCAGGCACTAATGGCAGCTGACAGCCAGAGCCAGAGCATGTTTCATCAAACATGGCATTTTATCACCATTTGCTGGGATATTATCACCATCAAAGCAGGGATACTGTGAAAGTGTCAGTTTTTTTAATAGTCCATTAAAAGTTTAGTAACTTTTACGAACAGTTAAGTCTGAATCAAAATCCCTAATCATTTTCTTTCTTAGTGTTAGTAAGCATTAACAAGCTGGGTAAAGGCACACCGCCTAAAAAGTGTTTTGATCCTAACAAAATGGTAATGGTGACAATAAGTAAATTTTCTACCTTTGACATCAAAAGAGGTTCATGTTGTTACTGTAGACCCTGATGATCCCCAAATGGGATTTATAGAAACATTCATTTGGAAGATGCCTGCTCTGTAGCACAAGGAACTGGTCTCTAGTCCCAGATATACCTCAGAGAAAGGTCAACACTGTTTTAAGATTATGTTTCTCAAGACTTTTTCCAGTTGGGCGTTGAAAACCTCTAGGGACAGAGATTTCACGGATTCTCTATGCAACCTTTCCAGAACTAAATTGTCTGCAGACTGGATAAGTATGGAACTGATTCCAAGAACAGCTAGTTGACTGATATTAGAAAACTTTTCTTCAGAAAGTATATGCGAAATGTATCAACACTGTCACAGCTGGAGGGCAAGAAAAACTTAAAACTGGATCAGAGAAAAGGGGAAGTGCTTTCAGCTCATGATGAGAATTCCATACTGGAATTGTGAAATTGAGATAGCCCAGCCTTGCTCCTGGACAAGATGGCTATGACTAGTTTTGAAGGAATTATGGTCTTCTGTGTTGGCGGTTCAGTTTCTGTAACTGACCTTCACCTGAGAAAAGTGTTAGCTCTTTGGATCACATTGGGAATCTGTGTACCAGCTCTGGTTGGAATGGAGTTACCTTTCCCCACAGCAGCCCATACAGAGATGTGCTTTGCATTTGTAGCTAGAATGGCACTAATGCACAGTGCAAAACAGTGCACCAATGTATTGGCTGTTGCTGAGCAGTGCTGGCATGGTATCAAGGCTGTCTCACTGATTCTCCCCCATCACAAAGGCAAGTAGGTTGAGGATGGGCAAGAGGTGGAGAAAGGACATCAGCAGAGCAACTGATCTAAACTCAGTGTGGGATATTCCATACCATATGATGGCATGCTTAACCATAAAAGTCGGGGAGGACTCTTGTTAAAAAATCATCTGTTTTCCCAAGTAACCATTATGCATACTGAATCCAACTTCCCAAATGGCTGAACATGGCTTGCTGATGGAAGGTAGGTAATATTTTTCTCCTTTTGCTTCAATGTGGCCTTTGCTGTTCCTGCCATTAAATTACTCCTATCTCAAACCTGCAAGGTGTTTTTTTTTGTTTTGTATTGTTTTCTTTTGTTTTGTTTTCCTCTTGCTGATGAAGGGGTGTGAAAGAGTGGCTGCATGGTACTTAGCTGCCTGTGTTAAACCACAACAACCTGATTCTCTGAGCTTCCCCCAGAGCAAAGGCCATAAAAAGGTCATTTGAAAATAAATAAATCATGTCAAGAGGGAACTTTTTCAGACAATGAATGAGCTATTTGTACTAAAAAAGTGCAAAATTGGCAGTTATGCCTAGCTTATTTCTGAGAAGTTTGTGCTTTCTTCTCTTGATGGCTGTAAGGCATAATGGTAAAACATTGACATTTACAAACTAATTCCTGTGCTTTGATTTCATTGATAAAGAGTTAATTTTGTAAAGGGCACAATGATATAGGAAGTAATGAAAGTAGTGGCAATTTCATACATACTTCAGTAAACATTTCTGTCACACTCATCCAGACCTGTCTGCTAATATGTGACATAGGAAAACTACGTTTTTTGAGGAGATTTGCTTATATTGTCAAATGATACTAAGATTCTGCTTTGACAAAGAACAGATTGCACATGAAACTGCATAAGCATTATGTCCATAAAAGCAAATATAAAACTTTCTTTTCAGTGCATTTAAATATATGGCAATATCCTTCCTGATAGCATTTCTCAGAATGAAGACTGTGGCTAACAACAGAAGTCCTGTAAACACTGCAGTTCTGGAACTGTAATTCATTCTGGAAGCCAGTATGAGTTCCTCTGAAATCCCTCTGCCTTACAATTAACATCCAATATCATTGCCTTGCTATTCTGGAATAGCAAGCAGGAGGAATACAGCTTGTCAAAAATCTTAGCTAAGGAAACCAGATGTGCAAGAAAGCATTTGCCACAGAGGTGTTCAACTAGGGATGACTTATCTATCAAGAATACTTGAACTTCTTCATGAAGGTCAATCAGACTCTAGAGTGCTTTTCCATGGAGAGCCATCTGAGTTTGGTATGCAGCAGCAGTTGTTGATGATTAGTTTCATTTCATCACATAGCTTGTCTAAAAATCAGAATTTAACACATGCACACTGATTAAGTTTATTTTGATTCACCAAGGGAGTCCTTTTTTGTAGCAGTGTTGGCAGTTATTTTGTTATCAATGTTTCTAAATAATCAATGATCTCAAAAAAGTTTTGTATCAGATGACACTTTTTTGATTCCTATATTCTCTGACAAGACTGGTTATCTTTTTTTAGCATAGCTGTATCTGTATCTGCACACTTTCTTATGCACTTGAAGTTGTCCAATATTTCACTACTCAAAATCCTTTTAAAATATATGGATTTTTTCACTACTCATTCATTTGACTACTTCCTTTAAAAACGTTATGTTATTTATCCCTTCACATTCTGCAATAAATCTCATTTGGTAGTTAACTTAAACGATGTTTGAAATTCTTACTGACTCACAGGCAATATAGACTACATTTTTCCCTTTTATATACAGTTTACCCTTTCTTTTCTTAGTTCAGCAGTTTTCTCTTCTATTTGGGAAGGTTTTACATTTCGTCTGTTTTGCTACACTTTTCCCTGAGAAAGATTTCAAAAATTTCTATTACCACACTCATGATATGAGTGTTTTTTTCATGTTTTTCTCCAGCCGCACAGTGCTTCCTGACTATAAGTATACAGACTAAGATACTCAAAGAATAATTTAAGTTGAGAGGGCCCTTCGAAGTTCTTATGGTCTAACTCAAAATCAGAACAATTTTGTTGTTACATCTGCTTGCTCAAAGCCTGGCACAATTAAATTTTTAATATCTCCAAAGATTGAGATACATCTCTGAGCAACTTGTGTGAGTGTTTGACTACCTTCATGGTGAAAAAATATATTTTTATATTTCATTGGAGTTTTCTGATTTTGAAGTTATGATCATTGTGTCTTGTCCTTCTGATGTGCTCCAGGCCCCTAATCTGTTTGGTCTGTGTTCTAGACCCCTTATTTGTTTGGTGGTAGCCTTGCTGGACTCACTCTAGCATTCCAATGTAAATACTAGACCAATACAGGTGTGCCACCACTTCCCTCAAGCTGCTGGCTACAGTCATACTATACCCATAATATATCCCCATATTCAATTAACCCTCACAACTGCAAGACCATGCTTTTGACTCATACTCAGCTTGTTGCCCACCAAAACCCACATATTTAACAGCAAAATCACTTTCCTATACAGTTGGCTCCCTGGACTGCTGTGCTGTGTTATGACATCAAAGACTTGGGAAGATTTTTTTTAACTTGGTGGACTTCTGTCAATACAGATTTTTCAGGTTTGGTTGAAACATTTGGTTGAAACATTTGGTCTGACCATGCAGTCAGATGCTCCACTTTCAAATGTTATTACATAGTCTCACAGCATTATCAGTTAAAAAAAAAAAAAAAAAAAAGTAACTCACCTCACTGGATCTGAGTTTTGTGAGACGTTTTGACAAGGTTCATAAAACCTGTCTTGATAGACCTTTAACAATACTGTCTGATTAACAATTGTATTTTGTTCCCTGAAAATGTGTTTTTTAAATGTGAAGTTACAATGCTATAATTTCTTTCAGTTACAAATAAAATTTGCTACTTCTTCATTTTAGTAGTATATTAAAATTAAAAAAACAACACACACACACAAAACAAAACAAAATCATGTGTCACCAAATCAGATTTACACAACTCTATTGTATCAGCAATTAACGATTCATAATATACCTTTTTAGCAAATAGCAAAGTTAGGTTACATGATTTTAACAGCACTTAATCACTAAGTACTAGTCAATTAACATATTGATCTAAAGAAATTTGCTACAATAGAAGCGGTGACTTAGTTAAAGATTCGTGAATAGCAAGGTTCACCCAAGACTTACTGCAGTGTCCTGGAGGGTTTCTAAATCCAGTGATGTTCTTTCAAAATACCTCCTAGAGTGAATTACTCACCCTACATCCTCATCAGTGTTTGTCAATGTACGAGTTTATTCCTCAAAGGGGCAGCCCTGAGACACACATCCTCTCAGAGGTAACCTCTCAGCTCAGGAGGAGACAGATTGCAGTCCCCTGTGGTCCCTGGAGTCCTCAAAGAGTTCTTGTTCAGGGTCGCTATTTATAGGATTGAGGGGCCATTGTCTTTTGGTCAGTAATTTTGCATAATTCGGGTCTTTGCCACTTTGTTTAGGAATCAGGTTGTGCAGTCCCCCTCCCCTTAGCAGTTAATGTGTCCTTGTCAATGTGTCCTGGTTGTCACACCACCAGGCCCAGATGTGATCAAAGGGGAGGTCTGCTCATCCAAGGCCTGTATTGTATAAGCAAGTGATGTTAAAAGGAGTAAAGCAAAAAGTCAGGCTTTGCTGCACTCTGTAGATAACAGAGGAATGGTGTCAAGATGACTCTTTGATTATGGAGAGAACGGAGATGAGATGCCATATTTACTAGATAAAAGGATTGAGTTTTAGTCAAGCTCAGGTTCTTTCACTACTGCCAATGAGAGATTTCAGGGGAATGAGATCTGCCTGGGGCCCTGTTGCTAACAAGCTGTCCAGTCAAGAAACAATCACATTGAGGCCTGCTGTGGCTCACAAGCCTAAGCAAGACTTACGCCAAGTACAGGAGCAGAATGTACCCATCACACTGTAAAAGAGCAAAGCATACCCACCATGTCATAATAAAGAACACCAATGAACAGCATTCTTCCAAAAGCAGCAGTGTTTAATGTAAAAATTGTCAGATGTTAATTTACACAGAGATAACAGACCACAACCAATCTCAAACAGTCTGTCTAGTTCCAGTCTTATACTGGGGACTGTCCTATAACTTCCTTAGGCATTCTCCCTCACTTAACATCTTCTCCCACAAAAGGAAGAGGTTCCTTGTCAATCCAGAATGTGCAAGTTAGCCCAGTGCAATAACGGAGGAGAAAAGTAGTTACAAACCACTTTCCACGATGAATAGGAGGACACTGGACATTCTTTTTACTCAAAGGGAGACAAGACTTGCATATACACAAAATTATATTAACAGCCCCAGAACTTCATCTCAAGTCAAATATTTTTTTCAGGAGAAAAGAGATTATTAATGGCACTCTATCCTCAAATGCCACTTCTTCAAATCAATAGCCCAGCTAGTAGGTTTCCATCCATAACATGATCCTACCATGGAAAAAGGTATGTCCTACCATGGGGTGAGGTAGGAAACACCTTATTCTCTCCCTCCTTTAACACCATGTTCTTGTTTGTGAAATGAGAATGGGACAACCAGGAAGAAGGCAACAAATCATATCTAATCTAGTACAACACTTCACCTCTTGCCTGAGAAGTGAGCTACATATCACCAGCTGGGGTTGACAAGTTCAGTAGATAGAACCCTCAATTTACAGTCATAGCAGCTTGATTTAAATCTGTTGGCTCACATGGCTTCAAAACGCAAATGAGTTACTGCAGGGTAACATGCTACTGCATATCAGCAGCTTTGCAGTAGCTGTCTGAGTGTATGTATATATCTCAGAGCAAATGTGAGATCATTTAAAATATCTCAGATTTCCTTCATGGCTCAGAACTATACAAGGAGATGCTATTTCTTACTTTGTGGTTAGTTAGCACATTTACCTGAACAGCACAGATGCAGTTGCTAATTCTCTCTCCTATGTGCTTTTGAGCAGAAATGTATTCCTCAATCTGAAAAATCAACTCATCTCCAAAAATAAAGTTCAGTTAATCTTGGAAGAAGACATATACTCATACAATATATCAATCAAGGACTCTCAGAGACATATACATATGTGCACTTACTTTGGAATTCTCATATCAGTGATAGAGAAATAGTAAGTTAGAAGAACTGAAGGAGAATTTCATCATCTTTTTATTATTATTATTATTATTAGCAGAATAGTCAATTTTATATCAATGCTGTGATAATAGCTCACTTAGCTCAAGCTTTTAGTTGACTACATTTGCTTTTCTTTTCTTTAACTTACTGTTCAAGAGCATTAACACCGGGAGAAATATAGCACTCAGATCTATAAACAGAGGCAAGAAAAAAATCTCAAGGAGTTAGCATGGTCTTGTTGAGTATTCTTAAAGGATTAGTATTGTGCAAACAATTAATGGGTTCGCTACAGAACAGAACTGATCCAAGGTTACATTCTGACACCATTGTTATTGGTTCCAGCAATTATTGGATACTGAGGAAAGAATAGTAATTTGCAACAATTTACTTCTTATTGATGTTTTAAATTGTGTGTAACTCCTGCATTGAGAGAGCAATACACAAGGTAAGGAGGCACTAATTATTCCATTGCAGTCTCTTTAACAAAAATACCTTTATATTTATTTATTTATTTATTTATTTATTTATTGCAGAAGAAATGACAAAAACAAACAAAAAAACCACAGGTTTTGTTCTGGAAAGAACTTTGCAACCTTGGTATAAATATGTCAATAGGAGAATAAAAAGATCAAATTAAGATTTTGATTTTTGCTTATCTGAGTATAAACATAAATATGGAATAATGACAACCCACGCTGGCTTAAGTTATGTTATTTTTTACATATATTAGCCAATGAATAGGCAGAATGCATTACAGTTTCCAGATTTTCCAAAATAGGGGTCAGATACAAGTCTATGGGTTACAAAGGACAGGACAACACAGCTGTTGTCACATTATGTGTCTGCTACAGACAGATGAAGAAATGTACCAAGCCTTCTTTAGACAACTGAAAGTAGCCTCACGATTGCAGGCTCTGGTATTCATGGGGTACCTTAAACTTCCCAATGTCTTCTGGAAGGGCAAAACAGATGGGTGGAGGCAGTCCAGGAGAACCTTGTGTGTTGAAACTGTTGGTTGCTGCAGGTAATAAATGTGCTAATACTCACCAGATAATCTTCTGAATCTGTTACTCACAAACAATGAAGACGTGAAAATTGGAGGTTACTTTGGCAGCAATAACTGTGCGATTGCTGAGTTTCAAATGCAGAGAGAAAATGCAAGCCAAATAATTGAATTATATAGACTTCAGGACCCAATCTTACCTTGTTGAGGGATCTGCTTGGCAGAATTCCATGCAAAACTGTTCTGAATTGCAAAGGAGCCTGAACAGATAGTTGAACTTCAAGGATATCTTCCTCTAAGTAAAAAATGGCCACCAAAAAAGCAGCCGTTTTTTTACCCAGCAAAGAGTGTACCTGTCCTAGCCATGGGCTGTCAGCCTCTCCAGAATACTATGGGAGACCGTGTCAAAGGCCTTGCTGAAGTCTAGGTAGACTACATCAACAGGATTTCCTTCATCCACCAGGTGGGTCACCTGGTTATAGAAGGAGATGAGAGTGGTCAGGCAGGATTTATCTTTCATGAACCCATGCTGGCTGGGCCTGATCCCCCAGTTGTCCTGCACAAACTGTGCAATTGCATTCAAGATGACCTGTTCCATCACCTTTCCAGTCACTACGGTCAGGTTGACAGGCCTGTAGTTCCCCAGGTCTTCCTTACCACCCTTATAGCTGGATGTCACATTAGCAAGTCTCCAGTCATCTGGAACCTCTCTGGATGACCACGACCACTAATTGATGATGGAAAGCAGCCCACCAATCACATCTGCCAACCCTTCAGCCCCCTGGGTAGATCCCATTTGGCCCCATGGACCTGTGAAAGTCCAGGGGGGAACAGCAGGTCTCTAACTGTTTCCACATGAACTTTGGGGTTTTTTTCTGCTCCTCATCCCAGACGGATTTCCTCTCTGCATATGCTGGCAACTTCCCTGTGCTCTCCCTGAGTTACCTGTCCCTTCTTCCACTGAACATAAACTCTCTTCTCTCTTCTCCCAGAGACTCAGCAAAAGTTCTCTGTTCAGCCATTCTGGTCTACCCCACCAGCTCATCAGGGACAGCACACAGGGACAGACTTTTCCTGCATCTTTAAGATTTCCTTCCTGACGAGCATCCAGCCTTCTTGGACCCCTCTGACCTTCAGAACTGACTTCCAAGGGACCCTCCCTTCCAGCTTCCAGCATCCTGAACGGTTCACAGTCTACCCTCTGGAAGTCCAAGGTAGCAGTTTTACTGACCCAAGAACAGAGAACTCTACCATTTTGTGGTGACTCGGACCAAGACAGTTCCTGACAACCACATCTCCCACCAGTCCTTCTTTCTTCGTGAACAGCAGATCTAGTGGGGCACTCTCCCTGTAGGTTCAATAACCAGATGAATCAGGAAGCCGCCTTCCACACACTCCTCCTTGGAGATCTTCAATAACTGCCTGGACATGGTCCTGGGCACCCTGCTCTGGTTGTCTCTGCTTGAGCAGGGGGCTGATGATCTCCAGAGGTCCTTTCCAACCTAAACTATTCTATGATTTTGTGATTCTGTGAACAGCAAGCTCTGTGAGGAAGTCAAATGTAAGAAATAGGTAAATAAAATAAAATAAAATAATAAATAAAAAGGTCATGCACAGAGGGTAGAAGCAGGGAAAGGCTGTGCAGGAGATGTATCAAAATATTGCTAAAGTCTGGTGGGATGGATATTTTGAGAGTTAAAAAAAAAACAAAACCAAAAAGCCTCTGTAATTATATCAATAGAAAAAGAAAAAAAAAAAAAGGAGAGTGTAAATGCAGTAATCCTCATTGCTCATTGGAGCTGAGGACCTAGAAACAAAGGATCTAGGACTGTGGATAAAGTCAAGCTACTGAATGTCTTTTTTGGTTTAGTTACTACTGGTAAGATGTGTCTTCTGGTCTCCTGAGTTTAAAGTCTCCAGACAGAAATACAAGCATATACAATATATAACTATTGTAGAGAAAGGCAAATCTCTTAAAGAAATGCAAAACCAGCTGGGCATGAACATACCAGCTGGGCAGTTTATACACAATGCGTCAAATACTGTATGATCCACCAGATTTACCGCATAGCTGCAAAGGAACTGTATTACCACTGACCTGATAAGCTTAGAGCTTCAGAAAAACTTATTTGTTACATACAACTACACAAAATGAATTTGTTCACTCTACCAGAAATCTTAAGTAAACTTTGGCAAACTTACCTTACTATCATTTAGTAGATGGATGGGATTAATTTGTCCAAACACAGACACCTAAAAATATGTGATATTTTAAGATGTCCGAAATTTCTATACTGGGTTGGTAGATATGATGTAACACTTAAACCAGTGCCCTTCTGAAGGTCATGTTGAGTACCTTAGGATCTCTAAAATTACACTAGATATCATTTAAGTGGTTGAAACAAATAAATCAGCCCCTTTTGTACTTAGCTTTTGAGACAAAATATGTGTGTTTAGATCTGCCAGCTTCACATTGCTGTAGCAAGAATATTACAATACTATCTTTCTTTTTTCCTTAAACTGTAATTGAAGTAACCATAACTGTGTGAAGACACGTATTAGGAATATTACTGTCAATAAGTGCCACTAAGATAAAAATAAAGTAAGGCTTAGGAAAAACTTTAGCCCTAAGGGTTTTTCTCAACAAGTTATCCAGCTGCCAATTTTGAAAGAATTCTTCAATATGCATTTGTGCTACCTCTTCAAGCATAGCTATTTTCTTTAGGTATACTCACCACCTTATCTACTTTCCAAGTCCAAAAGTAATCCACTTTAAATGCGAATGTTATAACTTTGAGGTCTTATATGACTAGTTCCAAGCTGTAACATGCTTACATGGTGCTGTTGCAAGCACTCTGAGCTAGACATGAAAAACTAGGCTGTGCATTAGATGAATGCTCTCATGCTATATTTGAGAATGAGACATCTGTGGAGGAATTACAGACTTTTTTTTTTTTTAAGCTCTTGTTTCCAGGGCTTTAAGAAATATGTTTCAGCACCTGGATGTGAGATATCTTTTGAAATACAGGAAGGATCTTGTTATTTGCCAGATTTAATTTAAGAATCTGGGGACATCATTAAAGGAAATCTGTTTTCTTGTTCATCTGTGCACCAACTTTCAGTAATTTTCATCAAAAACACCAGCCACTTTTTATAAGCACTTATTTCCCAAGACCCAAAAACATTTCTGATCTTTGGCCCCTGCTTTAAGAGGACTCTATATCTACCAATCTATATCTTTCCACTCCTTTCTGAAGGCTTACTTACTTCCTGGTATCAAAGATTTAGTGGTAATGAAACTCAGGAAAAAAAAAAAAACACATCAGGCCAGTTCATGATGTCTTGTCTTTTGTGAGAGTAACCAGGGAAAGAATGCTTCTGTCTCTAGCTACATTGGAAATAAACCCACTCAAGTCTATTTGGAAAGAGATGATGTTAAAAACTCACTCTTCAAACTTTCCATGTTCATAGGGTTAGTAGCATCAAAAGCTGTAGGCAACCACTGCAGATCTTGCTTTCAACAACAAAATAGCAGAGAGAAGGTCACTCTGTTCTTCTTTTCCTCTCCCCAAGAAGTCTGTCAGCCACACTCAGAACTGGATTTCTTCCTTTACTTGCAACATCTCTATTTTTCTTATACAGCATAATCCTTGCCCAATGGAACTTGTTTTATCCTGAATCCTTGGGGTGCATACTCACACTGTTTTTCCCAGGTTATAGTTGTTCAGATACAGTTCATTTGGATAATGTATGTTAGATAGTATTGCTCTCTGAAGGCTTAAAAATATTTTGTAAGCTATTGAGAATTTAAAGAAATCAAAACAGAAGCCACAACTGAGAAGCTTACCCTGTAAAACACTTTAAAGCAGATCTGTTTTTTCACCCGGATCAGAGAAAGATACTGTGAAGTGCAGTAGTGAAAATATAGAAGCATCCATGCAACCTTGTTTTCACTTGCAATAGATGGAAAAAATACACTGTCATGCTTAATTAGTAGAATCATCATTATCTACTTAAGTACTAGCAGAAAACATTTGTAGTATGTATAAGGGAACCATTAACTGATTCCTGATGGAAGGGAAATGCACACTTGTCTTTTTGTCTTTTGATTCTTTACTCTTTCCCACTCCTCCACATCTAGAAAAAGTAATATATATATAGAGAGAGATGCTATATATATAAAACTCACAGCATTTCCTTTTTATTTCCTTTTGATATGTGAAAACTTTCTTGGACTTTTACAAAGATCCATGATTGCATATTCAGACTTTTTTTTTTTTTTGAATAAGACCAACTAACTCACCTTAAGATTAATACATCACAATAAAGCTTAAAAATTGTTGTTTTACCAAACTTTAGGCTGGAGTGAATTTTACAGACAACCTGTAGGAGTTAGATTTTTATTTCACATTTAAAAATCAGCATCAAGATCTCCAGTGAAAAGGTCACAGTTAAAGCCAAATAATGGCAAATATGTCAACACAGACAGAAGTTAGGATGCAGCCAAGGGGATCTAAATATGTTTTTAAGACTAAGCATGTATTTAAGCATTTTTCTGAAATAAGATTTAGTGTGTATAATTAACCACCCTGCCAGATGTTGGACCCATTGCAGTGAACATATTTTTCCTTCCTTCCTTTCTTCCTCCCTCCCTTCCTCCCTTCCTCCCTTCCTCCCTTCCCCTTCCCCTTCCCCCTTTCCTTTTTCCCCTTTCCCCTTTTCTTTCTCTTTCTCTTTCTCTTTCTCTTTCTCTTTCTCTTTCTCTTTCTCTTTCTCTTTCTCTTTCTCTTTCTCTTTCTCTTTCTCTTTCTCTTTCTCTTTCTCTTTCTCTTTCTCTTTCTCTTTCTCTTTCTCTTTCTCTTTCTCTTTCTCTTCTCTTCCTCTTCCTCTTCCTCTTCCTCTTCCTCTTCCTCTTCCTCTTCCTCTTCCTCTTCCTCTTCCTCTTCCTCTTCCTCTTTTTATTTCTTTTTATTTTTATTTCTTTCTTGAGAACAAAACAAAACAACAACAGAAACACAGTTACATCATCAGAACATAAGGCAAACAAAACCTTTTTCCTTAGGCAAAAGGATTGTGAGTTCAGCCACTAAGACAATATGACATGGTGTACAAAAAGCACAGGCTAACTGCTGAAGGAGATGATGGAATTACTTATATAAAAAAAGTCTTAAACTTGCTATTCTTTCCGTAATATAAATATTATGAAGAAATGCTATTAAAAATATGCGTGTGCACCATTGCAAAAGCATTTTTGTAACAGTATGTATACATGAAGATAGGAGTACAAAACACATATTAGACAAAAATAATTGCAATCCTGTAAATTTTGTACTTTGGAGATGGGAGCTAGAAATGATGGCTTTTGCTTTCAGTTCAGCCCCACTGACCTTCGACAAATCATTTCAGCTCACTGCTCTTCTGCTTCTCAATCTATAAAACAGAAATACTGATATTTATCTTCCGTCATAAATCACTTGAACATGAGTAGATGAAAAGTTCCTTATATTAGTTAGAGGATATTTATTATGCTTACTGATGTCTGAGTTAAAAGCTTTCTTCTTATCACTGCTAAATGATTGAATCTATGGATTATAGTTCTAGACAACTACTTGCAAACACGTAGTCTGGCATGTTACGTCTCCTGTAAAATGCAACATTTTGTGGCACCCAAGATTCAGTCCTCTTCTGAAAAGTATGCACACAAGACCAACAACACCTAAAGGACTGTAAAGTACATCTTTGCTACACATTGCAGCAAGATGAAAAGATACCTAGCATAGGTTGGGGACAGGAACAATTGTCCTTGAGGAAATAACAGTGTTCATTTTTGTTCTAACTGAGGTGAAATTGCTCTTCATCTCATCAGACTAAAATATCCTGTGCTGAGCACTGTAATTCCATTGGAAGAAAAAAAGTCTTCCATCTTAAACCACTGCACAGTCTAAGAGATCAATCTGCCAAACCATGACTACTATGCTTGACTTGCAAGGGTATCTCTTCTGAATTTTCCTGTCTTTTGTGCCATTCCACCCTTTACATCTGAAATGAGGAGTAACAGAACTTTCAGCAGTTGAGCAGCCCCATTCCAACTGCTGATCAGCCTTTTCCTGGATGGAATCATCTGAAACATTTAATAATTTACAATAAAAGAAATAGAATACGATTTAGTATTTCTACATTATTTTGGGTAAGGGATTGGCTGGATGGTCACACCCAAACAGGTGTGGTCAATGGCTCAACATCCACATGGAAATCAGTAACAAGCGGTGTTCCTGGTGTTCCTGAGAGTTGAGTATTGGGACCAGTTAGGGGGATTGGACTAGATGATCTTGCAGGGTCTCTTTCAATCCCTAACATTCTGTGTTTCTGTGATTCTGTGACCAGTGCTATTTAACATCTTTGTCAGTGACATGAACAGTGGGACTGAGTGCACCCTCAGCAAGTCTGTCAATGACACCAAGTCTTTAGAATATTCGCAGAAAGGCTTTTAATATGTGATTTTGTCTATTATTTAAACAGAAATTCACAGTCCTCTCCTCACCCCCACAAGTCACTGACTATCAAAAATAAAAAGACAGGGACTCAATTTAAACAAATTCTTGAAGAAAAATTGTGCTGTATATAGTGGAACACAAATTTTGTCAGTCTTTGACAGATATAGCTTGTGTGACCAGCATTTTCACATGGCAGATGCTAAAATCTGTAATTTCCATGGTATTGGCAGTCCTACAAGAAAATTATTCTGCAGCAGTCTTCTCATCTTTTGTGTGTTCTACACATATACATATATGATTAGGATTTTCTTCCTTGAACCACTATAAACTTTCTAGTGACTATATAGAAATGTTAGGTTTGCCAATCTTTATTTTTCTTAGTTATCTAGTGAGGTGTTATCTGGTCATATGGCTTTTGATTAAGGTTTTTCAAGGCTTCTTCAGGCCAAATCTTTTATGTGAATTACCGGCAGTGGTTAGATAAACAAGATGTATCATTGTTATTGGTACAGGAAAGTTTGAAAGTATATTCCTGACATAAAGCAATACTGATTGGTTAACAATATAAGAATGAGAAAAGTCATTAATATTGTTAATGATCTTTAATTACATAATGGAATGCCTGTTACATGATTCTTTAAATCTCTCAGCATTTCTATGCATTATTGATAGCCAATTAGGTACAGACGAAAGAGCTGGGAGAACTATTTACAGCCAACAATTTATTTGATAAATTTAGGCTCTCTTTCTGCTTTTGAATTACCCATAAGCAGGCTTTGATTTTTATAAATTCTAGTGTTCTCCAAGTTAATCAGTGAATATTTTAAGCAAGAGTCTTCCAACCTATGTTCTGATTACAAATTATTTGCTTTCTAGGTATGATTTATTTCTATTTCTCCAAAACAATATTTATCTTTTGAGTCTTGTGTCATATTCTGTTCCTTCACTGGATGAATACTAAACTGAGATTCTTGTTGATTCCTTCTCCTCCTTCAGGTCCGGACTTCTTCAGCCTAGGCCAGCCATACAGCATTACTTAACACTAGATTTGTTCTCCCGGTTTTCACTATCCAAAGCAGAATCTAAAACAGAAGATGTTATCATCATATGAAATAAACAGAACACATTTGTCCAACAGCTGGAATCCTTTATTTTAGTCTAAACAGCAACTTTACATTTTACCATTCATTTTCTTGTTGACTCTCATGCAGCCCTCAATTAAGTTGTTAATTGCTCACTTTATTTACATACTTAAAAAAAAAAAAAAAAAAAAAAAAAAAAAAAAAAAAAGAAAGACAAAGAAAGAAAAAAAGACAAAGAAAGAAAAAAAGCAATGGGGAGCAGTAAATGACTTATTTTTCTTTGCTTGCTGTTATGCTGTTATTGATATGGTGTTATTGATATATAAATCTGTTGATGTGAACTTCCAAAAATTGTAATTTGTGCTTGAACTTATCTTATGAAGTGTGCTAGAACCTACTTTGTTTCTTAGAATGTTGTACCAAACATCCTTTTCTTCTGACTTCTGTGTTGGACAAAACTTATATTTTATAGGTATGTTGTCAGTATAGTAGACACAATTAAATTATATGAGGGATGTAATCAGAAGGGAGCTACTTTCATTTGGATTTTTAATTGATCTATAATTGCATTACATATTGATTACACAGATTTTATTAATTATTTTTAATATCACCATGACTGTCAGATTTTTAAGGTTTCAATCAACTTGATGTCCTTTCATTCTCATATGAAGTATATTAAATAGTATATATCAAGTAATAACACAAACATTTTCCAGTATGATGACTTTCAGCTGTAGGCAAAAAAAAGGAAATCAGAATTTCAGGAATCAGATGTGCAGATCCCTAATCCAGTATCCATCTGTTGATAATTTGTAAGATTTTCATGTGTGAAACAAACAAACAACAACAGAAATGGATAAACACACATTTCACTTTGCATTTGTGTTATCAGAATAAATAATAATAAAAAAATAATCTTGTACAATTCCAACCTCATTAATTATCTTTAAATCTGTCAAAACAACATATATACAGCATAAAACTATGACACCTTGCATTTATGCCCAGTATTTTCACATACACACACACACACACACATATATGTGTGTATTACTTTGAGCATATTTTGGCTGGTTTTTATTGTTATGGTTATTTTTTATACCTCTTCACTTTCTTGTCTATAGGTTCTTCAAGTGAGAAACTCTAATACTGCTTTGGTTGTTCTTATGTTGTTCTCATATTCAGCCTCAGACAGGTCTTTTAGATGTTACTGTTAAAAATGAAAGTAATAGCAATAACAGCAATTTCAATACTAATTAAGTACATAGACTTAAGAAGAATTACATTAGTCCTCTCATTTTAAGGAAGATCATATTCTATGAAAAACCTTCAGCTTCATTTTGGCTTCTCAGGTTAATTGTAAGATCAGTTATAATCAAAGTTTGCCAGAACCATAATACTCACTTAGATGTGAGCAGTGGAAACAACTCTGCCAAGCATTCAAGCTGATATTGAGGATTAGCAGGGGACATTTTAGTAAAGTTGATATCCTTGACACGCATCTCTTCAAGAGTTATGTGTATGTGTGTGTGTGTGCATGTGTAATTTCTTCTTTATCAGGTTGTCTTTTAGAGACCACAGCATCACTGAAACTAGAAAAGATGTCTGGGGATTGTATAAACCAACCCCCATGTTCAAGGAAGGCCAACTAAAATAAGTTGCTCAGAGCTTCATATTGAGTTGGGTTGAGTATCTCCAAGGATAAAGATTCCACAGCCTCTCTGGGCAACCTCTTCTAGTGTTTGACCATCTAAACAACAATAAGTATTTCTCTTATGTTTAAACAACAAAAACTGTATTTATTTTGTGTCTTTTGCCTTTTGTCCTTTCTGTTGGCATCACTGAGGAAAGTCTGGCTTCATCTCCCTTGCTGTCCTCATCAGATATTTACATAAATTGATAAGATCCCTCTCAGGCATCTCTGTTACAGGCTTACAGCTTTCTCAGCTTCTCCTTGCATGTCAGATCACAAAATCACAGAATGATTGAGGTTGGAGGGAACAGAGATCATCCAGTCCAACTCCCCTGCTCAAGCAGTGTCATCTGGAGCATGTTACACAGGATTGCACACAGGCAGGTTTTGAATATCTCCAGAAAAGGAGACCACAACCTCTCTGGGCAGCCTGTTCCAATGCTCTGTCACCTGAACTGTAAAGTTCTTCCTCATATGGCAATGAAATTTCCTGTGGTTCAGTTTATATCCATTACCCCTTGTCCTATCACTGGCCATCACTGAGAAGATTTTGGCTTTATCCACTTTATATTGTCCCATCAGGTATTAGCAGAGGTTAATAAAATCCCTTCTTAACCTCCTTTTCTCTAGGCTAAACAGGCCCAACTTGCTTAGTCTTTTCTCAGAGGTCAGATGCTTCAACCTCTTAATCATCTTTATTGCTCTATGCTGGAGCCTCTCTAGAAGTTCTACGTCCCTCTTGTACCGGGGAGCCCAGAACTGCACACAATATTCCATGTGTGGCTTCACTTATACCAAGTAGAGGGGGAAGATCACTTCTCTCAACCTGCTCTCCACACTCTTCTTGATGCAGGCTAGGATCCCATTGGCCCCCTTGGTCGCAAGGGCACATTGCTGGCTCACTGTTAACTTTTTTTCACCATGACTCCCAGGTCTCTCTCCACAAAGCCACTCTCCAGCAGGTCAGCTCCCAGTCTGTACTGGTTCCTGGGGTCGTTCCTCCCGAGGTGCAGGACACTGCACTTGCCCTTGTTGAACCTCATGAAGTTCCTCTCCACCCAACTCTCCAGCCTGTCCAGGTCCTTCTGAATGGCCACACAGACCTCTGGTGTGTCAGCCACTCCACCAAGCTTTGTATTGTCCACAAAATTGTTGAGGGTGCTCTCTGTCCCTTCATCTAGGTCATTGATGACCAGGTTGAATAGCACTGGACCCAGTACTGACCTCTGGTGGACACCACTAGCCAAGATGCTGTCAAGCTGGTGACCCCCAGCCTGTCCAAGTACATGGAATCACTCCTTCCCAGGTGCGGGACTTGGCATTTCCTCTTTATCAGACTCCTTGAAATTCCTATCAGCAGTGAGGGATATATTACTCTAAAAGGACCAGCAGAAACTCCACCCCTGCTCTTTAGTGAAAGCTACATTCATTTTCAGTTCTCACTGCCTGAGATAAACCATGCTTTGCCCGAATGGATGACTGTTCATACCATGTGAGTAGTATTAACAAATTTGCATAGGCTCACTATGCTGGGAAGGCTCTTAAGCAGAAGCAGCTGATGATGGTACTTGAGGAATGCCCTCACTCCAGTAACTTTAGAGAAATTACTTATTAAAATGCAACACTGTTGCCTTAATACAATTTCTATGAGTTTTTGTTTTTGTTTTTTTTCCTTTACTAAAGTATAACTCATTCCTAATTCCGATAGATAAGAGTAGCTGATTTAAACAGAAAATATGAAAATGAATGAGCCTTGAAAAAAAACAGCATATTTTCTGTTACTCTAGCTACTCTATTTTTCTTAAGTGTACCATATTGACTATTAATGAATTAAAATGAGAGCCATTTTTACCTTCCTCCAAGATCTCCTGCAAACTACTTGAGATGTTTAATAAAATTCTATAAATTATTGCAGTACCTATGAATAATATCTAAATAATACCTATGCCATCATCTATGAAGGATACAAAAGAGAATTATAAAAAAGACCTTATGTGTCTGTATTAAAATTTGTCCTTCAGATTTCAAGAGCAGATCTGCTGCTAAGTAAACTCTGTAATATTCAACAAGTATTTTGGAATGAAGTATCTTACATTCCCTTCTCCAAGAAGACAAGTGATTGCAGCAAGAACAAAAAGTAGTGTTAATCATAAATCTATAGCACTGAATCTCTAGATATATTCCCCCTCCCCCTACATCTTGAATAAACCAGTTATTGCAACTTGAAATTTCAAGTGATAGCTAATTTAAGTGTAGCTTCAGCTTATGGTTTCCAAAAATTACAAACTACTATTTAGATTTATTTGCAAAATCATGCAGCAGAACATTGTGCTAGATTATCTACAAACCTAAAATGAAAAGCAGAATTTGGTTTTAATTAACTGATTTCAATATTTTTTTCCATTTTGTTTCATTCTTTCAGGGAGTGAACACATCTCTTATATTCAGAGCAACGTGTGACTTTACTTACAAAATTCTTATAATGTTAAAATTTTAGTTCAACATAATCTAAATATTGTCTCCTGAATACAGGGAAAATTCTGTGTTCATGTCTTTCATTGGCAGGGATAAAACAGAGAAAAACACCCTGACATACACAAGATCTAAACATTTTATAAAACGAAAGTCACCTTACATTTCAGTTGTTTAAATTACAACAGATGAGAACTAATCTGTCTCAGAGAGCATCATAACTATTCAGCATAAACATTTACACATATTGAAAATAAGCCTTGTTTACAAATCCATTGAAACCTCTGTACATATTCTGTGAGTTGATGAGGTCATGAAAATTTATCAAAGCTACTGCTTTATCGTCTTTCAGAAAGAAACATGTTGTATCTTATAATCTAATGTTGGGGAACAGAACTGAAACAAAGAGAGTAAGGCCCTGAGGAGAATGTGACGTATATAATGTCAGCACCATTAGCTTTACCCGACATCTCTTATGCAGTGCACATGTTGTTGATTGACAGAGACCCAACATGTTGATTCATGCTGTTTAATTGTTAAGTCAATGCCTAAAAAGGTTACTGCCATCCATGATTTGATTGTTGATGAAGTTCCTGAGTTTGCATACATTACCAAGGTCTGGCTGGAGGACTCTGTAAAACCATTATTGGCCCACATGTCTCCTTTAGAATCTTGGCTCATCAAAATTTGAGAAATGGATAAGGCAGTGATACTACAGGGCTCTTAATTGAGCAGACAAAGCAATAGCAAAAAGAAATAGCAGAAAGTGGAACTCAGCAAAGCTGAGACTTGAAGTAAGATGTGTGCTGTTATTGACAAAGAAAATTTATTGTTGAGGCAGACTGCAGAGTAATAACTAGCAGACTAACTCAACATACTATTGATAGCCCCAACAAAAGGTTTTCTCAAAGCTGCCTATTTTGTGCTGCATTCTCCAAAATGCAGCCCAAAATAAACAATAGCAATTAATGAGCATCATGTATTCCAGAAAAACAACATTAAAAAAAAAAAGTTGCTTAGAATGCAATTTAAAATCATGTTGTTTAATATAATTTGTGATCCCAGGGAAAATCCTCCTCTTCCCTTCTAAAAGTCAAGAAAAAAATACTAGTATATAAGGCTCAACTTCAGATTTAAGGTCAGGACCAACACAACATTCATATATTACACCTTGTTTTACCAAATTCAGGTGAGTGAATGAAAAATTAGGAACCTATACACTAGGTTTGACCTGGGTATTAATCATTTTGGAAAGTGTTAATTTGATTCCATTTGGGTTTAAAAGACAGATCAAATTAAGAATTTATGTTGATAAAAATCATAAAATTCTGGTCCATGAGATAGTATAAAAGGTAGGGCTAAACAAGCCATCCAAACAAGCTAGCCAGGTACCAAAAGTTATGTATTCCTGTTACATCAGGGTTCCATCTAGGGTGCATAACACTTCCTCACTACAGGTGTTTGATTCATAGATCTAGATCCTGGTGATATTAATTTGCATAAATCCTTCTTATTTTGCCTATTTTTTGCTTGAAGTACTGGTGTATCTAGAGTTCAGTGTTTTTGTTGAACAGGAGTAGATTTAAACAAGTGCTTATATCGTGTTAATTGCCATGAAACATATTCATTAAAATATCCATGAAAAATTAACTTTTGTATCAAGTAATCAATTTCTGATACCATGCTACATGTACACATGACACATACATTTATCACACATGTTTGGCAATAATTCCCATGGGACTGTACACTATACACTGGGAAACTGGAAGAATAATCAATAAAATAAAGGACATCAAGTATCATCAATATCAAAACTATATAAAAATACAATATCAAATTTTATCCTATGAAGAAAGGCTGAGAGAGCTAGGGCTGTTCGCCCTGGAGAAGAGAAGGCTCCGGGGAGACCTCATTGCAGCCTTTCAGTACTTAAAGGGTACTTACAAAAAAGATGGAGAACAACTTTTTGCTCACACAGACAATGACAGAACAAGGGGGAATGGTTTTAAACTAAAAGAGGGGAGATTTAGAAATGTTAGGAGTGAGTTCTTCACTCAGAATAACAGGTTGTTCAGAGAAGCTGTGGATGCCCCATCCCTGGAGATGTTCAAGACCAAGATGGATGAGGCCTTGGGCAACCTGATCTAGTATGTGGCATCCCTGCCCATGGCAGAGGTGGTTGGAACTAGGTGGTCTTTAATGTCCCTTCCAACTCCAGCTGTTATATGATTCTATGATTAAGTTGAGTAGTATTTATTGCTAAGCTATTGCCACTGTTGCATAACTTTTCTATTGCTTTCTTTTTCTACTTTGTGTGTGTGTGTGTGTGTGTGTTTGTTTTCTTAAAGAAATTTCAGAAGGAAAGACAGAAAAATTAAAGAATGGGCTATGAAGTAGTCCTCTCCTTGCTCCAAGTCAATTCTGGGCTTGTTGCTCTCTCCTCCCTCCATTTGACTGTGGTTACATAGCTTGTGAGCACAAAGGTCAATCTCAAGTCAGCTCAAGCTTACCAAGATCTATTTGCAATAAAACAGAAAGAGAATTTTAAAATAATATAGGTGTTTTTTTTTTTTCGTTTGTTTTCCCTTTTGTCCCTTTTGAAAGGGGTGGAAACTTATTTTTTTTTCCTGTCATACTTAATACTCACATAAGATAAATTAGTTGCATGGACTAGGCAATCTGTTCAGAAACTGTCAAAATGTTCATGGTTACTGAAAATACTCAGCTTTTCTGCTACTGAAAAGTATTGGCCATCAGGTATTTTTCAGTTAAAACCTTCAGGCAATACACTGTTCAGAGACACCACTGAAAGTCTCTTGAGAAGACAGACCCACTGCTTGTGCATGCAGGGGACAGCTGAGAACAAAAAAAGAGCAGAGAACAATAAAGTTCAGATAAACAGAGTGTTGTAAAATAAATAAATAAATAAATAAAAATGCATTACCAAGTTGTTTTTTTTTTTTTCTCTTAACTTACAAATTTTGTCCATTTGCCTCAAAATACATGCTTGGCAAATTGTATGTCATTTCATGCTGAAAATATCTTTCAACATATATATAACTTGAATATTCACATTTGCTGAAATTCATGCAAGTAAATGTGAGAAATGTAATCAGCTTCAAAATATGTTTTTTTTTTTTTTCTGAAAAAAAAAAAATAAAAAAGAAAAGGAAAGAGAAAGACAGGAGAGAGAATTGGGTGGAATATTTTGGATTTCAGATGAATGGTTGGAAAAAAAAAAGTTATATTCCACCCACAGTATGATCTATTTTGATTCCACTGTGCTGTTTCATGGGAGGTGATCCACTGGTACATCCTGTTCTCATTTTCTGTCACAGTCTTCCAGTTTTCCTTGTAAAGTATCTTGTCCATGATACACTATAGCCATCTTGCAATCTTTTGTTATTATAATTCATCATAGGTTGCCATATTCAGTTGGGGCACACAGGTAATGTAGGTAATTGGAATCTAAAAATACTTCCCTGGAGGCACCTTCAAAGAAACAGAAGCAGCAGCAGCATACAAAATATCAAAATATTCTGGTGTTCTTATAGAAACCACATTTTTCACCATTTTATGCCAATTTAGCATATAAAAAGGCAGACACTGGTCACTAAGTACCATTCTAATCAAAAGCTTTGTTTGGCATAATCAAATCATTTCTGTTATTTTCTACAAGTCCTGCAATAGCAATATATGTATTTGTATGCCACATCGTATATACAGATAATAGTAATAATCAGAAACAATAATCATGTTTCTGATTTCATCCAGTTTCATACTTCTCAAAGCCCACGGTTGAGCTAGTTGAAATTCTGCATCCATGTCTTTAAAATTCCCCCCATACAGATTAAATCTCACTACAAATTGAGTTTCATGATACTGTTGAGAAAAATATAGATGGCCTTTGCAAGCATAAGTGTTATATTTAAGTGAAAAATTTTCCATCTATTTCAAAAATTTGTCATTAAAATTAGCCAGATTAACAGGCAAGTGTTAATGAGACACTAGTAGTGAACATATATCATCAATAGGTCATAATGAATAATCTTATGCATTACTAATATACACTCAAAATACTTCTAGCTCCTTCTTATCTTTGGCAGACTAAACTTCATGTTTCACAACCTGGACATTTCATTTCCCAAGGAGCTTAAATGCTTGTATGAAAGGTTCTGTCCTGACAGCAACCTTCAGACACTTTACAGGCACTGCATCTGAATCACAAAAAATTCGAGTAAACCCAGAATAATTTCCCTTGTATGCATCCACTGTAATGAAACCTTTTGAATAAGATTGACCAATACATTCTGCAGGTTATTCTTGTAGCCTGTAGTTGCCTGATATCGCTGTAAAATGAAAACTGAAATATTTACAAACTTTTTCTCCAAAACTCTAAATATATTCAGTGCTGCTGAATTCAAAGCTTTCTGGTCACTTTAGCCCAGTGTTCAGGTTTAGCATTATATTAGCAGTACATTTGCAACAAATGAAAAAAAAGCTTCACAGGATGACATGAAGAGACTGAGATGACACATCTTCAGTCAGATGGTTCTAACTGCAGAAGACAGGAAACCACAAACTTTCCAAGTTTCTGCTCACATCCAAAACTCGGTGTTCTGTTTCAATGTATTTTGTTGAAGTTCCTTTTTTTTTTCTATTTTCCTTTGTTTTGGGTTTGCTTTTCCTGTTGGTCTCCTAGGTACGTTGTCAATCCAAACCTTTAGTCCTGCTCTACAATTCTCACATTTTATTCTGTAATTTGATATCTGTATAGTACATCTTAACCCCTTCTCTGCTGTAAATACATATAAAGCCAATCAAAACAAAATATCAGAAAAACTTTATTTCATACTCCTATTTCCATATTTAAGCCTGAAATGTTTGCATTCCTCTCCTATTTCATAGAGAAACCATGTCATGAGACTTGTCTATCTTATGAGAATCACATAACATTTCTCTAATTTCAATTATTTATTAATTAATCCATTAAAAAATAAAAATGGAAACCAAAATTTAGATAATCATAACTGGAAAAGATTTAATGATAGATGCAGTTTAAAAATATCAGGCTGTTCAGGGAATGTTAATTTACTGAAAGAGGCTAAGATTACTAAATATACTTTTTACCATTAACCATTTGTTCTAATTTAATTGGGATACAATAAATAAATAAATAAATAAATAAATAAATAAAATTCTGGAGAACAAGCTGAGTCTAAGTTATCTCCTGTGCAAATTAAGCTGTAGTACCTATTTGTGTGTCTGTACAAGTCCAGAATTGTATTAACTTTCACCTTGTCTATTCTCTCCATCAGCAGTTCAAGAAATGGGATATTTATCAAATTTAGAGACCATTTGACCTTCTTCAAGTTAATACAAAATCAGATTGACCTATAGTTGCCAGCATCAAGAGCTAGTTCACTCATTAGATGACTTCTAGATAGAGATGGCCAAACGGTTTGACCTGAGATCACTGATGAGCTACATCCCATTAACCTCCAAAGAAAGAAGAAGAGACAAGAAGAGAAAAGAGAAATAGGGGACAAAAGAAGCTTCAAAGTAGCAGCCATGGTTGATAAAGAAAATAGCAAAAGTATATTATAATTGTTATAGACTTGATCTGGTCAGCTAAGACAACAGTCTGCATGTAAAGGGCTGCAATAGCATTAATGTTTATCTGTCCCAGCACACTTTAGAGTAGCACCCTCTCATGATCACTTTCCTGCCTTTCCACACCACTTTTCCATTCAATCTTGTTCTTCACTATGCATTAGATGAGTCTTGTCAAAACAGTAGATACAAATTATCCAGGAGAGAACACTGGTAGTTAAAATAAGAAGTTTAAGGAAAACAGCTGATTTACCTTATGTGATTTTTTCCTTTTTATGTTCTTATATCCTAATCTAATACATCACATCTCACCTGGTTTTACAGGAGGAGGGTGAATACTGAGCTGTTTGGGTGAACTTTAGACATAGGTGACCATCCACCCAAAATGTTTTTTTTTTTTTTTGTATGTGAATGTGTGTTAAAATGAACAGTTAATTACAATATCCCAGGATACTTTGCCACAGAGAAACCAACATTGGTATGATTCTTGAAATGATTTGTGTTAAATCTTCCAGGGGTAATTCCAAGTCCCTCATATAATTCAACAAATCATGTGGCTAAGAAATGAAAATATGAAGGGCTTCCTCTGATATATATTTTTTTTGTGAATCAGGTGTGTGACTTCTTCTACCTCCTTTGAACTCAGGTTAGGGACAGAATCAAAGACTAGAATCAATGCAGGAATTGGCTTTATTAGTACCTTTAATGATGCCAGTTAAAATACCACAAAAGAATGAAATGTCATCCTGCAAGTAATTTTGATGACCTATACATAGCTATACTCCCATATCTGGTATTACTGCCTATACCAGGCTACCCTCAGGCTTAATGCAGAAATATATGTTCTGAACAGGGTATTTTCACTACCCCAGTGCTCTCCTCTGAAAGTTACCTTCATGAAGCATCAGAATCGGTACCGGACAATCTGAACAGCCTCCTTTAATTCGGAGTTGACAATTGTGGAGCACCACAGCTGAGTATGTTTTCTTCTGGCAATGTATTTGCCTCTGCCTCCTTCTGCCATCACAAGGTCAATTGCGGTGGACATAGGGGTCAGCTAATTCCCACTGATGAAGAACATCTGAGGGCAGAAATAGTCCATCTCTTTCAAAGAAACAGCCTCTTAGAAGGGATTTAGATCTTCACAAATGAGCTCAACCTAGGCTGGCTTTAATGAAAATTAAGAGCATGCTGTATTTGTTAGGCTCCTGGGAAAATAGTAAACACACCTTTCTGAAAATTTTCAGAATTTCAGGATTGAGCAGAGAACTGTTGATATTTGTAATTAAAGAAAGAGAAGAACCACCACATTAAAATTATACTGATGAAGAGATATTAGTGTGGGCTTGAAATTTGCTATCATGTCTTACTGGTGGGAGTTTAGGGTTAAAACCATTAATTTTCACACTTTTTTATTTTTAAGCCACTGCTTTCTCACAATAAAAATTTCATTTTACATATTCCTACTATATGTCTCTACACACACTTTGAAAGCTAAATTGACAATAAATTTGCTTAAATGCATTTTGTGTCAAACAGTGTCTGTGTGAGAGTACTTTGAAAAGAACATTTAGGTGAAAAGAGAGAATAGCCCCTCTGTACCTCTCAATAGACAAAATTAATCCCTGAAGAATCCAGTAGTTCTCTGAATTAGTTTTTTCTATTTTCTAGGTGATATGTTATTTTATTTTTTAATCTATATAACCACTTTATAATCATTATTGTCTATGAATTGTAGCTTATATCATATTTGTACTCAAAATGAATCAATAATGTGCAATAGATCTTTATGGAATTTACAAAATCATACTTTTTAAAGATACACGTTTCAAAACAGAAAGCTATTTAATTAACCTAATTTAAATCCACACAATATATAGATACTATTCTCTGCTCATTGGTCTGTATCATCACAGATCATGTTAGATAAATAGGAAAATACATTCCTTGCTCCTGAGAGCTTATAACAAAATGTATGGAATTTTCAGTATGGGAAAAAATCACATTATTTCACAGCTGTTTCTGACAACTGACTCTTGCTTAAGTCTGCCTTTGTAGAATGCACTCCAGTTCTTCCTTGTTTTATAAATATGCCAAATCCTGACTTTCACACTCAAATTTTATTTTCCATACCCAAGCCAATGACAAAGAATATATCCAGCCAAGATTTATGTGAAAATAAAAAGTCATAAGGGTTCTTTTGCTGAATGTAGGATAAAATTACAAATTCTTTCCAGTCTCTGCCACATTGGAAAAACGGATTGAAGAATTCTTGCAAGGCTGTGTCCCCACATGGGAAAAAGCCAGGCTCTGGAAGATTTCATATTCCTGCATCATATAAGAAAATAAGAAAATTCCAGTCCTCAGTGAAAAATATATCATCATCCCACTGAACAGATCAGTTTATCAGTTTTATTTTTTGTATCTTTTTCTATAGGTCCAGAAATTACAGGAAAATGAATATTAGTCTGCAGGGGTAACAGGCTAGCTTCTTACCAGATGATGACCATTCAGGAGCTTTCTGTGATTCACCTTTCCCCATAGCATCACTTCCTCTATCCAAAGCTCAGTCTCTTCATCAGGAAAATAGAAATAATAGTATTTTCTTCCTTTTGAAACATATGGTCAGAAATGCAAACTATAGACTGACTTCATTTCTCTTGGTAGGTAAAAGTCATTTTCTGTTGTGCTGCTGCAGGATGGACAATATTTCTCTTAGCTCCTTTAGCTTTCATTCATTTTGGCCTGGGAGGTTGGTGTTGCCATTTCTTAATGGAGTTAAGAAAGAATGCCTGTGACAAAAAGGTAATGCATTAGAGGAAATGCTCTTGTTCCTGCATTATTCACATTCTCACTAAGCAATTACAGCATATTTATTCAATTACAGATTGAGACAATGCTGTTAGATTAGTGGTAATTCTACACCACAATAATAATATTTGGTATTTCTGTTTATGTTGGGCTACATTTTATTTTAAATAAAAAAACAAACAAGTAAACATATATATGTGTTTAATGGGTAGTTTTACTCCTCAGCGGAGACAAATTTGTGATATACTGGTTTAGGAGATAAAACCTGTCCAAACCTCTGTAAAGATCAGAGTGTCTTATCTTAAGTTGGATTACTACTCTTGCAGACTGAGACCAGATAAACAAAGCCCTTATATAACTTCAGGGCTGTTGTGATCAATTTGCCTAGTGCACGACTCTGGGGACCATGCTGTTTTACCATCTTGATTGCAATGATAAATCCATCATTATGTTCAGTGCGGTGGAAACAGCTCAGAGCCTTGCCATTTGTGGCAAATCTTTTCTATGGCAGGCTCATAGTAAATCAGTCTAACCTGAGCTGACAATGATTGATTCTGAACAAAATGTCACGAACAATCAAATCCTCTGTTTTCTTCTTCTTTTAAAACTGAATAGATTTAACCCCCTAAATCTAACTAAATTCCAAATAAGATAAAATAGAGAGGTTTTTCTCTCTCTTTTTTTTTTTTCTTTTTATTTTTTTCCTCTTTGATTGATAATTATGAAAGAAGGGGAGATTTAATTCATATATTAGAATTCAGAACTCTGTGGCAAACAATTCACATGTTATTTACAGTCATTAATCATTACTATCATTGAGCGTCAGAGAAACACATATTTGAATCCACATTAGAGTGTATGTGTGGGAAGGAGACAGGAAGATTTATCAGCTCTCTGAGGAAGGAATTGTTTCTTTTTTCCTGCTTGCTTAAAACCCTCCCATAATGGAGCTGTGGTAATGATTGGAGTGTCTGAAAAATTTAGTAACACAGATAACATCAATATTGTAGCCTGACATTAGAATCATCCAATCAGCCTAAGGTTTTATCTTTCTTTTTTCTTTTTTTTTTTTTTCCTAGGCCCACAGAATCTGTTGAAAAGAATTCTGAGCCATTAGAGGTGCTATAGGGAACCTAAAGTTCTCACAGAAATCTATGTTGGTCAAAAATCTTACATTTGATTGAGCATGGTTGAAACAAATCCTATATTCCATTGACAGAAAAGTACAAAGCAGAACAGAAAACTGAACTGGCTCCAAAGTTAAATTTTTCAAAGGTGGGAATTAATGTTATCGGTTAAAATGTGTTTGTTTGTTTGTTTTGTTTTGTTCTGTTTTGAGCATGTATATTTAGAAAAAAATATACTCTCATTACATCATCATGTATTATTTTTCCGATAACGTAGTGAAGTTTTTCTGGAATAGATGCAAAAGTTAAAAAACACATGACTAGCGCTTTCTGCTTTACAATTTACAAGGATAAAAAAAATAGCGTTAAAGAAAAATAGCTTTGGCTTTTGTGTGTACTGAATAGAAAATGAAAATGATATAGTCACTGAAATGATTACCTCATTTATTTGTTTATCTAGAATACTGGATGAAAGAAAGTAAAGGAATTGAAATTAAATGAATTATAAGCATCTTTCAAATCTATTATTTTTCTAATATACACAGATCAGACACTTTGGAGAGGCAATCAGCTTCAATGTGAGGTAGAGCAAATAGAAGCATCTTCCAGCTGAGACAAAAGGCTTTGTGGAGCTCATGTGTTTGTGAGGAGATGTGAAAAGAATATCTTAAATTGACTATCAGATTTTTTTATACTGTTTTGGAGGAGTGGGAATCTTTTAAATTTATTATTTGAATTTAGTATTTGAATAACATGCTTGTGAAACTGAAACACAAGCAGAACTTGCTATAGGCAGGCTATTATTCTTTGCACATCCCTAGTAATGCAACTAGTTCTGACCTGAATTAAAATCATTATTCCTATTCACATTTTTAACAGCATTGGTAGGGGAAAGACAGTCCTGTTTCAGAGAGGATTTAATTATATCATCAGTTTTTGATATTCAAAACTTAGTTTAGTTCTGATTCAGAACAAATCCTAAAAATTCTGAGAGACGGGAATAGTCCAAGGGTTCTTAATACGAAGACAATCCACTCTGAGAGTCTGAACCTGGGCTTCAGTTTCTGAAAGCCCTGGGATTAGAGGCAATCTCCCTGCTCGGCTGCCTCAATGACATGAAGCTTCAGAGTCTGGTCTCTTCAGTAAAACCAGCCAATAGCCACATATATGAGTTTTCAGGAACCTGGAATGTTTAGAAAATGCCTGTCAAGCAAGATCCTTCTGCTTGATTTCTAAAATAACTGCTATTAAATTGAACTCTCTGAGGGCTTTTTCATATCACACCCAAGGAAAACCTTTTCTGCCAGAGATTCTCCCGTCAGCTGCAATCACCCTATTCTATTTATGTAGCCTACATTACCACATACCTACATTAGCAATGCAGGACATCCAGGCACAGTTTGCTGAGTGAGACAGCAGGTCTCACTGCTTTTTAATCTAAAAGCAGTATAGTTTCTGATTTCCTTAGTGAGAACCAAAGTGCGGTGAACACACTCCTAATCTGAATAAATATGTTAAGGCATGAGACAGGTCAGTCAGTCCATTGTCTGTGCTTGGCAAGATCATGGAGCAGATCCTCCTGGAAACTATGCTAAGGCACATGGAAAATAAAGTGACTGGTGACAGCCACCATAGCTTCACTAAAGGCAGATTGTGCCTGACAAAAATATAGTGGCCTATGGTAGGATTGCAGCATTGGTGGTTAAGGGAAGAACAACTGACATAATCTACCTGGATTTGCACAAAACAGCAAATATTAAATTAGTCAATCAGCAGCAGTGCCAGAAAAAACAGCATAAACAGTTTCTGGACTGTCAAAAACTCCTGGTAAGACCAGGCTTCAAACAAACTCACCCCTTCAGAGGTTTAGGTAGCTTTTTCCTGGAAAGCTTTTCATAGGTTCTTCTAAGATGTATGATGCCAACCTCTGCTGATTATTTTGTGTGGAAGTGGATGAGCAAGGAATACAGGCATTACACCAGTAGGAAAAAAATGTATATTCATTAACGTATTTTGTATTTCAAATATGAACATCAACTTAACATTATACAAAACAAACAAACAAAAAATTCTCTGTAAAATCTTATTTTGGGGGATGTTTCTGTTTAGCTGACCAGCACATGACATTATTTAAAAACAAACAAACACACACACACACAAATAAAATTACTCCTAAACCAGCAGATTAGGTAGATTAGTAGGTTGAGGACTTGGGTCTATGCAGCAGTACATGATTGTCCATAGTGTTAAATTTTTACTCCTTTATTTTTTTGTACAAAATAAAGGTCTCCTCTAGGATGTTTCATGACAAGGGATATGAGAAGGTGCAGTGGCCATGAAGCGGTGCAGAAGGACAACACAGGGCAGAGAAAATCAAATCGGATACAGCTTCATCCCCATTGCCTTGGAAGGAGCAGTCTCTGGAGTCAGCAGTCAAACACATCTTGGATTTTTCTTGGAGTGAATTAGAATAATTAAGCAATGTAAATCACCAGGGGTCAGTGCTTGTCTTTGATCCCTTACTGTCTTTTATTTAGCAGTGTGGATTCACCCAGCATGGTTCCTATGACTGAAATATGCATATGTGTTTTCAAGATTAGGAATGTAGTGATTTATTATCTTTTCACATGCAATTGCCTGTAGGATGAACAAGAACAGCTGTTCAGTATTGTAGAGCAGCAATACACAGTAGTTTGCTGCAGGGTAGGAAAGGAAGGAATTCCATAATTTGATTTGGTAGGGGAGCTTCTATCTGCAGAACACAAGTGGCCAAATGCAGGTTTATTCAGGAAATCTTTGTCTTACTGTGAAAAGTGCTATTGTCTCTTAATTACTACTACAGATAGCCAAGTCCTTAATACTACATCTGTGCTGAAAGGCAGCATCCTCCAGATCTTGCTGAGGCATTGTTTGCATTCTGGCACGGAACATGAAAGACCTTCCCAGAATTACAGCACCCTCTTCTGATCAGTCTTGGGGTTCTTGTGTTTTCCACTGTTCATCCGTATCAGCTTCCATTACTGCAGTTTGTCAGATCCATCAGGCTCCCAGAACAGTATAGCACACAACAGAATACTATAGGAAAAGAAACCATTCCCACAAATATAGATTCCTTTCTTTTTACTGAATAAAGTGAGAAACAAGCAAGTCCATACGCAAGCAGGATTTATATTCATGGAAGTGCCAAAGAGAAAGGATAGAAAAGATTCCTGAGTCATCTTTAGTATTCCCTTGAACTTTCAAATATTTCCTTCTCATTCCTAGTGCCTCTGTGTTCAGCTTCACTTCAGCTGAACAGACCATGCCTGCTGTGGGGCTGTGCTGCCACAAAAATACTGGCAGTTGGCAACACAGACATACTTGCCTTGCAAAGGACACCATTCAGAGGAATACATTATATTCAGAAACAGTTACAGGCACAGATAGATTTGAAATATATTGCATTTTAGGTGAGGCTTCCAATCAGTGCTACCACATTTGCAACATCAAGCATTCAACAGTCGGTACATATGAAAATTAATGTTACATGCACAAATCTGGCCTCTTGTGAATGTTCTTCAGGTATCTGAATTGCCTACAGGCAATTGGATGTGAAAAGATAATAAATCACTGCCTGCCTTTTGTGCCTTAAAAAAATGTCCCTTTTAATAAGATGATCAAACCTGAGGTTTGAAATTTGCACTTGAGGTTTTATATGCATGTACAGTCTCATTGCATAGACAACACAGAAAAGTGCTCAAGACTTGTTAAGACTTGGCGAATTCTTTTGACAGAACAGCATTGCTTCATCCTGGCTTCTCCACTTTAGAGATCACTTTCCAGATTGTGCAACTTTTAGATGAGGTATAATAAGAAGTGAGAAAGGCACAGATTTAAGAGAAGCAACTTAATGAAAAAAAAGTAAAACTTGAACTTATGCTCTTGTCATTATCTGCCCAATCTCCCTTCCGTATGAACCCACGGTATTGTTTAAATGAGGAAAGAGCAGCTGGAAGGGAACCAGTTTTGCATGATCCCATCTGGAGCTTCATCTTTGTGGCATACTTAAACAAGATGCTAGGTTGGTGCATGGGCAGGACTGATAGCATGCTGACGGATTTTAGCAGACAGCATCTAGCAAGCTCTAGTGAGGAAAGCACAGATGGGGAATAGTGATTTTTGGCAGCTTATGATTCAGCAAACCTGAATGGATTGAGGACACAAGGAGAGTAAAAAGCATCTTCCTGACCTCAGGGCTGTACTTATGCCAAAGCTCCTTTTGCAAAACATGGAAGTACTCAACTATTTGAAAACATTGTATTCAAAAAATTGTATTTCTTTTTAAAGTTGGAAATTGTTATCCATATTTTTATGCAAAGTTAAAGATAGCTACCATTCTCTAAACAACAACAAAAAAGTTAAACTTTACTATTCCAGTCAATATTATTCCCATAAATCCACATATTCCCATAAGCAGCTCGATGCCTTCTCAGGAATGTGATGCCTTCCCAGAAATAACAAACAATTCAAATGCTAGACCTCATACGGAGGAACCAATCTATCTTCACAATAGCTTGCAATGAGTCTTTATGAATCTCCTTTCACAATGTAAGGGCAGTGATTGCCAGTGAAAAAAACTCTTGTAAAAATGCAAGACTAAATGGCCAGACAGAACAAGAATAGCTGCATATGCTGTTATGAGTGTCCAATGATTTTTTAAGATAGACTTCTATGTGAATACCAATGAAGCAAGTGAAAAGTTTTTTTTTTTTTTTTTTTTTTTTTTTTTCCAGATGGTATGATTTTTCCTTATTAATAATTGTTTAGATGTTTAGAATCATATAGGAAACTAGAGGTCAGAAATAAGCCTCCCCCAGCCCTAAAAATTTTAATACCCAAATAGGCAAGAAAAAAAATGAATTATTATTAACTCTGTACTCTCTGTACTCTGAAGTGAAAAAAAGAAAAAAGATTTTAAGAGACCCAGACAACTACAGTTCTGCTTTAAATAGACATAAGTTTTGAGATATTCAGTACTTCCAGTCTGCATATTAAGTGATTTTATTTTTTATTTTTTTCTGAAATCTCAAGTCAATCAATTGAGACCAGTTTCCTGTATCTCTAATAAATACTTTAATCGTGACTCCGTCCCTTTACTCTTCAACTTTTTGCTTTTGGGGTTCTTGAGATAACAGAAATCGCTTTTACTTTAAAAACAAAATGCAGAAAGCAAAACCCATTTGTGTAATTACAACTCTGATCTCCTTCTTTCTCCCAGACATAATCCCCCCTAGAAAACTCTCACTTAATGGGCCATTCCAGTAAACCCTTATAGCTCAAAGATTGCTGTGTTTAATAGAAGCCTGTAAGTGTTGAAAAAGCAAAACTTGCTGCAAGATTCCCTGAAAGCTGTGCTAACTAACAAGCTTAATGGATTTTTAATGGTCCCTTTACAGACTTATGTAAGGGCAATGGAGGCAGTGGTGGTGGGAGGTTATGCTTGTGCATAATATTAAAAATATTTTGAATGCTCCACAGCAGCATCAATACCCAGTAGGACTATATTCTCATGGAAAGATACATTAAGGAGTTTCTAATTGAATAGAGCAGGTATTACATGCCTTTACCATGAGTGCAACTAATAGAATGCTCCTGAGGACAACACAGCACTCCTGTTGCATTAAACATCTCTATATGATTAGTAGATTATACCATAAAACAATTTCAGGCATGACATCTATGTATAATCTGATAAAACCTCCAAATCACATATTTGTATGCAAATATGATGTTGAAAGTAGGACGTAAACAACTACAGAATTAAAAGTTCTGAGTTCAGAATATTAGCAGTGATTGTAAAATACAGGCAACAACAACAACAACTACAAGCAACAGAACTGGCTTTAGCTGGAGTGTGCAGGGCCATCTTTACTATGCGAAGACTGGAAGAAAAATGTGGGGAATTAATAACGGTTTACAGGACAACTTGGAAAATTTCCTGCATGCATGACTTGAATCTATCCTTCTCTTGTTTTCAACCTTTTTGTTGGTGGTGGTCGTGGCAAAACAATAGATTAAACTTTCCTCTTGCCAACATTTTGTTAATTTAGTATGTAAACTATTGACTTAACTTCACTAGGTACACAGATGTAACTGAGTCCTTTGAGATGGTAAGACCATCAGGACTTAGTAAAAACACTCTCACAGTGGCAGGCAAATGGAATAAATCCTTTCCTTGTCTTCACTTTCAGTTTTATCATAAACCTGGGAATTTTTCTAAGCAAAAATCCTTAATCTGAACATTCCCAGTTTTTTTGGAAACACATGATCTCTTATGTTGCTGTATTGTTTTACAGACTTGAAAATATAAAGCAACATTACCTTTAGTTTTCAAGGAAAAAAATGAATATTTTTAAACACAACTTTAATTCTCCCTTGCTAAGAACCATCACAAATTTCCATAATCAAATCTAAAGTTATTATTTTCTACTTTCATTTTCCCAAAGGATACTTCCTAATTTTTGGAAACATTTTGTACTTTGACTTATGTTTTAATTTATATAATATAGGTTGTGTTATGTCTGTCTACCTATTCATTTGTATGTGAAATTTGTTTGCTGGATTCCCAGGGAGCAGTGACTTGGATAATGTGTTGCTCAGTAGACTCAGGTGTTGGAGAGTATGAACAACAGCTAGCTGCTACTACTAGCTACTAGCTGCTTTCAATGTCTCAATTAAGTCTGATCAACCATATATAATATAAGACTCAACAAAGCATCATAGTCATCTTTCCATCTGTCTTTTTGGAGAAAAATCCTTGATAGTGGAATTTCACAGTGGTATGGGCAACTTATTCTTTATATTCCTGAAATTCAGGAAGGGGAACAATAAACGGGCCTTTTTTTTTTTTTTTTTCCAAATTAGTAAGAGCTTTTCATCAATTCTAACATTATCCCCCAAAGTTACAGGCATAACAAAGCTGAAACTCCCTTCTTTATTCAAGTGTATTGGATTTTTTGTTGTTGTTGTTTTGTTATTACTCCTCCTTCCTCCCACTCCAAATGTCCCTAACTATAGGTACTCAAGTTACCTTATATCATAGTAACAAGGATGTGCTAAAATACTGTGCTTTCAGAAGGTTAAGAAGAACTACGTTTTATTCTCACTGTCATAGCTTTGGATGTCTTTAAGACAAGACAGACATCTGTGTAATTATACCTTTTGTTCTCTTGAACGAAATTGCATACTCTATTTTTGAATATCTTTATGTACTCATGCTACCAAGTTGTCTTAGCTGTGTTAGGCATGCATTTCTTTGTGGTTTGCCAGTCTAGGATGTCTCAAAGTTCAGCTGACTGGCTGAGTCATCTACAATATAAGTTTCTTTGTCTGAACACATCACTCAGCTTCCATCAGGTCAGAACTAGTCAATCCATCAAATTTGGAACACATCTCCTTTTAAAACACGCAATGATTTTTGACCAGATGAATCACAACTTAAACTCCATAAGCCGTATTGACTAGTTCTGCACTGACTATAACAGGAATCTAAACAAACAGTTCAAATTATGACACCCACACAGCATAATGGGTGAATCCCACACCTGTGTTCTTACATTGCATTGTGGTGAATACGACTTACTGAGCCCTCAGTTTTACTTGCCATCTATCTGCAGAAATTAAAATCCACAGAGCACCAATTGTGGATTAGACCAAAGTTCTCCTAGGTCACAGCTTTATCTTCAGTACTGACCAGAACTGGAAGCATTCCAACTTTCAGCATATTGTGATAGGAATTTCCACTACATCTTTGCATTTGCTTGAGAACCACATAGAATCTGTGACTTATCTTGTTTAATGTCCAACCCTCCCCAGATTTTGGCTTGGAGTAGGTAGTGAGTAACTCATCTTCTGTGTGCTGTTCATAACCTTACGGATAGCAGTCCCAGATTTCTCTCAGACCTTACAACTCTTTCACAGGCAGAAGACCAAGCTCAGTTATTTTATAGCTTACCTACTTAGCAACTCCATGCTTTTTTAGCAGCTATGTTGCCATTCCATTAATTTTGTAGATTCTTGCTATTTTGGTGATGGCAAACCAAGCTATGAGCAGGATCTGTATAGGGACATGGCACTATCTAGTGTCAGCATACATTATATTATTGACATTGATAATTGACATTAGATGCTATCTCATATGTCATCATAAATTCTGTTTTGTTCTCAATGCTGTTCTTAATAATTCATACTATTCCAGCTGGGTTTTTGTCGCTAAGGACAGTAGAGCTGATATTTTCATAGAAAAATCTGTTATAATACCAAGATACAATTCCTGAGTGGTACTGATCGGCTCAGAGTCTCTCATTCCACATATAAAGATTAAATTATTTTTCCCTTGTGCGTGACTTTAAATTTATATTTATTGAATTGTCTGCCATTGTAATGCCTAGATATTAAGTCTTGTAATGTCTTTGTACCATTTTTTTTTTCCATTTTGCTCTTGAATATATTATTTCTGTTTCACAAGAATTTGCAATCTTGGTTGTTTTACTCCAGAAAAGTAGCACAGTCATTCTAGAGACCTTAGAGACATTAGTTATGCTTTTCTTCCAAACTTCATCTATACAACCACAACATTCCACCAAAAACACATTTCCTTTTCATGTGAAACATTTCAGGTTCTCAGTACTATACAAACTGCACGGTGAATAAACTGCAAACAACCCTATATTGTGAGCTGAAGAGTAAGCTTCAGAGGAGGTTTAAATACATCAAGACCCAAAAACCATGCTTAAGCTCAAAATTCATACACCCCAACCTTAGAAAGAGAAAAAATAATAGCTGCAATGGAACCAGAGTGTCCCTCGCCCTGTCCTTCCTGTGCCTGATCTACCCACATCCCGTGAAGAACAATCTGCGCACATGCGACCTGAGGAGGGTACTCTCCACCTCTCTAAGAGCTTAATCCTCCCAGAGGGTAAGTCTATTTGCAAACTACTTGTGTAGTAGGTGAATTTGGATTTGAGGAAGAGTTACAACCTACAGGTTGTAACAAAAAATAAGAGCCGTTACCTCTGAAGGGGAATGTTAAATGTGGACTGTAAAAATTAATATATGGAGGGTATATAGAGAAGATGAATGGCTGTAACTTCTTTATTATTATTGTTATTATAATTAATCTATTAAATACACCCATGTCATCAGCTTTTAAACTCATTAAATCCAGGACATTTAAGTTCCGCCAGTTTTGTTCCTGATTCTGCTGAGAAATATTTATTTCTTAGAAATTCACTTATCCTCAATTGCTTTGATTCCCTGAATTCCCAGTAACTTGATTTCCTGATGAGACCAGAGGTTTAACTTGTTTCCACTTTAAAATGATCATACACAAACACACACACATGGAGTAGGTGTAACTTGTACTTTTTCCAGTTAATTATTTAACCGTATATATAGCTTACATGTTCCTTTTGGGAGGTAAGTTCCCTAAGTGCAAAGTTTTAATCATAAGGCTTGTGGCTTTTTACTCAGTGCCAAAAGCACTCTTTCTAATAGCATTTTGGCTCTGCTTGTGTATCCAAAGGTGTACTGCTGGGGCAGGGGGAGTAGGGGGTGGGGGGGATGGAGAATGATTGCCTTCCATTAACAGTGCCCAGTGTAGCATGTATCTTTGTAAACATGGGACAGGACGACTACTCAGAACACAGCTCTCCCCTCCCTGTTCCACCATGCACAGAGTGATAGAGAATAAATCTGTGCCCCATGTCCAATTTAGGATTAATAAAAGATACATTTACTTTCTGGTTGATAGATTACCCATTTTCTGCTGCAGTTCTGTCCATTATTGCTTTGAAAAAAAACCACATCTGAACTAATGATGCTGCTGGCATCCTCTTTGACCATACTGTGAGAACTCTGCCTGCACTTGCAAACTCTCACAGAGCAGTGTAATCTACTGCAGTTCTTGCATCTTTTCAAAATCAGAGGTAATATGCATTTTCATGTACAATTTAGATTCTGACTTTGAACTCTGCAAGATTTTCTGCCTTTGTTTTTTTTTTTTTTTTTTTTTTTTTCTTTTTCCTTTTCCTGCAATATGCTGTGTTCCCTTGCAGAACTTCAGCACTACTAGAGCTTTGTCTGTCCTCCACAGAGTCAGTGGTATAGCATTTTGCTGGGCAAATTCTAACAGTTTTGTCAAGAGCATGTTCTAAAACTTTCAGGTTTGTCTGTGTATGTCTGTGTGTGTTTTGTTGAAAACAGCATCTCATCTCTGGTTTCTTATCAAGCTTGTTTAATCTTTCCCCACCAAAATGAAAAGGCTGCTTCTTCCACTCAGATCAGTCAGAAGATTATCTCAGCCTTTTTGTCCACTTTGACAAAATGTCACTCACGTTTCATTTTCACACAGGTGTCAGTGCTCTTCAGATTTCTATAATTAGTTTCACAGTCAGTCACCTCTGCACGACTCAACTGAAAATTGCTAAAAAATGTGAGTGCTTCAGTCTGGGCTATTTTCAGAAATAAAGTTACCTCATATCTGTCTTTTGTGTGCTGTACGTTTGTTGCACATTCACTTGACTTTTTAATATCATGATTGGAGTTCTGTAGTAAAACGTATTTGTGTTGCTATTTCCCATTTGACCTTCACATTTCCACTGTTTCAGGTCTGACGGGTTTAGTCAATTCATTCATTTGTTTTCTCATCTCTATTTTATCTCGAGGTAGTGCTCAACAGAGAATACTAAAAGAGGTGTGGTGCTGAGGTGCACCCACTTTCTGCATTTCTCTGGGATGAGAGGGCCTGGCACAGGAGCAAATATTCTGGATTATCCTTGTTCCTGCTTCCAGCTGTTCTGCAACCAACAGAAAGTCTGAGAAAGCAGTCAGCAATGCACCTGCTAATACAACAGCTGAAAAGGACTCCTGTCCCTTAGACCTTCTTTTCTGGTTGCTCAGCTTTCTCTGATTCATTTGACACACACCACTGCCTGAACCATTTCTTGGCACTACTCCAGCTACATTGCCCTCCTCCACCTCCTGTTTTGTTCTCTGGGAGCTTGCAGTTAGGGTGAGGTGAGGGTTAGGGTGAGCAGCGAGGGGAGGCTTTAGGTGCACAGGAACCAGCCCAGCTCAGAAATGCTTCCGTGTAGCTTATATGCAGCATCACTTGGAGCTAAGTGACATATGGTGTTGTCACTTTGGGTTGCTCCTAATTTCACTTTAAATGTCTAGTTCCTCAAATACCCAGTTTCCATGCATAGTAGTTCACTCTTGGGTTCCCTTCTGAAACCAGCTAAATACTTCTTCTGAGAAGAAACCAAGACTAAGCCACCATCATACTCACTCCAGATAGACAACATGGAGGTGTATCACACCTCTGTTTTTCTTCAACAATGGCATTCTTCTAAAAATCATCTGACACAACCCAATCTTCAGTTTCTTCCCCACTTTCTTGTAACAGGGCTTGAGGCACACCATATAAAATCATAGAATCATTAAGGTTGGAAGAGACCTTCAAGATCACCTGATCCAACCAGTACCATTCTACCAATGTCATCCACTAAAACATGTCCCTAAGCTCCAGGTCCAACCTTTCCTTGAACACCTCCAAATATAATATAATGCTGCAAAGCACTGCTAGGCTGAGCTCTGACATAACCTTATCTAATTTTTTTTTCCATTCCCTTGAACTGAAAGGAGAAATAAGAAAACCAAGAACTCCAAAGGACACCAGGACCAATGGTGGTGTGACACACAAATGTGTCTGGCTTCCTCTTCAGGGTGCTTGCACTGGGCAGGGAGGACATGGGCCAGCTCACAGCAGCTGTCCTGAGGGCTTGGGGTTTCTCCACATGGAAGCAATTTTCAGCATGTTCCCCTGAGCAGCAAAGCTAGGGCTTGTTCAGTGACAGAAAAGAGAAGGACGGTTATGAATTTTAGGTAGAACTATGTGGAAAGACTTGTGTAAATTTTAAGCAGTTATAACTACATATTGTTTCTGGATTCTTGAATTTTCATTTGTGAAGTTGGTAGTGCTGTGGTTTCAATGTTCAAAGCTGAATGGAAATTTTGTTACGACCAAAAATAGTTATTTATTTTTCATGCCAATCTGCTTCCCATAGTAATACTGGATCAATTATTTTGAATAAGTTGCTCAGATTTAAACTAAATTTAATATTTACATCAACTCTAGGAGCATAGCCTATGAACTTGCCAACAAAAGGAAAATGACTTTAATATCAGCAATGACTAGTATGAAGAATCTTTAATTCCCTATATTTTCTGCTTTTGTATTATTTTTGTATTTGGACTAAGGTCAAATTCTCTTTAATATAAATCATATTTTTTAATTTTTATTTTTTAAAGGAAGAATTGAAAGAGGAATACACAAGTCATTTGGGTTAGTATTTTTTTTTCCCTAAAATATGCACATTTGCTGAAATTTTGATTTTTTTTTTTATCTTTTTATAACCTGTTCAGCAAAGGAAACAAAAAAATATTGAAAGCTCACAGTTCTTCTGGGATTGAAAAAAATAAAATAAAGAAAGAAATAAAAGAAAAAAGCTTTCTTTTCCCTTCAATGCTAAGTGTAACTTGCCTAACCAAATATAAATATCCCTATCTAAATTAGACACATCAGCTTCCTCTTTTAAAATCAATAGAGATAATTATGTATTTCCAAGGTAAAATTAATTTAATCCTAAAGTAGATGTCTACTTTTGGTCAAATTAATTATACCCTAAAAATATTTAGGTTTCTCCATTGGTGACAGTAGACAGACTAGCTTGCTCAGATGTAGCCCTCTATACTGTTTCTTAGCTGTATCAAGGAAGGTGCAATAAATCTAAAACCAGGTCCTGATTTTTCAGTTTGGACCTCACAAAAAGCAGAAATAAAAACATCACTAGATTGAGAAAAATGGAATCAATGACTTTTCTTCAAGGCAAATACAGGGAGCAAAGTAGGTTGTTAAATAGCTCTTTTCTATGATTATAGCTACTTATTTCTCAAAGAGAATGATTTAAATGACTGATCAATTAAAAATACTGTATTTTTTTTTTTTTTTTTAATATTTTTAGACCACATTCTGAGCTTCTTCTGTCCAGCTTCAATGAAGTACATATATTTCACTTTAGAAAATAATTCAAATATTATGCTGGTTATGAAGGATGATCCTGTTCTCTTGAAGCACCAAAAGAGATATTTCAGTAAGAACCTTTGGATCAGGAATACATGATGAAGCATGTACATGCTAATAGCAGTTTGAATGATTCTAAACAAAAAAGTTTGTTTCTTACCTGAAACATACAGCACTTATTAAGCAAGTATATATATATATATATATATATATATATATATATATATATATATATATATATTATATGTACATTATTAGAGCTCTGAAAAAAAGTTAAAAATGATTCACAAGGGAATAAAAAGGCACCATCATAAGCCCAGTTCCATAAGCATAGTTTTCAGGCCATGGGTAGAGAACTTATTTGCTATGCTGAATAAATCAATACATTTCAGATACCATATGGAAGACAGTTTAAATAGACATGACTGTTGTTAAAGGCCTTCTTCGGCATCCTTAATTCCCAAGTCAATGCCTGTTCTGCAAATAATTCACGTGCAGAAAGACCTAGCAGGCTTTCTTTTCAGCTGTGTTGTGATATTTATACTCCTAATCCCAGAGGTTCCCAGTTAGCTAAGGCAACAATCGTTTTTCAAGAGTGACTACTGAGAAGTCTGGTAGCAGAACTGTTGATTTGCAGTTGAATATTGGTAGTACCACTGGTGATTTGCAATTATTAAGTAGAAGTGCAGGTGGCCCTGCAAATTGCTTTTTGTGTATGTCTGGATGACTTCCTGGGTAAGCTGAATGTCTCATCGTGTGTGATAAACAAGTGTTTGCTAAGAGGGCTTGTACTCTGAAGCTCACCTAAATACACTACACTCTTTACCCATCCTAGCCTGGCTAAAGACCAGGGAAGAGACAGTCCTGAGTATCCTGGGGGAGATTAAAACTCTGCTCTCCTATTAGAGAGAATTTTCTAGCTGACCACTCAGAGAAAGTTTATGTTGTTTATTTTTTTTTTTAATTATTATTATTATTATTTTTAGTTATCATTCCTTGATAGTAAAAGGCTTCTGTTATGGGATTTATGAAATTTAAAGCTAAAAGGAAGGATTTAGCACTCACGTCTGGCATGTGTACAGGCATCAAACAGAAGAAAAATGCATATATAGTAAAACCCTGCCAAACTGTCATAACTGTGATATTGTGACCACATACACAAAGTTTCAGACGTGTAATGAGTGACAGTGGGGCCCAGTAAGGTCATGGCTCTTTTATGGACAAGGCTAGGAACACCCAGAATGGGCTGTGGCCTCAAGCACAGTCCCACAGGGCCTGAACTCAGCAAACAGGTAAATTCACAGTAAAAGTGTCCACCAGTGGCCCTAGACATGGCCAGTGATAAGCCACGGCAATAGTCCATATAGGGAGCTGAAGCAGCTGCAAAAGGAGACAGGGTGTGAACCAAACTGAAGCCCCTAAGCCTATGGGGATTGGAGAGGGGATGCCAATGGGCAGGGATTACGGATACCCCATGTGAGGCTAGTTGGGGTCAGTAAAGCCCATCATTGCCATTAAGGTCCAATCACACACGTTGTCCAGAAAAACAACAACAACAAAAGGTGAGAACAGATCCCTGGAAACATTTAAGGCCAGGTTAGATGGGGCTTTGAACAACCTAGTCTAATGGAACCATCATGGTAGAGGGGTTGGAATTAGATGGTTTTTAAAGTCCCTTCCAATCCAAACCATTCTAAGATTCTTTGTGTTTTGGTACTGATGCAAACAGTTTTCAAACTCCACTTTCCCTACATTTTGGAAAACATCTACCTCCTACAACATGTTTTTGCTCTTGATCTATCTTATAACAGCATTAATCAAAACAAAAATAGGCAGATACATCTCTATATTGAAATACTATGTGGAACAATGCAATGTAAGCATGACTGTGCTCACAGTTGAAGGAAGTGTTGGTTTTGACCTCTGAGAGAAGCGGAAGACATGAGAGCAGAGTGAGGATTTCAGTGTGCTCCACAAGTCAAGCAGAAATACCACCTAGTGAACAATCCATTTTCTAAACACATGCTGAATGGATAAAGTTAAACACACACATTAATGTTTTCTAAAACTAGAAGTATTTAACAGACTCAGTGATGCAGAAGAGCAGTTTCCTTTGATTACTCATAACATTTCAATATAGACTAAACTTTGAGCATAAAAGTAATAATATTTGATGCAACAAGGCTATTCATGTGTTCATTTTGACTTCCCCTTCTCAATCCATTCTCTTTATAGAAAAACTCTGAAAATCTTTCTAAGTGAAACAAACAAACAAAAATATTATTTAAATTAACCCAAAATAAATTGAATCTAGGAGCCCAAATTATGAAGCTCTCAGTTAAGATAAGGCTCTCTCTTTGCTCTGAGTATTAGCAGGAAATCAGAAATCTATGATCCACAAGTGACCTAATACTTTGGCTTTGGCGTATGTGACTACCAGTCCCCCAATGCAGTTACTGGATTCGTAGATGGTCCCACCTCCATCCAAAACCAGAAACATTTCCATTCAAAATACATGAGGCAGCTCACAATTTTTAGCAGTTGTATAAGTAAGCTGGATCAAATATATTTCGATCAGGAACTTTTATTGGAAGTTCTGTCACATTTCCTCAAATCACTTCCAAATAGGAAACTGTCTAACTTTATAAATACTTGATCAAAGCCTTCCCTGGGAAGGTGATAAAACAGCTAATCCTGGAAACCATTTTCAGCCACATGAAAGGGCAACAAAATCATCAGGGGTTGTCAGCATGGATTCACCAGGGGGAAGTCATGATGACTAAGATGATAAGTTTCTGTAGTGAAATGACCAGTCTGATGTATGAGAGGAAAACAGTGCATATTGTCTACCTGGACTTCAGTAAGACACTGTAATATCCTGTAATATCCTCATAGAAAAGCTGTTAATGTATGGACTGGGTGGGCAGATGACTGAAAACTGAATGGCTATGCCTACAGTGTGATTGTGTGTGTGAGTGTGACACCTACAGAGTGGTGATTGGTGGTAAAAAGTCTATTTGGAGACCATAAACTAGAAATAACCCACCCGGGGGGCAATAATGGATTAATTATTATTTAACATCTTTATTAATGATCTGGATAATGGGGCAGAGTCAAGCCTCCTGGTAATGAAAAACTAGGAGGAGTGGCTGATATGTTAGTGAGTGATGCCATCCAGAGGGACATTGGCAGGTTGGAGAAGTGGGCTGGCATGAACCTCATGAAGTTCAACAAGGTGATATGTAAAGTCCTGCACCAAGGGAGGAACAACCCCAGCACCAAGACATGCTGGGGTCCACTCAGCTGGAAAGCAGCTTGAACATAAGCCAGTAATGTGCCCTTGCTGTTAAGAGGATAATGGTATCCTGAGCTACATGAGGCAAAGTGTTGCCAGCTGGTCAAGGGAGGTGATCCTTTCCCTCCACAAACTGCTGGTGAGACCACACCTGGAGTACTATATTCAGTTCCCCAGTATAAGAGAGACATGAACACCCTTTTCAGTGGTGTCAAGTGATGAGGTAAAGGGCACAAACCTAAACACAGGAGGTGCCTTCTGAACATCAGGAAACAATTTTTCACGATGTGGGTGACCAAACCCTGAAACAGATTGCATAGAGATCTACTGTCCAACCTCAGCCATTCTGTGATTCCATGATTTCGTATTGCGATCAATCATGTCATCTCTTTCCATATTTTTGAAGGTTTGACTGCATTTTCAGGAGAAAGGTTGGAACAGAATGAAACCAACTTCTCAGAAAATAGATTTTCCTCTTTTCTGAAGAAACTGTTTTGTTGTTTTTTCTACAGAAGGTGGGGGGAAAAAATGTAGAAAAAAATTACAAAATTATTCCTACAGTTAGAAAACATTTCCTAATATCTAACACAAAACATATTTCCTGACTCACTCCCCCATAAATTAAGCAAATGACTTTTTGTATCACAAACTCAGTAGACATGCAAAACAATTGAACTCTGCAATCTTTTGCATATTTAAAGGCTGTTCTCACATGTCTCTCTCACAGCCTTCCTCTTTTTCTCTTACCTCCATTCTTTCTTTTCTAGAATAAGCAAATTTAATTATTTAGAACTTTTCCTCAGAGGTGATGTTTTCCAGCTTCTAATCATTCCTCCAGTCTCCTTTGGATTCTCTCCAATTTATCTTCATCTTCTTGAAATGGACATAGTACCCTAGGTGCAACCTCCCTTAGCACAAGATAGTGAGGAATAATTACCTGATTGTCTTTCCTTCAACATTACTGTTACTATATTACAGGAGAAGATTTGGCCTTTCTGCAATATCTTTCTGTTGATGTATTCAGCAACCCCTGTTAACTCTTTTTATTTATTTATTTTGCAGTTGTATTGCCTAGTCAGCTACTCTATTTTGTATGTGTGTAATTGATTTCACCTTCCTAAGCAAGATATTTCACATCAGCTTTTTGTTGAATTTTTTTGCTGATTTTGAACCAATTCTCTCACTGATGAAGATCATTTTAAAGATTAATCATGTGTTCCATCCACCTTAAACTATCCTAATTTCTTTCATCGAGAAATTCTGTCAAAAAATTCACTTATTTCCATCACCTAAATAATTAATATTTACCAAAAATATTTAGTATATACAGTGATTTAATATAAAAGGATATAAGCCAGACTTGTTTTGTGTTGATGTCCTGTGCTAGGATGTCTACTCATGTCAAATATTTGGACTTTGATGAATTTCAAAAATATTAGAAAGTACATTATTGACTTGTATCCTAGAAGCACCTAGTAAACACCTAAACATCTGAAGATGAACCTATACTGTGGGACCTTAGAAAACATTGTTAACGTATCATTAAAAATGCAGACTGTCACCTATATTGTACGATTGAGTAAAAAAAATTATGGATGATATTCAGTATGCTTAATACAAGTGTCTAATGGGCCTTTACTTCTAAAGCAAGTACCATGGTTTCCTGTACAGCTAATGGAAAGGATAGGTGTCTCTGAGGGCTTCTAAAAGAAAATCCAGTCAACTTAAGTTAGCTAGCTGGGTTAGGCACTTTAGATCCCATCTTTATATGATTTTTCAAAAGGAAAAAAGAAATCATCTCTCTTCCTTTAGAAAACCATGTCTTCACTTATAACTGTATTGTGTTTAGAGAGAACCGAACTGACAGAAGATCAAATTACATGATAAATGTATCTGGTAAGAAATTGATACAATTCAGAAAAATAAATGTTCAAAAGCAATGTTTTCAAGTAACATTTGTTGTGGAGAGTAGATTTAAGATTTTCAGGGAGGTCCATATCACAGATGTACCATAACTGGAGCCCATCCCAAAGCAAACATGCCCAAAACAGAGCACAAAGAAACGAGGCATGGCTTCACAAAAGCATCATACTAAAGTGACTAGATAGTCTTTACTCATTTTTGTTTTGTGGACATAGCAACTTTGGATTTATCTGTCTTAATCATCATTGTGCCATGCTCAAATGACAAAAATGTGTGTCCCAAAAATACAGCAGTTGGAGGACAAACCAATAAAGAAAATTTATATAATTCTGACTTGTTTAATCTGGGAGTCAGAGTCAACTGTTCTGAGGGTAAAATTTATTTTGGGTGGGGAAGGATCACTTAGTATATTAAAAGACAGTCCATCTGAAATACTATTGTTTGTTTGGTTGGTTTTTGCATCCCAGTATGGGAGGAACAGAAAGTACAGGATAAAATATCTTTTGATAATGTCAGGGTTTTATTTGCTTTGTTTTCTGAGAAAGCTCTGTGGAATGACCATTTTGTTCTGAAATGTCTGTATGACAGGGTGCAGGACTAAATTGCATATCCACAGTACAGCACAGATCTACAACCACAGTGCAACAAATAAAAAGCAAACAAACAAACAAACCCAACCAAATCACAAAAATAGCCTGAGGCTCTGTGTCTTTATTTGTAAACAGAATTGTACATCAACTACTCTATGATCCTAGAGCCAGAGTTGGCATACCTATAGGTGAAAACTCACACAACCACCCAAACAGAAACCCCCCAAAACAGAGAGGCTGCATCTGCATTGTCTTTGGGAACAGTTGCTGGCCCACACTGTTCCCTAAACCACGCCTGAACTCTGAGCAGGCTGAGCCTGGCAGGCATCATGCTAATCTATCTCCATTTATCCCAGAAATTACAATACTGCCAGGTTTGTATAGACTTACTTTTGTCTTAACTTGTCTTGTTAATTCTGGAACTTTCTTTTAGCTTGCTTGGCTGTAGCAGAAATTTTTCTGATGACCAGTTGCCTATGCCTGTTTTGTTTTGTATGTGTTTATTGTTGCATGGTATAACCAAATTTTTTTACACTGACAGCAGTAGAAAGTGTAGAATGAAATAATTGTGATTTTAGCAAAGTGTTCTCAAGTACAGGAACATAGGCTTGGTATTCAAGGTATTCAAGGTATTTAAGAGCAAGTGCAAAGGATGCATATTCCATGCATCCATGGAATTCCTACGCTATTCCATGCATAGAAGCATGGAATGATAACAAGAGTGGCACTGACTCACACTGAAGATGCCAATGCTATGGAAGCTTACCAGCCGTCATTTAAAGAAATGCAGATCTGAAAGCTGGAGAAAAGCAGCTTAAGAGTGGTAAAAAGAACAAAGAAAACATATCTAACATATATAAAATGCACCATGTATTTTGAATTTCATCTTATCTTTTGTAACATAAAGAAAATGACATCCACTGGATCCTGAAGAGAGGAGGAACAAACTGTCAACATCGTACTCCCCCAGGGAAAGGACTGATGGCTTGCCTTACTCATCTTCCTGGCTGAAGCTGTAGACCTTAAGACTTAAAGTGACAGCAGAGATGTGGTTTTAACAACAGGTAAAAGGATTAGATGCTAGGTGGTGTATGTATAACAATTGTAACTGTCTTGTTATTATTGAAGCTTTTTTTTTCTGTAATGGTATTATAGTAACTTTTTTCTTTCTTTTTTATTTATTATTATTATTATTATTATTATTATTATTATTATTATTATTATTATTTTCCTGCAGTAGTTAAATCTGGACTAATAAAGATTCTTTGATTAGACTGTTGAGATTTCAATTATACTAGTAACAAAATCTTGGCTTTAAATATAAGCTATTTATTCTCCTGCCCACAAGATTTTGAGCATAACACTAGCAATTGAAAAGTAAGCCACTGATCACCAGTGCCCAATGTCCAGTTTAATAGCAAAGCTGTCTGAAAATCCAGCCCAGCTCATGCCACTGCATTTTAGGGCCTGAAATCTGGAACTCTCAGATCAAATCTTTGTGCTCCATTACCTAGAACATAAATGTCATTTGGGATGGAGCACAGATGGAGACAGACATCCTCCTATGGGGATTTCCTCTCTGCAGCAATTACATTGTCTGCTTTGGCACACATGGTGAGTGGAAAACTGCATTTTCTGGTCTTCCAGACAAGTCAATCTGCTTGAGATTTGGGCACCTAGAAATGCTATTTATTTTCAGTCTTGGGACAAAGCATATGCAATAGGATATGAAATTACCAAAAATCTGCAAAGCTTAAATAGTACTGTACATGGTGAACTGATTTAAGCATAGGAGTAATAAGAAACTGCTAAAGAATAATAAGTAACTACTACAGAGGGAGAGTTGGAAAGAACAATGTCTTATGTAAGCACTAGAGCCACTAATGACACCTACCAGATACAACCCCTCATTGCAGGAAGATTCCTTCCTTCCTTCCTTCCTCCCTCCCTTCCTCCCATTAACAGTTGCCAGCAGTGGGCAGTAAGAACACATCTGCAAACCCCTGCAGCTCCCAAGTATGGAAGCAGTAAGATTTCTCAAATACCACCATTCTTTTTCAGTATTATTAGAATATTAGAAATTTACCAATGGCATCCGTCTTAGACATAAGGATAAGTCTGACAGAAATTATTCAAAATGAATCAGCTGGAGATTGTCATCTGGAGCAGGAAATGGCTGCCTAAGATGTTAGATTTTGATAAAGTTATGTGCAGCTGAAAATCTTGTCATAGAAAGTGTCATGCTAGGACAACCAGTCATGAATATACTACCTTGGTAATATTAAAAATATTGGATACTGGCATCAATTCATCAAGATTTAAGTAAATCCTTGTTACTCTTAACAGATGAAGAGGAAAATATCATACTCAACTGCAAGAATGTAAGACGTAGATATCATGTCCAAACTAGTTACCTAACCTTCTTAAAGTATCTTTAAAGAAAAAACATACATTCAAAAATGCAATCCATCCTATATCAAAGACACACTGCCAAGTAACAAATCCCACTTCCCTTCTCCTCTTACTTCTTTCCTTTTGTAAGGAAAAATATGTTGACTAATTTGGGTTGTATATTCTACTTCCTATAAAAACTTTTATTTATCTAATGATTCAGGTTAAATGGGATTAATTTAGGCCACACTACATAATGTACTGTGGTCCTAATTCTTCTGAGAGTCATCTCTGCTATTGCATACTGAATAACAACAAAAATTTTGGAGAAGACTTTATAATGAATTCTGTTATCTTGTTTTTCTATGATATGTATAAAGTCAAACACAGAAAACAAACAAACATATAAAAACAATAAAAATCAACAAACCAAAGCAAATCTAAACCTCTCTTTAATAAGATCTCTCTCTCTCTCTTTCTCTCTCTGTATATATATATATTTAATACTAATAAGCAAAACCAAAAATGAAGTGAAGAAGTGAAGTTCAGTAAAGGGATATTTTTAGCACACAATCTTTTTAACAAAGATAGAAAATCAAGTCTTTCATACATTCTTCATATGTGGTTATTATCTTGTAAAGTGCAGAAAAGAATGGGTCAAGAGCAGAAGTCTGAGTATCGCTTAAATCCTTAGTTACAGGTTGAGTCAGATTCATGTCCCTAAAGTATTACTTTCCTGATCATAGTCTGAAAGGTGCTGTATAATGGAACATAACTGAGGTCATTGCTACCCAGTTTCAGAGCAGCGTGATTGACACTGGCATTGTGAGCTTTCTTTAATTACAAGATTGCAGTCTCAGAGAACAAGCCTTTACCCCTAGCAAAAGAGAAATATGATTAGTTAATTCCATGGGAGAAGCTTGGCTAGAATGTAAGCATGAAGAAAGACTACAGAACTGGTCTATGCAGGGAAAATAAGATATACTGAGAATGAATAAGGTGTCAGATACATGAGAGAGAAAAAAAGAAGAGAGGTGGTTTTGAAACTACACATATCCATGCATCAAGCATGCTTCATCCGTAACATTCGGCAATTTAAGGATCAAATTTGGCAGCAGTATAAGTCAATTACAACTCTGTCAATCTGCATCAATGCAATTAGGTCTTATATAAATTTTTTATATGAGTAGGTAATTCCGCGAAATAAGATTTATGTCGGGTGTTCTCTAGTCAGCAAGGAGAAGCATTCCCTCTCCCCAGTCCTGGCCATTGAAGCAGGCTTAACTTGCCTGGTATGGGTCAAAACAGCAGGCTTGATTAATTGTCCTGGAGTGATAAAGCACAGAGCTGCCCAGCATCACCCTTGGGCAGCACCAAACACATGCTTCACAGACCTGATTTGTCCTTTTTCCATTTCTTTACCATTTCTTTCACTCCCTATCTTCCTTTCTCCATCCATGTCACTTCCAAATAGTTTTCCTCCTCCTGTTCAGCTAGTTTAACTTCAAACCATGACAAGGTCAGAGACCTCATCATCTGCCTGCAGTCCTAACAGTATCTTTTCTATACTAGGCTAGTACTAAGATGAATACTATAACATAAAAAATCTTTTGTGAAGTGGAGGAGGTATCACTAGCCGAAATTCAGCAGAATTCATATGCTTACATGCTGCAGTGCTGCATTTAGAGACTGCGTAAGAGTCTCCCTGGACACGTGGGACTCAGGGCAGCAGGCTATAAAGCTGGCCATTTGGGTCCTGAAAACCTTAGCACAATCTTATATCCGTGCTAATTAGTTTTGCTTCACAGAGACCATGTTGCTCGCAGCCCCACAACTAAACCAGTCAGCTCTGGGACCACCTACTGCACACATGTAAAGACATGGTGTTTCTGTAGGGGGAAAAAAAAAAAATGTCATGAAGTGCAAAATAAAGTTAAAACAGGCATTTCTTTATTTCTTTAAAAATGTTGGAATGAATGTATGTTACCAGTTACTAGTATGTTACTAGTTTTATGGGGATAAGGATGAAAGAGAAGAAAAAGAGGAAAATTATTGAATTTTGTAGCATAAATCACAAATCAAAATTATGCCTACAGATGTTAATCGATATACAAGAATGCATAATCTACTATGCCCTTTTAAGAACATGAATAGTCTTAACAGGGTTAGTTCTTGTCATATTTAATATTAAATATATTTTAAGGACTGTAGATTACTTTATATCAAAGTGAGGACATCCTGTTTCTCATTCAAACCTAAAAAAGGATCCAAACGTGGAAACACAAATCAAGTGAAGAATTGTCTCTCCAGTCCACTAATCCAATGATGCCAGTGGTATTACTGCTATACTCAGTCTTCTCAGCATGAGCAAAAGCAACAAACTGAGCCCTAATATATACTTGAAAGAAATGGAGAAAGTGGCAATTGGTTTAGAAATTGAATTTTTTGTTGATAAGTAAAAAGAAAAAACACCACCCTTCTAAGTCTGTGTAAGTACAGGTGAAAGTGATTTATTATCAAGTAAGCTATCTATATGAGAGCATTAGTTCCAGATGAGATACTACACAGCTGAATGTAAATGTGTGTTGCAACTAACCCACTAGTTACAAAGAACCAATCAGAACATGTTCAAAAGTAAATATAAAAAATAAAAAAGTCCAGACGAATATGGCTGCTGATAGCTTCCAGAAAGGAGTAGTCTGAAAAGGAGTCAAAGGAGACAGTGATTTATTTTATTTTATTTTATTTTTTTTCCAGTAGGTTTCCTGAAAGCTAAAATATATATAGACAGGGTTTATATAATTGGAGATAAGACTACAAGGTCTAATGGTCACTTCTGATCTTAAAGGTCATGTCAGTGACAAAACACTATAAAGCATGCTACCTGTCAGATGTTTATGGGGAGTGGCAGTCTCCTGAATCACTGAGAGGAGAGAAAATAATTGATCATCAATCCTGGAGAAGAGAATTAAAAAAAAAAAAAAAAAAAAAAAGGAGGGGGGGGGCATCAGGTGGCATATGCAAAAAGTAACCTGGTCTTGACTGGGAACATCTCTTTCATAGTCTGTAGTCTACACACACAAATGAGAACAAGAGATGAGGCTGCAAATACCTGACACAAATCTCTAGTCAAATTCTCATGAAGCAAAGAACAGCTAGGGAACAGGGAAAAAGGGACTGAGGAAATAAGATGGACAAATACTTTCTATTGCTGACACTGAGTAAAACTAAGTTAGAAATGCTACAGCTACAACCATCTGTATCAGCAAATACCTTGGTTTGCATAGTTTTACTATCTTTTTTTTTGCACAAGCTACTACATAGGACTGCTGACTTGCACTACACTAGTGTGAAAAAATGAGTGTAGTTTTTTATTGGATGTGTATGAATGAAACTTCCCAAACTGGCAACAAGGATTTATTCCTACTCCATAAGGAAAAAATGGCAAAAAGCAGCCCAATCTGTAGCATTTCAATTTTGCAAGGTCAAAGGAGTGAGAATTATCGAGTTTGTTCATTCTAAAGCAAATTAAAAGATCTGAATTATGTACCCCATAGATGTAAAAAGGGGCTGCAGCAATGGTATTCTCTTAAATACAGCCAAGTTTCTTCAGTGCCCCACACAACATAAATTGCTGAAGCACTTGAGTACTTAACTAGTTACAGTATGTGAAATTGGATTTAATTTGACAATGCTGTAGCTCAGCATTGTTTGCTTTGCAATTATATACATTGATTAGACTTTGAACATAGTGAGCTCTTGCCTGAAGGGGTCTGACAACAAAAGCAGTATTTTAGGAACTTAGGGCTATAGGATTGTAAAGTAAAAATTTTGCTTTAATACAGTCCCAGAGAAGGCTGCTTTAATAAGTTAATATTCTAGAGTCCTGTGGTTAGAAGATGCAAGGCTTTGTTATAACTCCTGGTTCCATACAAGTAATGCAAATGTTATTTTTATTCTACATGCACATTAAACACATAATCCTCATTCCTGTTGAAACAACCCTGGTAGTAAACACTACCAAATGTATCTTGGGTTAATATGCACAAGATGGAAATTAAGTTACACTATAGCATGCATTACAATAAAAACTAGTGAAGTGTGTAATTACTATTACTATGCTGTACGTTACGGTATATATCGCTCAGTGTAGCCACAGCAGTAACCATCTTAGTGTCACTGTCTTAATTATAGCAGTTTTATTGTTATTATTATTATCAGTCTTTAAGCTTTTACTAAATCCAAAGCTCAAATCCAGCAAAGCACAGAAGCATGTGCTTAATTTTAGGTAGGTGTGTAGTCCTGTTGAAGCTGTTAGAATAACAAAAAGTTTTAAAATACACCTTTTGGAATGAATGGGATTAGTTACATATCTAAAATTAGTGCTAGATACAGGGGGACTAGTTTTTTTGTTACTGTCAACAGAAATATTTATTCAGGAAGATTCTAAAACTGAGCATCTTGTAAACCATGGTTGGTTTAATTTCCACTGAACCAGTCCAAATGAGTTAGTTATAATCACATCTCCAGCATCTTCTGGATGCTGGAAAAGAAATACACCTGGTGCAACATGAACTGGAGAATCCAAACCTGAAGTCCTTTAGCTGTAACATGTCTAAAAACCTGTCTCTACTGTTTATTTTAGCTTAAATGTTTACTACATCTGCTGCCCTTCTGTGTTCCTGTAGAACATCAGGTATCTGATCACTCCTGATGTTTTTTTGCCAAATTGAATTCAGACCAGTAGGTCTCTGTCAAGATCTTTGATCACAGTGGAGGGATCCATACAGATATAGGGCTAAAATCAGAAATGGACATGTGCACCTGAGACTAAAATTTAAAATGTCAAAAAAACCTCCGTATTTGCTTAACGCTAGCAATGCCAAACATCTCCAAGTCATCCAGCCTAACTGGCTTTTCCTGAAAATGATATAACTTTTTCTGTCTGTGAATAATGAAAACTAAATAATATTATTCATAGGACTTAGTGTGACAGTGCAGATATCATTCTGCATTCTTCTAGAAATTAGATCAAACAATTATTATTCTTTGGTTTGGCCAAATAGATCGTAGAATCACTGAATGGTTTGGGTTAGAAGGTTTGGGTTAGTTTAAAGCCATTGCTCCTTGTCCTGTTACTACACTTCCTGACAAAGAATCCCTGTCCTGCTTTTCTGTAGGCCTCCCTTTAGGCACTGGAAGGCTGCTGTAAGGTGTCCCCAGAGCCTTCTCTTCTCCAGGTTGAACAACCCCAAAGCCCTCCGCCTCTCCTCAGAGGAGAGGTGCTCCAGGTCTTTGATCATCCTCATCGCCTCCTCTGGACTCACTCCAACAGGTCCATATCCTTCTTGTGCTGAGGGCCCCAGAGCTGAATACAGGGATTCAGGGTGCCAGGTGGGGTCTCACAAGGGCAGAGCAGAGGGGTAGACTCCCCTCCCTTGACCTGCTGAACATGCTTCTTTTGATGCAGCCCAGGACATGGGTGGCTTTCTGGAATGCAAGAGCACTTTGCCAGTTCATGTTGAGCTTCTCATCCACCAACAACACCAAGTCATTCTCCTCGGGACTATTCTCAATCCAGACTTGTGTTTGTGCTTGGGATTTCCCTGACATAGATGCAGGACCCATCTCCAACCCCCTTGTTGCTACAACAATGGTTTAAAAATGTACTATTTCTTCAAATTTTGTTATAAACGCTCTTAAAAGACTTAGGTCACAGATTTTTGTGTGGAAGCTGTACCCCAGAGAAAACCTCAGATGATACCTGGATGTTTGGTCTGGACAGGACTAGGTAACACTGTCTAAATCCTAGTTCAGGTTGTTACTAGCTGATAAGAAAAGCTGCCTCTTCCCTGTTCTTGCCCCTCATTGGCTGAATAAATAAAAAATAACTGTACTGCCTGGAGGAAGCTATTACTTTTCTCAAAACAAAGAGAATGGTGCCTCAAATAAATGTCTTCATTTTGTCTGAAGATATTTTTTGGAGGAGGGAAGATAACTTCCCTCTCTATTCTGTGAATGAATAAAGTGAAAGTCTAGCTGGGACAGACTAAGTATTCAGCGCTCCTTTTTGGTATTTGACCTCCTTTCATTTTGTGTGCCATTAGTGTGCCTTCTATTTGTGTTCTCATTATATGTTCTCATTATATGAATGTAATGATTAAGATTAATTTCTGTCTTGCTAGCATTTTATATTATGAAGATAGCATTAGCCAGTTTATAGCTGTATAACTGTTGACCTTGTATATATAATAAGCACTAAGTCTACACCATGTGACTGCAAAGTAGAATATATTTGTTATTATAAATACAATGATATTGGTACAGTCTCTGTATCAAAACGTGCTCCATAGAGAACAAATGCTGGAAACATCAATCACACATGCTTATTCTGTACAGGTCTACTAGCATAGCTTGGGAAGAGGAGGTGGATTATGCAAGTAGTATGGGTAGTTAATTTATTTCACAATCATGCATGTAGTTGCTGCATGAATAATATGTAGCATTCAGAAAAGGCAAGTAGTAATTCAAAAACTCAACTTACCACAAACTGGGTTATTTTATTAGAAAACCAAAATTATATGATGATCTACTTCTAATTGGATACACATCCATAACATCCTCAGATGTTATGCTAAGTATAAATTCCCTAATAATTCCCCTGGGAGAGAGCAACACTCTTTTATGGGCAGAAAGTAATGAATTTTCTTGCTAGGAGAAACCAGGGAACTGAGTTTTGTGAAGGTTAAATGGCATGTAGCTACAAGAAAGAAACTGTATCTTTATAATGCACCAAGCAGCATGAGAAATAGACCAGTTCACCTAAGGAAAGAATGAGTCTATTATACGGTGTCATTTAAAAGTATGAGTGGCAGCTCATTCCATGAGGACAAGGAACTGAAAGTTCACAGGAATAATAAATGAATAAAAAATCTGTTAGCTATTGAGAAAAACAAAATGTCATCCTCCACAAAGAATTCTCCAACACCCAGTAAATCAAAAGGAGAATGGGTTATTTCAAGAAACGCTCTATACAAAAATAAATATATAAATAAATAATAATCATCATAATTTGGAACCAGCCTTCCCAATGCTGACTGTTAAAAAAGAGGAAGATTTGAAAATGATTGCCAATAGAATATCAACGTTTTCCTCAGAGAGACGAGTGTGGGAAGGTCCATACTTCAAAGGTTGACTTCTCACAGCAGAAATTGTAAACAAGTTTCTCAGCCCTGTAAACTCATTTAACTTCTGCATTGGCTGAGCATTTTTTAACTGTGTATGATAGTTTTACCCAGATGGGCAGCTGAACTCCACCACAACCACATTCTCACTCCACCTCCTCAAAGGAAAAGGGGAATGAAATATGATGAAAAGTGCTCAGGGGTTGAGATAAGGACAGGGAGATCACTCAACAATCATCACAGACAAAACAGACTCAGCATAGGGAGAGTAATATAATTTATTGCCTATCACTAGGGGACTAGAACAGTGAGAAACTAAAAACACACTAAAAACACCTTTCCCCCATCCACCCTCTTCAACCTCCTCCCCCCTTGAGTGGCACAGGGGAACAGGGAATGGAGGCTGCAGTCAGGCCCTTATGCTTTGTCTCTGCTACTCGCTCATGGTCACTCTCTGCCCCTGCCCCCCATGGGGTCCCTCCCATGGGATGCCATCCTTCCCAAACTGAGCCTGCAGGGGCTACCCACAGGCAGCAGCTCTTCAAGAACTGCCCCCACACAGCTCCGTACCATGGGGTCCATGGGGTCCATCCCCCAGGAGCAAACTGCACCACCATGGGTCCCTCAGGGGTGGGCAGCAGCTCGCCCCAGCGCCCCTGCTCCTGCATGGGCTCCTCTCCACGGGCTGCAGCTCCGGCCCAGGGCCTGCTCCTGCGGGGGCTCTCCATGGGCCACAGCCTCCACCGGGCCACATCCACCTGCTCCACCGGGGGCTCCTGCACGGGCTGCAGCGTGGAGATCTGCTCCATGTGGGACCCATGGGCTGCAGGGGGACAGCCTGCTCCACCAGGGGCCACTCCACAGGTCGCAGGGGAACTTGTGCTGTGTGTCTGGATTGCAGGGCTGTTTCTCTCTATATTTTCTCACTCCTCTCTCCCAGCTGCTGTACCACATTTATTTATTTATTTATTTATTTACCTATTTATTTATTTATTTTCCCTTTCTAAACTCTGGTCTCCTAGAGACCCAACCAGTGTCACCACTAGCTCTGCTTTGGCCCCAGCAGCCAGTCCCTCTTGGGGCCGGATGGAGCTGTCTCTGATCTGACATTGGGCATCTGCTGAGCTCTCCTCACAGAGGCCCTTTCTATAGCTTCCCTCCTACCAAACACTTGACATGTAACCTAATACACTGAATTGACTCAATGAAATAGTAATGTTTCTCATTTAACTTATTTCTATAAAGCTAACTATAAATGAAAAGTGAGGGAGTGCTGCACCCATTTTTAAGCACATTGGTGCCAATTATTCTATCATCTCTGAGTTAAATATCAACACTCCCAAAAGATAGAAAAGTTAGGTAAATAAGATGATGATTTGGCAGAGAGCCCTGAGATAAGTGAGGAAATACCAGGGTTAGGAGGGAGAAAAACTGAAAAAAAAAGAAAAAAAAAAAAAAAAAAAAAAAGGAAAGACAGAATAGCCTACGCTTATTCCCTAGGATGTGTTCTAGTAGAAATGAGTAACGCTTTTTTCTATGAAAGTATATTTTCTGCCTAAAGGAATCTCAACTCCAGTGAATGATTTTGACCATAAAAAAATATATATATATATATATATATAGTCAAAATATTTTACTTTTTAATGAAGTGTTTATTCTTTTGAAATGCCATAACGTGTCATTTTGGTATTCTTAATGAAATCTGGTAAAGTTTTTCTTCTTAAGATGTCATTCTTACTGAAGAAAGACCTGCATTAGAGATGGCAAAAGGAAAATTGGACAAGATAACCTGAAATTAACTACAAGAGTTTCTAATTTTTTTATCTCACATTTATGCTGCCAAAATATGTTTGATTTAGTATGTATGATTCAACTGAAATGTCCATATTTTTATCTCCACACCTTGACCAAAGTTACATCCTCTTTTTTTTTTTTTTTTTTCCATTCCGGTGATATTTAGCTACTAAAACAATTTGGAAATGCATCAGCTGTGAGTACACTCTGAAATTAAGTATTAGATATGGCAGTTATTCTTCATCTTAAATCAGTAGGTTCTTGAGTAAAATACTAAAATAGGAAACAGAAAACCTGTTTTAAAATATTGCTTGTGTAATTTATTATTATTATTGAATAGAAAAGCTTTGAAGAAGACACTGTCATATGCCATGGAATAACAATAGCTCCTGCTTCAAGCAGTTCTTCAAAATGAGGATATAGAAATAATTTTTTCATCCTATAGACAAAAATGTTAGCCAGTAAGTTGCTTGATCTAATATAGCAAAGCTGTTTCAAAGCTACCCTACCTTCTTTTTTTGTTTTTGGCATCTGGAAGGCATGGGGTTTTCACCACCAAAACCTACAACAGGGGAATGGTAATCAGGATCTCAGGGGTGAGGTAGGCCTCTAAGGAGTCTGGTGGTCCTTAAAATTTAAAATATGTTTTATGACAAAACAGTTGCTATTATTTTTGTACTTTTGGTAGGCATTGATTCCAGATCTCTGACTGAGGTGGCAGGGCTGGATTAAGAGGAATAAAAGTGGGATTCATCAGTTATATTCAGGTATACAAACAGTAACTGTTGGAATTAAAAAAGTAATTTTCAGGCTTTTTTCCAGTTAGTGCAGAGAAATAGGATCCTCCAGAAGATAATTAATCTTACCCATTTTGGCCACTTTTCCTAGGATTAGATGGCTTGCTCATTTGACCTATTTTTTTTCCGCACTGATTGCAGGACATACTCTTAGGACAATTACCTCAGATACAGAAAACTACTTTTCAGGTATCTTAGTTAACCGAGCTTAATCACACCAGAAATGATAGGTAAGAAATCAAGGAGAAAGATAAATGCTGAAGTCCTCTTGATTACTTACAAAATGGTCTGTAAGGGCATGCCACAGTGCACTTAATTTGCTTGGTTCCCCTATTGTCTAGATGGGCACTCCACATTATGTTCTTACATTCCTTAGTAAGTACATGGAAAATGTTAAGCCTCTAAAATGTTAAATGCACATCCAGACTGATGGTTTTGACATACCCAAGCTACATTGCCTATTCTCTGGGAGGGTCAAACATAAACCTTTATCCAAAACTCTCTAGTACAAGATAATCTGGACCCAGTTCACAGAAAATCAGATAACGAGTGAAAATGTGACCTGTCTGCACAACTCTCTGTGTGTATGTTCTACAAAGAATGGGCTTAACAGAGGCCAGGAGAAATGCTTTACCATTGCATTTATTTTTAAAATGCTGTCTTGTTACAATCATTTTCAAGTGGGTTGCAAAGTACTTACATATGCACAGAATGTTAAGAAGGAACTCAGTGGAAAAGAGAATGAGGTCCTAGATATACGTGTATTATACATATTCATTCTTTGATAGACTTTTATTTAGAATAATCTATAGACTACTGTGTGCAAATTAGAATAACCCACATTACTTTCCACATAGTCAGCTGTATTTCACATAAAAATAACTCAGTTGTGAATGCTTCTGGAGGCCATTGACAGGCAAAATTATTGCTTAAATGTAAAGATCCTATGAACTGTAGTATAAAATACAGCTCAATAGGATTATAATATTTAGCAAAAGTAACTAATTTTTCATGTAATGTGGTGCTACTGATCTATTGTGGAGATTAGTGAGCAGTATTGTTCAGAAGAAAGTGAATTCTGAAATGGTTTTCTCTTACATTTTCCCACTGATTGCTTTTCAGTCTCAAGTCTGTATTGACTTAAGTGTACAAATGTATATTACATTAACTTTGAGAAGCTTACATTTCCATTTACAGTTACGTCCTTCAAGATCTTCCTGACATCTACTGGCATGTTTCCCATGGCTCTTACCAGGTCACCAGGCTGCCATTCTTGACATTGCTTCAAAAATTATTTTTCATTTGTAAATAAGAATGTTTGAAAGCAAATGTTAGGACAGATGTTGCCAACTGAGACACAATAACAACTTCTACAGACTAAATAAAAGCAGTTCATGGCACCCTGTATGCACTTGTTTCAGAACAAGTAGTTACTTAGCATGATGTAGGGAGTTGGTCAGTGAGAAGGTGTTCATCAGAGAAACAAGAGTAAAGAGGTAAAGTGAAGGTCTCAGCTGCTGAAATCCATACTCATAGAAGGAGTTGATACACACCTCTTGAGCACTTGAATGTGAAGAACCAGTACCTGGGGTGCTGTCATCTGTTCCTCACTCTGCCATCATTGTTGGTACCCAAAGCTGGTTATGGGTAACCAGCACTAGTGCTGTTACAATTAATAGTATGCAAGCAATATTCAGGAATCCTCACAAGAGCTGGTAAATACTGATATTTAAATCTAGCTATGCTGCTGTTTTAATTTTTAATATATAATGCTATAGTTGATTGAATACTTCAGAGGATAACTTTTCCATGCACAGCCTTAGTTTGTGTATGTGCACTCTGGGGCCTCACTTAAGTCTCTCAACATTGCAGGATTAATATTCTCTTCTGGAAAATGGGGCTAGTAATAACCATAATCTCGACAAACCTCACCTGTAAATGAACATGTGGTATAAATGTTAAATAGCCTTATTACTCCAAGCTCTTTTATAGACACCAACCCTGTTTCTGATACCGTCAGACATATTTTCAGCTTCAGCAGTTTCCCTGTATTTCCAAGGCAACAGGAATTTCTGCTCAATAGTGTAGAGTTTTAAAGGCCTGTCACTTGATGGCTCTGAGATATTAGGGTCTGAAAAAACTCATACAGTGGAAAATTTAGACACATTTTCCAGCAAGTGTAGTCTGCTAGTCAGCTCATGATTCAGGGATACATTCTGAGGTGCAACATCTGCAAGGCAAGGAAGCGATAGCTTCCTCTATATGGAAATCTTTAGCAATCAAATCCAAAGGAGCACAGTTGCATCTCTGACCTGACACACTATGGTGTTTTTGAATCTCCGTGCTGCCTCTCGTAACAGTTAAGTGTGACATCTGTATTGAGAATACAGGAATACAGAGGGTTTCTTTTTTTTTGTTTGTTTGTTTTTTTTCTTTTTTTTTTTTTTTCCAAGCCTTTTCAGTAATGGCATTATGATAATGTATCATTATATATATACACACATATATAAACCAAAACATTCATTGAATCATATGCCCAAGAGGCATGTGAATTACTTGGACTATGTCCTGCCTGCCAGAAGAATGGGAAGGTGATGCTTTCAGGAGTAATTTATGTAAAACATCCTATTCAAAAGGTTTACCGTAAGTATAATCAAAGACTGCAGATTATCTGACTTCTGTTGTTTATCTCTTAGTCATTAATGTTAGCATGTCGATGTGTTGTCACTTTCCATTTGATGCAGAAGAGCATATAAAAAGACTGGTTATAATAGAATAAAAGAGCAGTTCAGCGCAAACAATTCTACTGTCACGTTTCATAATGCAGTTATAGCAAAGCTTGCATGTTTGTTAAAGAAACTATTCGCCTTATTCAGATTGCTTTTTTTTTTTTTTTTTGGTGTGTGTGTGTGTAAGATCCAAAGGAGGAAAAGGGAGACATTACAGACTTAGGAATATAACACATATATACTTGATTAAGAAGATGATGAATGATACCTGAAGTACAACTATTAAACAAGAGTAAACAAGAGCAAATTTTTCACATGCTAGGTAGACCTGAACTTGATTGCTGTTTCCTTACTTTTTCATAAGCTCCTGGACGAATACATCTGCTAAATAGAGCCATTTTATATGTATGCAAACTCCGAGTGTTGTGGGTGGGGTAGACGTCCATAATTTTGCCATCTACAGCTGCAGACTTCATCATCTGAACTAATCAAGCTGGGATTCTTTTATAACCAACAGAGGTAAATGAGCACATCCAGAATCATCACAGGGTGACCAGTTTCTCCAGTATTTAATGTCTATTCTATCTGTAAAGGCAAATTATAGTGACTACTTCAGGTGTGGAAATCAGCTGTATGAATGAGTATGAATATCCTAGCTATATACAAATGCCTAATGACATAATTCTTGATATCCAAACCAAATCCTTGGATGGCTTGGATTAATTACCTTTATTAATACAGTCTTCTTTAAAATATGAAGACTTACCCTAAGTGTTTTTCCAGCTCCAGATATAGGCTCCTGATGTAACATTTACTGCTATATGAGGACATGTTGGAAACAAATTTTTCAAGGAAGAAATCTCCTGATGTGGTCATTATTTACTTTTTCCTCACCTCAGGCAAGATGCTATGATGCCTACAGAGAAGCTATACAGATTTATCAGATGTAATTTTCAAGATGAAATTGCAGAGGTAGCCAACTCTGCTACCAGAGATTCTTATTTGAAATGGCGGTATATACAGTTGTTACAGGTGCTCCGTATGTTTATCTAGCTCACTTTTCTATCAGTGTTAAAATTCAAGAGCCATCATCAAAATAATTAATGTTTTTGGGTGCACCAATTTTTAGATGTTTTGCTCCTGGTAACTTAAAATGTCAGATGATGGGTAAATGGTTATTTTTTCCTAGTTGTACCTTAACAGCTATTTACAGCAGTATGAGTTTTGTTGTGACATTAACAGTAGCTCCTGAAGGACATAAGTGTATTGTTTTATATGATTCTCCAGACCACACATGCTGAGGACTAATGAGTTTGCATATCTTCTGAGAATTATTGGCAGAAGTGCACAATATAAGTACACCTTTAAAAGGAGCAAAGTTAGGACAGCAGCCACTGCATTTTGAAGTGAAAATCACTGCAAATTAATGTTGTAAGGTCATTTTACTTTATTCTTTCATTACTCTTATAGAGAGGAATAAAATATTCACTATAGCACATGAGGAAGTGCTTGAATCCTGTCCCACAATAGACTGGTGAAAAATTGAAAATTGTGATAGCAAGTACTATTTCTCTTGTTCTTTTTTTTTTTTTTTTTTTTTTTTTTCATTATAAACTCAAGCACATTGATAATTAGCTCTTACTTGCAGTTCATAGCCAGTACCAAATTTTGCATTCACAGTTTTCTGTGAGTAAAACATCACATACAATATTTTTCAGAGGACCAGAGGAGCAAGTTTTTAAAAATATTACCTTTCTAACCTTTGGTAAGACCACGTCATACCCTCCTCCTTTAAGCAGAATTTTGCAGTCCATGTAAACTATTGTCATTACATGATCCTCTTATCCAACAATGGACTACAGATCAATATTTACTGAAAGGGCTACTTTTTGACATCAGAGGTGACAGAGGCAAAAATCTGTTCACTACTGACAATTTAGTCATGATTATTCTAACAGATAGATTTTTCTTTTTCAGCTCCTGCTCAGAATCTGTAAAGGAGACATATCACTTTATTTTTTTTTCTTTTTTCCCCCTCTCATTTAATAAAAAGTTACAGTTCAGTTCAAAAGTGTCATTTTAATATTTCCACCCACTCTTGTTCAGTTTGGCTGCTATGGAAGAAGCAAAAGGTGTTGTGCATTCCTAAATAGGCACTGGAGAGCAGATGGACTCTAGCTAAAAAATTCTGAGTGAGAGAAATCAAAAGTGTTTCATTTCCATGTCTGCTCTATTGGCAATGCAAACTCTGGTTCTGCTCAGACGTGTGGATTCCAAGAGGCGTGGAGTGGGAGAATGGAGATCTCAGAAGTTTCTGTGAAGTTTTAGAAATGTAGTGAAAAATATGATGTATTGTGAAAATGTGGAAAGTGTGAAAAAAAAAAAAAAAGAGAGAAAAAAAATCTCAAGAGCATAATTTTGCAATTACAGATCTAACTGAACATTTGAACTTGCTGCCTGCTTACTATCAGTATACTCCTAAATTTCCAAATACAGATATCTAGACAGTGAAATGCCCCATATCTAAAGCTGACATTATGGTTCACCTTTTCTAATCAAACCTATTCCCCGTATTCTTCCTCCCCTCACACCAGTCTTCTTGCAAGATATTGTCAGCTTAGTATTTGGCAGTGGAGTACTAAGGACTTGTATTTAAAAATTGTAGTAGGTTGTCACCTAAAGACCCAGATCAGAGCTTCATTGTGCTGCACTTGTAGAAACATAAAACAGAGGGACAGTAAATAAATAAAATGACTTATTTGGGAAAGGAAGCTTTGGGGTTACACACAGGGCAGGAAGTATATCACAAGCCTCTACCTTACCCAGGGAGGAAGTACTAGCCTCCATCCCTCACAAATTAAGGTCAGTCATGAACATTATAATTACTCAAAAGCAAAATGCAAGGGTACTGAATTTAGTCCAGAAGGTCAGAAATTCTATCTCTGATCCTGTACCATCACCACTACATACACTAAAAGTTATTTTGTTTCCTGAGCATGCTTTCTTAAGGCCAAATTGCTAGTGGACAAATAGGGAAAGATATAACAGTTTTCCCTTCTCTTCCCTAAACATACTTCATGAATTAGGGTTGAAGTTGGTCCATCTGCAAGTGAGGTTATGGGGCCTGACTATTTTGTATCTACAGATACAAATTGTACATGCAAGAGGTTAGGGAAAAAAAAAAAAAAAGAAATTTTTATTGACTCATCAATGAATTTATCAAAACCAAGAGAAAAGTGATGGGGCTACATTTTTTTCATCAGTGTTTCCCAGTTAGCAGCTCTGATCTGGAAAGAGGCAGACCATCCTCATGCTACCATGAGGCTTGAAGGAATAAGACAAAAGTCATCCCTTGATTTATGTATCAAAGCAGACAGCATTATCAAGCACTGTTTTTATCGGAGACTTTGAGAAGGAAAAATAGGACTAACTTTGATCCCAGGAAATTAAAATCACATGCTAGGCAATACATGTCACCTGCCTGCTCCTAGGTGTGTGTTCATAGCCTGAGATAAACATTTCTCACCATACACCCTTTATTGTTAGGTAATATAGATTTCTCATCTTAAAAATATTGCTATCAAGTATCTCATAACGCCTGTGCCATAGCAACCTGTTAGTGTGATTTACTTTGACAGGAGACAATGGATATTTTATTGTTTGACCCCTTCTGCTCTGGCAATGTGGGTTCTTATTTTTTTTTTTCCCTTGGGAGATGTTTTATTTAATATTACAGAGGGTGGTATTGAATTTTTACATCATTTTTTTCTTTTACTAAGGTACATTTAGAGTAAATGGTATAATGAAAATCCAGGATTTCACAGAAAGGCACCCACCTAAGCAACAACACCACATTCAGTGAAAATATCTGTCTCTAAAAAAAATGTGTGCATTAAAAGCAGTTAAAGGGAACCTCTTTTTCTTTTACATGTTAGAAGAGTTATGGATGGAACCAAACACCATTAAGTTTACTGAGAAACCTTCAAATGGCTGAAATTGGGTTTATCTCACTTAAAAGGTCAATGTCACAGCTACTGAGATGATGACCATTCACACCACAGTCACCATTCTGGTAACAATTCTGTGCATCAGATATATAGAAAGGTTATCTCAAGAATTTTTGTCTCTGTTAATGAGATTACCACAGCAAATTTGCAAATGGGGTGGGAAAAAAAATAATAAATAAATATTAAAAAAAAAAAAAAAAAAAGATAGAAAGAAACACTTTCTTGCCCCTAAACTCAGAATAATAAGTTACTGTAGTGTGAGCTATGATTTAAACCATATTATGACCACCATCAGATGGTGGTCATAAGAGGTCTCTGGGAATCAGGCATAGAACCATAACATTCATTCACTAGCAGAATTACCACGTATGAACTGAGACCAAGCCCAAAGTCCATGCTTACCTTGAAGTAAACATGTCACTGATGTTTAATTTGTAACATTTGCTTAAGTTAAGCGACCTTTAAGAAGAGGCTGAGATGTCAGCAAGTCTGTGGGTCTCCACTAAGCTCACCATGTCTTCCAAAACCTTTTGAGCCTGGCCCAAATCCTCTGAAGAAGAGTAACTTATGCAATATTCATATGAAGTGAGAATTCTAAAGCAGAGTGTTCCTCTCTGATGGCAGCAAGAACTACTTACATTTGAAGGAAATCTGAATGATCAGTTACACTTTGAATAAGCATTCAAGAAACATGGGCTTCCAAAACTCCTCATCAAAAATCAAGTCAATAAAAGGCAACCTGTATTAATTGCTGAGGCAAATTATTTGCTGTACTCCAGAGACCACAGTCTGCATCACTGCAGCCAACACGACAAAGAAAAGTTTTAAGATGGGTTATAAAAGATAACAACAAAGCAGCTTTGTTCCTTAAGCACTTTTCCCAAGCTGAAGAGGTGGCCAGGGACTGCTTCTTTGAAATCTAGCAAGCAGATGATTGTGAACAGCTATCAGAAGTGTTGACCCCTTGTTACTGAACAACAGGTAGCAACAGAAAAGATAAGCCAAGCAGCTTCCCTACAGCATTACTTTAATACTTGTTTGAATGTTCAAAACTATGTTTGAAACTATTAGAAAAGGTTAAAAAAAAAAAAAAAAGTTAAAAAAAAAAGTGGTGAGATAGGTTCAAAATAGCAAACGAAGAGGGCTAGTTTGGAAGTAGTGTTCTGCCTTTTGCATTGTAATGGAAATGGATTCCCCAAATGAATATGTTTTTCATACTGAACCCAATGATACTGCTACAATAAGCCTTTTGAAGAAAACCTTATGTACTTGTTCATCTTTTTTCCTCATAATAACATTTTTTAAATGTACAATGTGAAGCTGGAAACTAAAAACCTCAGAGTATTCCTTGCATAATTTTCCCAGGTTCAACACCCAAAATATATAAACCTGTCAAGTGAAAGTTCAGCTGCTACTTTCTTTCTACTGGACTTTCTGTCTTTCTACTGGACTGCTACTTACATTTCTAATCATACCTTGCATTCAGTCTGAATCAATTCAGGATCATCAGGTTTCAGAGTTTCAGTTCAACACAAAAAAAAAATAATAAATGGAAGAATTAATTCCAACACAGAGTAGATCAATCAAATCCTTAACTTGGGAGCTACTAGCATACTACTGTGACTCTTTGTCTTTTTCTCTTGGGTCAAAAAGTCACCACCCTGCTACTATGGTAACAATCCAGAAAAAAAATAGTCAGAAATCCCAGTGAAAGTGACAAGACAGATGCTATAATTTTGTTTGCAAACAGAAAGAGTTGAACTCTGCTCCATAGCCTCTTGTGATAGGGAAAAGGGAGGGGGAGAAGAAGAAAGGTTGGTTTGAAGTAATTAATGTATTCTCTGGTTGTAAGTCATCTGATCTCTGAGAAGATGGTTTCATAAAGCAGAAAAACAGTTTGTGCTTATTGATTAAATCCCTTTATAGAAGGGAACAGATTGTTCAGGTGTGGGAGGGGAGGATGTGATACAGAGCACAGGAAGCGTCCCTCTCTCCTCTTTCTTGCTTTGCCCTTCCCTCCCCTGCCATATGCTGCAGCCCTCAGACACAGACACTAGTAAGATATATATGGTCCTGGTCAAAACATAACATTCCAATGCTGTGCCCAGCTTGTTTTGTTTATTTATGTGGATGTAGTCAGAATGAATCAGAATCCACTGATTCTGGCTGGAAATATTGTAAGAGTCACAAAGTGACAGAGTGGTTGAGATTGGAAGGAACCTCTGGAGATCATCTGGTCCAAACCCCTGACCAACAGGGTCACCATCCAGGTAGGTTTTGAATATCTCCAGAGAAGAAGACTCCACAAGCTCTCTGAGCAAACTGTTCCAGTGCTCCGTCACCCTCACAGTGAAGAAGCTTTCCTCATATTCAGATGGAACTTGTGTTTCAGTTTGTGCCCATTGCTTCTTATTCGGTCTCTGGGGACCACTGAAACGAGTCTTGCTCCATGCTTTTGATACCCTCCCTTAAGATATCTGTATATGCTGATACCCCCTCTGTTTTCCTTTCTCCACTCTAAACAGGCTCAATTCTCTCAGGCTTTCTTTATAAGAGATGCTCCGGCCCCCTAATCACCTTCAAAGCCCTTCACTGGGCTCTCTCCAGTAGCTCCATATCTCTCTTGTACTGGGGAGCCCACAGCTGGACACACCAGTCCAGCTGAGGCTTCACCAGGGCTGAGTAGAGGGGGAGGATTATTTCCTCAACCTGCTGGCAATGCGGGCCACAAGGACACAATTGCTGGCTCATGGTTAACTTGTTGTCCACCAGGACCCCCAAGTCCTTTTCCACAGAGATGACTTCCAGCAGGTCAGCCCCCAGTCTATACTGGTTCACAGGGTTATTCCTGCTCAGGTGCAGGACCCTGCATTTGCCTTTGTTGATCTTGATGCGGTTCCTCTCCACCCAACTCTCCAGCCTGTCCAAGTGCTCTAAGTGCTAGGGCAGGTGCATACAAACTGTGCTTGATATTGCTGGACATGAAGCATTGTGCAGACAGACTGCTTTGGGTGTTAGTCTATTATACATTCATTCACTTGGGGAAAAATAATGCCGTAGTAAAGACAATGTAGTAGCTTGTGCTGTTTCCTTAACTGCCCATTTCCCCATTTCCCATCTTCTTTTTTTTTCTTTCTTTCTTTTTTTAATTTCTTTTTTTTTCTTTTTTTTTTTTTTTTTTTTTTTTTTTGATAATACAGCTCAGATTTTGGATATAACTTATTATCATTTCTTTCTCCAGTACGCATGTTTCAATGTAAGATACAAATTCCTTCACTGCCAAATTAAAATCATTTTGAAAGTCATTTCAGACCTCCCAGCTGTCCTAACGCTTGAATATCCAATGCCAAGTTTCCTACACAGGTAATTAGGGATATTCTTGCCTTTCTTATGAGGCATTTACATTTAAAACATAATCCAGTTCAAAAGACAGTACTTTTAAAAACTAGACCTGATAGAGATCTCCCCAATTTTATGTCTCATTTTTGGCTTACAAGTTAGACCAAGGTGTTAAACTTTGGTAAGTAAATATCTTTCTTTCTGCATTATTTCCAGGGTTATTATTTATGTATATATGAAGATGTCACTAAAGCTATCTTTATCTCTCTGAGTACATACTGAAGAAGATGTATCTTCAATTTAAGGGTTCTGTGGCATCCTCACAAATACTTCACTGATATTTCTTATTCTCTCCACAAAAGGTATTGTAACAGAGCAACTCCACCTTTATGGCTCAGGAAAGGCATCTGGGAGTAATTCCCCCTGGATCCCATCAGTGTCACTGTTGTTGTCACTCAGAGGAGGTCTTTGTGGAAGAGTGCAAGCACTTAGTCCTCTGGGGCCAGCATGTGTGTTTTCATTGTATTATTTGTTCCTGCTGGCTCAATGTAAAGAAGAAAACATTTTAAGTCATAAACCTTGCTAAATTGGAAACTATGTGCCAAACCCTGCTTTCAAATGCACGCTTGAATGACTTTTATTGGAACCTGTAGAGCACTGGATACCAACAGGAGCAGAATTATCTTCAAATATGATGGGAGTCATTTTTCTAAAGCTGCTGGAATTGCTCCAGCTCTGCTCCAACTGCCATCAGTACAAGTTATACTATATAATCTTTTTTAAGGATGAAGATTGCAACTCATATAAAAGACATTTTTGAAATACATATTTAAAGTTTTTGTTTTGTTTTATTAATTATGATGATAAATTTGAAGTCAAAATTGCTTCAATAAATGAATCGCTTCATTATTGCTTTATTATTGGGTTGGATACAGATTATACTAATGTCTTATAAATGAGGAACCTATCCAAGAACAGAACAATTTTTTAGAAAACATGTATTTTTCCACCCACCTCAGTATTTTTTCACCTCAGTAATTAAGGAGGCATCTTAATTATTCTGAAAACTTCTTAGGCACCTTAAAAGTTTAGCAACACCTTAGCTGAAGAATCCTTAGTTGTCATGTAACATGTTGAACAAGGCCAGACTCGGTAATCTAATCGTAGGTTTTGACTACCTCTATTAAGTGAGATGGCTTTCATTATAAGATGTGGTGGTGTTGGTGTGTTGTGGAATAAATTAGCACATTTGCTTTGGAAGCAAGATTCCTGGAACAGGGGCTGCCTCACCCTGAATGGGTTTTCATTCATACTGTTCATTTTGTGGTCAGGTGACCTAGAAGCAGATCACACAACACTATACATGATTGCTCATCATTTTTCCTGTTGAAACTAGGTCAAAATCCAACTATGAGCATGAGTGTAGTGTCTTCAGAGAAAGAATGCTGCAACTTGGTTATCTATCTTAACCTTACAGATACAGGTTGAAACTACAAAGGCGGCCTTTCCACATGTTTTCCCATGCTTATACGTTACAAAGACCAAATTGTTTTGGTAAGTGCACATCCTTAGATGGTGATGGAGAAAGATTTCTCCACGTGCCTTGGGTAGGCTCATCTCATCTTTTGCCAATTATTATACAGACATGACTGCCTGTCCTAATGTGTTCCCTTCTACTTCAGTCATAAGAAAGAGACATTTTCAAGGAGACAGTTATTACAAGACAAGGAAAACTTACCAGTCCTCCAGTTCATCCTAATATCATCTTCATAGTTAAAGAGCAATCAATGTTGCTTGCACATTATTTCTGATTTGAAATGGTCTGGCTTTACAATGTAGTTATCTTTGCTATATCTTTCTCTTTTCAGATAAAGAGTCCCTTAAACCAGCTGATGACAGAATTAGGCACGAGCATCAGAACATTTGACTACCACTCTTGTTCCTTAAATGCAAAACTCTGGGCTCCCCATAGAAAAATACAGAGAATAGATCATTCATTGAAATCCCAGATTAGCTGAGCATATACCACAAGTATTAAAAATGGCTGACATGCTAGATTATGGATGCGCTGCCTTATGTCACATCAAAGTAATCAGAGAACTAGTCTGTTATCTTGTAAATGACAAAAGAATTTTTTTTTTTTTAATATACAAAAAAAAAAAAAAAAGCAAACAACAAACAAAGGCATTATTTCATGTTTCCCCTGTCAGTTTGGATAGTCTGCTTAAGCACTGCCTTTTAAAAGTAAAATATAATTCTGCAAGAAATGAGCATTTTATGCATATTATTATCATATTTATTTTTATATTCAGCTACTCCTACAGTATAACTCAGTGTGGTAAATAGCTCATGCTAATTACTTAAAAATCCATTAAATTTTAAGTCTCATAGCAGATGCAAACACCATTTCAAATGTTCTCATTGTGTTGCCTACATAATTCATGAACACTTATTAGGATGCAGACTCAAAGCGGGCATTTGGTGTGTGAGCTGCACTCTCCATTTTTGTGTGTTACTGAAAAAATAAAATGCACGTCTACAGAGCCTCACTACCAAGTCCTTCTGTTCAGTGGTTATGTTGACCTAAATTGAAGACTGAGAGGTCTTCAACAGTATAGCAACCTTAGGAGAAGCTGGATTTGCATGGAACACAGGAGCATGAGTAGTTCAAGCTGTCACTAGCAGAGCCAGGGCTGGATGCCTGAACAAAATGGCTAGGAGGGATCTCAGGTTCCAGTCCCCCATACCAAACCTATGTACTGTTTTATTCAATGACCCTTATAGAATCCATCTTCCTCTTGTTTCTGTGGTCTTAAAAATCATATTGAGCTCACCATCTTGTGGCAGCCCAACCTGACCAGGAAGCACAAACGGTTGTATTGACCTTCTACCTCTACCTGATGTGAGCACAGGCACCATCCAGCTGAGGATGTAGCATTCATCAACTTCGGCTCTTGGTCCCAGAGGTCTTGGACAAGAATTTAAATGGTGCTAGACACATGTGCTCAGGCACCAGGATAATTTCCTACATGTATGAAGATTATCCATTTACATCAAAATAGATACGTTGGGTTCCTTTTAGAGATGAAATTACAGGCTGATTCATCCAACCTATGATAGTTAACCTGTCTAAGCATGAGATATAGTGCCTTTTAGAGGTGATTATTCTCTCTATTTATTGTGAAGCAAATTTAGAGTAACTGACCATAAGTAACCAACATTTATATTGCTTCAAGCAGTTAAGAGGCCTTAGGTCGACAGTGATCTGTAAGTAGTATCCTGAGTACCAAAATAAAATTTTCATACTGTGGTAAATAATTTTACTTTATTTTGTTTTATTTTGGTTTATTTTGTTTTGTTTTATTTTATTTTATTTTATTTTATTTTTTAAATGAACTAGTAATTCACCTTTATGTTCTCCATCTGTAAAATATTTATAGTAAGAGTTCCATAACTTCACAAAATGTCCTGATAATAAATGTATTAACAATTGTGAAGGTCTCTTTAACTGCAGAAATCATAACTTGTAAGTACTTCAGGTAGTCACTTCTTCAAGCATAGCTGTACTTTAAGAACAGACCTCTGTATCTCAGTCAGCTTTTCTCTAGCAAAGCCCATCAGATCTGAAGATCTGGTAGTTTTGTACTCATATTCAAAACTCCGCTTTTCTAACTTTAGTGTCTTTCAGGTAAATGGATACATGGTGTGCAAGGCCCAGACAGTCAGCATATTTCAGTGTTCTTTATACATATTTTAAAAGCTTTCATACAGTACTTTGGCTATTTCTAACTTTTATGCTTCAATTCCCTATTCTATCCTGTAATATTTTATCTATCTTCTTCTCTGATCTTGCACTTTCATAGGAGTAGAAAACCTTTGGGAGAATGATCTAACATCTGATATCTTTTTTCTTTGTTTTTGTTGTTGTTGTTTGTTTTGTTTTATTTATGTTTTTTTTTCCCCTCCAAAATACTCGTTTAGTTGTATTCTTGCCATGTTATTTAATACCTTTTGTATATAACAAATACGTCAAGATTTTCTTATCAGAAAACCACAAGATCATACTTATTTTCAACTTTAACTCTTCAGTTTTAACCAAGAAGGAGATAAAAACGTTACCAAATAGTCCTAATCTAGGTAAAAGCGGAATTGACAATAGAACATCACTGCTTTCTTTCTTCAGGCTTTATGAAAACCCCACTGTGTAAATACTTTAGGATCAGATTCTCCAGTCCTCCAATTTCATCGCATTGACTACCATTTTTCATAGTCCTACTGAGCTTGGGGGGTAAGCTGAAGGAAAGCAGATACTGAAAGAGAGATAGAGAACCTACAACTATGGTTAAGTAGAAGGAGGCTTTTCTTTAGAAACACTCACTCCTTGCCAAACCTTATCCCACATTACCTCCACACTGATGAGTGCTGACCCCACTGGTGATTATTCCAGTTGTGTTTCTTCTGCTTTGTTCAAAGTCCTTGATACATTCATGGGTATTTTAACTTTCAAAAATAAAAGAGCTTTTTATCACTTAGGTTTCTCATACTTAAATCTCACTATCTATAGAGATAGATTACATATAGATGTGCACATACACTCTCTGGTTGAATCTTACATGATAACAGTGATAGAAATTCAATGGCATTTCTCAGAAACCACTTGATAAACAAAACAGTTATTGTTTTTCTTAGCTTTTCCTCATATGTAAACATTTTTGTCTTCTATGAATGCTACCTTCTAATTCATGCATCCTTTATAACAACCTTGTTTCCACTCTTTAAACACAAATGAACATAAACAGAACACATATGCCACATTTTTCTGTACATCATATTTCTGGGACTGATACGGGTCTTTTTAGAGAAGTTTCTCAAATAATAAGTTGATAAGTAGTAAATTCTCTGTTTTGATAACAGTTATACCCTGAAAAATCTACTGACTATAAAGTTTTAGGTGTTGAATGATTTTACACTACATGATCGAGTTTTTTAGATAACTATTGAATAATTAGAAAGGTTTTGCTGTTCACCAGTTCAATGCATTATCCGTCTCCACAGAAGACATTCATTTGAGAAGATAAGCATCATATGGCTTAAGACTCAATAAGCATCATATGGCTTAAGACTCAATACTTTATGATTGTGCTTTAGATCCAAAGATTCTTGGTGAATCACAAATGAAGACTAAGGTGATGCCACAATATTTTATTAAACATTACAAACTATTTCAGCTTTTATTTCATTTTTCACTTCTTCCTATCCTTTGGAGTCAAGATAACAAACCATCTTCATCTCCATTTGCCTCCAGCAAAACAGGGAATGGGAGCTCTACAAAGTGATGCATGATATCACATTCACATAATGCTACATTTTGTAATGTTGATTCATTGACAAAGGAATAGAGCAAAATGCTTATCTGTGAAAGCTCCATGGACTGCTATGAAAATTAATTTTAAATATTTTTCACATGGGTGATGAAAAACTCAGAAATTTTAACAGTAGAACAATAAGTAATCCATAAGCTATGTTTCCTGAAAAAAAAAAGTCTGCTTGTGAAGCTATTTTTATTGCATTTTTTTGTCATAAACATTTTTCAAAGAGATTTAGTAATATTTCCATGATTTGCACATTTTCCCTTATTCGACTTTCAATTTATGTTTCAGGAAACTTTCAACCAACTGAGTTTCTAGTGGTTTTACTAGCAGTATTTTTACTAATACTATAATTGGTAACACAAGTCAAATTATTCTGTAGTTACTAAAATCCATGGAGATATTTTTAACAAAACATTTCTCTTCCCTCCTATTTCCATCTTTTCCTACTTTTCCCTTCATTTGAAAAATACAAGTTTGTGGATGATGAAACATTTTGATTTTAAAACATTTGATTTGCACTTGCTGCTTCTCCCTGCAGTTGCCAGATCCTTTCTTCTTTAGGAAGATGCTCTGGAAGACAAGTCATTATTGCCTTGGGACACAGCAATGACCCCAGATCAAGTCTCTAATACTATCTAGCCAGTTCTACTGCTGAGTATTTCAGATGAAGGTGAGGTATATATTACCCATCCAAGTGTGTCAATATTATTTAACTATAGGTTAGACATCATGACTATGTGGCAACGACATGCTCTTGGCCTTTCTGTACTTAAAAAGCTTTAAAATGAAATCTGTTCTGAAGACTTGTAGGATTTTTTGGTATCTTCACTCAAAAGTAATTCCTACCTCTAACAGTATGGCCAGAATATCCTTCAAGATCCCTACTTTCCCACTATCATTTTTTTTTTTATATGCTTGGGGGAAACACCTCACCATAGAAAAGTCAATAAAGCTGTCATCTGACCTTCCTTCCTTTTTCAGGAATTCTTTCCCCAAGATCTTTTAACCTGATTGTGACATTATCAACCATACATGGAAAAAGTATCATAGAATCATAAAATCATAGAATCATTGAACATCTTGGGTTGGAAGGAACCTTTAAAGTCATCTAACTCCAACCACCCTGCCATGGGCAGGGATGCCACCCTCTGGATCAGGTTGGCCAAGGCCTCATCCAGTCTGGCCTTGGACACCTTCAGGGATGGGGCATCCAGAGCTTCTCTTGGCAAGTATCCAAGTATTGTATCCATCCTTCATATCTCCAAAATACATTGATCTGAACATTATTCCTCAGCTTTCTGAAACAAGAATTAACTAACTCTCACATGCTTTAAGAGTAGTTTGATCATGAATCTTCATTTCTCAAAGGAACAATATTCTCTGCTGTAACACTCTTCACTACCTTCGCCTGTACCTACACCTCTGCACCTCTGCTGCAAATGTACAGGGCAGTATTTTCACAAGTCTAAGATTTAGAGTTTAGACAGATAAAAAAATTACAGCAGTTACAGATTACCATTCTCCAAATCACATTCGGATAACAGGCACAGCTTCTTAAACTGCTTCTTACACCCTGTTGAAACTCAGATTTTCAATTTATGCATAAGTGAAACTCAGTAAGGTTGATAATTTAAAACTCTTTCACATGTATGGTTGATGTCCAATAGAGTTTACTGACCTTTATTTGCTGGATAAAGTCTTGAATAAAATAAAAGAAAGGAGGAAATTATAGTTAATGCAATGATATTCAATAAAAGGTTTTCTTTTTTCCATTGTCACTGGTTATTTCAGATGTACTAATAATCTCCTTCCCGAGGGCTCAGAAAACCATTTTTCCTTCTGAGATCATATCACACTCCAGAAAGCTTCTAGTTTAAATATTTTACTATGTTTAATCTGTCAAAACAGAATGCACTGATGTCATTCTTATCCACCCTGCACATTGTTTTTTTTCTCACTCATGGCACTTATAGTGTAACCAGCAGGACAAGGGAGGTGATCATCCCCCTGTGCTCTGCTCTGGTGAAGCGGCACCTCGAGTACTGTGGACCCCTCACTTCAAGAAAGACATTGAGGCCCTAGAGCATGTCCAGATTTGTATTTCCTAAAATCAACAGTTTTTCTTATTTGTATCTTCTGTACTGTTCATCCCTCACCTAGAGCTATGGGACTGGATCACATAAACTTGTTAATATTAAGTCATACCGAATGGAAAATATTATTATTATTATGCTTTGTGTAACTTCCTGTTTATTTAAAGTTGATCTGGATCTACTCCTGGACTCTGTAGGTACAATTCATTCCATTCTTAAATAGCTTTCTAAAATATACAAGATGAAAAACTCGCACTGTGCTGATTTTTTTTTTCCTTTGGTATGGCACCTACAGCAACTTTCTCAGGCACAGACTTCTGTACTGAAGATGTCTTGAGTTAGTTAAGATTCATCCCACCATTAAAGTTAGGTGGTATATATTCACCTTTCACGTGTAAGAAATATGTGGTTTTTATGGCTGTAGCAAATACACTGTAGTTTCTTAAAATTTCTTTTGGGGATACTAAAAAAAATCTATAAGCATACTAAGAATGTCTTTGTCATAGCCAGACAAAGCAAAGTAAGAAAAAAGTGTCATGCTTTATAAAACTTTATAGAATATTAAAGCTTTTTAAAAGCCACAGCAGAACCTTTTTTTCAGAACATTTTAGCCCATGATGTTTCCATCTATCACTTAACATTGGTTTCATTTATTTCACAAGATTGTATTTATGTATGACTGTTTATCTATGTCAGTCAAAGCAATCCTATTGTGATAAGATGCAGGTTATTTGTACAAGATTAGCACCTGCTGTTACATCTTTTTACTGTAAAATGGAAAAAAACAACATGCAATTTTTAAAAACAGTTGTGTAGCTTTTGTTTTGCCTTTCTTGGTGTAAATTATTTTCTGTCTCAATCACCTCTTGAAAAAGTCATTCCTGGGTTCTTTTAATTTTTTTTTCTTCCTCTAGATGCATTTTTTTACTTTATCAGTGTGTCAGAATAGGTATACTGGAAAACAAACAAATAACAACAGCAACAACAACAAAACAACTACAGAATAGTCAGGTGTTCACAGACTAATCACAAGGAGGAAAACCGTGGAAGGTGAATCATTGTTTGGTATAAATTGTCAAAACATCTGTAATTTTGATGGAATTATGTTTCTTTAAAACTGCAGAGGATACAGCACTAAAGGTTTTTGTCTCTATTTGCATGACCTCAGTTCTCATTCTGTTTTAGGATACGGTTGGTCCTAATTTCTCTACATAAGTATCCAAAATTGAGTATTGAAATCAGTTAGAACTACAGGTTGCCATCGACCCTGATAATCAGGTCATTATAAGGAGTTCTGCAGGTTTGTTTTTTTTTACTGTGTTGGAGTAACTGTTACCTCTAGAGATATTTGCCTTTCCAGATACCCACCTACCACTTAAAGCATGTCTGGAAGACTTAAACTTGTAAAACAATGTTACATTGATAATGATGAAAATGTTCCTGCAAAATGCTAGAGGTCAATTGACATGGCACACTTCCAGCATTAAATTCCATCTAGATGCCTTTAATTAATTCACCAATCAATGGTGGGAAAATCTGGTCCTGTTACCTTGGTTCTCAGATCCTAATCAAACACTAATTAGCATTAGATCAACAGGCTACTGTAGAGAAAACACTCAGAGTCATCCTGCTTTGTGTGATGGGGAGAAAAAGCTGATAAAACTGATAAACTGATAAAGCTATTTTAGTAAGTAGTACTTTAATATCAATTACTGTTTGGAAACTATTTGTTCAAGTTGAGTAAGAGAGTCATAATAGAGAAAGAGAGGTGTAATAGAGAAGATGTGAAAAGGGTTCACTCACTGGACCCCAGAAGTATCAGTACATTTATCAATAGTAGGGACTGTTTATTTTAGATCTTATATAAAGGCTTAAGGCAGGAGATAATTTCATTTGAAAATATCTTTCTCACCAAATTTTACAATTCCACCTCTTTTATTTTCTTACCCTTTATCTTGAGATTTAGTTCGCACCCACCTCAGAAGAAGGAAAGAGCTGACGGCTTCAATATGTTTGTCTTGAGACTGGTTATGTCTGCAGATTTTGTATAGAGGATAACTCACGTACACGTGGCTTTTTTTTTTTTCCCAGACACTTAAATGTATGACTTTATTAAGCTTTAGATCAAGCCAGATAGCCTGCTGATTAAAGGTATCTAATGGTGGAGAGCTGCAAATATAAAGTTCATAAAGATTTCAAAATTCTACCAAAATAAATGGCAGAATTAAAATCCATCTCAGTCCACAGGATGGATTAAGTCCTCTATGTCTTATTCTGGTAATTAAATACAGTGCATTGTTCATAACACCTTCTAAAACTTGCCCTTCAACTAGAGGTAAAAAGCTGGTGAGAAAAGCCATGTTTAATACATGTCACAAGCAGAAGTCATAGAATCAGACTATCTTGAGTTGGAAGGGACCCACAAGGATTATTGAGTCCAAATCCTGGCTGCACACAGGACCACCCAAAATCAGACCATATGTCTGAGACTTTGTCCAAACACTTTTTGAATTCCACCAGGCGTGTTGCTGTCAAAACTTCCCTAGGAAACCTGTTCCAGCGCCAAACCACCCGCTCAGTAAAAAGTCTATTCCTGATACCCAGACTACCCTGATGCTGCTTCTTGCCATTCCCTCAGGTCCCATTGCTGGTTAATGGAGAGAAAAGAGCAGTGTCTTCCTCTCTGCTATACTTCCCCTCATGAGGAACTGTGGGCCGTGAAGCATGTGGGTCAATCCTCAGCTTCCTCTTCTGTACGCTGAACAAACCAAGTAATTCCATTGGGTTTATATGGCAAGGGCTGGGTAGTGGGGGGCTGTAGGAGTGGCCTGTGTGAGCAGAGCCCAGCAGGGCCCCAGGTCAGAACAGAGCCAGCTCCAGTGGGCTCCAAAAGGGGCCCACCACTGGCTGCAGCTGCATCCCAAGGAGGAGCCCCCGGGGGAGCAGGTGGATGTGGCCTGGAGGAGGCTGCGGCCCATGGAGAGCCCCCGCAGGAGCAGGCCCCGGGCCGGAGCTGCAGCCCGTGGAGAGGAGCCCACGCAGGAGCAGGGGGGCTGGGGGGAGCTGTGGGGGACCCGTGCTGGAGCAGTTTGCTCCTGGGGGATGGACCCCATGGTATGGAGCCGTGTGGGGGCAGTTCTTGAAGAGCTGCTGCCTGTGGGCAGCCCCTGCAGGCTCAGTTTGGGAAGGACGGCGTCCCGTGGAGCAGGGGCAGAGAGGGACCCTGAAGGAGCAGCAGAGACAAAGCGATAACGTAACATAACATAACATAACGTAAACATAAACGTAACATAAAATAAATACAGCCCGCATCCCTGTTCCCCTGTGCTGGTCATGGGGAGGAAGTGGAAGGTTGTGGTTGGGGAGAAGCTGGTTTTAGTTTGTTTGTAGTTTCTCACTGTTCTAGTCCCCTAGTGATAAGCAATAAATTATATTACTCTCCCTATGCTGAGTCTGTTTTGCCTGTGATGATGATTGTTGAGTGACTCCCTGACATTATCACAACCCTTGAGCACTTTTCATCGTGTTATCTGCCCGTTTTACTTTGAGAAGGTGGAGTGAGATTGTGTTTATGGTGGAGCTCAGCATATGGAGCAGGGTAAAGCCACCTCAGTTTCTCGTATTTCTTTCCTTTCAGACCCTTCACCATCTTTGTTGCTCTCATGTTCTTCTTAAATTTCAATGCCCCAAACTGCATGTGAGGTGAGGCCTTACTAGTGCTAAACAGAGTGGAACTGTCACTTCCCTTGACCAGCCAGCTATGCTGTGCTGGATGCACCCCAGGATATGCTTGGCTCTTTTGGCTGCCAGGGCACACTGCTGTCTATTCAACTTGCCAGTGACCAGAAGCCCCAGATCCCTTTCCGTAGAGCTTCCCTGCAGCCTCTTACCTCTCCCCTAGTCTGTACACATGTCCAATGTTGCCCTGTCCCAGGTGCAGAATCTCACAATTGGTCTTGTTGAACTTCACATAATTGGTGATTGGCCTCTATCTAATTTGCCAGTGTCTCTGCAAGCCCTCTTTAACCTCAAGACAGTCAACAGCTCTTCCTAACTTAGTATCATCTCCAATATTACTTAGTATGCATTTGAGTCCTGAATCCAGGTCATTTATGAAAATATGAGAACTGGTCCTAAAATGGAGTTCGTTAAACAAGACTATGCTCTTCTGAACCTGTTTTGGCTATGACCAATGACTGCATTGTCTTTCAAGTGTTTTTCAGTGACTCCTAGAATAATTTTCTCCATGATTTTACTAGGCACTGGAGTGAGATTGCCAGTCTTGTAATTACAAATGTCTTCTTTCTTGCTCTTCTTGAAAATTGGGACATTTACCAGCTTCCAGTCACCCGGGACCTCTCCAGATTCCCAAGACTTTTTAAAAATTACATTGCATCAACCAGCTCTTTCAGTACCCTAGTACTGAAGCCTACAACGTTCTGGATATAAACTGGATGTTCATGAGCTCCACCTACTGCCAAATTACTTTGTCCTTAAATACAATAACGTTTCAGCCACTGGTGAATAAGTACTACAGACTTCCTTGCAATTCAGTGGGTTATTATTTTCCCAGTTTTTGCGTGTTTTGCTTTAAGGAGAAAGTTTTTTAGGTACAGATGTCCTGACTGAAAGATAAATAAATTATTGTGTAATAGAACTGCTGCTTTCTGATCAGATACCAAATTAAAAAAAAATAAATAATAAAATCCATAGATAGTCTATCATTTCATTCATTTAAAGTTAAGTTGAATTCTTTGGAGACTATGTTTACTCATGTAATTACTGATGTAATACTGTGGGATAATGCCATACATCAAATGAGATGATCCTGTCGGATTAGAAACACTGAATAATAGCCATAAATGGTGTGGTAAAATGGGAGAAGGCAGAAGTGAAGATAGTTATAGAAATGCGATGACCAGGACTATGATTAATACCAAGGGCTGAAGCTGGATTACATGTTGGCTTTTTTGAGTTAATGGAACAAAGTCTTCTTTCTGATATATATTTTTTCATATTTTGTATTAGGCACAAAGGAGAAGTTGCACAATACACTATACAATAAACAGAACTGTTATGTCCTGAAGTTTACTTTCAGAACACTAACACAAAGAATGTGTGAAGCTATTTCTTCTAAACATGTGTGACATCTTTAAAAGTCAGAATTGTATCAACGTATCTGTGGTAGAGATGGTGCATAAAAAGTGATAGTTGTCTCACTTTTCTCTTAAAGTTTCTATATTAAATGTCACATGGTGGAAATCAGAACATTTCCAATGATTTCAGCTTTTATAAAAACTAAATAAAAAACTTGCCTTTCTTTACATGTTACCAAGATACAGTGCATAATACAAAATTCTTGAGAAGAGAAAGCACTTAAAGAAGCAAGGGAAAAGTACGTGTGGTGGAGAAGCTGAGGGACCGATTTGCTCTGAAAATGAAATAAGCCCTTTATTTCTGAAAATGTCCTTTGCAAATGTACAGAGCATATTACGTATCAATCATGTATCTAGACTCCTGAGCAAAAAAAGATTAATGACAATGAAGTAAAAAAAAAAAAAATAAAAAAAAAATAAAAAATCACAGTGACAACAATTAAATCACAGAGAAAACAATTAAAATAAAATAAAATAAAATCTATATCTAAAAAAAAAATAAAGCTGTTCTTTGTTTCAGGAAGAAATTTTAACCTCAGAAGACAAAGTTTGTGATATCATGATATTGATTAGACAAATGATTTTTTTATTAATGAGAAACAGGCAAAATCCCTTAGGGAAGGAGCTGGTTTCTTTTTATGTTTTATGAATTTAAAATTAGATATTTGTAAATAATCTCAATATATCTTTTGTCATGTCTAGCACATTATTGTTTGCAAGATGAAGCTAGTCTCTGTTTTTAATTAATCATTGATTTACCACCAGAAAGTCTGGATTTTTTTTAGAGGAGTAGAGACTTCCTACATATCCACTCTTCCCTGGAGCTAAGATTAGAAGATGGATTTGGAAGGCTTGTAAGTACTTAGGTATGTATATGTTAGTGCCTCATGTCTCCTTTGAGAAATTGTGTCATTGTCAATGCATAACTCTTCTAGGTTTAGAACCAACAACTTCTGCATATTCAGTTGCACAGTGCACCTCTTTATGTGCTTTTGGTAGGCCACAGATGAAAAGTTTTAATGGCTTCTTTAAACGTGCTTCATGAACACCTCTATATGGTTGGTAAACTTGTTCCTGGCCTCCTAGGAAACTCCCATCAAGTTTATCTTTCTCCTCCGTTTCTATATATCAGTGATCTGGCGCATCAACAAACTGCTGGATCCTTTTTGTAATCCATAATTCTTCACTTCAAAGTTCAGTACCAAATAAGAACTTACATTGTTTGGTGACCTTTTGTAAAAGCACTTCAGCAGCAATTAAATGTTCCTTTCCTTTTGCGCCACGAGAAGACCCAGACTGTCTGCTTGCCTTTCAAGTGTGGAGAAAAACAGTGCTGTTAAGAGCAGCAACAGCAGCCTCCTTATTCATTAGCAGCAACAGTAAGAAAAGTCAGAGAAGGCAAAGCAGCTGCTATAGCTGATACCAATGTGCCAATATTCCAGCAGGAGTATAATTTGATTTCCAACTGTGAAGTGACACACGCAGCACATAGCTGTAATTTTGATATTAGTGCATAAATAACACTGTGCTAAAACTCGACATTCATATTTTCACCTATTGCAAAGAACAGGAAGCCAATTTCCTTCTCACAGTTTACTGTGCCATGGTGTACAAGTCGTAAAGGCTTTTAACTACTAAATAGACATAATCAATGACATTTGTTCCTCTGTGTATTCTTTTTTGCTACATAAGAATAGCTAGTGGATACTGCTGGATTGACCCAGTTGCCTGGGTCATCCTACGTCTTTGACTTCTCACTGTGCTTTATGCACACCAATGTGTTAATTGAAAGGATGAACAAGAAATTATGAAAAACATCATATATTATTTATCATAGCACCTTTTAAAGTACTTTAACAGTCAACCATGAGTGTGTCAGAATTAATATTTCTTACAAAAGGAAGAGGCAGTTAAAACCCTCATGGTGCTCAGAAACCAACAAAATAAACAAATAAATAAACAGTTCCCTAGAAATCTGTTATTCTGTAACATGAGCATTACATCATATCAGTTTGTATCCAGCCATCAGGCCACACAAAACACAATCCAATATGAAGCATGGACTTTTCTCTGCTTGAAACTGCTTCATCTCCACTGCAGCTAGACCTCAGCTGTGTAGCTTCTGCACATTTGTGTGCTTTCACATTTAAAAAGCAATTTTCTGTTAAGTTCATTTACATGCAAACTGCATATATCACCCACCTGACTTAGGTCAGGGCATGTTACAGATTAAGTATAGCCAGAAAATATTTGTTCTGCATTGTTAAAATCTTGCCAATCCCAGTGATCCAACTTTGAAATTCGAACTTGGGAAACTGGTAAGTAGTTCTCTTTACATCAATTATCACTGCCAATCTCAAAGAGAATAACCTTCTCAGCCTTTTCCAGTGGTCACCATAAAACAATACTTTTACTGTTTCATTACCTCTTTTTCAAATATGAACGATTTTTGTTTGCTTGCTTATTTGTTTTCTCAGTTACTGTTTTGTAACATCCATTACTGAATAATAGGCACCTTGTTAAGATGATAATATTAGAGTCCGTACAATGAGGTACTTATGTGAGCCACTTTCATTCTTTTTGTTTATGTCTATTCAACAGTAGCACATGCTAATGCAAAGATGTAACTCACACAGAAAATAATATGTTCCTATTCAAAACTAAATTCTTGCCTACATTATTGTTGTGCCATTTTAATAAAGTGGGCCCTGGGCATTTCTCAGGCTCTGAGAACAACTGATATAGTCTGCACTAGCTTGCATACATTTTTCATGGTATTTTTTGAATGAAAGCTAATTGGTGAAAATCATTCTAGAGAATATTCTTTGTTTAAAATTCTGCTATGTAGTGCCAATAATTCTGCTCTGCTCTGCCTCATGTAGTTTTCTAGTACAGATGGATGCTTTATGTCCCTAAGGCACAATGTGGAATATCAAGACGTTGAAGAGGAGAGCACACTCTGTGATCCCAGAAAGGTGGAACTGGAGGTCTGGAGCCTACATTTTAAGTGAGATGCAAAATTTTGCACATGGACAGAACAGGACCAACACCTTTTACCTAATCCTATAGGTAAAATGTGAAGTGGGAGATGTGTTTCCAGAGAATGATTTCTATTTCAATTTAGGTTAGCTAAGTCAAGTCCTTTATTTATCCTTTAGGTGGATTAACTATGTGATCCTAATATAAGATTTTTGATTAAATTAAGATGGAACAGCAGGAAGAAACAAACAGCATATAAGATATGCTGTCCATAAATATAAGCTGGAAGAAGAGGCATCATAGGAGGCATAATGGGAAGTATCATCACACACATTCTTCATGCTAAGGTGAGTGTTTTGTATATTGATAGCAAGGAGAGAGGCCTCTCAAGGATTCTGGAGGGAGAGGTGTCATACAAAGTTGGCACTGAACATTGGTCGGGCAAGTCCTTCATACACTCCTAACTTTGACAATTACTCTTATGAAAGAAAGCCTACTGCTGCTACAGAGCAGACTTTCTGAATATATAGTACAAGTAGATAATGTATACAAAGATAGAACAAATGCTGAAATGCCTGTTGGAAAGCATGCATTATGTCCACAAAACCAATTGAATCATCATCATGCCCTTCACAATCGCATTTTCCCCTTGCTCCACAGCATATTGGTAAATCACGAGATTATTATGCTGCAAATAACCTATTCAAAAGAAAGCACACTGTACCTTGTCCTTACTATAAATGTGATTTTTTTTTTTTTTTTTTTATAAAGGCAGTAGCACAGAAATACACAGAGAGATAAACAAAGTAAGACAAGCAGGGATTTTTTCATATTATTTTTTTTTTAAGTAACACATACGAAGCCAGTTGAAGAGTTTTAACAGTGGATTTTATGATTAGATCAGAGGAAAGTTTTGTCCAGTCAAGAAGGAGATAAAATACAAAAATATCAGAAACACATAAATCAAATAAGTACAAATACTTCAGAAAAATGTTATTTCAGGAGACAATATTGACTCTGACGGCTCTTTTTGAAGTAAAGAAAATGGAAAAAAAGAGCAATAGAAAGTCTTACCTAAAGTATGGAATACTGACATTCAAGTCCTGTGGGTTTTGAATAGCTCTATTATGTGTGGAAAACAATAAATTATAAATATGCAGAATAAAAATAAATTCCCAAACCTCAATATGTGTCAAAAAAGTAATTATTATCATTATCACACACATGCCTTGTATGAATTGGTTTTGGCAACTGATTATCAACTGTTAAAAATCACAAACCCTAAAATTTATACCCTTTTTAACAAGTTCCAATCTCAAAACAGGAATCCAGTAATGATTTTATCTGGCACTCTCTTGTGAAAGATGAGTTAATACTAAACTACTCTCATTCTAGGGATACAGAAAAAGCAGGAAAACAAAGTGATTTTTTCTAGCCTGTGCTTAAATCAATATTGTAGCCCAGATTAATAAAATCCCGTAGCTAAATATATGAAATGCCTTATGCACAGTAGAATTACTTGGACAGTAAATCCTTTGGGTCAGGTACCATTTTTAAATATGTGTTTGTACAACATAAAATATAGGTTTATATGGACTTATAATTGGGACTTCTGGATACTACCACAATACAAATAGAAAATAGGTACAAAAGAGGCCCTTAATTTCAGTTATGATAGCATTAATGGATAAAACAAGAAATAAAAATTGATTCACGGAAATATTCCCAAAGTCTCCCTCAGAAATCAGAAATAGTTCTATGAATTCACTGAGAAAATTATATTTTAAAATGTAACAAGGAAAATTAATGGTTTTGAAACTAGCAGCAGATAGCTTGGATCAATTCAGTCATGGCAAATCAACATTACTGAATTTTTCTTTCAGTTGAAGGCTACTTTATAGCCTACATATGTATACTTGTGTATACATTTATATATATACACACCAAATATTCTCTTGTCATAAAAGTACCTGTAGTTATTATATTTGTGATGGCTTTCACATTGTGGACCTAGTTGAGATATATTTTTAACAAACTACCAGTGTCCTACAGACCTTAGGTTTTCAAGATAACTGGAAAAAAAATAAAGGTTAAAATTATTCCTCAGTGATTCAGGCAGATTTTACTTTGATTTGCCACTAGGATCAGTTCCTTTAGAATGTCGTCCTCTTCAGAGAGATTTGTTTTGATCTGCTACTCTCACTTATTCTCTTTTCAGATATCCTATCCTCCTATCTAACTGGGTTAGAAAGCTAGGTATTCACCCTCTCTCTCTTAATCTCTCATGATTTCAGTTGTTCATTGTTTTATTTCTTTTGGCCATAAGATCTTATTTTTCTATAGTATTTTCTAACCTGGCTGAAATTTGTATTTGTCTCTATGAAGACACAGGGTTGGTTCATGAAAGCCTTTTGTTGCTATTACTGACAGGAAAGAGACAAAGAACCCACTTTCCATCTTTTCCAGTAGCCCAGAGATATAATCTAAGAAAATAATGCTTTCTTCAGATTTTTTGGTTTTGGGAAAGTTCAAGACTGACTGCATATGACTGGTGCACTTGGAACAAGCCTGACAATTACTGAAAGTGACTCTTAAAATGAAGATGTGATGCTTTTGCAAATTTCATGCTTAGAAAACCTATAAATATGTCCTGAGACTGTTTGCACTAATTGACTACCTGGTAAACCTTTTCCGCAGACACATTCATTCCACCCCTCCGCCACTCCACAGTGCCTATGAAAATGGGACTGTCTGTGTGACTGAAGCTAAACATCAGCTCCTGCTTTGTTGGATGGAGACTGACATAAATACAAGAACTCCATGGGACTGGTCTGCTTCTAGCCACATTAGCCAAATCAGCGTGTCATGTCTACAGATCCTTTTCATCCGCACATTTGGCCTAGTTCATTAACAATGTTTTCTTCATATATTCAAGTGGAACAAAAAATCTCAGAATCCATCTGCAGACACATTCTTACCCTTGCCCTTAATCATGATTAGGCCAATAGAGGCACAACTTTACATTTTTTCCACTTGTATTTTTGTTCCATAACAGCAGAGTTCTTAACAGCATGCAGAACACAGATATTAAACCAGTGCTTGATCCATAAAGCTTGCATTACAGAAGATGCCCATAGGAAGCTGTGATGCATTGAGATTGCATATTTAAGAATGCTGTAATTCTTATTAATGATCCTGAAAAGTTAGCTAGAGAGCTGACATGCAGTCTTTCTATGCTGGAAGTTAACTTTATTGTTCTTCATTTCAAATCCCATCTGTTTCCATAATGCTGCCTAATTCTGAAGTTACAACATTTATCTTCAGTAGAACATAAATCAAAAAATTTCACTACTAAATCAAGTATTTGCACACATCTCTAATCCAAAACAACAAAACAATAACGATTAGTTATTTTCTCCCATCACTTCAGCTAGAAATATGCAAATGAACTAAACGATTTCCAGTTTAGTGTTTGTTTGTTTTATCATTGCTGTTTTTTGTTGTTGATGTTGCTGTTGTTTTGGTTTTGGTATTTGATATTATTGTATTTACCTAAAGAGGGTCCTGAACCTATTCCTTTACCCTTATTCATAGAGAAAGAGTGAGTAGAATCACTGTTCCTATTCTCTTTCCAAGCACAGGTTGTTGGAAGAAGTCTCTCTGTATAAGTGGGAATGCAAGGATTTTATGTTACCTGTTTCTTTGAAAAATAAGAGTGTTAAGAGGAAGTATAAAAAGAAATATTGTCCTTCAAGCAAATTCCACCTCTGTCCCACTTTAAAGTCCAAACAAAAACGAGCTGGAAGGCTTTTATAATAGTTTAAGCAATAATCAAGGATTTGGATTGAATTATATTTTTTCCCTTTTGTGAAAGTTCTAGCCATGTGTGGTTAAGAGATTGCGAAGAAATTTGGTGGATGTACTTCAGGTTCAGTATTATTTTTGTGTATTACAAGCTCCTGGCAATACAGAGCAGCTCCAAGTAGCAATCGGAACCACTGCTCGAGGGTGCCTCTTCTCTTGCCAGCTATACAAGTGTTGGAACCAGAGAATGATGACCAGGCAAATAAAATAGTTCAAAGACACACACACTAATATTCATATATTTTCTACTGTAAATTGGAGCTACGATTACATAGTTGGAACTCCTCTGTGCACGGGCAGCAGTGCTTTCAAGCAGCACTAGGTCATTTTATACATTCCCTAAAACTACCTGAAAGAAGGTTGCAGCTAGCGGGTTGTCAGTCTCTTTTCTCAAGTGACAAATGAGAGGGCCCAACAAAAGTATCTGAAGTTGCACCAGAGGAGGTTTAGACTGGACATTAGTAAGAATTTCTTCATGAACAGGGTTGTCCAGTGAAGACACAGAGAAGCTGCCCAGGGAAGTGGTAGAGTCCCTATACCTGGAAGTATTTAGGAGATGTGTGGATGTGCCACTAAAGGACATGGTATAGTGAAGTTGGACTTGATGATCTTGAAGGTCTTTTCCAACTTAACTTATTGTATGATTCTATGATTTAATTCTGCTTGAATCTATGTCCTGTGCCTGACTTGTCCTAGGTGTTAGGCTTCTGCTAGAGGGCTCTTTGAGAAAGAGGGCTTACAGATTCTGATGTCTTTTATGTGTCTCTTAAGCAATGATACCCATTCTTTCACAGTGTGTCCCTCTCTAGGATACAAACATCAGGGCTATCTCTTGTGATAATGTGAATTTAGTTTGTTGACAAGTTATCATTCTGAAGACCTGGATTCAAATCAGTCACCTCAAAACATGTCAGTTTTTGGTACTTTATCTTTGTTGTGTCTAAGTCTTCAAGACTTAAAATCTGTTTTTAAGATTAAGATTAAGGAAAAACACTAACATTAGTGTATTAACATTAACATTAGTTAGTGTTTTTGCTGTCAATTTTCTAATGAGCAAAACAGCTACAGAGGGAACCTATGCATCATTGCTTACATTCTGTATTTTACCAGCACTAAATACAGAGTTTGCAACCTCTTTTTAGTAAGCACTTTATTATTTTGACACCATTTTCTACAAGCTTACTAGATGACAGAAGATAGAGATTGTTGTCTTGTCATTCTATGGACTACTGCCAGATTTTATTTTTATTAGTCTACTATAGATGTGGCATGGGTGATCACCACTTTGTAAATCGTATCTTTTACTTAGGATTTCTCAAGTGAGAATAAAGATCAAGGACAAGTGTAAATATTTTCTCCAAACATCATGAAAATGTCTAATTTATTTTCCTGGACTTTTTTTTTTTTTAGTTCTTTGAATTTTTTTTCCAGCCTTAACAGAGTTAAGCATGTTGCTAACAACAATAACAGCTTTAACAATACTGCTACTGCTGCAAATGAATCAGAGATTTTAAAGGATTTTGATTTTATAATGATCTTGGTATAGCATTCAAATGCATTTTCCTCATAACACAAAAATGTCATCGAATGCAGCTAAACAATATCCCATTTTTCCCCTTAATAGTCAGTAGAGGTCAAGGCTTACTTTTGATAGCGTTCTATGCAGTAGAACCAGATTGAAATGGATGCTATTTTATTTTTATGTTAATATAATTTAAGATACTTATATATATATTTATATTGTATGTTGCTCATAAACTCATTATTCAAATATGCTAGTGTGTCAGTAACCACCAAGTTTCAGACAGGTTTCAATTCAGTTTGTAAACTGAGTATTCAAAGGAAATGGTAGGGGCATGTTTAGGAGGTTGTAGTACATGATCTAGAGGCTGATTATTTTCAGGCTGAAGCAGAGAGGACTAAGGGGTAATCTAATAATTTTCTCCCATGACCTAATGATGGGCTGTAGAGGAGACAGCACAAGGCTCTTCCCAAAGGTGCACAATATATAGACAAGATACTATGAGAACAAGGGGCAAAAGGGGAAATGAGAGTTGGCCACAAGGAAAAAAATATCCCCAATGAGAACTGTTAATTACTGTCACATATAGCCCAAAGAGGCTCTTCTGAAATCTGCTCTCACACATTTCTAAAACTCTGCAAGACCTAATCTTATTTTGACATTCACCTTTCTTTGAACAGAGCATTGAAGTAGGAGACCTCTAGAGGCTTATTCTTTTTTCTTTTTTTTCTCTCTATGAATCCATGATATCTATGCTTCTGTGTGGCCATACATGCATATGCAGTAAGAATGTATATATATATATAATACAGCATATTTGTGTGTATATGTGAAACATGTATAAGTGTGTAGATACATACAAATAGCATATTTATCTTCAAAAGAAACACATACCATATTTACTACACACATACATGTATTTATATAACATATACATATGTTTATATATATAACATATAAATGTATACAATATTATATATACTATAGATATTATGTTCACAAACAAAAGCTATTTTAGCAACCCTTTTTAGAAGGCAATAGTATTTTATGTCCAGTTCCAGATGAATTTGTTTATCATAAATAATTTTGTATACATAAGTTAAAGACTTTTTTCATTGTATGAGCATCCTTTTTTTTAGTGCTGATGCATGTCACTGTCACTTCTTTCAATTTTTAAAAAAGGGACATGACTTTTATTTTCAGTGAAATCTATGACAACACAGGCTTCATAGTCTCTCACTACTGTAGGTTTATTAACCAACTCCTTTGATTTCCTATACCCCACATTAAGAACTGAATCCTGTGTCCACTGGACATCGTTTATAGAGTCCTGTTCTAATGCAAACATTTTGCTTTGTAGTTATTTGTAATTTCTAGGAATTTTTGCATCCTTCCATTGCCTGCTGGGATGAGATTGCTGATTGCAGAACTTTACCTGTGATCTCTATGTGCACCTTGCTGTGTCAACTTCTCTCCAAGTTGTATTACACTTTACTTTGTTTCACAGTTTTGTGCTAGCTCAGCAATTCTCCCTCTTTCAGTGTTGCCTGGAACCTCTGGTCATGCTCTTGTACCACTTTTCAACCTCTACCGTGAAAAACATCATCTGTCTTGATCTCACTATCCTCTGTATCATCAAAAATTATTGCATTTCTGTAGAACATATTGTGTGCAGGAAAAAAAATGTGTGACCTTCTGAAATACACTACCTGGACAACGGGGTATCAAATATGTGTGACTGTGGGAAGAAAAAAAAAAAATTGTCCATCTTCTCTTCCTGCAGCAGGGATTGTTCTGTTTAAATTGTAGATGTTCATAAAGAACCATTAGATTTTATCTGTTTTTATTCCTCTTTCACAAATCTATTTATCTGCCCTTTGAGTCTTCATTTTAGCACAATAAGTTTTCTTTTAGGGTAATCTTGTCTTTTTTTTTACAGCTTGAAGGCTATGGTTTAGGAACAGGTAACTCTTGTAACTAATTGCTGGGTGAGTGAGTTGGGTTGTAAGTATGGTGGATCTCTTACAATTAAATTGCACAGATAATAGCAGTAATTGCATTTCCTTAGTTACAGTTTTGGGGCAGTTACATGAGTCTTCTATTCTAATTTGCTCCCAAAGCCTGACTCTAATCTGTCATCTGCTCAGAAGCAGGTTCTGGGAATGTACCTAGATTCCAAACTTTGACCAGTAGCAGTGGACCAGATGCCCAATACTCCTTCCTCACCAACTACACCTGTCTGCTTCTGAAATGTAATTATACTTCTAAAATAAATATACATCATCCAAAAATATAGGATTCTGAGTGTGTGCTTCTGAAAGCTTCTTTATATTACAAGTTTTAATCAAATTTTCCTCTTTACTTTTGATCTTCCACTTTCCAACAAGTGTACACTCTGAGAACACAAAGGATTTGATATATTTTCCCCTACATATAAGGTATTTTTGCTCTTGCTGCAGTTCCAAATTGTACTGTATTTTTCTCAGGTTCATATTTTACCCAAAGATATTATTTGACTTCTTGGAGAGATACTCACCACTTTGATACCTATGTTTTCTATGTTCACCTTTTATTACTGATGTTTGTTTGTTTATTTGTTTGTTTATTTATTTATTCCTGTGCTGCTATTGCAATTTCTGTGACATATTGGTTTACGAACCTTTGTATCTTAAAGTTAATAAATTCTGTTTGTTCTTTGACTGCTCCTTCATCCATCTTTAGCTATAACCTCATTCTTCTATTAAAAAAATCCTCAGAGCTAAATGTAGTACTGTCATTCCATTAGTCCACATTGTGTGTATTTCTTACCCTTGTAATTGCAAAAATCCAATGCAGTTCCTTTTACTAAAGCACTGTATCGTATTGCCTTATTTGCCAAAGTATATTCTGCCCTGGCTTTTGCTTTCAGTGGACTACACCTTGGAGCATTTTGTGCCTTTCTTCATCAGATCTAAGTTTTAATTTGATCTGTGAGATTTCATTGCCTTAGTAAATTCTAATTGCATTTGTCAAGGATTAGTTTCAAGTGTATCTTTGGACATTTTTCATTCTAGATACCAATCACAGTTTGACATCTTATCAGAATTTTGTTTAGTTCTCCACAAATTGCAAGACTGGCTCTTGAACCACAAATTCTTTTGTGCTTTAGGACGTAAAAACAGACAAACAAATAAACAAACCAAAATAGGTCATATGTTTAGGGAGTTGTTTTGAAATATCAAAATTCCTCCAAGTTCTATAATATTTTCATTTTGCTTTGTAATAGAATTGTTCTGAAAATTACAAACACATCAGAGTAAGCTATTATACTAAATCAAATGAATCTCCCTTTAAGTTTTATGCATTATTGAAGTCTGCAAAAAGAAGCAGTGCGTTTATATTTTCCAGTTATCACAGACATATTTCCAAGGTTCTTTGTCTTCGTGATGTGGCAAAAACTGGCTTTGCTCAAAGTCAGACTTCCACCTAGTCATTACAAGGAAAAGTGAACTTCTGCACAGCACAACATTCTCTTCCAACCAGCTTTAGTGGGCAATATTCTTCCCCACAGGCAAGCCATTTCCTTAAGGATACTTGAGCTTTGCCCTGTTCAGAGTTATGATGCCTAAATCTCAGTGACTGGAACTGCACCCTATAATTGTCAACCCTAAACAATAAAGTTGGTACATAGGGAAAGAAAGTGCCTACAGAAGGAATCTGGAGAAGTCAAACAGCAGCACCTCTACCTTAAGCTAGGGAAGAGTGAAATGACACAGAATAGATGCAGACCCTTACATAGTAATTCTTACTTATAGGTTAAAACTCAATTTCATTTTCTCTACTGGAGCTCCATGGGATTATATAAGTATCAGCCATATTACCTGAGGGGGGAAATATAGGCTGATATATTTATATATTATATAAATTATATATAAATATATATATATTTATATATTTATATATATGTTATATATATAAATATATATATACACCTTGTACAGAGAAGTACAGGTATAGTTTTGCTGCATTTTTGTACCATCAGGCTTTGGTACAGGATGTCCAGATATTCTGTTCAGTGTCCATCATTGGAGATTTCCAAGGCTCAAATGGATAAAGCCACGAGTCCTCCTGAGGACTCGTCCTACCTGCTTTATTCTGTCATTATATGTTTCAATGATTTACTAATGACAGAATGTCCTAGGACAAGGGATGATTAAATTTCTCTCCTTCATTTACAATTCCCCCCACTTTTTGGGATATGCTCCAATGCAAAATGAAATGAGGATTAGAAACCTAGCTTGCAGCAGTGTTGGGAGGATAAATACATTAAAGATTAGTAAGTGCTCAGATACTGTGTTAATGGGGGCCCTATAAGTACCTCAGAGAGATCCAGAGCCTTAAATCACTATTAATGAATTGTATTGATTTACCTTTAATTTCTGAAATGAAGCTATTATAATAAAGCTTGGCTTTTGTTTGACCTTTATCCAGTGTGGTAATTATAAACACTATTTTACAATTATTTTATTCTTGCTCCCAAAGGAAAATAGTACATGCTAATCTAGTCTGGGCTAAATGTTCCCTCTTCTGCTTCCTTTATCTTTTGGGGGTTTTCTTCTTAGGCAAATCATATCAAATTATTTTACAAAAAAAGAAATCAATTGATTGGATGATTAACAGAGTAATACTTAAATTTGGGACTGGAGCTTGAGTATATTGAATTCATTTATATTTGTTCTAGCTGTGTCTAGGGTCAACAATAATTAATTGAAATGGAAAAGATGGCATGATGGGAAAAAATGGCAATAGCATGAAGAAAGTATGATTCCAGTTCTTGATTAGTTTGGATCACTTTATGATCCTTCTGTAAGTTACTAAAGGATAACAACGTAAAAGACCTTAAACACCAAGTCCAACTGATGAAGTCAGGTTTCTAGAACCAACTCAATCTTCTACCTGACTGTGATATCCAGAAGACTTTTAGCACTGTGGATTTCACCCACAAATTTGCCTAGGTTCAGACCAACCCAAGTCCTGATAGTAAGGGGAAGGTCAAAGTGAAACTGAAAATGAAAAAAAAAAAAACAGGTCTACAGACAAAGCCTTCCTTCTGTAAAACTGCAAGTGCAGTCCAATCCAGCAGGCATTACCTGAATACTTCTAAGGCTTTAGAACGCCTTGCAAACACAAAATAACTATATAGAGGAAAAAAAAAATAATAAAAGAATTAAAAGGAAAACAAGAGGAAGAAAGAACAGTGTTTCAAGCTGCTACCTCCCTAGTAGTTTCCCTATGTGATCAGGGATTAAAGCAACCACTTAAGATGTGATCTTCCTTGTCTGAAGTATTTCAGATTTTCTAACTCTCAGGGAGTACTCCAAAATTGAAGTATTTATCCAGGCCTTGAAGCAGGGATGGATTTGACCTGTCAGTCTCACTTGGAAGTCATTCCTTTTTATACAGAAGAATTAGTTATGCAAGGGGCCACAAAAAGCAAGCATAATTTCCTAGCATGGCAAGCTTAATGATGTAGATATGGCACGATGTAGTTTTGGTTGTGGAGATCTGGGTAATAATCCATTTTCTGAATGACAGTTAATTAATTTATCTGTTGACTCTCTTTTGTGAAATACACAAACAATGACCTTGGAAGAATGCTCTACTCCTTGCCTTACTAATCTAGGAATTGTTTTTCTCCTCTTCGGAAAGAGCTCACTACCACTTTGGTAAAATGAATATAGATTTCAGACATGAAAGGGAACAGCTTCTCAGGGAGGAACAGTTTTCCTATTACTTTTTCTCCTTTCTAATTAAGTCATGACTTATTGTTTAGACCTTTCATTTAAAATGGAACTAGTATCCTATCAGACAAATAGTAGTTATTGAATGTAGGTCTTCCACATATTCAGTGCATCATTAGTCTGAAACATTGGATGAAGAGATGGGGACAGCATCTCCACAAGATGGTTGATTGAAAGAATGATTTTCTCTAGCTTTTGAAAGAAAAAGCGTAGGAAAGCTCAGGAAAACCTTGAGGGTTGTGAATCCATCTTTCAAAATAAACAACTCCACAGCTCAAGAAGATGATTAAGTCTCTAATTCCTTTAAAAAATTAGCAAGCGTAACCAGCTCTTTTTTTAGGTAGAGATGTAGTTAAACATTAAGAGCATACATGAACAAATGGGTATTATTCCTCTGGTAATCCAGCACCAGCTCAGAAGAGCCCTGCTCCTCCCAGGTATCTGTCACAGTTTCATGAAAGGAAGAGAGATTCTGCCAAAAACAACACAAGTCATTCACAAAGGCTGATCTGTAGGCAGTTCTGTGTCCCAAGGAATCCCAGTTAACCAGGCTAGTGTCAGACTACGAGGAGCACAACCCATATATTCACATGGATCACCCTTCTCCAGCACACTCTCTGCACTACTGTCCCAAAGCTGGAGGTCCCCCAGACAATGCCAGCTATAAGCTCTTATATATCCCTTTTATACCTCCCTTTAGGCTGTATTAGAAACTCCAAACAAAGATTGGAAGGCCTAGACTAGTCAAGACATGCCAGTACCAAACCTGGTACACAAAACCTGTAATAACATAGAGGACCTCATGCACAGCAAAACAGCTCCTTGCTGTGCTGCTTTTTGTCTATGGGATAACTGGGGTTTACTCAGCCACTCTGGTTATCTTGGCACTCATTTTCTGAAAATGTTGGACTCATTTGCTAAAAAAAAAGTGAGGGAAGGCTTCAGAAATTTACTACTCCTTACCATTTCTTATTGTCTACCTTTACTGTTGTGTTTTTGTTTGTTTGTTTGTTTGTTTTTCCCCATATTTTAAACTGTCCCTTGCTTCAAAGGTTGAATTTTGTGTCTCTTCCCTTCCTCACATTCACAGCAAGAAATCCAGCATAGTATTTTCATAACAATGTATCTAGATCCTTTTAAAGTTTAGTTTCTCCTTCTGGATCCCTTTACTATCTCTAAAAAACAGGAAATCAAACTATTATTATTTTGCCTTATTGTTATGGTTTAATGCCAGCAGGGAGCTCAGCCCCACACAGCGACCTGCTCACTTTCCCTCAGTGGGATGGGGAAGAGAATCAGAAGGGTAAAAGTGAGAAAAATTGTGGGCTGAGATAAAAACAGCTTCATAGGTAAAGCAAAACCTGTGCGTGCAAGCAAAGCAAAACAAGTAATTCATTCACTACTTCTCATCAGCAGGCCGTTCAGCCATTTCCAGGAAAGCAGGGCTCATTGCGCATAAAGGTTTCTTGGGAAAGCAAGCGCCATAATCCCAAATGTGCTCCCCTTCTCTTTATTTCCCCAAGCTTTGATTGCTGAGCACAACATCATACAGCATGAAATATCCTTTTGGTCTGCTTGGGTCAGCACTCCCAGCTGTGTCCCCTCCCAGCTCATGCAGTGGGAGAGAGATAAAACCCTCACATTGCACAAGCACTGTTCAGAAATAGCTAAAGCATAGGTGCATTATCAAGACTGCTTTGTTCAGAAATCCAAAACATAGCACCATACAGTCTGCTATGAACGAAATTAATGATATCTCAGTCAAAATCAGTACAGTTATTTAGACTGTGAAATGTTTATATTTGAGATAAATAATTACTATGCATTTGTGCAGCCCCTTTTATAAGGAACTATACTTATATTGGAGATCTTCACCAATATATTTATCTACTACTAGACTTATAGATCCAAGCTCTTAATTTGCCTCATAGAGTGCTATACACAGAATCACAGAATTTCTAGGTTGGAAGAGACCTCAAGATTATTGAGTCCAACCTCTGACCTAATGCTAACAGTCCCCACTAAACCATATCCCTAAGCTGTACATCTAAACGTCTTTTAAAGACTTCCAGGGATGGTGACTCCACCATTTCCCTGGGCAGCCTGTTCCAATGTCTAACAACCCTTTCGGTAAAGAAGTTCTTCCTAAGATCCAACCTAAAACTCCCCTGGTGCAACTTAAGCCCATTCCCCCTCATCCTGTCACCAGGCATGTGGGAGTACAGACCAACCCCCACCTCACTACAGCCTCAGAATCACAGAATCACAGAATTTCTAGGTTGGAAGAGACCTCAAGATCATCGAGTCCAACCTCTAACCTAACACTAACAGTCCCCACTAAACCATATCCCTAAGCTCTACATCTAAACGTCTTTTGAAGACTTCCAGGGATGGTGACTCCACCACCTCCCTGGGCAGCCTGTTCCAATGCCTCACAACCCTTTCAGTAAAGAAGCTCTTCCTAACATCTAACCTAAGACTCCCTTGGCGCAACTTTAGCCCATTCCCCCTTGTCCTGTCACCAGGCACGTGGGAGAACAGGCCAACCCCCACCTCTCTACAACCTCCTTTAAGGTATCTGTAGAGAGCGATAAGGTCGCCCCTGAGCCTCCTCTTCTCCAGGCTGAACAAGCCCAGCTCCTTCAGCCGCTCCTCATAGGACTTTTCTCCAGGCCCCTCACCAGCTTCGTTGCCCTTCTCTGGACCCACTCAAGCACCTCTATGTCCTTGTAGTGAGGGGCCCAAAACTGAACACAGTACTCGAGGTGCGGCCTCACCAGAGCCGAGTACAGGGGGACAATCACCTCCCTAGCCCTACAGACTAACCTTATCTAAGGAAGTATTTTTTTCTATGAGCTTGTTTCTGAATTTCTGACATACTGAGTTTGACTGACCTTCATGACTCTAATGACGTAAGTGGGGATTGAAATCATTGAGCATTTTATTGGTTTAGATCCCTTCACTTCTTTAATCTCAGAAGATTACTTCCAGTCACACATGGTCAGCAGGGTACTAGCCTTTCTGACATACTCTTTTAGAACAGTTTCAAACATCTGACTTCTTCCAACCCTCTTATATCAATGAGATTTCTCTCTCCTGGTAAAAAGCAACAATTCAATAGGTCTTAATAACTTTAGTTTCTTGTCAGACTCTTGTTTGTTTTTCAATGACAGTAAATTCTAGCATCATAGTTCATCATGTAATCCTGCACTATTCTTGTTAATTATACAGTGATATGATCACTAGTTGAGAGTTGTAAAATAGATGAAATGAAGCAATGCCTCAAGCCAAGGCTACATTCCCTAGTTTGCCATTCATATAGATAATAGCATTACCTAAATAATAAAAAATAAATAATAACAATTAAAACCAGCAGGTATCTCTTTGATGCCTGGTAGACAGAAGTCTATCCCAGGTACTAAAAAGAATTTCTAATTATTTTAAAAGAAAACCACTACTTAGTTTCTAAAAAAGAAAGAAAGATAGAAAGACAAAAAGAAAGAAAGAAAAAGAAAGAAAAAGGAAAAGAGAAAAAGAAAAAGAAAAAGAAAAAGAAAAAGAAAAAGAAAAAGAAAAAGAAAAAGAAAAAGAAAAAGAAAAAGAAAAAGAAAAAGAAAAAGAAAAAGAAAAAGAAAAAGAAAAAGAAAAAGAAAAAGAAAAAGAAAAAGAAAAAGAAAAAAAAAGAAGAAGAAAAAGAAAAAGGAAAAGAAAAAAGGAAAAGGAAAAAGGAAAAGAAAAAAAGGAAAAGAAAAACAGGGAAAAATGAAAATATATATATATATATAAAAAAAAAAAAAAAAAAAAAAAAGAAAGAAAACAAGGAAAAAAAAAAGAAAAAGAAAGAAAATCTGATCTCAGTGCAGGTTTTCCCAGTATAAATACATCCAAGTTGAACAAGGGTGCTAAAGCTTTCCTGTCACCAGCAACACACCAACTGACCTTTTCAGAGGTTCCCCCGAATGCCAACTGGGGGCAACACGGCCTGGGCACTAGCAAGGTGCATGCATGGGACTTCAAGGGAATGACAAGTGGGAACCCTCAGGTCCACATGTGTTAACACACAAAGGGGTTTCTCCCCTGCATGTTCACTGAATTACAGAATAACAGAAACACAGAACTGATTCACAGATTGAGGGTTGCAGGAATGCATACTGGCACATGTCCAGCTGGAGCACCAGTATCTCCTGTGTATAGGGACTGCATCTCACAGGGGTGCTGGCAACCCACACAGCCTATGAGGTGTACATTGGGGGGAAGGGAGTGGCATGGAACCACAGTAATGTGTGTATAAGTGTGTGTCTTTGGGTGTGATTAGAACTTCTCACAATTTGTTTCTGAAGGTTGTTTAGAAATTTGTAGGTGTTCATTAACATTTTCTGTCTATTACCATAGTTTATTGGTTGTCTTGCTGATACAGATCCTGAATATATAGTTCACTGATTGCAAGTTAATTACATGCTGTTAATAAATCAATACACTGACTTCAACTACATGAACTGAGCAGTTTTTCCCTGTGACAGGCATCACAGGGGTGTTTTATGTTTGTGTGGTTTATTTTCACTTTTTTTCACTTTTTTTTTTTTTTTTTTTTTTTTTCCAGTAAAGGCAAAATGGAATTTGTCTTCACCCAGAGCTGATTAAAACCTGTGAGAAAAGCTAGAGGGGTGCCCAGCATAGACTGACATTGTGGACATGATTTTTCAGCTTGGCCTCAAAACTCTGCAAACACACCTTCATGACTCTGGGATGAGCTCTAAGCTCAGCCTTGAGCAAACCCGAACCTGTTCAAAATACCAGAAAAGTAAGACTACATTTTCTCATTCTCTGTCATATTGAAAAAAAAAAAAAAATCTGGAAGATGTCTATTATGTGGGTATCAGTGCAAAGAAGAATAGAGGAATCAATGAGAGTATGTGCTCTGTCTTGCAATTGAAATGAGATCTAGACCATTTCTTTTTTGGCCAGAATTGAATTAGGTTAGAGAAATAGAGAATGAAAATTTTTATTTGGATTAGTCCAATGAAATTTACCTTGAAATACTTAGATAATAAATGAAAGTAGTTTCAGTGCTGTGTAGGCTACACTGGAACATCAGTCAAATCATATATTGCGCACTGTCCAGAATACATCTGGGCAGTGACCTACAGCTAATACATCAGAACCTTACATATGTATATAGTACAGTGTCTGTCAACCACCATCATCGCTTCTATTAAACAGGAAGGATATATCAACCAGAACTCTGATGGGGCCTTTACTGGGTCTGCTGCTGCTTGGTGTTTTAAGTTGTGACAGGAATGATGGAAGTGAATAGAGAGTGTGTTTATAATGTATATGGACAATAACTGACACCACTGGCTCATGTACAGCTTGTGATCCACTAAGTGGCCTTAAATCTTTTCCTAAAGAAATGGTTCTGACTCAGTAAATTCCTTCCCTGTTTTACATACTAAAGAACCAGATTAGGATTTTCTTGAAAACTCAGAGCAATGGTCTAAAATAAAGTTAAAAAAAGATGCATGACTTACTTAAGTGTGTAAAGAGCAATATCATTTGTATGATATGAAATTTTTTCTTTCATTTTCCTTAGCACTGCATACTGTGCTCAGTCTCAGCAAGCACACTGTGTTTCATTTTCTGAACTGCATTTCACAAATGCAGTGTGGACCAGTTTCAAAAGAATCTAAAGGAGACCAACTGGGAATTATCAGAGATCTAGAAAGCAAGAGAGTTTGAAACAATTGGAGTAGTTTAGTTTATAGAACAGAAGACTGAGAGGAGACATAATAATGTGAAAAGTAGCTGTAGAGAGTAAAGAAGCAGGCTGTTCATGTCCCCTGTGGTTACAGCAGGGGTAATGGGTTTAAGTTGGTTCAATAGAAATTCAGGTTCAACTGTAAGGAAAGAAAATCTATGAGTCCTGTCACCACATTTAGAGAGGCTGTGTTTTAAACAGAAACAGTTAATCTTGTGGGTAGCAGAACAGATGAGATGATTTCTCTGTCTTCATTCAATCTCAGTTTTTTTTCTGACTATACAGTTCTTCTGGATCACATGTAAGTGGTGGAAACCTCTCTGTGGTTTGTAGTGTTTCCCTTACAGGGACTGCATCTGCTGTTCCATCTACAGGAACATGATCTAGTGCTCTGATGACAAAAATCAGAGCCACAGCGTCATTTTCCTTCACTCTTGTGCCAGGAATTCGATGCTCAGGTGTCATAGAATCATAGAATGGTTTGTGTTGGAAGGGATCTTAAAGGTCATCCAATTCCAACCCCCCTGCCATAGACAGGGATGCCACCCACTAGAACAGGTTGGCCAAGGCCCCATCCAGAACAGCTTTGAATACTTCCAGGGATGGGGCATCCACAGCTTTCCTGAGCAGCTGGTTCCAGGGCCTCACCACCCTTACAGTGAAGAATTTCCTCCTAATGTCTGATCTAATTCTATCCTCTTTTAGTTGAAGACCACTCCCCCTTGTCCTAGCATTATATACATGAGTAAAGAGTCTTCTCCATCCTATTTATAAGGCTCCTTTACGTATTGAAAGACCGCAACCATAATGAGTTCTCCCTGGAGCCTTCTCTTCTCTAGGCTGAACATCCCCAGCTCTCTCAGCTCTTCTTTATAGTAGAGGTGCTCCAGCCCTCTGATCATCTCTGTAGCCCTCGTCTGGACTCACTTTAACAGGTCCACATCTTTCTTGTGCTGGGGCCCCCCTGTGTCCACAACAGAGGCTTGTGGATACACACTGTGCCATAAGGGCACTGCCATGGGTTAGCAAGGGAATCACCCAGGCATAAATTGTGCCTGTGAAAACCAGAAGGATTAATTGAAAGGGAAACTCAGTTTCCTTAAAAGGTAGTGGAGGTGTCAGACCTATAGTCTAACAACAGAAATCAAGGAAATCATGTTTAGAAAGACATAAATTGAAAATGAAATGGCACTGTCTGAAATAACAGAAACAGAATTATTGTGAAAGAATTTGTATTCATGTGTGAATTACAGTTCTTTCGTTACAAAGTTAGTGCTGTAACCTACAAGATTGGAGGTTATAGCAGCTCGCCATCTTATTATATGGAAGAGAGCTGTATTTTATAATAGATAAAGAGCAAGCTGTTAAAAACTGAGGGTGTTAATAATAAGAAATTATATTTAATTTTGAGGAAAAATGTAGAAGCATAAAATACTAGCCCTTTAAATAAGGAAAAGCTAGGAATTGAGGAAAGGTGAATGGAAAAGCCTTGGTATTTTATCAGCTGAGACATACAGAATGGTATCACGAGGCTGGTTTCTAGCCTTGAATCCACATACAAATTACCCTTTTATATTCAATATCATTCTGTTGGTTTGTAGCATGCCATGTCTGGGTAAATTAGCTTTTCAAAAACATTACAGTACTGCTATTCAGTGCATAGTCTAACCATGTCACAAGGTGATGTACTGCACTTCCACTGTGTTATCTACTGATTTATGTCAGTGAATTATAAAGCATTTGATACTTTAATAGAATGGCATGTTTTGTTGTTTGCAAGAGTTGTGGATTTGCTGTAGAGTCATAGCAGTACATTTTACTGAAGTAGAGCATACGTAGCATTGTGGAAATGAACCTTGCAAATAAATATTCACTCATGCACAGAACAAGACCTTCCTTCTAGTCTCACAGAAAACAACTATAAGATTGCTTGATAATAGCATGATAAAAAGGATCAGCTTCCGTTAATACCAAGAACTAAGCTGATCCATATCCTCCAAAAACAAACTTTACTTTCTTCTGGTTTGTTGAATATCTGGTGACTCTCCTAAGGACTAATTTTAAGTATCTTCACAGTATTCTTAATTTCTGGAATAACAAATCTCTACATTCTGAAATATGTGGGATGCAATATTTAAATTTTTCAATGTTTAAACAAAGTAGTAAAACAGAATCACTGTTTCCCTTATAGCAGGCAATCCAACAGAAACAGATAAGATTAACTTAGTGGCATCCCCTAAATTACAGAGACATGTTCGGGATAAGCACCCCTTTACATAACTAGCCATACTTAACTCATCTCCATCCTCTTTCCACCAGTAGGAAAATTTATAATTACAGAGTAAGAATATCTTTTGATATGCTGATATATTCCCTTCTGTCTCAGTAAATCACAGCACCAAGATATCTCTACTGGGTCAGGAAAGATGGAAGGTGAGGTGAACTGCTTTTAGCAATTAATAAAGATACAGATATCTTAACAAGCGATAGAAATAGTGACACGAAATTAAAGAAATTGACATTAACTAATCTTGCAGTGATTGCTTAACAGCAATCTTAACAGAGTTAAGATATCAAATTACCATTAATTTCAATCAGATAGGTTGAATACCCTGAGAGATACAGCTTTAGATATCTTAAATAAACCTGGGAATATGGATCATTTTTCATCTTTTGCTACATTCTTCCCCCAAATCTTCCTTTCTTATTTTCATACTCTGTCATAGCTCATATGTTCTAATTTATTTGGAGAAACAATATAATACAGAATCAGTAGGGTTTGGAAGGGGCCTCTGCAGAACACTTAGTCCAGCCAACCCCACTGCTCAGAGCAGGGTCATCTTGATTGGGTTGCCCAGGGCTGGTTCCTGTCAGGTTTTGAATATCTTCACAAATAGAGACTCAATATCTTCTCTTGTCAACCTGTTCCAGTGTCTGACCACCCTCACAGTAAAAAGCTTTCTCTTATATTTAAACTGAATCGCCTGTATTTCAGCTTGTGCTTATTGACTCTTGTCTTCCCGCTAGATACTTTTAAGAGGTTGTCTATTATTACTTTATTCTTCCCAATGAGACTTTTATTCACATTGATAAATATTGTTCTGCAGGCTGTCTTATGTTTTTGTTGTAGGTCAGAAGTTCCAGTCTCTTAATCATTATAGCCTTTTGCTGGACTCAATTCTGTGTGTCCATGTCTTTCTTGTACTGGAGAGCACAACATTCCAGATGGGTTTCACCAAGACTCGGTAGGTGGGAAAGGCCACCTCCCTTGAGTTGTTATCAATACTTCATCAAATGTAGCCCATTAGGCTGTTGGCCTTCTTTGTTACAAGGGTATACTGATGGCACATGGTCAGCTTGTTCTCCACCAGGACCCCCCAGGTCCTTCTTTCCAGAGATGCTTTCCAGCAGGTTGGTCCTCATCCTGCATAAGTATGAGGGACTGTTCTTCCCTAGTGGCTCCTATTTCAGACACTCCTCCAACTTTGTATTATCTGCAAACCTGCTGAAAGTACACTCTACCTTTTTCCATGTCATTAATGAAGAGGTTACATAGGAATGGATACAGTAGTGACACCCAAGAACACAAGTAGCCACAATTCTCCAGCTGGAACTCATCCTGATGATCACAATGTTTTGATCCAGGAAATTCAGTGAATTTCCAGTGCAGCTCCCTGTCCACTTGTCTATCCTGTACTTCATTATCTTGTCTATGTGGATGTTACAAGAGGTAGTATTAGACAGTATTGAGGACCAGCTACTCTCTACAGAACAGGGAGCCAGAAACTGGATGTGGTAAGGCAACCAGAAAATCAGGGGTCTTACCAGCTGGGATGCCAGCCCCTGAAAATGTGAGCAGAGCAGACCCAGAGATTATGACCAGGTGCAACCCTGTGTCCTGATAATAATGAGAGTTTATGGTAATGAGGCAAGTTCAACATCAAGCCAAGAAATCAATCCACAGCTCACACCCCCAGAATAAATGATCCAGGCCATAGTAACAGGGACGGACCAATTCTAGGATATCAGCCCACAGCTATAGAAAGATATTCCTTCAACACAGCTCAGAAAGGAAAAGAATTTCCTGTGGCTGAGATGAAAAGTGTGTGGTTGCAGGCTCCCGGTGGAGCTGGTCAGGGCCACTAAGGCCCATAAAATGCTCTCAGGGTGTGTCAAAAGCCTTGCCCATCCTTCCCTTGCCCAACCACCTATGGGCCAGAAGGCTATCAAGTATGATGATACCTTCTCAAATTCATGCCAATTTCTACTGATCACCTTGTATTTGGAAATTGTTTCCAGGATGATTTGTTCCATCACCTTCCCAGGAATTGGAAAGATGACTTTGCAGTTTCAAGTGCTTTTGTCCACAGGTGGTACATATTACCAGAACAGAATATCAATGATACACACATCTACTACCCACCAGGCAAACATTTTCAACACTCTGTCATAGACAGAGAGACTGACAGACATAGGCCTGACAGGATTAATAGCTAAATGAGATTATATCTTTCAAATGGAAGATTCACTTTCAAATGGAAGAGTGTCTTTGTTGCAGAAGAAAAGTCCATAATGTCACCCTAAAATCCCCATCAGTCAGGATACACAACAGAGTGACAGAAATAAAGCTTTGACTGGCAGAAGATGTATTGCCAAACTAGAAGTAAAAAACAAACAAATGAATAAACAAACAAACTTGCCTCCATCAAGGTTAAATAAAAATAAAAACCTTTGTTAATATTTTATTTTCTAACTCATTTCTTGTGACACAGAATAATAAAAATGTTCATGCAAAAACCTTCCTAGTACCCTAACAATTAATTAGACCTATATAGGAGCAAAAAATAATTATTCACAAATAATGAATAAACTCAGTGAGCCAATAAATCAAAATAATATGCCTTTGCTAATCCCAACTTTACTCTTATACTCTGGGTAGAAGTGAGTGAAAAATTACCATTTAACAATGCAATCGTTAAATGTAATCTTTCCATTGTTTTGAATTCTACATACATTTATGGTCTTTGGTTCTTATTAGATTTGTGGTTATTTGAAATTATTTCATGGATATTATATAGTTTCATTTTAAGGATAACATTCACAGAAACTTCTGGTTTAAGTCCTTCTCTGCAGGGCTGCTCTTAATGAGTTCTTCACCCAGTCTGTACTCATGTCTGGGACTGCCCCGGCCCAGGTGCAGCACCTTGCACTTAGACTTGTTGAACCTTATTAGGTTCATGTAGGCCCAATTCTCAATTTTGTCCAGGTCCAGATCAGAAGAACTGTAGTGTCTGTTTCCATGAGCACTCCAATGGGTAGACTTTTAAAATATTTAAAGGTCAAAAACAATAGAAAGGCCATCAAATTAATTCATTATTTTCATTCAAATGTGCTCTGCAGTATTTGGCCTGCCCTGGCATTGTCACTGAGAACCAAATATTTTGTTTTGCCAAATACAATGAGAAACATAAATCTTGTTTGATTGTTGTCACCTCATCCCTGATATTAAATGAACAAAAATATTCAGATGTTTCTTTCCAAAGAAAGCATGATCTTGAGTTTTTATCTCAGGAATACCAGTTCTGACTCTGTCATAGCTATTGGCATCTAAAGTCCTAGGTCAAGAACTTCAAAGTTATTTAAATCCCTGATTGTTGATAAAACCAACAGGAACTAGGTGTCCATGGTAATGTTCATGGCTATTGTCAGTAAAATGAAGGATAAATATCCTCTTCCCCCCCTCCCCCTTAAAATCAAATTTCTTGTGCAGCTAATATTCTGTTGCTCTATCCTTAATAAGCCCTTTGGATAATTCTCTGTTATAAAGATAAAATGCAGTTCACCAAATACCACCATAATTAAACACAAGTATTTCTACAATCTTTCATGAGATTTTGACAGGACTCATCAGTATTTGGTGTAGAATTACCTCACCATTACTCTAATTAATTTATTGCATCATTCTGGAACAGTTCACTTTTAAAATAACAAAATACAGTTTTGACAATGTTATAGAATTTCTAGAAATTTCTAGAGCATGTCAGATAACTTTCTTTTGTGTGCACAGTCTATTGAGAGACATTCTGTGGGTTTTGTTTATTTATTTATGTTTTTATTCCTTTTTAATAATTGTTATGCATTCTTTTTCCATTAACAATGAGTTCCATTTACAGCGTTGTGTATTTTCATGAAAACCCAACCAGATGTTCTTCATGAAAGTGGACAATTTTTCAGGAACATTTTAGTTTAACTGAAAAGCTATTTCACATTATTAAATGTGGAAAACCTTTCAGCTAGCGCTAGTTTTCACAGATTTCTAAAAGATTGAAGGATACTTTGCAGACCTCTTCCTGAGAGCCAAAGTGGGAATAACAGAGTTGATCTTTTATCTTCTTCTTGGCATTCTGTTGTAGGTATCATTAAGCATGACAGTTTTTAAAAGTCTTCTGTTTCAGAATACCCATTTACAGAACTCAGTATAAAACCCTGTCTCTCCTGTGAGAGCACAAAGCAGTTTAAAATGAAACCTGATTTAATATAATTGCCATGTTCCAGTCCCTTACCTCTCCACTTAAGAAAACAATTTTTATGAGTTTGTTATTTTCCTTTTTAAATACACATTTCAGATAAAATGTACCAGCCAAAAATTTCTTCCTCCCTTGATAAAAGTACAGTGAAAACAAGCTCCTTCTCACACTCACCCTCATTAAAGAAGACACAGAAGAAACACCCGTCCTCTCAGGTGAGCCAGAGAGAGCTCTGCCAAGGGTGACAGAATGAAAAATTTGAATTTCATGACAGTAGACAACACATAGTCTTCTTTCAATTGTTTATGGCTTTCAAGTTCAGAGGCATAGATGTTCTGATAGTGCAGTCAAATATGCCACCCTCAAGTCTTCTTTCTCAAAGAACACATTACAGCACGAGTCATTAAAGTTCCAATACCAAGCTCCAGGACAGAGAGGTAGGGGAAAGGCATTAACTGCTCCATCCTTAGATCTCTGAGAAAGATATTCTAACTCTCCTGTTAGGCTGCTGTGTTGCTATTAAAACAGGTTAAATGTGTTTCCCTGCTTCACGAGATACCATAGGCAGTAGTAGTAATAACAAATGTATATATATCATCAGTAGCAAGAAAAGTATTAAGAGCAGTAGAAGTGTTGCTAGTATTAGCAAATCCACAGTTCCCCAACATCTATTAGACACCCAACAAAAATACATCAAAGCCAATACTGTTCCAAATTCTCTGTTAATAAGTTGGAGCTTCTTCCTGCACCCCCTTCTGGCTTCACCCAATGAAATTATGAGAGTGGCATCTGAGGATTTACACAAATATACAACATGTAATGGGCTCTATGCAGCCTGTGGATTTGAAGCCTTGACAGTTTACTGAAGACAGGTTTTCAAGCTCTGCATCTCTGCAAATTTGAGATGTAAATTTTAAAAATAGGAGATACTCACCTAAACCTCCTGCAGCCAAGGTTTTAAGAAAAGCATCGCAAATGTTGAGGCTGACTATAAAACTGTAAGATTTGACAGCATCAGAAAAAAAAATCAGCATTGTCCTAATGATGCCAATGGAGTTATACTGATTTTGTGCAAGCTGAGAATCTCATCCACAGCTTCTGCTGCAAATAATTTATGGTCTAATTAAGAACTTACTGCTTTGTCAGCATTAAGTAACACAGCAGGTAGAGAACCAGAGTTTTAGAGAGGATATTTCCCTTGAATCTCTATACCGACCAGTATTGCAAGCTAAATTGTTCTTACAACAACCTGGACAACAGCTTGTACAGCTGCAGATGTCACACAAATTAGGTCACTCCTTTAATCCTTTGAGGGTCTTTCTTTCAAATCTCTGTAATTACAGTCTAATTTGGCAATTTAGGAACCAGCACCAAGCCATGAAGTAGGTGTGTTTAACAATATGTGCAATCACAGCCTGGGGCAATTATGAACCATCTCTTCTTTTCTGCTGTGTGAAGTAAGAACTTTTCAAGTTAATGTCATAGACTACAACCAGTGCCCGGAAGAGACCATCCTCTAGATCAATAAATGATATTATCTGGTTCTGGGGTAGAAAGACCTTTGATACATTAATGCCAAAACCTTAGTTTAATCATTACCTATGAATCTGGGCTCCCTGAATTTGTCCTCTGCCTCTAGACATGCAGCAGACAAGTACATCAGACCATGTCAGGCTCAGAAAGCCACCACTAGGCAACAACTAGCAGTAAATGAAGACATCTGAGTCAGTTCATCAGAGGAAAGGGATAAAAAACTTTTGAAGTTAATATTTAAATAGATGCTCAGATGAACATCTATGAAGGTTTCAGACTTCCGTGAATTGCACGTAGAATGACCAGATATCAACATAGCCCAGGAAATATTGATAAAATATATATCATTTGATCTGTTTCTACTAAACAGACATCATTCTTCTCTAAGTACACTGTAGATTCTGAATTGTTGACATAGACTGCATAGACTTCAACATATATATTTTATTGAAGCAGCTGAAATGAAGTGCTGTGGAGTGCAACGTGCAAGTGCCTCAGAGACAGGATATACTAAGTGGCTGAAAGGGGATACAAGTTAGTGGCTAAAACAATAAATGAAATGTAGATCACAACAATGAAATTTATTTGGAAGAATCTGAGCCACACTTTGATTTTCTAATAGCCAAGGAGCGATCAAAGCAGAAACAAAGTGTATGTAATATTATGCATGAGATTACACATTAAAATTATGAAGGAGTTTGTATGCAGTTGAGTAAAGCCCAAATTAGCCTACAGAAACATTTATGCCTTAATATATTTCAAGTTGGAATGGAACTGGGTTTTGCCCAGAAAGTAAAAAGAAGAGAGATAGTAGAGAAAAAGTTAAATCTAGACTGTATGATACGTGGCCAGAAACTAGAAACTATTAATCTTGTGTAAGTGTATGTACTAGATTCACTAGAGATGAACATAAAATAAGAATTGGCAGTTTTAAGTGCTAGGAGCTTTGCAGAAATTATGGGCTCCAAACAGAACAGATCCCATACTGTCAGAAGTGAAACAGTAGCAGAGAAGAAAGATTAAAAGATGTTATTAGACTTCTGAAAATCATTGATGTTCATGAAATGCATTGAAGAACATCAAATATGTTGCTTATATAAAAGAGAGGAAAAGAGTGCCTCCCTATGTAATTTGCTGTCATATAATTAATTTTATTAAAAATTAAATAAAAATTGGCAAGTAGGGTCTGGCAGGAACTGAAGAAACTGTGGGGTATGAAAAGTATAAGCATAAAACCAATTATTTACTGTGCAATATAATCTCATGATACATTACCACAGCAGTACTGCATGCAGTGAATATAGTCACACTGAATATAGACATGTCAGAAAGCAACCTTGATGGGAATACTTGCAATACTGAAGAAGGTGATAAAATTCTGAATTCACTTATGACAGCCTAAGTTAGAGATACATTAGCAGTTATGTTCCCATTGAGATCTCAGGTAATAGGAAGAAATAACAATAATATATAGTTTTTATATGGGAAGATCCAAATGTCTTTGACTTTAGCAGAGCAAAGCAGTGAGCACGTATTTAACTTTGAAGTCAATGACTTCATAGGTATTTTGGTAGAGATGATTCTCATGTTCTATATAAAATAAGTTATAGATTAAAAAAAATATATTCATGAATTTGACTTATGCCTTTTCACTGAACTAGAGAAAATGTTTTAAAAGATCTTCTAACAGGGTTTCTTGGGTTTAAGTGATTTTACACCTGCATATCTTTTAGTGAGTAGATCAAATTACCACATTGTCTTAAAAGCAAAATGTTGTTCCATAGTTCTCTAGAAACAATTGTATTCCTAAACAGTTTTAAGTTGTGCCCAACAACAGGATGAGAGGCAACAGGCACAAACTGAAGCACAAGATGTTCCAGATGAATATGAGGGGCATTTCTTTACTATGAGGGTGACAGAGCACTGGACTAGGTTGCCCAGAGAGGTTGTCGAGTCTCCTTTTCTGGAGATGTGCTTGGGTTGGACTAGGTGATCTTCAGAGGTCCCTTTCAACCTCGGCCATTCTGTGATTCGGTGATTCTGTAACATGTTAGAGATATCTATTTAATTGCTAGTCAGGTAGGTTAAGATGAAGCTTTTGGCTAAAAGAAATACACCAATTATTTTTTTTTTAGATCAACACATGCAAAAAATGTGTTATGTTGTTAAATTATTAGGATTTTTTTTTTTAATTTCTCCTGCATAAGAATGTTCTGACATTCAAAGATTATGAGGTACATGATCTTCTGCATTCACTAGGACCTGCAGATACACAGCAGTATTCTACTGTTAAGAAGTCAAAATATGTATTCAGAATCCTAATCGAATTTATCCTTGCTTGAAATGTTGTTTATATATGTATGCTATAGACTGGAAACTATTCTTGAGTATTACTGTCTCTCACTGGTGAAGAATGATATAGGAAGCCATTGTGAAAATACATGTGAGAGAAAGTACTGATTAGAGCAGCTAACACAAGGCTGAAACAGCTAAATTAACTAGATGAGTGCAGAAATACCTAAGTCAGATAACAGGAAATGTTAATACTGTGTCTGAAATTCTGTATCTTTACTACTTTTATCTGAACTGGATTAATGTGAAAGATGATTCAAAAAACTCTGAGATCCTTCTGATATGACAGATCTCTCCACAAGACTTACAAAAGCCTGTTCTTTTTGTACCTTGTATACATCAGATGGAAAATAGTCAACTTCCCCTGAAAGTTGAACATACTTCGCATGGGATACCCAACAGCTGCAGAGTCAGAAAGCCCAGGGCATGGAGAATACAGAGCTTTAGATTTAAATTCCATTCCCTAACTTCTGACTAACTTAATTTTTAACCACCACGTGTAAACTTCTCGTTAGTGATGTCAAACTGTTTTAGTTTTTCACATCGTACTCTTCACGTAATGTAGTTTTCCAATACCATAACTGGAAACCAGCTCTGAAAAAAAACAACTGGACATGACAAGTAGCAAAACTATGGGAGTTGATGGAACCTTTATTTCACAAACCTTTAAAGTTCCAAAATTGAGTAAGTGACAGTGAGATTGAGTGCACCCTCAGCAAGTTTGCTGATAACACCAAGCCATGTGATGCGGTAAAGATGCTGGAGGAAAGGAATGTCATCCAGAGGTACCTTGACAGGCTTGAGAGGTGGGCTTGTGCAAGTCTCATGAAGTTCAACAAAGGCCAAGTGCAAGGTCCTGCACCTTGGCCAGGGTGCTCCCAAGCACAAATGAATGGATTTGGAGCAGCCCTGAGGAGAAGGATCTGGGGATGTTGATTGATGAGAAGCTTAACATGAGTTGGCAATGTGCACTTGCAGCCCAGAAAGCCAGCCGCATCCTGGGCTGCATCCAAAGAAGTGTGGCCAGCAGGGTGATGGAGGTGATTCTCCCCCTCTACTCTGTTGTCATGAGACACCATCTGGAGTATTGTGTTCAGCTCTGGGTCCCCCAGCACAAGAAGGATGTGGAAGTATTACAATGAGTCCAGAGGAATAAATTCAAAAGAATAAATTGTTTACTCAGAGGGTGGTGAGACACTGGAGCAGGCTGCCCAGAGACTCTGTGGATGCCCCATCCTTGGAGGTGTACAAGGCCACGTTGGATATAGCTTTTGAGCAATCTGGTGGGAGGTGTCCCTGTCCATGGCAGGGGGTTGGAGTTAGATGATCTTTAAGGTCCCTTCCAACCCAAACCATTCTATGATTCTATGAATAAGAGATATAAGGAAGCTAGTAAAGATTTTTAGACAGTCCTCCTGAATGTAACATCCAGTTCCTTAATATCTTAGCCACGCTGCATCTCCCATGATAGACTGTTGCCAGGTACCAAGCACTTAACTATGGTATTCCTAGAATAGAAGAGATCATGGTGGGGAAGGAAATGCATATTGTGAGCCTCTGCAGAAGCATAATGAGTAGCATGCCCCAAAGCTTGTCCCAGAACATATGAAAAAAAAAAAAAAAAAAAAAAAAAGATCTGGAACTTTCTTTAAGGGTGTTTTACTGAAAGCAGTGGCAATTGTGTTTAAGTTTCAACAATAAAATTTGTCTTTACTCAAATTAAATCTACCAGAGTCATAGAGCTAGAATGGTGTATATTTATTACATAAATTCCGATAGCAATTCATATGAGATGAGAATTTATTCAAATATTATGTTTACCAGTTCCAGAGCTTTTTCAGTATTTGAGCCTACAAGTTGTTTACCCATAATATAAGAAACCTCTTGAGATTATTTCAGTTGATTCTGTTTACAACAAAACCAGTTTCTTCTAGATTAAGAAGTAATTTAATCAGTGTCTCCAAGCTTTTAGACTTAAAGATTTTAAAATCAATATTTAATAAAGATAATGTTTAGTATGCCCCATACAGAGTGGGTCTTGCTTGCCTTTTATCATAACAATATGCTGCTCTCCTCCATCTCCAATAGCTGCATTCAGAAAGGAAGTCACTTAACAGAGAAGTATTATGAATAACTGTCAGCTGGTTTTGGAAAACTAATTCAAGTGTGTGAAGAGACTTTTCCTCCCCTGAAGTGTAACCTTCCTCCTGCCCCACTTTTTCTTCTTGCAGAGAAGAAAATAGTTGTTTTCTAAGTGAAGAAGAAATGTGTTTTTTGAGGGATTGAAGAGCCACATACCCAGACACAGAGAGGGAGAGTGTACCTATTGTGTTCAATCAGAGGAATAACATTCTTGCTGTTTCCCCTATGTCAACTGACCTGTATATAATATATATAAAAATACATATATACATACCCTAAACCAAGTTGAAACAGAGGATAGAAGTTTTCAAACTCTGGACTCCAGGAGTATTCAAATCATGTATTCAGAACAGGGCATCCTCTTTACTTGCTGTCTTCCTATAGTAGGGAAAACACTGAAGAAAGCCGTTTCCTCTCAAATTAACTGTTAAAAAAAATAAAATCTACTTTTGCAAGGTAATGTGCAATTTGAGAAAAGATTAAACATACAACAACAAAAAGCAGACCATTTGGGGATGATTTTTTTATATATATATTTTGTCTAGAAACTCAAATACTTTGATTTAACATCAAATGAATTTGATTTTGAAAACCTAATTTTATGAATGTAAAATTAAGATCCTCACAGACTTTCAGTCTAGATGTTACCGTCAATAGTTACCTACCACTGCCTAGTCATTGACTTCATTTATATCATACATTATTGAATTTCCTGAATTCACTCCTAATTGAATGGAGCATAGTTCAAATTGTGTAAAGATTTTTTTTTTAAGCTTATTTTTTCATTAGAAATAATTTAATAGGAAAATTTCTTCCCAGACCTATTTAGGAGCACAGTACATGTATAAAGAAGAATTTTAAACTAAAGCTTTATCATCTATAAAATTCGGAATTTCTCACTAAGTAATTGTAAACTAGCATATCACTGCACAGCCTTTTATAAATGAACAGAAAAACCTCTGTGATGCCTACAAGACCAAGTATCTAATTTGTCAAGGAGTGTTTTAATTTAACTGGTCTTCTGGATGCTTGTCACTTCTATAATCTGGAGGCTAAAATTATGGTGATTCCGTTGCTGTGCTCATACAGCTAATGATAAATGATAAGTAAATTACCTATGTATTTTGTCAACAGGCATCTTGCTGAGGGTTTCCAGAAATTAGCAAAGCCTCATGTTAGTTTATTATCAATGCAAGGTTGTTTTCCTTATTTTTTGTTCCTCTTTCTCTATCCTTTCTCTCTCTCCCCCACCCCCAGGCAACTTTACATTATTTATTATTTCACCCTGTGAACTGGCATAATTGTGCATATCATATTGAAATAAATTTTTTGTCCTCTTTTCCCCCACACTTTTCAATAATCTTCTCTCTCTCTTGTGTGATGCCTCAAAAATCATTTAGGACAGAAACAGGAGAAGGGCTTTCTTTGCAAGATCTGGGGTAGAGCTATAGACTTTCTTCTATCCACAGACAGTGGTGTCGAATGTGTGCCCCTTATCAGGAATATAATACAATGAGTAAACAGCAGATGCACCATGGAAGGGGTATGAGAATCTTCTTATTTTTAGTACAGAAGAAGCAGCATATGAAGTTTTCTGTTTATGCCTATTTTAACCCCCCGCTTTCGTATATCACTGCTATTATTGACAAAAGCTTCCTCTCTGTTGTTCCAGTTAATGGAAGTAGCTGTCTTCAAAGATTCAGACAGTAAAACTAGAAGGGATTGTCATGTCTATGCTTCTGTATGATACAGGCTGTTATAAAGACTGTGAATTAGTGCTTGTTTGAAGTACAGTGAATGTCTTAGGAACACAGCCACTATTGATTTTAAAATTTCTACTGATGGAAAATCTACACTAGCCATTGATAAGTTCTTCCTATATTAAACTTTTATGTTTGTTAAATACATAAACTTTATTTCTAGCCTGAATTTGTATTTGGTCTTCTAGGCACTGTAACACTGTGTATGTGTTCATTTTGTACTGAGTCAGGGCACCTTATCCCCAAAGCACTGTCTGGGCAGCATGTTAAGTGCTTGCACTGTCTCCACAGCAAATAGGAGGAATTCTGTGTTTTTAAACACAGAAACCAATGTCCTAAGCAAGTAACTTCCCAGGGCTAACCTAAGCAATTCAGCCATGAATTTCCAACAGTGCACAATATTTTCACACATAGAGCATTCATTCAGTGTACAGTAAATACAGTCTTTAAGTGCTTTCAGCATGAAAGTATTTGAGTTTTCCCTTCTTAAAACTCTTCTAGTTGGGAACATGGCCCAACATTGAGAATGCATGTAAGTAGATGGTACATTTTCTTTCTCCAGTGGAATTTGTTCCACTTCATAGGGATAAATACAAAAGCTGAGCAATTTTACTGTATCATTAATTATTGTATTGTGTAACCAGAAGGCAAATTTATTTTCTCTTTCTGCATTGCCAGTGTGGGGGAAAAAATATAAATTGTTTTGCTGATTCTAATAATAAATCACATTTTTATTTTCCGTATTAAAAATTATATGGAAAGGACAGAAAGTGTCAATTCACATAATTGATCCATGACTTGAAAACTTGGGTGCTCTGAAATTTACCTTTAAACCTAAGGAATTATTCTACTTGTAGTGCATGTTCTTTCCATGAGGTCATTGAGGAATCCAACTTCGCTCCCTTGCAAGACATTTTATCCAGGCACTAACCTTCAAAATAGAGAAAGGTTAGCAAGAAAAGGTTAGTTCTTCCTTACAGTGGGAAGAACATTGATTTTTTTTTAATTCAAGTCATTCTCTGAAGCCACTTGTAGTCCCTTAACAAGCACTTCTGCCAGAAAAAATAAAATAAAATAAAATAAAATAAAATAAAATAAAATAAAATAAAATAATAAAATAAAGCCTTTGCAATACTTTCTTAAAGAGAATAAATAAATAAATAAATAAAAAGAATGTGACTGTGTACCAGTCTGGCAAAAATTGTATCTTTGTTTCCAAGGAAGACTATAAATTTCTAGAGACCTTGAGCAAGCTAAGAAGTTAATAATATCAGTCATGGATGAAGAAGCTGTTAGGATTCACAGATATGAGCCTGGTGAAATCTGAAGTTGGAGGTGAGACTGTAATGGCTGATACTGTCTAGAGTACTGCTTCTTTGTCAACCTCAACAAGATTGTAAGGACCCCAAGGAATCGTACTCTTCAGAGATCTATTCTCTATTATTTTGTTTGGAATTGAAAAATGATAATTATTTTAAAATGTTCACTGTAAAATTTGTGACAACCTTGATTAGCAATTATTTTTCTGCACTGGAAAGTGTAAAAATTAGAGAGCAATATTTCATATACACTCAAGAGGTGATGATACCCGCTAGAAAAGAAAGTATATGAAAAAATCATGTAGACAACCAACAAAAAACAAATGAGTTACCATAAAATTAGATTTGGTATTCCATCTCACGTAAATAAACTGAATAAAGAGATAAAGCCGTTTACTTCTGTGCTAGTAGGTAGAATAATAGTCAGAAAATTTGTAAATTAAAAAACAAACAAACAAACAAACAAAAACAACAAACAACAAAACAAAACAACCTTCTCTGACTGTTAGGTCATGCATCTGCAGCAAACTAGTTTGTTCCCCAAAGAGAAATGTAATAATGTTATCACATTCATCTTCCCATCCATCTACTTACCTCATTAGTAGAAGTTCCTTGCTTTAAGCAGTTAGGTCTTCCTACTCTTTTTAATACATCCCTCTTCATTCCCCTTTTCAAATTTCTTCTTAAATTGATTTATAAATATATATATATATATTTAAATTTTAGAGTTGCAACATTTAGAAGACAAAGGGTTCATAAAAAAATGAGAGAGAAGGGCCATAAACTCTTATGATATGTACCTAAGATCACTGATTCCCTCTCTGTTCCATATCCTATTTCTACTTCTCCAGACACATATTAAAATGTGTTGTATGTTCTTGCCATTAATGATAACATTTGAAACCCTGCTTTGAAGATCCATGACTGAAGTGTCCCAAAGACAGGAAGGTTGGAAGGTTTTTCCTTAACTGTCCAAGTTATTTGATTGGTTATGCACAAAGAACCACTGGCAATTAGTCTCTAAGTCTGCACCATAACAATCACTGCAACATAATTCAGAATAGAACACTGTTTTTTACATTTATTAATTCATTTGAAAAACAGAGATATTAAGTTTCCATTGGAATTATCTCAGAATTCTTACATTTCTTTTTTTTCCATTTTTTTTTCCCAAACCAAACCTGTGACAGACCAGAATATGCTTTTTCACATACCTGCTACCTTTTGTTCCTTTTATCTCAGCAGTTCTGAGAGGCAGAGATGGATTAAGAGAATTCTTAAGGTAATGGAAATATCTTATGGTGATAAAACTCACCTGAGAAAATAAACCAGGCTGAGAGTTTTGTCTGAGAGACTTGGGTATAGCATGACACTAACAGAATTATTTTGCCTTAAAAACTTTACCTGAATTGTATTATGTGGGCATAGCACCTTGGGTCAGCACTAGCTCAGGTATCTTTATATTAAAATGTGTAATGTAGGCATGCAGCAGACTCAACAGATATGAACTGAATACAGATTTTTACTATAATAAAGTTACCATTATAATACTGAAAATTTGAGACATTTTATCCCAAGTTCATCTCACATCAGATTCTTCTAGATGAAATATAATCCCCAGAAAGTACTGGTTTGTAATGGAAATGCTGACAGGCCCTTAGCTATAGAAGTTCTACCAGCTTTACTATGCTACAAGGTCCCTAAGTGAATTTTTATTCTCTAATTCAACGAGAGGATTTTGCTTCCAAATCACTTTAAAAATCCTCCAGCTGTGCTATTTCTTATTTATGATAGCTACATTACTTTTCAATTAAATTATTCCAATGTTCATATATTTTCTATATTAAATTGTAGCTATATCTGCATTTTCAAACATACTGGGTTCTGCCCACATCTCTCATTTTGCCTTACAAGTACTCCAGAATAGGACTTTCATATCGTATTTAAGGCTAGTGGTGACATAAGCTTTAAAGTTACTGCTTTATTTCATCAGTTTCTCTCCTCAAAAACCTAAGTAGAACTTGTTATGTTCTCTCAGGGATGACAGCAAATATATTAAGATCCACCATTTTACATATTAGGCAAGAGAGACAGAGGAATTGTGTCAAAGCATGTTGCTGTCTTCTTGTTAAAGTGACTTTAAACAAATGCATTTGTTTTATACATACCACCTCTTCTAAATGTTGAGGTAATTTGAGAAATAGTTACCTGAACAGAGGCATCTATTGCTCTCTTTCAAGTGTGATTCCCTGTTGTCTTGCAGATGCTGGTCCAGAATAATATGAGTTCTTGTAGATTTTATGTCATATGTGCTGACCCTGTGTAGATATCTGGGATCCTCCAGGGCATCCTAAACGACATTAATGACTATGCTACTTAAAAGTGGCCCTGGGGCTACCTTTGAAGAGTGGATTCATCTTGTCTCTACGGAACAAGTCTGAAAATGTCTTAAGAAAGCTCCAGATTCCTCCACAGAGCAAGGGAGCACATACTCTATGCTTCTCCAGTTATAGAGATTATTCTCTGAGATATTGAAAAACATTTGAAAGATAATGTAGCCATTGGTCATAACAGGTTCCTGAGGGAAAAGCACTGGTTAACTAACTTAATTTCCTTTTATGACAAAATTACCCATCTAGTTGACCTAGGAAAGCCAATAGATATGATCTTTTCAGATTTCAACAAGAATTCCAATACTGTTTCTCACAGTATTCTTCTGGACAAATGTTCAGCATAAAGCTAGACAAGTACATAATATGATGGGTTAAAAATTGAGTCAAAGGTCCAAAGTAAATGGTGTTAAATCAGGCTGGTGACCTACTGGGGTCACTAGTGGGGTTCCAATGTGGCTCTATTTTAGGCCCATTTCTCTGTTATTTTCGCAAATAAACTGGATGCAGGATTCAAATGAATACTAAGTAAGTTTGGAGATGATACTAAATTAGGAAGAGCTGTTGACTATTTCAAGGGTAAAGAGGCCTTGCAGAAACACTTTAACAAGTTAGATATAGGCCAATCACCAATTATGCGAAGTTCAACAAGAGCAATTTCTGGATTCTGTGGCTGGGCCAGGGCAACATTGGACATGTGTGCAGACTAGGCGATAAGAGGCTGGAGAGCAGCCCCATGGAAAGGGATCTGGGGCTTCTGGTCAATGGCATGTCAGCAGTGTTCCCTGGCAGCCAAAAGCGCCAAGCGTGTCCTGGGGTACATCCAGCACAGCAAAGCTAGCTGGTCAAGGGAAGTGAACAGTTTCACTCTGTTTAGCACTAGTAAGGCCTCACATGCAGTTTGGAGTGTTGCAATATGAGAACATATGAGAGTCCAAACGAGAGCAACAAAGATGGTGAAGGGTCTAAAGTGCAAGACATAGGAGGAACAGCTGAGTTTACTTGGTTTGTTTAACTTACAGAACAGGAAACAGAGGAGTGACCTCACCGTGGCCTACACCTTCCTCATGAGGGAAAGTGGAGTGGAGGGGGAGGAACTGATCTCTTCTGGTAACCAGAGATAGGACCTGAAGGAGCAGTCAAGGGAAGTTCAGATTGGATATAGTGAAAAGGCTTCTCACTGAGAGAGTGGTTGGGTGCTGGAACAGGTTCCCCAGGTAAGTTGTGACAGCTACAAGCTTGTTAGAGTTTCAATAAGCCTATGGATAATGCATTCAGACATGTACTTTGATTTTTAGTTTGTCCTGTGTGGAGGCAGGAGTTGAACTCAGTGAACCTTGTGTCTCCCTTCCAACTCAGGTTCTTATGTGATTCTCTGACTCTGTACCACAGAGCGCACAGCTTCATAAACATACCACCAAGCATATTTGGACAAGCTCTCCACAGCCAATCTTCAAGCTGTCTACAGACAGCCATATAGACAGAAGGTAAGCAACATGTAGACCATGTAGTGCATTCCACTCCAGAGCAGGTACAAAAAAAAAAAAACACAACACTGATGATATCTAAAAGCATTTTTAGGCAGATGACTCTCTGTCTTGTTCACTATCCTTCTGGCCACTTCCCTGGGAAGTGTTCTGAATACTATGTACTCTGTAGAAGTAGATTGTCACACCAAGGATAGAGAGCACACCATTGCCATTAAGTGACGCACGGAAACGACTCCACAACCATAGGGTTGTAAAGTAGGTATAAGTTCAACTGGAAGTTGTTCTATTCCGTTTTGTGACATCAGGGCAGTTCTGTGTCTCAGACCATGACTGTCATTAGCAGTATAGTTTTGGGGTGGTAACTATGAGCTCAGATGTCATGAGACTAAGCATTTTGATGAGATTTCTGGGCCATTCCTTTGGATTTAAAATCTGGTTTACAAACAACTGTAATTTGAGTTATTTTTGTTTTCAGTCTATATCCAAAGCTAAAATTATAGGGAATATACTGTACAGTTAGCAAATTCACAGGAACATATATACCAGAGCTTAGAATTAAGATTAATTTTGGTGATTTAAAGCTAAATTTATCTCCTTAATTTAAGCAAGGAAGGGAGGATTTACTCAGAGATTAAAATGCTTATTTTAAAATGTCTGTGTGTAGATTTCTACATGGACGTTAAAGGCAAGATTCAGCTTAGAATCACAGAATCAAAGAATCACAGAATATCCAAGTTGAAAGGAACCCACAAGGACCATCAAGACTAACTCCTGGGTCCCAAATGGACTACGCCCCAAAATAAATAAATAAATAAACAAACAAACAAACAAACAAACAAACAAACAAACAAACAGATTGTGTTTCTGAGAGCATTGTCCAAACGGTTCTTGAAGTCTAGCAGGCTTGGTGCTGTGACCACAGGGTCACTTTCCACTAGACCACATTGGCCAAAGCCTTATCCTACCTGACCTTGAATACTTCCAGGGAGGGGCCATCCACAACTTCTCTCTTCAACATGTTCCAGTGTCTCTCTACCCTGACAGTAAAGAATTTCCACCTAACATATAATCTAAATCTCCCCTGTTTCAGTTTAAAGCTATTATTCCTTGTCTTATTGCTACACTCCCTGACAAAGTGTCCTTCCCCAGCTTTCTTGTAGGCCCTCTTTAGGTATTGGGTAGCCACTACAAGGTCTTCCACGAGCCTTTTCTTCTCTAGTCTAAATAGATGCAACTCTCAGCCCTGTCTTCATAGGAGAGGTTCTCCAGCTCTCTGATCATCCCTGTGGCCCTCCTCTGGAATCACTTCAACAGATCCATGTCCTTGGGGACATGAGGGTCCCAGAGCTGAATGCTGTACTCTGGTTGGGGTGTCATGAGAGCAGAGTATCACCTCCCTTGACCTGGAGAGAATCACCTCCCTTGACATGCTGGCTGTGCTTTTGTTGCAGCCCAGGGTACAGTTGGCTTTCTGGGTTGGAAACAGACATTGCCAGCTCATGTTGTGTTACTCATCAACCAACATTCTCAAGTCTTTCTCCTCAGGGCTGTTCTCAATCTTCTCATTGCTCAGCCTGTATTCATATATGGGATTGCCCCAGCCCAGGTGCAAGACCTTGCACTTGGCCTTGTTGAAATGTATTAGGTTCGCACAGGTCCACCTCTTCAGCCTGTCAAAGTCCCTCTGGATGGCAGCCCTTCTGTCCAGCATGTCTACCACACCTTGCAGCTTGGTGTCATCTGCACTCAACCTGACTCCATGTTGCCGACAAGCACGTTGAATAATACCAGTCCCAATGCAGACCCCAGAGTGGTACCACTCATCACTGGTCTCCACCTGGACATCAAGCCATTACATTGCATGTAATTCCATGCTAGGCAGTCACAGTTGCTATAATACAATTTGAAATCCTTGCACTAGGACCTAATCATCTAAATCTACTTTGTAATGAAGAGGTGAATTATCATTTCTGGAGAGGAGTTAATTTAACCTACCACCTACCTCTGCTTCCTGTTTGAAAAGTAAAATACCTCCTTGAATATTACCTGAGTAGCTGAGAATCAAAAGTGTTCAAAATAGCTAAGATTAAGGTAAGATGTTTCCTTCTCTGACTTACTTCTAAATCAGCACTTTTAAATTATGAGAAAAAGAGAAGCCTACACTGAATAAGGCCCTGGATTTTATTTTTAATTAGTAAGGAGTACATATTTGTCTTCATTAAATTGTTACCTCATTTCAGAGCTGTGGATTTACAAACAGTCAAACTTCAGGAGCTTTCGAAACAGCCTCTAATCAAACCAAATGAGACATACACAATTTGATGTAAAGCAAACATCACAAAGAGCTTATACTGACTTTGGGCCGTTGCCATGGTCTTTGCAGTTTCTGAAGCTGAAATCCAGACAGGAAGACAATCTTACAGAAGATATTATGCAGTGTATTGTTGAGCATACCTATCCCAGAAATGTCATAAACTTTAGACAATGTGCACAAGATGGCTTTAGACTAAAAAGTAGGACAGACTCATGGTATAAAGAAGAGCAGAGGTCTGTCCTTTGTCTAGCTTCCTGTTTTCACTTTGTGGAAGTGTTACTACCTTTTTTGTCTCCTGTCTTTGACCTTGCAAAATAGCACACAGATGGTCCCCACCATCTCCAGCACCTTTTTATAGCATTTCCATAGGTGGATCATCAGCTCCTGTATGTTCTGTATTTTCATTATGTTGCTGGATGATTCCAGACCTGCAGGATTCTGCTAATCTATATTATGGGGAGACTTTACCGACAGTGTGGGAAGGGAGCTCATACATCTGTAATTTCACTAGTGTCCTTTGTCTGAGAGTAGCATTAGTCCATAATGACAGTGTATTTTCTGTTAGCTTCAGTGACCTTTTCCCTGAAGGTCTTGCACAGCTGAGTATATTAAACACACTCTCACACATACAGTAGTTTGCTTTCTTCATCCGTCTTGTCTCCTCTAGGGGGATTTTTTTTTTCTTTTTGATATGTTGCTCACCTTGTTACCACTCATCTTGTCGGCTATTTCCTCTGTGGTTTCAGACATTATATGCATGGCTGCTTAAGTCTTGTTTTCAGATTCTTTCTTTCCAGGCCTGAAATATTTTTTGTCAATTCAATACTATATTCCTTTTCCTATATATAAAATTTTGAATTATTTTTTGCAGTATCTTCCCACCTCCTTTCAAACATTGCCTAGGCTTAAACATTGGAGGAGTGCTAGGAGTGCAGGCTGGAGGGTGAGAATTTACTGAAAGGAATAAAGTGAAAAATCAATATGAATATGTGGGGCAGAAGACAGGTATGGCTGAACAGGAAAGTCCTCCTGGAACTTGTGCAGAAAAAGAAAATATGTGACCTCTGGAACCAAGATCATGCTTCACAGGGAGATTACAGAGCTGCAGTTCACATCTTCAGAGAGAAAACAAGAAAAGCCAAAACTCAACTTGAGTTCACACTGGCCATTGTGGTGTCAAACAGAAAAAAAGAAAAAAAAAAAAAAGAAAAAAAGCCTTTTTAAAGTATGTCAACAGCAAAAGAAAGTAGAAAAAACAAACAAACAAACAAAATGGACTGACACTTGATGAAAATATTCATCTAACAAGCAGGAATGAGGAAAAGGCAGAGGACTTTAATATTATTATTTTTCTACCCTCAGTTTTTAATAGTAATTATAGATCATGGGCTGCCCAGTCCTCTGAGTTAGAGGACCATGATTGGGAGACCAGTGACTTTCCATTTATGGTCACCAAAGTTGAAACAATTGTAAAATTGTTTGTATGTCTCTCTTGTACTGGGGAGACCAGAACTGGGCACAGTACGCCACAAGAGACCTCATTAGAGCTTAGTAGAGAGGAAGGATCAGCTTCCTCAACCTGCTGACAATGCTCTTCCTAATACTGCCCAGGATACTGTTGGCCTTCTTTGGCCACAAAGGCACATTGCTGGCTTACGGTCAATTTGTTGTCCACCAGGAGACCCCATTCCTTCTCCACAGAATGACTTTCTAGCAGGTCAGCCCCTAGCCAGTACTGGTGCATGGGTTTATTCCTCCCCAGGTGCAGAACCCTGCATTTGCCATTGTTGAATTTCAAGAGGCTCCTCTCTACTCATCTCTCCAGCCTGTTGAGATCCTTCTGAGTGGCAGCATAGTATTCTGGGGTATCAGCCACTCCTCACAATTTTGTATCATCAACAAGCTTGCTGAGAAAGCACTTTATTCCTTCATCCAATTAACTGATGAATAAACTAAACAATACTGGATCCTGTACTGACCCTTGGGAGACACGACAAGCTACAGGCTTCCAGCTAGACTGTGCCACCAATAACAGACCTCTAAGACTTTCCATTCAGCCTGCACTTCCTGATATTGCCTATGAGGATATCATGGGAGACAATGTTAAAAACCTTGCTGCAGTCCAAGTAGGCAGCGACATCCACTGCTTTCCCCTTATTTATCCAGCCAATTGTTCCACTGTAGCATGCAATCATGTTGGTTAAACATGATTTCCATTTGTTGAATCCATGCTGACTTCTCCTAATAACTTTCTTGTCTTTCACATGCTTAGAAATGGCCTCCAGGATGAGCTGTTTCACCACCTTTCCAGGGATAGAGGTGATGCTGACTGGTTTGTAATTTTCTGGTTCCTCCTTCTTGTCCTTTTTAAAGGCTGGGGTGCTATGCTTTCCTCCAGTCCTCAGGCACCTCTCCTGATTGCCATGACCTCTGAAGATGATCAAGAGTGGCATAGCAATGGTGTTCACATCTCCCTCAGCAATCATGGGTGCAACCCATGGGCTTGTGGATATCAAGACTGCCTAAATGATTTCTAACCGATCCTCTTCAACCAAGGGAAGGTCTCCCTTTCTCCAGAATTTCTTCCTGGTCTCCTGGGTCAGGGATTCCCGAAGACTGTCCTTAACAGTGAGGACTAAAGCAAAGAAATAATTCAGTATTTCTGCCTTCTCTGTGTCCTCTGTCACCTGGGTCCCTGCCCCATTCAGTACCAGACCCACATTTTCTCTAGTTTTCCTTTTGTTATATTTGAAGAAGCCTTTCTTGTTGTCCTTGAGATCCCTAGCCAAGTTTAATTCCAGATAGGCCTTGGCCTTCCTCATCTCATTTTTGTATACTCTGACAATGTCTCTGTATTAATCACAAGTGGTCTGTCCCTTCTTCCATCTCCCGTACACCTGCTGCTTGTGTTTGATTTTTTTTCAGGAGTTCTTTGTTTATCCATGCAGCTCACCTACACTCTTTGCTCAATTTCTTGTCAATAGGGATGCACCATTCTTGAGCTTGGAGGAAGTGGCCCTTGAATATTAATGAGCTCTCCTGGACTCCTCTTCTCTCCAGGACCCAGGGCCATGGGATTCTTCCAAGATGGTCCCCAAGGAGGCCAAAGTTAGCTGTTCAGAAACCCAAGGTAGCAATCTTATTTATTGCCCTACTTCCTCCTCACAGAATTCTGAATTCCATGATCTTGTGGTCACTATTAGTAAGGCTGTCCTCAGCCATCACATCTCCAATCAGTCTTTCCTTGTTTGACAGTGCAAGGTCCAACAGCCCTCCTTCCTTTGTTGGCTCCTCCATCACCTGTGTCAGAAAGTTATTATAAATTATTTCCAGGAATCTCCTGGATTATTTGTGCCTTGTTTGCCCTCCAGTAGATGTCACGGTCTTTGAAGTCTCCCATGAGAATCAGGGTCTGTGACTGTGAGGCCACTTCCAGCTTCTCTGTAAAAGACCTCTTCTACTTCTGATCAGGTAGCCTGTAGTAAAGACTCTCCGTTACGTCAGCTTCATTAGTCTGCCCTCCAGTTCTTACCCATAAGCTCTTGACATGCTCATATTCCTGGAGAATATTGAAAGGCATTTAAAGAACAAAGCTGTTATCAAGCATAGTTAACGTGGATTAATGAAGAGTAAGTCTGTCTTCGTAATTTGATCTCTTTCTATCATAAGGTCACCTGCTGAGTAAGGGAAGGTGGTGGACATAATGTCTGGATTTTAGTAAGGCCTTTGACACTGTCCCTCACAGTGTCCTTCCAGACAAATTGTCCAGCTGTGAGAGAAATAGGTACACAGTGCACTTGGTAATGAACTGGCTGAACAATAGAGCTCAACAGGTCACTGTGAATGGAGCTACCTCTGGCTGGCAGCCACTCAATGGTGGTTATAGAATCATTAAGGTTAGGAAAGACCTTTAAGATCATCTGGTCCAACCATCAGCCTACTACCAATGTCGCCCACTAAACCATGTCCCTAAGCACTATGTCCAACCTTTCCTTGAACACCCCCAGGGATGGTGACTCCACCACTTCCCTGAGCAACCTGTTCCAATGTTCCCCAGGCCTCAGTTTCAGGGACAGTTCTGTTCAACATTTTTAACAGTGATCTGGATGCAGGAGCTGAATGCTTCCTTAGCAAGTTTGCTGATGATACTAAACTGGGAGGTGCTGTTGACTCTCTAAAGGGACGAGAGGCCTTGCAGAATGATTTAGATACATTGGAGCATTGGGCAACCATCAACACCATGAAGTTCAACAAGGGTTAATGCCAAGTTCTTCACCTAGGAAGGAGTAACCCCAGACACAGGTACGGACAGAGAGACAAGTGGCTAGAGAACGGCTCAGAAGATGGGTACTGGGGGCTGCTGGTTGGCAGTAGTCTCAACACAAATCAGCAGTGCTTTGGCAGTGAATACAGCAAACTGGGTTTTGGGTTGAATTAAACACAGTATAGCCAGCTGGTCAAAAGAGGTGGTTCTTCCACTATATTTGGCATTGGTGAACACTTACCTTGAATAATGTATGCAGTTCTGGGCTTGACAATATAAAAAGGGTATTAACACATTTGAAAGTATCCAGAGGAAGGCAACAACACTGGTAAGAGAGCTGGAAGTCATGTCCTACGATGAGAGGCTGAGTACACGTTGGTTTTCTAGTTTGGAGAAAAGGCGGCTAGAATATAATCTCATTGCTCTCTAAAACTTCCTGAGGAAGGGCAATGGAAAGTAATGTGTCGGTCTGTTCTCCCTTGTAACTGAAGATAAAAAGCCTGGAAATTAGGCAGCCTGGAGGTTAGGCAGCAGGGTTAGGACTGTCAGGAGGGCATCTTCAACTTGTTCAGGGAATTGCTATGCAGAATACTCTGGGAAGGCACCATGAATTGTGAAGGCAGCAAGGAGAACTGGCCTGGTCTTTTTTTTTTTTTTTTTTTTTTTTTTTGTGTGTGTGTGTGTGCGTGCGTGTGTGTTTCTTTTCTTTTTAGGACTAAAAAATCTTGTTTTGCAAATGGACTGAGAATTTTACCAGAAGTGAGTATAACAAGAGGTGAAAAAAATAGATATTACAAAAAGTGAGTATACAAGAGGTGAAAAAAAGGATAGGCATCAGAAAAGGGGTCTGAAGTCCATTCTAGTAAAAGAGTTGGATTAGTGCCCTCTGTTTTGACATTCCCTCCCATTGCAACTCTGTAATAAAGCTGCACATAGGATCAGACAGAGTAATGGTCAAAGGGTGCCTCTGCGTAGAAGGCTGAAAGACAAAGAATGTAGGAAAAAGGGAAAATGGGGAGCTTTCATTGTGTCAAATATGGGCAGTACTCTTCCTCTGAAATGTTACAAGTTTTTATCTAGTGCTGCAACATGGTTGTGAGTTTTCTGTCCTTATGCATTTAGTGAAAACTTGGTCTCTTTTCTCAGGCGACAGGATACAAGAAAATGTTTTCAAGTTGTGCTAGGGAAGGTTTAGATTGGACATTATGAAGAATTTCTTCTCAGAAAGACTGGTCAAGCATTGGAATGGACTTACCAGACGAGTGGTGCAGTCCCCATGCATGGAGGTATATAGGGGATCTTGAAGGTCTTTTCCAACCTAGATAATGGTTCTACATTAATGAGGATCTCTCTATTAGGTTCACTGGCTTTGGTTTCAGAACCCTGTATGCTAAGGATTCTATGTGGTAAGACAGAGAATGAGCAATCAGGCAATCAGGCAATCAGGATTTTTTGAAACCCCATCCCAGCAAGATTGTGTTTGCCTAGACAGGTCTTGTTCTTTGTTTCCAAATGTAACATTTTCACCTCTGTAGTTTCTTTTTTCTTCCACATTTTGCAGTTCTGTCATAAGACTCCTAGGCAATACAAGGCAGTCTGGAATTAAGGTGTGAGTAATAGCAAGAGTATCCATTAGTCTATTAGAATGTTATTTTAACATCCAATATTCTATTAGGAAAAAGCTTTTTGATTCCTGCAAATTTTGAGGATTAATCAAGTTTTAGCTCGTCACCTGCACCATTAGCCTTAAGCACTATGAAAATCTTCTGCATGAGCTACTGAACATAGAACCAAATTAGTTAAAAGGATTTTTTTTTTCTTTCTGATATCACATAATCACATGTAGGAAATTTGAATCTGCAGTTTTGAGATTTTCCACCACTGTGATTCATGAGCAGATTGACCAGGATATACCTCTCTTCTATAATTACTGTCATCCTGTAAAGACTATGCTGCATCAGAGGTTATTGCTTAAAAATATTTTCAGCAGGCCCAAGAGAAAGCTGGAAATGTGTAATCCCTCGTTTTCATGAAGACAAATTGCATTTTAAAATTCTCCTAATGAAGCAGCATTCATCAGCCCTCCTTCATCTATCTTTTCAGAGTGAGTTTCAGTGCACAGATAAGAAGATTAATGTCTCTGAACTTTCCAACACTTTTTTTTTGTGGCGTTATAGCAGCACCCCAGTGAGATGAATTAAATCAATATGGTTACTACTGAGTCCAGAAACATTTTTACATATTATGTTATTTGTCCCTTCTGCCTTTTTATTATAGGTCAGTAAAGATAAAATAGAACTATTGTGAATCTGATTTGAACCTTGAATCTCATTTCAATACTTATGATTCTTAATGAGTGGAATGAGTAGCACAAAGATTATCAGCATACCAGTTCTTTCAAGTTCATATGTCTGTGTGAATATGCAAGTATATATGAATATATGTATCTACGAGGCAAGTTTTGTCTGTTTTAAATGCTTAGGGAGTTTGCGTTCTATGTAATTATTATTATTATTATTATTATTATTAATAATAATAATAAAATTAAAAATAATAATAAAATCACATGCTTGGTCCTCAGAATCTTACCACAGTATCCACAGTGCTGACTGTTATGCCACAAATGCCATCTTTCCAGTTCTCTGATTATACGACCTCAGAGAGCTGGGCTCCCAGAGTGTTTATTCAGGCTAGAAAATGCCATGATTACAGGTTTCAGCTGTTAAGGGCTGGAATGCACTCACTTGTTTTGACTAGTTTCTCATTCCATGTGCATTCCCGTGGAGGCAGTTGGTACAGTGTAAAGGGCTACCCAATGTAGATAAAATAATCTAGTAAATGTGCTTATCAGAAGTAAAGTTGATAGAAAGAGTTTCCAAAGAACAATATTAGGTTAAACTCATTTTCCAGAATAAGGCATTTCTAATCAGAAACTAAATTATATGTTATTCACTAAGACATCAGAAAAAAATAAGATAAAAATCATCACATTATTTGTTAGAAGAATCAAAAGTAATCAAATTAAAATCATACATCATAATATATTTATAGTATATTTACAAGAAGTATATTTCCAAGAAAACACCCGTGGGAACTTTTTTTTTTTAAGATCAAAATACTTTGCAGAATTTATTTGCAAAGAGTTCTCAATAATACACATAGCTGAGAAAATCACAATATATTTGAGACCCTAGTATTGCCAAAATGCAGGGAACAAAAACCAATATTGTGTGCAGACCAGAGCTGTGGAAAAATATATGTCACATCATTCATACATGAAACCACTTCGAGAACTGTTAGCAATACCATAATGGTCAATCAGTTTTTCATTCAGGCATTGAAAAATAAAGATAATACCAAAAAAAAAACAACAACACGAACAGCTAAGTAAAAATAAAATCAAGCCTTTGCTTTTTATATATATATATGCATATATATATGTATATATATATGTACTATATATATATATACATATATATATATACAGATTATATATATATATACACATTATACAGATTATATATATATATATATATATATGCACAAACACACATATATATATGTACACACGTAAATGAATCAGGGCTCCAGCATGATGTGCCAAGACTATCAGTGACATATTACGGGATGGTTTTTTATCTGTAACTTGCCTCACTGGAAATGGCTGCTTGACATGCCTATTATTTCAAGGAAGCATTCACATTTCACAAAATGCTGCTACTTCCTTCTCTCTCTCTTTTTTTTTTTTTTTTTCCTCATGGCAAACTAGCAGTCAAACATATTTTCTTATTCATATAACTAAATGAATCAGGTTATAGTTTGAATAGTTTTCAAAGACAGGTATAACACATTGCATCTTTAAGAACATTTTATAAAACCCATTTTAATACATATATTTGTACATAAAACAAAAGGTTAAATTCACACAAAACTAATTATTAATATTCTTACTTTTGTGCAACAGTGCAAAACAGACAGAAAAAAGTAATATATTTTCATTATCATCTATTTTTTGTAGCAGAGCCGTTAATGGACCAAAACTTAACCACAGTACACACTGAACAGACTCACTCCCAAAAGTACTTAGATTTTGTACATACATACATACATGTATATATATAGAGAGAGACAGAGAGATGTATACGTATTTATAAAACTTCCTGTGAATATACTGTCCTCTATTGTCTTCCCATTAGAAATATCTTAATAGTTTTTTCAGAATTCTTTATAGATGTAGATATTACTACTCCCATTTTGGAAGCAGGTATAATTTGCATCATATAGAAGCATCAGGGATTAATAACTATTTATTTTAAAATGTTAAGAATTATTCATTTGCATTACGATGCTGCTTCAGATCTCCAGACTAAACAAGACCCTGTTCCCTCAGACTGTCCTCGCACAACAGGTGCTCCAGACCTCTAATCACCTTCGTAGTCTTCCGCTGGACTTGCTCCAGGAACTTCCACTTGTATTGGGGAGCCCAGAACTGGACACAATACTCCAAGTTTGGCCTCACCAGGGCTGAGCAGAAGAGCAAGATCACCTCCCTTGACCTGCTGGCAATGCTCTTCTGAACGCCCAGGATACCATTGGCATTCTTGGCCATAAGGGCACATGGTCAGTCTGCTGCCCACTGGAATTCCCAGGTCCCTCTCTGCAGAGCTGGGTCACCCCCCAGCACCCTGTACTGTTGCATGGCGTTATTCCTCCCTAGGTGCAGGACCCTGCACTTGCCCTTGTTGAACTTCATGAGGTTCCTCTCAGCCCAACCCTCCAGCCTACTGAGGTCCCTCTGAATGGCATCACAGCCCTCTGCGGTATCAGCCCCTCCTCTGAGCTTTGTGATGTCAGCAAACTTGGTGAGGGTGCACTCTGTATTTCTAACCATTAGTGAGATCAAAGAACAAAGTCTCTCAATTACCTACCTCTAGCTAGTATGAAAAACAAACAAACAAACAAACAAAAAAACAAATCTATCTCCTTAACATTTTTTATGCATTCTGCATTCCAATTGCTAAGAAGACATAGAAGGAAAAAATATTTTTAGGCATTGACCATAAAGAATGGTGAACAAAACATATTTTTCCACAAGCAGCCTTTTAAAAACACCACCCTGGGAATCTCTTTCGTACTTCACCTTTGCTTATGAAAGGAAGTGGAATTTTGCTGATAGCCATTTCACTGGTAGATAACACCATCCCAGATGTTACCTTGAATTCAGTTCCTTCACATGACAAGAGAACATGCAAGAGTCCATTCCCTCCCTGGTTATTGCCTCTTACCTGTAAGAATGAGATAAGGGCATACACCTTTTAAACAGACCAAGAGTGTTCTCAGGAAGAACTGGGAAAACACTCCTTTTGTTCTTAAAAAATATCCTTTGCAAAGGTACGGAGTTCTGCATATTCAATACATTTCTTTCAAATTATTTAAGTTTATATATTGGAATTTTGCCATTTGTTACCGTAAGTGGGATTCATCTCACTAAATTATTATATCTCTATTGTAGATATCTGTACACTGAAATAGTTCTCTAAATTTTCTTTGTAGTCTGGGGAGAGAAATGGACACAACTAGAATATAATTTGTATCCTCCTCCTTTTTATATCTAAACTAGATCAAGACAAATCACCACTTAGAAATGCCCAGTTTTCTCTGTTGATTAGAAAATGACCCTGGACTGGCTAGTTAAAACATAGATGTTTTAACTCATTGTAAGACCCATTGTGGACATGGGTCTTTTCTTCAATAACAGAGCTGTTAAGGGAAAAGAAAAGTGAAAAAGTATTTGCACCTGACAAAGCTTTTTTTTTTTTTTTTTTTCAGTTTTGAGTATTAGCAATCTGTGAAGATAACGAGCTTTTATTTTTCTTTCCCCTTTCACTACTGTTATCTTTAAAGACCTATTGGAATAACAAGTAGAAAAGTGAACAAGAAGTATAAAGTAAATGGTATCAGAATCTGCAAACAGTATGTAAATACCTAAAATATATATAATATTTATAAATTATTAGTTTTTCAAAAAAGGTTAGGATTTCAAACTATATGGGAAAACTATGAAATGTGGTAATGAGCATGTTGGGTCCACATGGACTGATCTATCAAAATTAAATACAAAATGAAAAGATAAGTAGAATGGAAGGGTAAAAACTGAAACCAAAGAGCACCATCAATTCCCTGAACGGTAACTTTTGATACCCCTGACATGTCAGCTAAAACACAGTACTTAAGCATATACAATTCTAATGCTTACAATAACTGGATTATCTTGGTATATTTGATACATTATGGTCATAATATCAAGAGTCTGTAACTTTAAAAAGTCATCATTTAAAATGCCAAAAAAATGAGGTTGTATAACAATATTTGAAAACTATGCAGGGAAGAGGTATAGAAAGGGAAAATGTGCAAAAAAAAAAAAAAAAAAAAAAAGGAAAAAAAAGTGTGGAACAAATAGAAGGACAAAGACAAATTGTAAGTACCACAACATTATCATCCCATCATTATATATACCACAGAGACACTAAGAAGACAGAACAGACTTGAAAAAGCAGAGTAATAAAACATCACAACTGGAATCACAACTGGTATCAGGCAGAAAGAAGCAGCAGCAAACATAGAAGAGAATAATAAAAAGAGCAACAAAAGCGAAGTAGAGTTGAATATATAAAATAATCTATAAAATACATTACCATATTGTGCCATGCAAAAATTTGTTGTCTATTTAAAGTATGTTCTCCAATTTCAGAGGTTCCATAACGAATATCTCAAAAGAGAGAAACATAGGCCTTTCCAAAGTGCTTTACATTCATTTATCACAGATATTTACCTAAGGATGGGATGAATTGGCATCTGAAGGTGCCAGTTCCTTTCACATTACTTCTAGGGAAAGCTAGTATTTTATAATAATGTTTTAGAATATTATAAAATCTGTTTACAATAGAATAACTAGTTTATAACAGATATAGCATTATAACATTTTAGTCTTCAAAGAAAAATAGGCTAACCCCATTCTAATTGTTGGGCAAAAACATCCAGGAGCTTTGTTAAAGGCTATCTTCCTTAATGAACAACTAATTTTAGCTGTTTATTTTAATCATAAGCATTTTATAATATATAAATATAAATAAATAAATAGAAATATAGTGTGTAATGAAAATAATGTGGTAATATATTCCTTTAAAAAAAAAAAAAAGGTGATATGGTCAAGTATATTTTCAGACATTTTTTTCACTACACCTTAAGAAAGGAATAAAATAAAATATGGAAGATCAGAAATATGAAATTCCTGTTTCGTCCAATTTATTTTCTCCATGATAGAACATAGGCGTTATTTGGAGAAGGACACAGAATCACACAATTCAGATTGGAAAGGACCTTAGGAGTATTCTAGTGCAACATCTTCAAGCTAGGTTCAGCTGTGAGATCAGACTGGGTTTCTCAGAACTTTCTCCCATAACGTCCTGAATACCTCCAAGGATGGGGAGTGTACACCTCCCTCAGGAATTTTTTTGGACAACAAGTGGAATATTTGTAGAAGAAGGAGAGTTTATGTGTATGTGTGCATATCTTTCAAAGGTGAGAGATACCCATCTCAGTGAGTCACAGAATGCTCTTTTATCTCAGCGATCTGCTTCAGGGATCTGTCAGATTTCAAATTCAACATAGAAGTTAATAGAAACTATAGATATCTTGCCATAGAAATTGTATTAACTAATCTATAATACTTGAAATAATCATAAAGCAGATAAAAAGAAATCAAAAGAATGATGTTTAATATTAAACGCTCAAAACAAACTAAATATCATATTGAGTCCCACATATTTAAATTATCAGGTCACTGAATTGCTACTCTATCATTTAAGAAGACAACTTTATGTGACTATCAGCTGTAAAAACGATTGAATATTGTCAGTCTCAATTGTGAACAATATATCTTTATAGCATTTCCAGCAAAATGTCTGGCTGCAAGAGGGTCATATCATTGCCAATTTCAAACTAATGCCAGATACGTAAGCTTGCCCATGTTATAACTGCTTGTGTTGTATGGGTCCTGTGTTACACATAGGAAGAAACAGTATCTCATCATAGAATTCCTTCTGTCTTGAAAATCTATGATTTTAAGATAATACTTCATCTTCTCCCTGTCAGCATAGGGTTTCAATATAACGTCCCAATACAAACATCCCAAGGTGACACAGATTGTTACATTTCAAATTCATATGACAAATTTACATTTACATATTACATTTCAAATTCATATGACAGAAACAACATGAGCTCTCAAAATTAAATATACAACTTCTAACCCATAAAATATATGCATATATGATCTTTTAGACAACAACGTTTTTCACCCAGAGGTTGCATATGAGGAACTATCCTGTCAGCGCTGTGTTTAGATAAATTAATGAAATAAAATAAATAAAAACTACTATGCATACACCTAACACCAATCACTTGTTGCATTTATGCAAGAATGCTAGTTGAGTACTTACCCTGATAAGGGAGAGTGAGAGGGTAAACAAAGCAGAGAGTATGGCACCAGTATGGCTGTCATGACAAAGATGTATCAATTATATTACACAGTGGATTCATTGGCTATTATGTTTAAGGGATGTCTTCTGTGGCTCAGGGAGGTTTAGTTGTGTACAAATGTCAAATATTAGATGTGTAATGCTGATGTCAAAACAAGTGGTTTCCCAGCTCCATGATAGCTGTTGCATTCACAAGTTATGATTCATCCTGTTCTTTCAATTTCTGAAGAGAGGTCTAGAATAGAAACTCTTTTCATAGAGAAGAATCAGCACAAAACCGTCAAGAGAAAACAAAGTCCAGTTATACTGTCTTTGAGTAAGAGTAAGTTTTCCCCAAGACAATAAGCAGAGGTTTAAAAATTCTATGAATCCACAGATAAAACTGTCAGCTGGGTATTTTGAGATATCTGAGGTGATAGATCAGTATACAAATATTAACCATATGATGATTTTTAAAAAATAATATCTCAGCAGAAATATAGAAATTAAATTATCTAGATTACATTAGCCAAATTCATTCAGTCATCCTCTGAGAGAGTTCCTGCTTTGCAGTTACCTTTAAACCCACCTTTGTATTTGAGTATGTGGCAGCTCAAATTGTGTTTCAAAAAGTAAAGCTGAAAAATGACCAGAAATTTTGGATTTTAACTTGGCCAAAGTAAAAAGTATTTTCTTCCTAAAAGTCAAAAGTTGGATTGAGAGTTTTTATGTATAGACCTACATATGTTACACTATAAGGTATGTACTGGAATTCTTATACTGATTTTGTGTGAAAAGATTTTCATGGCTGTTTTGGCTGTTGCTTATATATATGCAAATCAGGAGCAACTCAAATGAACCAAAGTTATGCTTTATATACATGATTTATACCACTATAACCGAGATTAGAACTTGATCTAAGAATTAAAAAAGGACAAACCCATCCAACTGTCTGTAAGAAACAACGGAGATAATACCAGCTAAAACCATTGTTCTTGAAAGTCTAAAATCATAATTGCTTTCTTTAGTAGAATGGTAAATTCCAGATTTGGCTAATTTCTTTTTTTCATATCATCTTCTTAATCTTAGCAATAACTTTTCATTTTTACAAAGCCTAATAGATGATTGATCTAATTTAAAGTTCATAAATTATGTAGTTATATATGACTAAATTACATTATATAAGTCTAATAGACTGGTGATCTTAGAGATTTAAAGAGTTGCTCAGTTCAGCACTCCATAGTTGATTTACATTCAGTGGTTATCTACTCTAAAGTTGTGTATTGTTAATACAAATTCTCCATGCAAATCACTAGTCCTAATGAAATAGTAGAAGTGTTTCAATTGATTACCAATACACCTTTAAAAGAGAACAGAAATTAAGACACCTTAATGGAAGATGCATTTTTATTTTTTATTTATTTATTATTTTTTTTATTATTATTATTATTAGCATCAAGTTTCATGCTATTTGGGGTGCTCTTTCATTGCTCACTACCTTCAGGATTCTTGACTTTTTTGGGGGAGGGAGGAGAAATGTATCCATTTTTCTACAAAATGAGTAATTCCATTGACTTTCTAATGACTTCCCTTGAAGGACAGCAAAATCACCTTTGTATTTGAGGTAATTTGGCTTCATTGTCTGCTCTAAACTAAATCTTGCTTGAAATAATGCCATTATCTGCACAGCTATAAGACCTGCATACTTTTCCTTTCACCAATCAACCTGAAGCAAATGGTATTCCATGAATGCTCTTTTGATACACAAATGTGTGATCATGTGATTCAGAAACGTGCATTCCAAAATTATTTTTGTTCACTTGAATGTAAGCAACTGGAATTGTGACAAAACAATGAAGTTAAAACCCAATTTCTTATTAATATTGCCTCAGAACCCTTGAAAAGACATAATTAACAAGAGCTTCTTCCTTAACAGTAATTCAAAATAAGACACATCACGTTATCTGTTGAACCTGTAAGACTATTTGATAAAAATAATAATATTTATAAGGAAAAAAAAATAGCTTAATAAAAATAACATTAAAAATGCAAAAATCAATACAAAGGGGTAGTGTTGTTCTTCATCTATCTCTAGGGAAAGTATATGTTTAGATAAGAGAAATATATATATATGCATGTGTGTGTGTGTAAAACAGGTTGAACATCAATACTAGCTCTCTAACTCTTCCCAAATTTTAAAACTTGTGATTTTAACCTCAATACCTGTAATAGTCATAGAAGATGCTATTAGGAATACAGCCAATCAACATATCCACCTACAGTGGCTGAAACTGGCATTTCTGGATTTGAAATGTTTGAAATATAATATTATGAAGTCATATACATAAAGTAGTAGTATACCTGAAACAACCAGTGGAGTGAGACAAAATGTACTCTGTAGGATTAACAATAACAGTGGGAAATTGTAGCATTTTGTTACATTAGTCTTTCCATTCAGTTCTTAGTTCTGGAACAGTGAATGAATTTCATAAAATTTTATAAAGTTTTACATTCCCTACCTTTGCAATTCTTCTTAAGAATTTGGGAGTTTTAATTTATTCTCCTTAATGTTCCCTCATATGATGGAAAAGAACAAAAACACTTTTTTTTTTTTTTTTTCCCCACACAAAAATACCTAAAGAGGGAACATGGACTTCAATTTATTTAGCACTATTCCTCATTTTCCTGGCTAAAATAATGTTGATTCCAAGGAAATAAATGTTGTGGTAATATCGTGGTGCCCAAATTGCTGATAAACTGCCAACAGACTTGCCAACCTTGAAAATGCTAAAGTCTTGCGCAGGGTCCAAAGAAATCATTAGCTGAGTTTCTGAAAACATTATGTTATTCATTTCTGATTTTTTGAACATTCACAGCACAGTGTAATATCCAAACTTTTCTCCTCAGCTATTGGAGACTTACTGAAATAATAAATAATGAAAACTGCAAGTCTTATCTCATACCTTTCCTCCAAATAAGATACAAAGATGGAAAAAACTATTAATCTGTGTATTAATAAGTGCTGCACCTATGGAGAAATGCTATTCACAGACTCTCTAGCTACATCTGTGTTAGTAAATTAAACTATGAACTGCTTCCTGGACCAGGTTCCCAATGACATTGTCCAGCCTCTGTGTACTGTTAATCTCCTTTCAAAACTCACAGGACTCATAAAAGCTGCCTGTCAGGTACAACCCCTTGTTATGCTAGCTTCTGAGATGTACCCAGGAGTTTTACTGGAGAGAGGCAGCTAGTTCAGAGCAAAATAAATTAAGGACCTGTTTAGTATTATGAAAAATCAATTTCTAATGCCTGCCTTATTCCTTGGCACTTTTAATTTAGAAATAGGAATGTTGCTTTTTGAGTCCAGAACACTCTGGTTGCCACTTGTCAGAGAAACTGTGTAAAGTCACGGTATGGAGAATTTGGAGGTATTCTATTGGAGGGTCTCAGTGGCTGTGATATTTCCTTCAGTTTGGGTTCTGATGACATGGTTTCCAACTGAATTTCATCCATTACAGTGAAAGAAGCACTAACAGATTTTCCAATGGAAATAATAATGATTCAGAAAAAAATATATTTTTGCAAGTTTCCCTTTTCAATGACTCCACTTGTAAGGGGTGAGTATACAAATGTGCTTATAAATATCTCAGTAAACCAATCACAGGGTCATAGCAGGTGTAGCTTGAAAATGTGGTCCTCTAAATATTGTTGGCAGAAACACTAGAGCAGCTGTGATCCAGGCTAACGGTGTCTTAGGCAATCCTCATGCATGACCTGGGGGCTAGCCCTAGCCAGACACCATTCCCAGCAGGATTGCCCAGTTCAAGATAGTCCCAGAACACCAGCCTACCGGGATTTCTAATTTACAGTTTAAGACTCTTGGAATGTTCAGAAGTTTAAGTATACAATGTAAAAGCATGACAAACCAAAATAACTTGGCTTACTTAGATGTCAGAGACCTTACCATCCTCTGCCCTGATTTATCCATTGATCCTTGACTTTCTTTGACATATATCTTAAATGGCCAGGATCTCCCCAGCTCATGGCATCTTTTCTTCCTAATATGGATATATGCTGTTTGTTCAAGCTCCTTTGTCTCTTCTCTTTATAGTAATTACCTTTCCTTCAGTCCCCACTTGAACTCCGTCTTCTTTCTTATCCTCTGAAATTAATTACCCCTCCTTATAATTTTGAGGCCTTTTTGAAGGATTTATCAGACTCAGCACTATCAAAATCTGTTTCAGCTCATCCACTGCTTGGTTTTCTCTATTTAACTCAACTTTCTCAACTTCTTTAACTAACAACAACAACAAAAAAAAGCGCAACAAAATAATAGTAGTAGTGGTAGTAATAATAATAATAATAATAATAATCCAACCTCAAATAAGAAACAATATTCCACTTTTTTTTCAGTGGAGCTTTGAAGTCATTATTGAGCACCTTCTGTTTTCATAACAATATTTGACTTTCAGAAAGCTATAATATTAAAAATGTTTTATTTTTAGAAACTGCCAATGGGTGATATGACTTTCGTTAGCAAATATAGAAAAAAAATAATAAAAGAAAAGAGAGTAATTCCTCGTATATTTGAATGTTACTAAATATCTTCTTCCTTTTGACCCAGAAAGTTAATATTTCCAGAATTAAAATAAATAGAACAGACTGAGCATCTTTCTATCTTTATAGGTCCTTATATTTAATAAATAACCAAATAAAACATATCAAACTAAAATTTAGCACCACTTTTAGCCAGATATAACTATGTCTGTCTCTGCCGAAGGAAAAATAATTTTAAGAACACCTAAGCTAACACCTTTCTGAGGACAGAAACAAAAGTACAGTCCAAAGAAAATGTCTTAGTGTCCTGAAAATAAACATTTTCACCATTACTGCCAATAGGGGTTATAATTGCCAGATGGCACAGTTTTTCACTGTATTAAATAAAACACAGTTCTTCAGAATTTAAAATAGCATCCTTTAAATTCTGTCACCCTGTACATGTATTTTACAATGATGAAGATATACCTAATTGATTATGACTTAATTTCACTTGACCCTGGCAGAAATGGTGACTAGAGATACAATATAGCATTCAGAAGTCAAGACAGGGAAGGGTAAATATCAAAATAATAATATTTTTGAGGAGATTAATTTGAAAGATAATAAATCTCCCTGATTAAACAAATTATATATAATTAACAAGCAAATATGACATATCTTGTGTCCTTACAAAAGGAGACAGCCTCATTTCCAAAAATGCCAGTCCAGCTGGAACATTTGGGATGTCTACAGACCACCCAGCACCTTGGTCAAAAACTGTCCATGTAGAAGAAAGAAAGCAAACAAACAACCAAAAAAACCTTATGATATTTTACTCAATGCTTTAAAAGAAACAAATGCTCTGTTTTATTACCTCTGGGAAATGGGAAGTTGATTAAATAGGAAAGGTCTGTGGTAGAGCAGAGAACTTTGATCAACCAATGAAAGCAGCTGGTGAGTGCATCCATCCACATCACTGTGCTGTGAAAGAAATTTGTAACGTCAGCTCAAGGAGGAGTGTTGTCTTGAACCAGCAGGTTGGATTCTAAGGTCTTTCTCTCTTTCAGAGGCCATGCAGGACAAATGGAATAAGTCAGGCTTAACATCAGTCTGACTGGGTTTTTCAGGGATCTGTTCTAAATGTTGTAGTGTTAAGCATCAGAATTAACATCATGGATCTTAAATGGTTAGCCTGCTTACTGAGAATGCAGATGGCAGATGTAAAAAACTGAAAGGGACTCTGATTATGTTTTAGATAAAATTACAGTAGGAAAAAAAAAAAAGTGGGGAGGAAGTGGTGGTAGGGATTTTAATATTTTTATATTTTATTGTATTTCTACTGCAGAAGAGGAGGAAAAATAGAAGAGAAGGAACGGTTAATTAGATAGCATTTATTCAAGGAACATCTGAGGACTAGAAGTGAGGAATGGACATACTGTGGTTGCAGATGCTCTATGAGCATTTATAAAATCCAGTATAGCTGAATAGTATAGCTATATCTATTAGAGTTAGAAAGTAGTGCTTAAACCCCACTAAGCACTTAGAATACTTCAGTCTGAGCACTATCTGCTTTCAAGAATTGTACTTCAATAAGTTGTTCTAGTTGAAGAAAAATCTAGAAAACATACCAAAAAGAAAACAGGAAAACAAACAAACAAAACAACCAGCACCACCACCAATAACCTATGTTTGCTCAATCTACAGAAAAAGAAGAGTGTGAAATGTATTACAGTCAGCTTTGTGATTAATATCTATGGAAGATAAGACAAAGAATACGGAAAAAAATCAGACCGGCTAACTGGAAAAACCATTAAAATACTAATATTGGTTGCCTCAGGAATATGTGGTATTTAGATCATTAAGTGTGGAAGCCAGAAAGCAGATATCAAAAAGAAATAGCAATAATTTATCTCACATTGGTTTCCTCTCTTCCCTGGATAGTACCCCCCCCCCCCCCCCCCCCCCGCTTTTTTTTTTTTTTTAAAAAAAAAAGGATTCCATGACTTGGGAAAGCTTTCCTAGAGATAATGGCACTTTATTGCTACCTACTTTTTCAGCATCTAAGTCTTGTTACATTTAATTCTATTTCTGAATTCATGAACATAATTCTGAAGTTCCCATGAGAACTATCTCCTGATTATTATTATTTATTTATTTATTTTTTCTGCAAATACCCTTTTATCAAAGGATTTTAACTGATTTTCTCATGAGATATCTGTAACTATACTTGCAGTAGAAACAAAATATTCTGAGGCAATTGAGAATTAGGAAAGGTCATTCTGAAATTCAGAAGTAGGGTTACAGTATCTGGTATTAGATACCAATTTCAGTATCTGTAGTAATTGAAAAAAGTGCACCTTACTGCAAGTACTGTAAGTGATATGTTTTTCTATGTAGGCTCTTATTTCATTTCCTTTTGTGTGTGTGTGTTTTTGATTGACTGTGTGTTTCATTGTTTACCTCAGCACAGAAGAACACTACTGCTATCTGGTAAAGAGTTCACTTTTGAGCTCATGTATGAACTGAATACATTCTCAATGCTTGCAGCTGAGTTCAATGAAAAGTATTATGCACCTGTGATGATACAATCTGATAATTCATGTAGCTCTTTGCTTCTTAGCTAGCTCATCAAAAGAGAATAATGCTTTTTTTTTTTTTATCCTTCCTTTTCTCAGCCTTTTACTTCAACTCCAATTTAGAATGTTAGTTCTAAAGGAAAACATACAAGATACAGTTTTGAAATTCATGGCCATAAAGCAGGATTGAAGGGTATTTATGATGAAAACATTTAAGTGTGCATACGTATATATCAACATTGTGACTGAAAGACATTAACTTTTATCGTTGCTCCAGGCAAGTACTTACTGGGGCAACTCTTTTATCTCTCAGTTTAATAAACTTAATCTATAACCCATCAGTCATAATATTATATAGCACTGTTAGAAAGATATATGTATTGCTGTTAGTGTAAGTGAGGAAACTAAGGCACATAAGACAAAAATCTAACCCAAAATTATCCTCTGTTAAGAAATTGATTCAGTGATTCAAAGAGATTTGTAAGCCATCTCCATCAGAAAGTCAAAGATTTGTTAAGGTGGGAGAATCCTTGCTTATCCAAAGTTGTTATGACTGGACCTTTCCTTATGATAGTAACCAATCCCCAGTCTGTGGTAAATGTTAAAGTCCAAGACTAAGCAAATCCTCCATGTTGTCATAATATAATGACCTATAATTGCCATTAGAAGCTAGAATATATTTGAACACCTGAGCATTGTGCTAACTTGTAAAGAGCTTCATCTGATGCTCCAGCATCCACTTGTGGGGCAAAATGTTCTCCATCCTTACTCATATTTACTTTCCTTTCACTGAACTGTATTCAAATATGTTGACATTTAAGCTCTAATTTCAGTTGACTTCATGAAACAACGCGTTTATCTCAGTGATAAAAATAGGGTTTGGAAAAGTTCATATAACATCTCCAAAATTTTCTATGGTAAATGTTGATATGTAACTGGGAAGTGTTAAATATCCATTAGGTCATAGAGGCTTTTTGGAAAACATGATGATCATAGAATCATATCTTAGATTGGAAGGGACCTAGTTCCAACCCCCTTGCCTCCCACCAGACCAGGTTGCCCAGGGCCTCATCCAACCTGGCCTTGAACACCTTCAGGGCTGGGGCATCCACAGCTTCTCTAGGCAGCCTCTTCCTGTGTCTCGCCGCCCTCAAAGTAAATAATTTCTTCCCAATATCTAATCTAAATCTTCCTTCTTAGTTTAAAACCATTCCCCCTTGTCCTGTTGCTATCTGCCCATTTAAAAAGTTGCTCTCCACCTTTTTCATAAGCCCCCTTTAAGTATAAGCCTTTCCTCATAGGAGAAATGGGACATATTTTTTCTTTGAAGGACATTCTCCAGGATAAGAGCATGGAAGTGCTCTTATTGTAGCTGCAACAGGAAGGCCTTGTCCACAGGCTCCCCTTGATCAGGTGGCCTGTAGTAGACCACAGCCATGAGGTGCTTAGTATCTAATCTATTATGTAGTATATCATCTAGTATCATATCTATGATGTGATTTAGTATCTGAATTGGTATTTAGGATTCATGTATGCGTGTGTGTGTGTGTGTGTTACATTCCAGGCTGTAAGTCACCTCGTATTGCCCATGGTATCTATAAAGGTATCATGTGTTTTATGTACTCAGTTGGCTGTAAATCTTGTTTTCAAGTTCACTGTCTATTGTGCATATGTAGATCTTACCATTTTGTGATAAATTCGTAGTTGACCTGTCAGAACATTTCAATAGCTTAGTCTGCTTCAGCACATTATTCTAGGAGTACCTAAGGTTTCAGGAAAACAGTGATTCATTGACTTCCGTGCATTCTCGGTTGATTAAGAATGCCTGGTAAATATTCATAGGATATATTTTTTTAATATACTGCATATTATGTGTTCTTTTCAGTTAATCATATTCAAACAAAAATAAGGCAATTGCTTTTATTTTCCTTTTTTTTTCTTTTCTTTTTTTTTTTTTTTTCCAGTGGTTAATTGCCTGAAAACATTCAGCATGTGATAAAAATATAATGCATTCATTAATAAAGCCATCTCTCCATGATGAGATTGAGGTATCAGATCACATAGTGATTCCCTTCCCAGTTTTAAAGTCATACAGATGTTTTTTTTCCACAGGCTTGATTAGAGTGCCCCAAGGGATACTGTGCCTCAGAGGCAACACTGGGAGAGAGAGCAACCTTTTACTGCTTCTTGGCTTTTCTAAGGCATAAATTTGTTGTTTGTTGCCCACCTCAGCACCTAATTATGTCATGGCTGTGATTCATTTGTGGTAGAGAATAGATGTTAAGTCTTTCGTAATTCCTTGTCAAGCTTTTGAAGAGTAATAAGGTTTTTGATACCCAACATATACATAGTTAAAGCAGAGTACAAGAGACATTATATCCTCACTGTATGCCCACTGTAGCATTTTTTTTTTCCAAATAATCCAACTGTAAATTTTCAGCAAATGAGACTGGAGAGTGGAGTCTCCATAACCACAATGAGTAGAGGAGATGATGTCCCACAAAGGTATTTGAATGGCAAGGAGACAGTAAGTTGGCTCTGAGGGAGAGATTGGGACTGATTTCACAGAGAAGGTACAGGTACCAGGTACAGAAAATTACTTCAGATTACAGGATGGAACAAGTTCCTACTTCTGTGGATTGCACTCATTCTTATCAACCAGAGAAATATTTCAGACAAAACATAAAGTAAGCATTGCGTCTTATGCAGGGATGGGTCACAAGACAGCAGACAAAAAGAAAAAGTTAAAATTAGAATACAGACACAAATATAAAACCATATAATTATAGAAAACATATAGAAAGGGACCTCTGGATATAATTTAGCCCAATATTCCATTGAAAAGAGGGTGAATCTTCAGGTTGGATTTGATTGATCAGAACCTTGTCCACTCAGGTTTTTAACATTTCCAGGAATGGAGGTGGAACAATCTCTGTGGGCACATTGTTTTAATTCTTAACCATCCTGCTGTGAAGAGCTGCTTATCTTGTTGCAATGTGCACCCGACATATCTTGTCCTTTCACTATGTAGATCTGAGGAAAGTCTGTCTCTCCATTCTTTGTAATTCACCATGAAAGACCACAGTAAGAATTCACGTCCTACTCTTTTCTGTAGATTTCATTTCTCCATGTTAGGTCACTCCATGAAATCATCAGTAAAGACACCAAACAGTATTGAATCCAGTACCAATCCATGAGGAACTATTAGCTTGATACCAGTTGGACTTTTTACTGCTGAGCTTGAAGGTTTGTCATTGGTTGCCTTTAATCATAAAACTTTTAGCAAAATTGTCTTGCAAGTTTTCCACTCAACTTATTGTCTTCCTGTCTAAAACATAATTCATCATAATTTGTTATGGAATACTGGGTCAAAATACATCTTGACTGTTTCCAACCACCTTTTGTCTTTCACATGCCTGGAAATAACTTCCATGAGCCATATACAAGATCAAACACTGCAAAGTGTTTGTATTCTGAAATGTTTGTCTTCTCACAACATGAAACCAAAGAGTTATTCATTTAAAAAGATAGCAAATTTAAACACATCATTTCCTGTGTGCATCTTATTTAGTAATAAGATGTAATATATTGCCACAGGATGCCAAACGCTGTGTCCATACTGGAGGGGAGAAGGATGCATGAGAGTACAACTTGAGCTTGTGCAAATTCTGCATCAGGACAAAAAGTGAATGTACACAGTTCTGTGCAATGCCCTGCATGCTTTAGGACAGAAATCAACAACAACAAAAAAAAGTGTAAAGCTTATGCCGGTAGATATCCTCAGGAACACTGCTCAGCCATGCTAAGAATCACAGAATCATAGAGTTTTTTGGATTGGGAAGGACCTTAAAGATCATCTAATTCCAGCCCCCCTGCTGTGGGCGGGCACACCTTCCACTAGATCAGCTTACTCAACGCCCCATGTAACCTGACCTTAAACGCTTCCATGGGGCATCCGCAACTTCTCTGGGAAAATTCTTCCAGTACCTCAGCACCCTAAAAGTGAAAAATTTCTCCCTAATGTTTAATATCTATCTACCCTCTTTTAGTTTAAAACCATTATTCTGGGTCTTATCACTAAACCCTCTGATAAAGAGTCTCTCCCCAGATTTCCTGTAGGCCTCTGTTAGGTACTGGAAGGTTGCCATAGAGCTGTTCTCACCAGAGTTTTCTCTTCTTCAGGCTGAACAACTCCCTCAGCCTGTCTTCATAGGAGAGGTGCTCCAGACCTTTAACCATCCTTGTGACCCTCCTCTGAACGCCTTCTAATACATGCATGTCCTTCTTGTGTTGAGGGCCCCAGAGCTGAATGCAGTTCTCTAGGTGGGGTCTCACAAGAGCAGAGCAGAGGAGGAGAATCATCTCCCTTGACCTGCTGGTCGTGCTTCTTTTGATGCAGCCCAGGATACAGCTGGATTTCTGGGCTGCAAGGGCACATTTCTAGCTCATGTTGAGTTTCTCATCAACCAACACATGCATTGTGGTATTAGAAGAATTATCCATTGTATATGTCCAGTTTCAGTCTACCATTGCACTTCTGCTCTTCAATGTTAAGGCAGTATTTGAATCCAGTAGTAGATAAGCAAGTTGCACCAGCAAGAAAGCACTTTAATCCAAGAGTTTCCTTCCTCAATCCACCAAATAAAACAAGTTAAAATGGGATTAATTTTCTTAGGATTTTTTTTCCTTATATATATATTTTTTTTTAGGATAGTCATAGTCCTCTCTGAAAATGATTTTAAGTGTAGATTAGGCTTTAGAAAAAGAATTGCTTGCTTGTATTGATAAAAAAAGAAGAGCCACAGTTATTATACTTAATGCTAAAAAATGCTTTGAGAGCATTTATAATCCTCACTACTGAGAGATCAATGTGATCTTATCAGAATGAAACCTTCCTGGGAACAATCTCTAACATATTTTCCTAAATTTCTTAGCTGGCCTCTGCTACAGAAAGAATATTGGATTAGGTACAGTTTTCCTATGTTCTTGTGCTCCACTAACTGGTAGGAAGCATGATCACCAGGGCGCTGCAGTTCTTGAGAGAAAAAGGACAGAAAAGGAAAGTTCAAGGTCTTTGGACAACATAACCAGAGATCATTATAGGCTTGGATCTGTGGCTGGGAAGGGGAAGGGAAAGGAATGGCTGGAAAGGGACCTGGGGGTCTTGGTGGACAACCAGCTGAATGTGAGTCAGCAGTGTACTGCTGCAGTAGTGAAGGCAAACCAGATCCTGAGCTGCATCCACAGCAGCATTACTAGAAGAAATAGAGATGTGATCTTCCCAGTCTTCTGACTTGTCAGGCTGCACTGTGTCCAGTTTTGGTCCCCACAATTCAAGTAAGATGTGGAGAGACTGGAGAGAGTCCAAAGGAGATCCACAAATATGGTCAATGACCTGAACAACTTACATTATGAGGAAAAACTGAAGGAGTTAGGTCTTTTCCCTTCTGGGGAAAAGAAAGCTCAGGAGATATGTCATCAATGTATTCCAGTACTTCAGGGGCAACTACAAAGAGGATGAAGGTTTTCTCTTCCCAATTTGCCACATGGACTAAACAAGGGTTAATGGGTACTGGGAAAGTTTTAGGCTTGATATAAGAAAGAAATTTTTTTTACAGTGAGAACAGTAAATCAGTGGAACAACCTCCCCAGGCATGTGGTAGAATCCCCATCAAGATACAAGGACAAGGTTCTAGATAATCTCATCCAGACTCTCTTTCTCATGGAAGGTTGGGCCAGATGATTTCTCAAAGTCTCTTCAAACCTGGGCTGTTCTATGATTCTGTCTTTCTTATATATTGATATTATTACTGACATGTTGATATATTGACCTTGCTTACAAATCATGAACTTGCATCTGTGTGTTCTGAAAAACATCACATTTATCAGGCATGTTTTTAGAAAGTGTTTTTTTTTTTTTTAATGGTTTACTCATGTTTTCACATCCTCAGAAATCCGTGTGCCCAAAAACATGAATTCTGAGAGAGAAAATAGATGTAATTAATGATATATATGTTAAACATTTTAAATCAAATACATTAGGAAATCTGTAAGTTCTTTTTCAACAATATAAAGCTTTGATTTCTGTCAATTAGCAATGCTAAAATAATATGACAAATAGCAAAATCATTGTATCTGCTTTAGAACCATGTGATAAGTTGTCAGAAAGCTCTCATAGGTTTTCAGATTGAAGCACAGTAAAAAAAAAAATATATATCCCAAATGTTTAAGCACAAAAATGTTGACAATGAATTATTGAATTTTCACTTTAAGTATGCCACCAATTTTCAGTATTGCCTTGAGCAACTTATCTAAATGTCTCTGTTCAGTTTGATGTCTGAAAATGGAGATAGTAAAGTTTTATTTTCCTTTCTGTGTAGGTATCTTTGATTAATTAGTTAATATTTGTAAAATTATCTGAAAATGTAAAGTGTTCTATAAGTATGATACATTGTTTAAGGAGAGATTGTCATGCATAAATGACAAATTTCTCTGGTTAGTAAATCTGCTAGAGGAAAAGATAAAATGCATAACTGAACAAATTCAGAGAGCAAGGTTAGATGTAATTGCAAGGAGGAAACTGGGCTATAGATGGGATTGACTGGTAAAGCATCACAGCTATCAATATCAGGCATATTTATATCCTTTACACGTTATATACTGTGTAGATCTATAAGGCACATCTATACTGTGCCTTAGGAGGATGATGTGGCAGTAATACACAAAAATATTATTGAACCAAAATAAAAGTGGTGGCATTAAACAGGAATAACAGTTGCATTGTGGAAGAATATTTTGAACCTATTTGAAAAACAGAAAGGTAAAGTACTGAGGTACGTCAGGTTGCTAAAATCAAAACATAATGAATGAAGGGGCAGAGAGCAAATAAAGAAAATACCACCTCATGGTCATATGCTACAACATGCTGAAAAATAAAAGAATCACTGAACTCTGGGAAACAAAACACTAAATCCTAATCTTTAGATAAATACACATACACAAACCAAACAAAACAATCAAGATAAATCTTGAGACAGAAAAAAGCAAAATAGTAAACCTTTCACCAAAGGAAAATGATATGTATTTACAGTACATTGAAGATTTCATATAGCAGGAAAGAAAGAAAATTCAGACAATTTATGGACTGTTGCAGGATAAATAAATAAATAAATAAATTAATTAATAGATAAATAAAAGCTTCCTCATCACAGCAAATTATTTTCTTTTTTTACATTGGTGGGTGTAGAACTATTATAATTGTTACTGAGGTTATTCTTTCTTTATTTCCCAACGTAATGGAAAAGATATAATATTAAAGTATTTTGGGGAAAAAAAAAGTCTGTAATTATAATAGATTGAGTGAAAACATATTTTTAAAACTTATTTTTGAATTAAAAAATCAATTTACTCACAGGAATTTAGAAATTTACAATTCTCCAATATAAAAGTCCATTATGGTTTGAAAAGTCAGCTAATTTATATCTATACATATTTTCAAATGGAAATATCAAACAGAAAAAAACCTTCTCAAAATAGCTGAAATGAAGTTTTATGACAGATTATTTCTGTTTTTGTTGTTGTTTGTTTGTTTGTTTTTTTCCCAAACCACCTGAGATAGATGCATTTTAATGTCATTTAGCAGAGAGAAAATAAGCACTTTGTCATTGCAAGTCTCTTGCAGTTAAGAATGATAATATTATTAGGGACTAAGTGAAGCTCATTAGCTGAGAAGATAATGTATTTATGGTAAGTCTCTTTCATCATGCAATTCACTTAATGTAAGAACACATACCACCACTAAATGACTCTTATGACCAATGTCACCTATGAAGACATTGACTGTGAACAAATCTGCCATCCTTCAGGTTCATCTTTGCACAGCTTTGCACAACTTTGATTTCTAATTATAGAATCATAGAATCGTTAGGGTTGGAAAAGACCTTCAAGATCATCTGCTTCAACCATCTGGAATAGTGTGAATACATCAAACAGCACACTCAGCTATACCCTAATCACTAGCTCCTTGGTTGGCCTCAGTATCCTATACACTGCACTGTTTCTTCAGTGGTCCCTACATCGTGCCACCTGAGAACAGATTAAGGACCTCCAGAGACATCTCCCCAGACAATGATTAACAATCACTGACAAGGACCAAATACCACACTGCTCCATCAGTGTGGTCAGCTCTAAACATTTGTCTGGTGAAGAGCTTGATCTTGTTCTTGGTCCCAAACTCCCATGCTAAACCTTCCAAAGAGCTGGTCTTCTAGGTGTGAGGGACTTCGTTTCCATCAGTACTGGTGTCAACGTGCAAAACTGCCTTGTGAAATTAAGTACTGTCTTAGTCACTCACAATATCCAGCTACTGTGGAGAATGTTTCATTTCGTTACATATCTCAGATAGCTATGTATGCATATGGATTTACCATACTGGAAACTACTGACATATTCACTTGAGGACCGGTTTAAATGATTGTAAGATCACCAACATGAAGAGAAGAGATCTAAAATTCAGAGATTCTACAGCTACCAGATATCTAACTGTACTGGTTTTTGATTCGTTCATCAGCCTTTTGACATTATGTGATCTTTCAGGAGGGAAACACATTAAATCCTGTTTATTTTTCCAACTTGTGTATGTGGACATATATATAGTACGTACATTCACTTTAAGTAGTAAAATAACAAGATTTTCTTCAGGTATTATGAAACAAACAAACAAACAAACAAAAACAACAAAAAAGAAGACAACAAAACAACTTCAGGCATGCAAAATAACAAAAGAAGAAAACATACATGTAAGCTACTGATACTCCCTTTCTATCTCTCCCCATGTCAACTTTTGAGCATGTGTCTAGAATAAAGCATGCAGGGCCTCATAGTATTAGAAAAAAAATGACACATTGGAGGAAATTCAAGGAAAAACAACATAAATTATTAAGGGTCTGAAAGGATTGACTTACAGTGAAAGATTAAAAGAAATAAATATGTATAAGTTGCTAAGCAATGTCAGGGGGGTGGGGGGAGGTACACATTAACTATCTACATATATTTGAAGGCTATAAACATCAAGGATAGAAAGAAATTATTTAACGTGGTTTTAGTGTATAAGAAAGTGTAAAGAAGATGCACTTTAGATTAACATTGGTGAAATTATACCAGAAATGAAACAAACATCCAAAACTGCACATTTTTTTCAAGTGTAGAAGAGTCTTCTAAGAGAGACATGGTTCTTCAGAATATCTAACAGCTTTCTTATTTGGCCAGAATGTGAGAAAGTTATATTAAAATATTTACAACATAAGAAATAGGAACTCAAGCTTTCCAAATTGCCAGTGAATTTTAACATTGGTGGAGCTTTTTTTGGTGTTGGTCTCTCTTTACCTTGTTCTCTCATGAGATTCAGATGGTCTTTTGATTCAGAATGAAAATAAATGCTGAAATCTCTGGTGTTTTTGTTTTTGTTGTTGATGATTTTTTGTTTGTTTTATGTTTGTTGTTGTTGTTGTTCATTTGTTTGTTTTTACAAAATTGAGTTGTTTTCTGTTTAGGCCTGCACTAGATAATTTACCATAGGAAATGATCTTGCCCTGACAAGGAAAGATGAGATGATCTAATAGGCTTATTTCATCTGTAATACCTATATTTATGTGACAATTTTTTTCAGGAAAACAAAGGCTTCACACTCAGACAGTGATCAAAAAGCTCACAAAATAAAGCACAGAGATAGAATGCCAAAATAGCCTGACAACACCAGACTTTCAAGTAGTTCTTGTCTCTGCATCTTCTACTCCTATTTGGAAAATGCTCTAATTCCTTTAAACTATGGGATTGCTTGTAAATCACACAGAAAATATGTTTCTTTGTTTGTTTGTTTTTATTTTTTATTTTTTTTAGCTAGAAATGATATAAGTAAGGTTGTTCAAAATCTAAACTTGAGGCATTTCACGTACTTTTATATTGCATCAGTAATGAAGAATATGTGGAGTCATGTAGGTATTGGGACCAGCAGTGAAGTAACTTTTTAGGTGACTGAGAAAAAACTGTGACAAGGAATGGATTGGAAGTCCGCTTTTTATTGTATAAATGTAGGTTGCCTGCTAGCTTGAGAAATCTGAAAGAACGATTGCTAGCAATAGTTCATCATTCACTTCATAAATATAATTTCTTTAGATCAGGACTTTTAGCAATTGCTGGTGGAAGATTTACTTTCAAGCAGTATTAATAGCTTCTATTATTTTTGCTTACAAAAGAGAATTACCAGAAAATAATAGGTATAGCATGTCAAGGACTTATATGACAAATATTTAACAGAGTTCTTCCCTTAGTTCATTTTCCACCAGTTACTAAATACAAGAGTATGGTCATTCCATTCTCGTTCTCCAAACCTCAAAGGCAAATGGATGGTCTCAATGTGAATTTATAAAAATATACCACGTTTTTGTCAGAAAGAATGTATGTTGAACCTGCCAAGGAAATCAATGTCTGTGTAAGCTGTAAAGAATGTGAACTGTTATTTACCTGATATTCTAAATACATGGAAGCGTTTGGTATGTTCAGTGTAACTCTCAAATGTTGGCTGTCATGGCTTAATCCACTAAATCTCAAACCATATATGAAACCCTGCAAGACTAACAGACAGCATATCATTTGCTAGCTAGTTATCTTTAACATAGCCAAACAGCAGGTCCAGGCCACATATCAGAGTAATCAGCTGCTGAAAAGTACTTCAAGCTATTCTAACTTTGGAATGAAAATTGAAACATAATCTTCTAAGGAAGGTTAGGAAGACTCTAAGGAATCTTCTAAATTCGGTTTTGCTTGGAAGATGAAGGGAGGAACACGTCTCTGACTTGTTATAGAATCATAGAATATCCCGAGTTGGAAGGGACCCATAAGGATCATCAAGTTCAAGTCCTGGCACCGCACAGGTCTACCCAAAGGTTTAGACCATGTGACTAAGTGCACAGTGCAATCGCTTTTTAAATACAGACAGGCTTGGTGTAGTAACTACGTCGCTGGGGAGCCTGCTCCAGTGTGCAACCACCCTCTCAGTGAAGAACCTCTTCCTGATGTCCAGCCTAAACTTCCCCTGCCTCAGCTTAACACCATTCCTACGGGTCCTATCACTGGTGTTTACAGAGGTCACCTGCCTCTCCACTCCCCCTTGCGAGGAAGTTGTAGACTGTGATGAGGTCCCCCCTCAGACTTCTCTTTTCCACGCTGAACAGGCCCAGTGACCTCAGCCACTTCTCGTATGTCTTCCCCTCTAGGCCCTTTACCATCTTCGTCACCCTTCTCTGGATACTGTCCAACAGTTTAACGTCCTTTTTGTACTGTGGTGTCCAGAACTGCACACAGTACTCGAGGTGAGGCCACACCAGCGCAGAGTAGAATGGGAAAATACTGAAAATCTTTTTCACCATGAGGACAGTCAAGGTTTGGAACAAATTGTCCAGAGACTTTTTCAGGACCCAAGTAGAGAAAGCTCTGAACAACCTGGTCTGACCTCCAGCTGACCATGATTTGAGCAGCAGGTTGAACTAGGTACCTCCAGAGGTCCTTTCCTGCCTGAATTATCCTGTGGTTCTTTAGGGGTCACTAAGTCTGACAGCCTAATAGAGGTAAGCCTGCTACAGCTCCATATCCCTGATGGCTAGGCACTAGCAAAGCTGGGCATGTACTCCCAACAGGCACACAAACAGACACAAGTATACAACACACAAACACACAAAAAGATACAAGATAAACGATAAGTCAGCTACACAGATCAGCACAGACAGAAACACAAACAACGTTCATGGTAGAATCAAAAGCACCAACAGCCTCATGCTGTTCTCTCTGTCTCATCAGGCTGAAAGGCCATTAGTGGAAAATATATTGACATATATAGACATATATGCAATGTGGATCCTTCCAGGGGCTGGCTTTGGATATAATTTGTGTTGCGATTCAATAGCCTGAAATATTTTGCATCAAACTACAACTTGATTGAAATGTGTACTTGAATTTTGGATCCAAAGATTACAGAATCACAGAATGATTTAGGTTAGAAGGAACCTCTAGAGGTTATCTTTTCCAAAGCTGCTGCTCAAGCAGGGACACCCAGAGCAATGTCCATGCAGCTTTTGAAGATCCCCAAGGAGGCAAACTCCACAACCTCTTTGGATAATCTACAGCAGTGTTCAGCTACCTGCACAGTAAAGAAGCATTTTCTGATATTCAGAAAGAACATTATGTTTTACAGTTTGTGCCCCTTCCCTCTTGTCCTCACACGGGGCACCACTGAAAAGAGCCTGTCTCCATTATTTTGCACCATCCCTTCAGGTATTTATAGACATTGATAAGATCCCCTCCCTCCAAGCCTCCTCTTCTCTAGGCTGAACAATCCCAACTCTCTCACGTCTTCCTCATAGGAGAGGTGCTCCAGTCTCTCCATCACCTTTGTGAACCTTTGTTGGACAGGTAGAGCATTAGGGGGAGCCTCTTACCCTGAAAATTAGTGTATAAATCCTGGAGCCATGAGAAGTGAAAGATAGCATAAGTTTAGGGTGGTTATATCCATTGGATTTTTTCTTCATTTTAAACACAAACCTGTATGGTGTTGGATTCTTTCTCTTTCCTTAAAGTGCCTCCAGCAGGCATTCAAATTACTCTGTAGCCATTGCTTCAGAAGTATCCAAAGCTTTTTATTTAATTTTCAAAGCAAATTTGGATCTGATCCAGACAGTTACTTAACAGAAATATTCAATTCCTGAAGGTATTTTCCTTTAAACCACACCAAGATACTTCTCTAAATGATTGCTTCAGGTTCAAAAGGCCCTGGTGAGGAGATTCCACATTCCTTTAAGTATGAATCAACATTGCTAATTACTGTAGTTTTCTCACAAGTCTCACAATTGTTGGTAATGACTTTAAAGATATTCTGGAGACAAACAATAATATGATACAGCCGAATATATTTTACTTAAGTGAATTTTTTAGCCTCAATTTTATAGTTTTGCTTGAAAATGTGTCCTAGTTTTGGCTGGGATAGAGTTAATTTTCTGCATAGTGGATAGTATATTCCATGTTTCAGATTTAGGAGAAAAATAATGCTGACAACACACCAATGTTTTAGTTATTGCAGAACAGTGCTTACACTAAGCCAAGGACTTTTCAGCTTCTCACACTGCTCTGCCAGTGAGGAGGCTGGGGGTGCATAATAAGCTGGGAGGGGACACAGCCAGGGTTGCTGAAACAAACTGGCCAAAGGGATGTTCCATACTACAGAGCATCATGTGTGACAATAAAAACTTGGAAGGCTGGTGAGGGAAGGGGGAACTACTGCTTGGGGACTGTGTGGGTATTGGCTTGTGGGTGGTGAGCAATTGCATTGTGCATTACTTGTTTTTTATATATATATATAATTATCATTATTATTATTTTCTCTTCAGTTTCTATCATATTAAACTCTTTATCTCAACCCACGAATTTTGACGTTTTTTCCTCTCTCCCATCCTACTTGGGCTGGGGGTGGTGGGTGGGAAGAGAGCAGACAGCTGTATGGTGTTTAGCTGCCTGCCAGGTTAAACCTCAACAAAATGCAATTAGTAGGTGACTTTCAACAAGTTTAGAGCACATATGTGGAATTGTATACATATATTTCTCTGTGTGTGCTTACATTTTATAATTAACTAATCAGTTTTGAACTTCTAAATTTTCAATACTCTTTCTGCAGTGTATGCTTTCCTAAAATAATACATTATCTTACAATTGTACAGTATTTTTCATCACTAAAAATCAACAGAGGCCCCTTTCTCAGTTACTCAGAAGCCTCTTTCCATTTCAAGTCTGTATGATAGACCATTTGGTGCACACAACTTGATTTTATTTTCAGTTTCAGACCCTTTTAAACTGCCACAGATATATAATCTAGCCTTTGTGTGACCAGAAATCACAGATGGGATTCTCATTAGAAGAATAACTTGTGATTGCTGATCACTATATGGGACTTAGCAATGTTGTATGACCCTTAGGACAGCAAGGAAAGGGATATTAGAATCAGAATGGTTTGCATTGGAAGGGACCCAAAGATCATCTATTTCCACCTCCCTTGTTGTGGGCAGGGACACCTCCCACTAGATCAGCTTCTTCAAAGCCCAATCCAACCTGGCCTTAAACACTTCCAGGGATGGGGCATCTACAACTTCTCTGGGACACTTCTTCCAGTGCCTCACCACCCTCACAGTAAAGAAGGATAGGACAATGGGTAGTGGCTTTAAGCTAAAAGAGGGTAAGTTTAGATTAGATATTAGAACAAAATTCTTTACTCTGGGGGTAGTGAGACACTGGAACAGGCTGCCTAGAGAAGCTGTGGATGCCCCATCCCTGGAAGTGTTCAAGGCCAGGTGGGATGGGACTTTGGGCAGCCTAATCTAGTGGGAGGTGTCCCTGCTTATGGAAGTGGGGTTGAATCTAGCTGATATTTTGTTCCCTTCCAACCCAAACCATTCTATGATTCTGGGATTCTATGAAGATTCTGTATCTTCCTTAGGCACACATCCAGGCCAAAAAGAATAGAGTACACAACAAAATAATCAGGTCAGAAGTACATAAGATGTACGATTTCCACCTCCATCTAAGGAAGCGACCTCCCTACCACTAATCATCTTTTACACAAGTCCTCTTCTGTTAGTGATAAACTGTTGTTAGTATAAAAAAAAAACAAACAAACAAACAAACAAAAAAACAAAAAACAACAACAACAAAAAAAAGCTGATTAAATCTCAACAAGAGTGACAACCAGGTTTAAAATTTCAGGGAGTCTAAAATAAGCACTAAAGTCAAATATTGTTGTTTTGGATTCAGACTCATAAATGTGGGATCATAATATGGAACACCAAAACATTAAACACTTATTATATCTCAGTGCTACATCATACTACATATAGTTAGTAGTCAAATGCCACCTTGCAAATCAACACCTCTTCTTGCAGACCTTCTTTTAAAAGACTCCTGCCTTTGTACTATACTAATCACACCCAACTTCACATCAGTTACTGGTATTGAGATGTCTACATCCTTCTGGTCTTCATAAGTAGATTTATTTTTTTTTGTTATTCTAAAATCTCAAATGCATCATTAAAATTCTGCTGTGGTAGGAAAAGCCTCTAGCAAAAGTTTGTCAACCTACTATCACGTTTATGTTTTAGGGTGGTATTGAAGAAAACTTTCTTGATTATAGTAAGATAAATTCTCCAGACAATTTATGTTAATTTTTTTTAATGGAAGGGAAATTTGGAACACAGTGATTATTAAAACAGGGAAACTCATCCAGCCTCTTATTAGATTAGATAAGGAAGTCATTTTGCTTAGAGCAACAAATTTGAAATCTCTTAATTTTCTTTCCCGTTCATGTGACTCTAGCATTTTAGATAAAACAAGCAGTTAAAGCAGATGATGAGTATCAGCTCTCAAGTTAATACAAAGTAAATTGAATTCTGAAGTATCTCTTCTCTCCCTAACTTTGCTGCAGGTGCTAGGGTTCACTTTGTGAACAGCTTCACTTATTTAGCAACATTTCTAAGGTCCCAGAGTCAGTTAGAGGGAGATAAACTTAAATAAATGACTTTCAGCTTGACAGATTTTCCACCCCAAACAAGCCTGAAGTACACTTCAAATTCACATATTGTTTTTAGTGAAAATTCACATTATAAATCACCATTACCATTTTCCTTCCCCAGAAGCTATTTCCTATTCTCAACCACTTGGTTAATTGTTATACATACTCCAGGAAGCCTCATAGTAAAAAGAACTTAATAAAATCTTGCTGGAGACAAGTGAAAGACTTTAGCTGACATATGCAGATTTTCCATCAGGCCCTCCTTGAACACCACAGAACCATGCTCAGCACAGCTAGATTCTGCACTGTGCATAGAAATGTGGCAAAAGACACTTGGTGGGGGGATTATAAAGCTGGGTTTACTCTGTTCAGTAAAATCACTTAGAGTGATAAATTCAAATTAACACACAAAGACATTTCTTCTGTTAGGGGCTCACTGAAAAACACTTTTGTATCTCTCTCTATTTCTATATTTAAGAGGAAGAGTTGAAAATATTGCTATTTGAAGAGCACTTGAATGAAAGTCTTCAGAACATTGTGTATGGTGGGCTGACTCCAGCTGGCAGCTAAGCCCCCACCCAGTTGCTCACTCACACTCCACCCAAAATGAAGGGGGAGAAAATTGGAAAAAGCAATAGTGATAAAACTCATGTGTCAGGGTCAAGATAGTTTAGTAAGTGAAGCAAAACTGAGCATGCAAGCAAAGCAAAATAAGGAGTTGTTGACTACTTCCTTTTAACAAGCAGAGGGAGATCCAGATGCTTCCTGGAAAGCAGGTCCTCAAAGGTGTAATGGTTATTTGGGAAAATAAGCACCATTATCCCCCAAATACCTCTTCTTCCTCCTTTCCCTGAGCTTTTATTGCTCAGCATGATGTCATATGGTGTGGAATATCACTTTGGTCAGTTGAGGTCAGCTGTCTTGGCTGTGTCTTCTCCCAAATTCTTGTGCACCCCCAGCTTCCTTGCTGGGGGAGCTGGTGCAGAGTAGGAAAAAGAGAAAAACTTGGCACTGTGGAAGTGTTTCTCAGCAATAACCAAAACACTGGTGTGTTATCAAAACTGTTTTCATCACATATTCAACTCACAGTTCTGTATAGGCTGCTATGAAGAAAATTAACTCCATCCCAGACAGACACAGCACATTAGTTTACAATAGAGTTAGGAAATTAAAACCAGTGAGGGCTCAGACTTGCATTCAGGAGCTTGATTTTGTGTTGTTAAATTATTCAGGTCGGTACTAGGTTTGCCAGCTGAAACTGCTTCTCAGTGTTTGGCCATGGCTTAGAAATGAGTACAATCCAGGTATTGGTGTCAAAAGGCAGTGTGGATGCTACTACTCTGTTTTGGAGAGAAAGAGATTGTATTACTACATGTAAGGGTGTGTAGGAGAGTGTATGCTTCTTTAATAGTACGTGGTCAAGGACCCTTTCCAAGGCAACAAAACATTAATAAGAAATGGGTGCAGTGATAGGAACCAAGGCTGGTCAGTCACACTAATTTATGAAGAACAGGTGAAAACGTAGGAATGTTTATTCCAGCAGGGTTATCTGATTGAGGGTTCCTACGCTGGGAGATAGACACCAGAAACAAACCTTCCAGTCACACTAACTGGTGGGCTAACAAGCTATGGATGCTGATTCCAGGAAGCACGAACCTTGCAACTGATTAAATACTGAACCAAGGGGCCCTTAACTGGGAGGGTGCAGGAAACTGTAGAATTTTGCAAACCTATGTGAGATGTGCAAGAGGAAGAGGAAGCTGGAAGAACAATGAGAGGATAGGTATAAACAGGTTGGTTGTGTGTAAAATGGGGCCAGTCAGTGTGCTTCTCTGGCTAAGTTGCAGTTAGTCTTATGTCTTATGTTTCCTCATTAAATCTTTTCTTAATTTTCTTAACTCCCTCTGCCTGTGTACTTACATGCTCTCCCTTCTTTGTGTGTATGCTGCAAGGACTATGTGCCAGGTACTGGCATTAGCCAAATATGGGCAAGTAGAAGTTGGTGTAGGTCCCCAAACCGTGGTGCCAGCTACTGGAGTGGGGGTCCTGACACCAGTAGTTAGAAGGTCTATAGCTCTCTGGGTCTGAAATGGTCCTATAGACTCTGAGCCTTTGAGTAACATTTATTCCCAAATCAACTACTGGGGAGGGACTGGTGTGAGCGAAGTAGGTATGGACTCTGTACCAGCCGCTGGAGCAGGTCCATGGGTCACAGCCCACATACATGGTGGCAGCAGCTTGGGGTCTGGGGGGGAGGGGGGTTGTCTGTATCTTCTCCAATCTGGTGTGTGTGGGTTATGGGTGTGTATTCATCAGAAAATTTTAAGCAGGACTACCTGTTGAGCAGCAGGGTCCTTGGATCTGAGGTATCAGGTAGGCAGGAGGTCTGCTCTGGTACACCCAGGGGGACTTGAGAATGTGATGTGCTTGAGGGATGAGTGTGTGAGTGCTGTGTGTTTGCAGTGAACTGCAAACTGGATTAGCTGGGGAGTAGGTGACCTGTGAAGTGGGTAAGAGTGCTGCCATTCAGTGAGACCCGGACAGGCTGGAGAGATGGGTAGGAAGAAACCAAATGAGGTTTAACAAGAGCAAGTATAGAGTCCTCCACCTGGGAAGGAAAAACCACATGTATCAGTACAGGCTGCAGGATGACCTGCTGGAGAGGAGCTATGAGGAGAAGGACGTGGGGGTCCTGGTGGATGAGAGGTTGACCATGAGCCAGTAGTGTGTCCTCATGGCTAAGAGGACCAATGGCATCCTGGCGTGCATTAAAAGGACTGTGGCCAGCAGGTCAAGGGAGGTGATTCTTTCCCTCTACTCTGCCCTGGTCAGGCCTCACCTGGAGTACTGTGTCCAGTTCTGGGCTCCCCGGTACAAAAAAGACAGGGATCTCCTGGAAAGAGTCCAGCGGAGGGCCACAAAGATGATACAGGGCCTGGAGCATCTTCCCTATGAGGAAAGGCTGAAAGACCTGGGTCTGTTCAGCTTGGAGAAGAGAAGACTGAGAGGGGATCTCATCAATGTGTATAAATACCTGAAGTGTGGGGGACAGGGATTTGGCCAACCTCTTTTCAGAGGTTTGCAGGGACAGGACAAGGAGTAATGGCCACAAGACAGAGCACAGGAAGTTCCACACCAACATGCGGAAGAACTTCACAGTGAGGGTGACGGAGCACTGGAACAGGCTGCCCAGGGAGGTTGTGGAGTCTCCTTCTCTGGAGATATTTAAGGCCTGTCTGGATGCCTACCTGGGCAGCCTGCTCTAAGAAACCTGCTTTGGCAGGGGGGTTGGACCCGATGATCTTTCGAAGTCCCTTCCAGCCCCTTCAGTTCTGTGATTCTGTAAGAGGGCCTGGGATCTGGGCAGATTTTCTGGATGGACAGAGAGGTTGTGCTGGTATTTGAGGGATCCACGAGTGCGTGTGTCCCTGCACTAGTGAACTTCTGTCTCTACCGGCAAGAAAACAGGAATGGGTGTCAGCTGTTTTTCTTATGGGAGTCATATATGTAAGTGTTGCTGGAAGCAGCCTTTGGCCCGGGCCCCTCTGTTATCAGTAGTGTCAAGAACTGTACTGGGTCCCAGCAGCCAGACAGGAGCAGTCCTGGGCTGGAGCAGCTGCAGAAGACAGCTGCAATCTTAGCTTTGCCCCTCATTTAACATCATATGTGGCCACAGGGCCAGCTAGTAGACTCCATTTCTGATTTTTTTGGTTTGTTTTTTTAGTATAAAGAAAAGTTCATTAGCTATCCTCTCTTTTATACATATATTATCTTGTAAATATTTATATTCCAATTAAAAACAAACAAACAAACAAACAACAACAACAACAACAAAACACATTTTTGTAAATAATAATAATAATAAAAAAGGAAGACATAAACCATTTAGACCAAACTTTACTGGCTGTGTATAGAAAGCTACTTTTAATTACCTTTTTTCACCATCATATGGTAATTGTATTTGCATTTACAAACAGGTTTGAAAAGGGCATTGTCACATATCCTTGTCCATCTTGTTTGATTAATTGCCTCACTGTCAAGATGTTAACCAAGAATTTTTGTATTCAGTCTTCCTGTCACTGATCTGATACTCCATGACAAATTCTGTTAAGTTAGTAGCATTTTTTCATATAGTGTTTCAGTGATGTTACTAAGGAAATAATATCAGATACTTTACATCTCATGATGTAAGGTAAGTTATGTCTTTCCTTAGATCAGCTGATTCAGCTGGGAAAAAACAGGCCAATATTTGAACACATGGATTTGTGTGACCTATAACTCCCTGTCTCGTTAGCACATTTTGCTTGCTTAAATTCAGGTGATCCTTTTGTACTGTTATCTCTCCCCATTCTTTTCAAAGTGAAAAAACAAAACAATTATCCTAGATTAATATATACATGAAATCCAGATTGGATTTGACATCAAATGTGAGAGAATGACTTTATTTAACCCCTCTCCCCCCCACCCCAAAAAAAAAAAAAAAAAAAGTCCTCTTATAGGACACATTTTCTTCAGATACTGTTATCCTATTAGCCTTTCTAACTGACACTTTTTCTTTTATTATTTGCTTGCTACTAAGATAGTATTAATTTTTTCCATATCTCACATTATAGACAAGCCCTATATTGTTCTAAGCTTTGTATAAGAAGAGCAAAAAAAAAAAAAAAAAAAAAAATTCTCCATCCTGAAATCATTAAAACCTGAATGTTCACACATAAGTATGAATACAGAGCTTTACATGCTAAAAACTTTTGTATTTTGTGTGAAGTTTTCTTCTGTTTTGTATTCCTGAAAAGACAGAATCAATTACAAACTTATTTGTTAATCCCTTAAGTAATATGTGAAGCATGCTAAAGATTTTAAAGATGAAACCTTGGGATCAGCAGTGATGAAAACACTACTAAACTAATAACAGTAATGGAAAGATGCCTCGGCATTGATGCTGAGGAGATAATCTCCCTGTTTTTCAGTTTTTAATCATTTAACATGGTCGGGGAAATGCTCTGCCCAGAATACAAATACTAAATGTTTAGCCTTCAGTCTGGAGGATGTGAGTTTGATACAAGTTCACTGCCATTTCCCATCTGTCCTTTGCTGTGGGATTTGAGTTTCTGTTCTGCATGAAAGCCATTACAGTTAAAAAAGTGTACATTTGTGTAGACTTCCTTGCACTTTCCCTTAGCACATTGAATGTATGAGAATCATAAAATATCCCAAGTTGGGAGGGATTCACAAAGATCAAGTCCAACACTTGGGTCCCCAAAGGACCACCTAAAAAATCAGACAATATATCCAAGAGAATATTCTTGATATGCTTCTTGAACGCCGACAGGTTCAGTGCTGTCGCCACTACAATGGGGAGCCAGTTCCAGTGCCCAACAACCTCCTCAGTGAAGAAGCTTTTCCTGATATCCAACCTGAACAGCCCCTGTTGCAGCTTCAAGCCGTTTCCTCAGGTCCTATTGCTGGTCAGCAGTGAGAAGAAATCGGCACCTGCCCCTCCACTCCCCCCTGTGAGGAAGCTGTAGATTGTAATGAGGTCTCCCCTCAGTCTTCTCCAGACTGAACAAATGAAGTGACTTGAGCTGCTCTTCATACATCTTCCACTGCAGACCCTTCACCACCTTTGTAGGCCTCCTTAGGACACTCGCTAACAGTTTTATATGTTTCTTATACTGTGGGTCCCAAAACTGCACACAATAATAAAGGTGAGGCTGTAATAAATAGTAAGGTGAGGCTGCAATGAATAAAGGCACCAGTACAGAGTAGAGCAGGACAATCAATTCCCTCAACCAGTTAGTAATGTTGTGCTTGATGCACCCCAGGATACAATTGGCCCTCCTGGCTGCCAAGGCACATTTCTGGCTCATGTTCAGCTTGCTGAACCAGATATCTTTTTTAACCACAGTTCAAATATTGATTTACTGTTTTGGTTTGGTCTATACTGCTTAGATATTTCTATACACCACAAAATCTGTCACTCTTGGGATCTCTTTGATCCCTAATATATAGCCACATTTTGAAGTGAGAAACATTTCAATAGTTCTCTTAAAATATACATGTATAAAACTTAGACAATATTAATATGTAGAGATATATTGAGCCAAATTCTGTCCCGCAAAGATATTTATGAAATCAAAGTTGCCTCAGGCTCCATTTGCTGTTTATATAAAAACTTCACTAAATAGTATTAATCATAGAATCATAGAATCACTTAGGTTGGAAAAGACCTCTAAGATTATCAAGTCCAACCACATCATTGCGGGGAAGAAGACCAGCCTGGCTCAACAGAGAATTGTGGCTTGAGCTTAGGAGGAAAAAGAGGGTTTATAATCTTTGGAAAAGTGGGCAGGCCACTAAGGAGGACTATAAGGATGTAGCGAGGCTGTGCAGGGACAAGATTAGGAAGGCCAAAGCTCATCTGGAGCTCAATCTGGCTATTGCTGTTAAAGATAACAAAAAACGCTTTTATAAATACATCAACACAAAAAGGAGGACTAGGGAGAATCTCCATCCTTTACTGGATGAGGGGGGAAACTTAGTTACAAGAGATGAGGAAAAGGCAGAGGTGCTTAATGCCTTCTTTGCCTCAGTCTTTAGTGGCAAAACCGGTTGCTCTCTGGATACCCAGTACCCAGAACTGGTGGAAGGGGACGGGGAGCAGGATGTGGCCCTCACCATCCACGAAGAACTGGTTGGTGACCTGCTACGGCACTTGGATGTGCACAAATCGATGGGGCCGGATGGGATCCACCCAAGGGTACTGAGAGAACTGGCAGAGGAGCTGGCCAAGCCCCTATCCATCATTTATCAGCAGTCCTGGCTATCGGGGGAGGTCCCAGCTGACTGGCGACTAGCAAATGTGACGCCCATCTACAAGAAGGGCCGGAGGGCAGACCCGGGGAACTACAGGCTGGTCAGTTTGACCTCAGTACCAGGGAAGCTCATGGAGCAGATCCTCTTGGGAGTCATCATGCGGCACTTGAAGGGCAAGCAGGCGATCAGGCCCAGTCAGCATGGGTTTATGGAAGGCAGGTCCTGCTTGACGAACCTGATCTCCTTCTACGACAAAGTGACGCGCTGGGTGGATGAGGGAAAGGCTGTGGATGTGGTCTACCTTGACTTCAGCAAGGCTTTTGACACCGTCTCCCACAGCATTCTCCTCAAGAAACTGGCTGCTCTTGGCTTGGACTGGCGCACGCTTCGTTGGGTTAGAAACTGGCTGGATAGCCGGGCCCAAAGAGTTGTGGTGAATGGAGCCAAGTCCAGTTGGAGGCCAGTCACTAGTGGCGTCCCCCAGGGCTCGGTGCTGGGGCCGGTCCTCTTTAACATCTTCATCAATGATCTGGATGATGGCATTGAGTGCACCCTCAGTAAGTTTGCAGATGACACCAAGCTAGGTGCGTGTGTCGATCTGCTCGAGGGTAGGAAGGCTCTGCAGGAGGATCTGGATAGGCTGCACCGATGGGCTGAGGTCAACTGCATGAAGTTCAACAAGGCCAAGTGCCGGGTCCTGCACCTGGGGCGCAATAACCCCAAGCAGAACTACAGGCTGGGAGAGGAATGGTTGGAGAGCTGCCAGGCAGAGAAGGACCTGGGAGTGATGGTGGACAGTCGGCTGAATATGAGCCAGCAGTGTGCTCAGGTGGCCAAGAAGGCCAACGGCATCCTGGCTTGTATCAGAAACAGTGTGACCAGCAGGGCTAGGGAGGTGATTGTCCCCCTGTACTCGGCTCTGGTGAGGCCGCACCTCGAGTACTGTGTTCAGTTTTGGGCCCCTCGCTACAAGAAGGACATCGAGGTGCTTGAGCGGGTCCAAAGAAGGGCGACGAAGCTGGTGAGGGGCCTGGAGAGCAAGTCCTATGAGGAGTGGCTGAAGGAGCTGGGCTTGTTCAGCCTAGAGAAGAGGAGGCTCAGGGGTGACCTTATTGCTCTGTATAAGTACATTAAAGGAGGCTGTAGAGAGGTGGGGGTTGGCCTGTTCTCCCATGTGCCTGGTGACAGGACGAGGGGGAATGGGCTAAAGTTACGCCAGGGGAGTTTTAGGTTAGATGTTAGAAAGAATTTCTTTACTGAAAGGGTTGTGAGGCACTGGAACGGGCTGCCCAGGGAGGTGGTGGAGTCACCATCCCTGGAAGTCTTCAAAAGACGTTTAGATGTACAGCTTAGGGATATGCTTTAGTGGGGACTGTTAGTGTTAGGTTAGAGGTTGGACTCGATGATCTTGAGGTCTCTTCCAACCTAGAAATTCTGTGATTCTGTGATTCTGTGATTAGTGATTTAAGATGTGAAACGTTCAGGAGAAAAAGGGAAGTTCCATATATCAGCATCTTTCTCCCATAACTTCAGCTATATGTTTAAGACTATCAATTCACATTTCTGTGACGTTTCTGCAGTGCTAAACAACACATTGTAAAATAATATCAGTAAACAGGGTTAAATTTGGAAGTAAAAAGAAAATCAAGTAAATGAAATGCAATAATATTGTTGATAAAAGAACAAAATTATCATGCAGTCAAATAACAATTTTCCTGGTTAATACATTATTAAAAAACTAATGCATGTTAACTCTAAAAATAAAATAAATAAAATAAAATAAAATAAAATAAAATAAAAAAGTCATATCTATATCAAGAAGACCAACTTTTAATGAAAACCAAAGATAATTATGCTTTATACTTCTCTTTGTTGAATTCCATGAAAGAAAGTACTGGCCCACTTTTTTAGTCTGTCAAGGTTCCTTTGGGGAAGGGTGCACTCTGTACCATCATCCAGGTCACTAATTATAAGATTGCACAGGATTGGCTGCATTATCAACCTCCTAGTACACCACTAGTGTCTGGTCTCCAACTTCAAATTTTGATTGCAGATCACAATCCTTTGGGCCTTGAAGTTCAGACAGTTTTCAGTCAATCTCACTTACCATTATCTGCATTGTATTTTGTCAGTTTGTGCACAAGAATGTTTTAGGAGAGCCTTATTAAGGTAAAAAATAACACATCCACTGCTCTCCATGTATCAACCAAGACAGTAATCTCATCATAGATGACTAAAAGGTAGATCAGGCATTAAAAATACTTGTTAATTACTCCCAATCACCTTCTTGTCTTTCATGTGTTTGGAAATGGTTCCCTGAGTAATTAGATGTTTTCCCGGATAATTAAAACATAACAAAAAGTTACATGTGGAAAGAGAACATGAAGGCAGAGAAACTGCAAGCCAGATAGACGTAGGACATTCCAATATTCTAGCCATTTCTTATCATCATCTATCTATTCTGTTTTGCTGTCAGACCTGACTTTACATCTACCTTTCAAGATCTATTTGTAATTATAAACCCTTTAGAAAACAGACAAATAGCACCTGTGCTAAATTAATATAAATATTTTCAAAGCCAGTTCCAAAAGGGATACTGAGTTTGTCCTACAAATTAAAAAAAAAAAAAATAAAAGTATCCCCACCAGATGTCCAAATATTGCTCCTTTAACCCATTGTTTCCATACTGTCCAAGATGTTTATTTTCCCATAGGTACATTAAAGGAAGTAGGAATCTGGCTACTGCTGGATCTGAATTCAAATGGATGTTCATTAGAGATGTCAAAATATTAACATAATACTCTTTTCATAAATTACTTGGTTTTTTTTTTTTTTTTTTTTTTTTTTTTTTTTGTTATTATAATTACTATTATTGATATGCCACCAAAAATGCTATAAATACTCTTCCAACATTGAAAACATCTGTTCTGGGAATCTCTTAACACCTCCCATCACAAGACTCCCAGAACAATTTAAATACTGATAAACTTCAGAAGAACATCCAAACTTTTAAGTGTAAAGCTGATGTATACTTCAATTAAATACTTCTATTTAAAATTTATTTTTATTATACAGCTCCTGGAATAAGACAAGTATACCAACACTGAAGGTATATTTGAAAGGCTCTGGTACACTCTTCATGTCTGATACTGAATTGCAACAAGCTCAACCAACTTCAGCTGAAATCAATAGGATAGTAGAAGAATCATCAATCTACTCTTTACTTCTTTAATCCAGACCAAAATTTAGACAGATCACCTATGGTGACAATGCATACTAACACAGTTATTATTAGTGTCTGGAAACTGGAAAGCCAGGGAGAACTTTTCTTGCGTGCAGGGAGGGGCGTGGGGGGGTGACTCTAGTAAAAAATGGTGACTTTAGTTTCAGTGTAGACCTCAAGGGAACAAATGTAATCTGCAGTGGATAACCTGAGATGGAAGAATCTTTCAGGTATGAGGAATTCACCATGTGAATTCATCTAAAAAGTCTCAGTGGTTCATGCTCTCACTGGAGTAATAGGCAAAGGAAGGGGTATTCTGCAGCCTTCCCTTGTGTCTGATTTAATGGAATACAATATATTTCATTTTATGGTGATCAGAAATTATGGGGCTTCTTCCAGTAAAAGGTATTTTTCCTTTCTTACCTAAAAATGCTTTGTGTGTATAACTTCCAAGGATCACATCCAAAAGGACTACAGGATATGAGGGTAGGAAGGAGAAGGATAATCAAAGAAAAAAAAGAGAATGAGGCAGTGCTCTGTATGTATTCATATGGCTTTCCCTTAACAAACCCAACTGTTGATTTTCTTTGTTCACACATCTGCTGTGATGCCTGTGAAGTTTGATTTTTGTCTTAAGAAGTTAATGTTTCATGACTGATGTCTTCAGCAGAATGTGTGGTGACTGATGTGCAAGGATGGCCTGAGGCCTGACATATCTTTATACTGACAATCAATGCCAGACATTGCATGGTGATTAAAAGGAATAAAACTGTGTTTATTCTAGATCTTAAATACATCATTAAAAAGTAGTCTTCTAAAGCTACTTAGTAAGATGGAGATTTGGCCATCTAATGGATAATGAGTTGTTCCCCAGTTTTACTGTCCATTATCACATGGTCAACATATATGGCATCTCAGAAAATCATTTTTAAAAAATACAATAATTATTTTTACATTTAATTCAGAGGATATATTTTGATTAGCCTTTATGATTAAGGTCAAAATTTGCAATGTACATTTATGACTATTTCTGTTCCCAAAGTACTATTTTTATACTTGTGTAGTAGTTAACATTCTTTTAAATAGACTGGTTTTGTCTTTAAACTATTTGATGTTGCTCTCAAGTTAGAATGATGAGGTAGAAAACAAATTCATCATGACTAGCAGACTCAAAAGGAAAGTGAAGCACTGATAACAGCCTGTGTTATGTAGCTGTAAGGGTTTGACTTAAACCAAACCAGAAAGCAAATGACAATCTATTCCTGTTGGAAATAAAACCCAAGCATCTATTTTCATATTTCTATGATTCTAGTCATAATAAGCATGGTACTTGTATATGTAGTTACAACTTGAGAGATCAGGTTGAAATACTACCCCTGGATCACAGATCTAATACTAGCAATGCTTTTTTTTTATTTATTTTTTTCCACTGTTTTCATAACAAGAGAAGTGGCATCAAAAGCTTAGTGATATGGTTTAGTGGAGGACTTTTTAGCGTTAGGTCAGAGGTTGGACTAAGTGATCTTGGAGGTCTCTTCCAACCTAGATGATTCTGTGAGCACTCCCCATGTAAAAAATGGGATTCCCAGTCAGAAAGATGTTGCAGTTTCTATGACTTTTCCAACACACGTTATTTTGGAATCATCGGGAAGATCACATAGTCTTTAACACCTTGCTGGCCTCTGTCCTTGGTAGAGTACATGCAGACCTGAAATCATATGTTCAGCAATTGTAAACTCAATAGATTCTACTGTCTTCAAGGGAATTTGTTAACCAGCTGAAGATGTACCCACCATATTTTTTCTTTTTCTTTTTCCTTTTCTTTTTTTTTTTTCTTTTTCTTTTTTCTTTTTCCTTTTTTTTTTTTTTAATTTTCCTTTTCCTTTTTCTTTTTCTTTTTTTTTTAAACTAAGAATATATATAATACATATAAATATATATATATATATATGGAGAATCTTATCCCCCATTTCTTTATGCAGTACTGACATTCAGTTCTACACCACTGAAAACTAACATCAGAGGTATGGAATACTTTACAATACTACAAAGAAGCTAAATGTTAGGTGTGACAAAGGTCTAGGCTACCAAGCTGTGTATGCACAACATGAAGAATAGTGGAATAAGAATCCAAAGGAAAAAGAAAATCCAAAGGACAGCCAAAGCCCTACTGGAATTAAATTTTGGTAGGGACATCAACGGCAACAAGAAGGAGCAACCTTTCAGTATCAAAAGAGGGGCTACAGGAAAGCTGGGGAAGGAGTTTATGTCAGGAGGTGTAGTGATAGGTCAAGGAGTAATAGCTTTAAGCTAAAAAGGATAGATTTAGATGAGATATTTGGAATAATTTTTTTACTCTGAGGGCAGTGAGGCACAGGAACAGGTTGCTCAGAGAAGCTGTGGATACTCCATCCCTGGAGGTGTTCAAGGCCAGGTTGGATGGGGCTTTGAGCAACCTGGACTAGTAAAAATTGTCCCTACCCATGGCAGGGCAGTTGGAATTAGATCTTTAAGGTCCCTTCCAACCCAAATGATTCCATGAATCTGTGATTCTTTTAATCAAACTAAACAAGAAAAATGCTAGGAAGAGAAATGGTTTCTGACTCCTGCGGTTCCAGGAGATATTGCAACTGTGATTAAAGAAATCAGAGACTTTAAAGAGCTTCCTAAAAAATAAATAAAAGAAAAACAACTCAGAATGATGAAGGAATATCAATGAAGGAAATGTGTGAAAAGCAGATAAGGAAAAGGCAACAGCAACACAAAATCATTGGCAATAAGCTAAATCATTAACAAAGGTTATATTTGTACCCCCCACTCTTCCCCTACCCCAAAAGGTAGCCACTGAAGAGACACTGAAGTTAGAAGCCTTGCAGAGTGTATGTAGAGTAGTGAAAGAAAAACTGTTCACATCATAAAAGAGATGCATTTGTCCTCTGGTGGGTATCAATTAAGCCACATATTTTGTGTGACACTCCATTTCTTGGTCCTGATTCACTCACAGAAATTCAGAAAACTGCCAAGACTGTTCTCTACAAATCAACAAATCTCTTTTTACATCACTTACTGTTTCTTTTTTTTTTTTCCTTATTAATTATTAATTGGAATAGACCTTAGATAAGTGAAATTGTGTCCTTGCATCTCTCTCTATTGAGTATGGGAAATGATTGGTGTATTTAAACCTTGAGGTTAGGCACCTGAAAAACAGTTCTAAATTTTTATGACCCTGGCTTTTGGTGCGCTTTCCACAGAGCACATTGATTTTGCATTCACAGACTAAAGGACAGAAGCACTGTGATTGAAAAAGAAAAGGTAATTATTATGATGGTGAAGAAAACCATGTCTTAAGTTATACAGGTAATCTTTCCCCTTCTATTTAGAGAAGTAGATGGACTCAGTTTATATTTTTATACCTGCACATCAGTGTGTGTTTATGAATGAAATATTAAATTTCTATGAACTAGTCACTGGTACTGTTGTGGTCTCTGTGCAATGGCAGATAATAATATTTACCTTTTTTACAAAGCAAAACATATTAAACATGCTGTCAAATCTAGTGTGTATAGCATTCTGCTTCAAACGCTAATACTGAGAATGTAGTTTATTTATTTTTGAAGGCATAATAGCTTGCCAGAGTGACAGATGAGTTTGGTGGTTTGGATACTTACCTAAAGCTTGGACACATACTTGAATTTCATCCAAAGAATGAAAATTTTAAAATGGAAGCATTTAGCTAGAAATGTTTTATAAACATGTTCTCTTGCAGTACATCAAGTATTTTTTGCACTCAATCTAGTATAAAATACATAGAGAGCAATGCAAACTCCATTCATCTCTAGCTGAGGATTTTGGTGCAAGGTCTGTAGCACCACTCTACTCTGGAGAAGACTATGCTGTGTATAAATGTTTTGTGCTGGGTCCAGCATTACCCTGAAGTGGAATCTAAGCAGAAAATATTAGGCTAACTTCAAGTATCCTTAATCTGTAAAATCAATTCTGTCCTAAGAGAAGGAGAAGGTGGACTTAGCATGTGTTCCCCACAGGTGAACACAGTGTTTGGTCTTTTCAGAACAGATTTTATTTCTGTTTAAATAATGAAGCAAAACAATTTTAAAGTTATGATGCCAGAAACTATGCTTCTGCTGAAGTAAATGACAATTTTGCTGTCAGGGGGCAGGATTTCCCAAGTAACGTTCTTTTTTACATACAAATTAGAGTTCTTAATAATGGCTTAAAGTGATTGTTTTCAAAATACATAACAAAATATATTGCAGGCAAATCTTTGTATACTGGATCAACTTTATTATAAATTAATTATCATTTTGTTTCCTAATCTTCCCAGATGGCAAACAGGAATAGATAAGAGAAATTAATAATATTGGAAATCATTCTTCATTACATTGGTGTATCTTCACTGGATTAAAGACAAGTATCTTGGTATTAAAATACTGTTGTGAAATGCAGAATCAAGCCCTTTGAAAAAAAAAAAAAGAAAAGAAAAAAAGAATCCCAGAACTTTAATTATAGTGCAGCTTTACCAGTGACCCCCCCGATGATAGACATCCTCTTTGGTTTTGCTCAGGATTTAATTGTTGAATACCCTCATAATCTTCTCAATGCCTTTTCTTTTAAGCAGTGCCATTTGCCCTGAATAGAACTGTTTATTGTCATCTGCTAGTAAGAATAAAAAGTAGCACTTGCAGATGCTTTACATTTTCTAACCTTGTGCTGTTTTGGATATATAATGGTCTACAGACATAATCAAGTCAAGTGTTGTAGGGCAATGTAATCCTTAATATAAAGTTGTTGTGGCTGGAAAGAGTAGTGTGAGTGTTGTGGTCTGGAGTGCCTTCATCTTAACTGATTCACTACTCTGTTCTTAGTGTTGTCATCACTACATTTAGAAGCAAAGCCAAAACATGTATCTCCTTTTACAGCTTCCCACATGTATGTTTCTGGAGAGTGATGTGCTGGAGAGGCAGACGCCATTGTTAACTTAACCCAGATAACAGATGTGATGACAAAGGATAAGGAACTCAGGGCCTGGTGTTGCAAACATCTGCAAACCAAGGGAGAAGCAGCCTATGAGATCCCCTGAGCCAAATGAACAAAAAACTTTGTAGAGAGACTAGGTCTTTTCTCCACATCTGACCTAATAGAAGCATTTCACTTTCAAAGCACTGTAAAAGCATGAATCAATGTTTTAATAAAACAATAAATCAGTGTTATCTTGGACCTCCTTCTATGCTTCACAGCTTGGTAGTAAAAAAAAAAAAAAGTGTAGTTAGGAAAAGACATCTCCTCCCTTCACCACTCTAGTCTTAAACTATTTCCAAATTATAATAACAGCATTCCCATATGTATGTAGCTTGTTAATTCAGTCATAAGTCTTCCCCTATCAATATACTGAGATCACAATGGATTGTTGGCTGCATGGATATTGTCATTCTCATCTCAATAATCCCTAATCAAGAATGCTTAAATTCCTTAGTCCTTTAATACCTGAAATCATATTTTTCAGGAGTAGAGAGCAGAGGAAGAGTTCTGTCTCAAACACACATCATTTTCAATGACAATGAAATACACATATGACCTTGAAAGTTATGGGTACTAAAGTAGGAGAGGCTTATAGCTAGAGCACAGTCACATTGTTCTGTCCTGGAAAGCAAGCAAGCAAATAAACAAACAAATAAAAACAGCCAAACAAACAAACAAAAAATCTCTACATACAAGTAAAGTTTTGCAAGGGATCTGTAAGGTAGAATAAATGTTTCTAGAGTTAGATCTCACTTAAGATACAAATTAATTTGTAGATCCATTGTTTCTGTTGCTTGAACTTTAGTCCATCTTGGTTTTGCTTTTAAGAACTATTAGTACTACATCTGTCACAAGTGAAAATAATTCTAATTCTTTAGAATTAGAATAATTCTTTAATGACATTTTCTCAGACTAACTACAGTAACAGTTAGGTTTCTTTCTCAGATTAAATACAGTTCCTTTTAGAATTTCAAGATTTCCCCAAATTGTAATGTTTTAGTATCATCTGCAAAAATATAATGTTAATTTGGTCCCAAGTTTTATATTTTCATTTTATATATGAGATAATCTTTCTTTCCTTTGTATTGGAAGAGAATATGCCAGATTTAAATACTGACTGAACTTTCGAGAATCTAATATTAACCAAATTCACATAAGAAATAAGTATTCACTAACTCACTGTTAGGGTGAACCCATTTTCTAAAACAGTATGTCTTCAGAATAAGCAAAGTTGTCAGCAGCACTTTGCCAGATGTAATGTTGGAATATCTGGATTCCATTTTATTTCTTTATAAAAACTATAATTTTCATGGGATCCAAGTTTACTACTGGCTAAATTACTTTTACAGACAGCAGCTGGAGTAACTCAGCTGTGTGCCTAGGGTGGTTGGAGAGTCAAGAAGGAAGGAATGCTTCCCAAAGCTAAGGAATGATAATAGAACCTCTGTATATCTCCATTTGACTCCTGAGGACCAATAAGCTTCTGAGACCAGGACATCTCAGTGTCAAATAGGTCTAATCTAATTCTGAAGAAGATCTCCACAACAGGTGGGCTTCAGTTCCTGTAATCCTATTCTGTTAAGTATTAATAACTCAGCTGCAGCTTGTCTTCTTAGTTCCCCCAACACTTGGGTGGTCATTCATCATTGTATGTGCTACTGCCAACATCCCAGAGGCAAGAGGGAAGCAGAACTGGTCAAACAGCAGCAAGCGCTAAGCTGTGATAGATCGGAGAAGAGGGAGGTGAGAAAGGAGGGATGTTGTCTCTCAGGTCCAGTAATTTAATGCAATTCTGCGGCCCCTGCTGCTTGTAACAGACCTTTCTTGCTACATAATGCAAGTTACCTCATATAGCATATTAAGAACATGTGAATTATCTGTTTGTAAATCACACAGTCATGCTTAAATCTTTGCCTAAAATAGGCCTCTTAAAAAGTGAATAATAACCAAGTAGACACCAGGAGAAATATGCCTTAATTATTTTAGCTCATCTATTACCACTCTAGATCTCTCTATGAAAGCCAGATGCAGAGGCAATCAATTGGAACCTACACTGTTCAATAACCTCTGCATATCACTTCCCATTAAGATATGAAAGCCTTAGCTATCTACTTACGTCAGAATCTAGTAGTCAATGCAACTTTTAATTGATGCTTAATATTCACAAATTCTTGAATTAGCATGCAGGATCATAACTACTTCTCCCCTCCCCTCCCCTTCCCCCTTTCTTTTTATTTATTTTTTCAGATTTCTTCTGAATGCAAACAGTCTCTTTGCACAGGATGTAAATTATTATTACAATGAAAGCAGCCAGAAGGACAGAAGCTTGGAAATGATTTCTCCTCTGAGCAGTAGGAGATTGTTTGGGTCCTGCTGTTTTGAAAACCTTCTTCCCCCCACGCAGGCTACCCTGCAAAGAGAAAGCTGTTTGAATATTTTGGCAATCAGAGAAGGCCCCAATATAAATTATGGATACGAAAACTCAAAAGATACTCTAACAAATAGAATACTATGGAATCCATTTTTCAGCCACCATATGGTGTCAACAGAATGCCACTTTGTTTCTTCGGGGTAACAGATCATAATTAAAAAAAAAAAAAAAAAAAAAACAGGCTCCCTTTTATATATTTATTTATTTTTTTGGTGGGTAGAGAATCTACATTCATTATATTGAAAAAATAAATGATAAACTGGCCTATCATTTTACCATCTTCTCCTAAATACTGTAAACAGTATTTAGCTGTTTTTGTTTTCAAACAAGACCAATAAATAAAATCTCCCTGAAGTTCAGATGCAGCCATTTCCCAGTATATTTTTAAATGTGAGAGAATTTGTTCAACCTCTTTTATAATGTTAGACTAGTTGCAGGTAATTTACAAATATTTTAAAAAAGCTACATCTTGTTTCCTTCTTTGCTGTGTTGTCTATTCCCTTGTATCCTGGGAATACTGTAATCAAAGATGAGACCATTTTGTGTTTGTTCGGTTGCATTTTTGTGTGTGTGTGTGTGTGTGCATTTATAGACAAACTTTATTCTAATCCAGTATTTTACAAGGAATGGAATAGACCTACTAAGCCATTCTCCCACAACTATTTTTTTCTGGAATATTTTTTCCAATGTGTTTTCAGAACCAGTTGTAAAAACTGACCATGTGCAATTTCCTGTAGGAGATGTACTATCAGCCAAAGACATATCGCAGCCAGGAAAAATCTTGTTACTTTTCTTTTGATTAATAGGATTATATTTATTTATTTATTTATTTTATTTATTTTTTCCCAAAAATAACCCTCTGTGAGTCTTCATTGTTAGGGTAGATATTCTTGTAGTAGTAGTAGCAGCAGCAATAGTAGTTTAATTGGAGTTTAGTCAAACATGCTAGTTAAAGCATCAGTCTTTTTCTTCACTAAATATTCTGTGTGTGAAATTCTCGGACTCCAGTCATGCTTGTCTGGCTGCAGATAAAAGGAACCATTTATCTCTGATTGGTTAAATATGGGTGAAAATCAACATCTGTTGCTTTTTATTATTTGTATAACACTAACACCATGAGAGAGAGCTTGCAAACAGTGTCATCGTATCTTTGACTGCATAGGATGGCAATGAGAAGTAACAGAGACCTGACAGTAGGGAAAGACAAGGAAAGAGAGTGCTGCAGTGCATATATATAAATACGTATCAGTTAAAGAATCAGAGATGTCTGTGATGGGAGTGCTTAGAAGATTGATTAATCAGTCCAGTTTAAATCAAAGCCTTGTTGAATTAATTAATTCATTAACAGCACACACAATAATTGTTAGTCCTTACACTTTATTAATCATTAACACTATATATACAAAACTATCTGTCTTTACCACTTATAACCTGAGTTACAGATGAGTGCACAATACTATAGCCATACAGTTCATGCTGATGGCTCCTGATGGTCTTGGTAGCTGAGATCAAGATTCAGAGATTACTGATGAGAGAAGTCAGAACTGAGTCAGGCCTATTGCTTTCTTCTACTGACGCTTCATGTTATTGTTCACCTCCCAGAAGGAGTAGTCTCATCTGCTTCTTCTGCTCCTGTTAGTGCTTATCTTGTTCCAGCTGCCTTCCCTGTATTGGTCAGAATGTTCTGTTTGCAGTTACTTGAGCACTTTCTTGTCCTTTGTCTAACAAATTTTCATCAGTTGTCTGTCTCCTACCAGAGACAGCAGCTACATTCATCTTTGCCCTTTTGATTTGTATACTGCTTAAATAATTATGTAAAATGTTTATATATTGTGTCTGTCAATGCCACCACAATGCTATAAAATGCTTATATACTGGTTTAGTAAATTTATCTTGAAGTTCAAAGAAAACTAATATTGATTATATCCTGATTGTGCACTTAACAATTTCTACATGTCCCAGGCATCTGCTTTGGCTACAAAAGTAACGCAGTTTCTCTCATTCTCAAAGCAAGATAGGAAGTATTGTTATCTAACCTAAGATTCCCTAATTAGGAGGTCCAGAAAAGATATAAGCAAAGACCAAACCCAAATTTACATGCTCACTGCAAGGCCTGAGATACAATCTTAACTTCCTCAATCCTTTTCCATTGGGCTAAGAGCAGTCTGGAACCAGCCACTCTCCATTAGCAGCAGAGAAAGCCACCATAGTTTTTCTACAAAGGAAGCTCAGTGAAGAGAATAAAGTTATGTGAGATGAATTCACATCATGTAGGGTCTTAACCATATTCTTTTTTTTTTTTTTTTTTTTCCTTATTTTTAATGGAACTGAGCGAACTTTGAAGCAGAAGCAATTATTTCTTAAACAATAATAACTGTATTACAAAGCTTCAGAAAGCTCAAGGCATGATTTTTTTAGAAGATGTACAATGCTATAAATATTGCTTTTAGTTTACTGTTTCATATCTAATAAAAATCCCTGTGTCTTATCTAGCAATTTATGATGTGAAGGGGGAAAGAAAAAGGTCTTTATGTGGCTACACCACTCTTTAAAGTAATTTTTATGGTGCTATCAGAAAGTTACTGTTATCCATTCTACCAACAGAAAAATGAATCATGAATAATAGGTAAACACCTTTGTGCTGTTTACAGTGTTTCAGACTTTAAAGTTTACGTCCTGGTAAGCCACTATATCAATTTAATTAGGTGCTTTTAGTAATTTACCCAAGTAAGTTGTTTGGTGATAAGTCCTTAGTCCTCAATCTTCTTCTGATTAGAAAGATGATTAATCTTCAATTGCTTAAGAAGCCTTCAGCAACAAAGTATCCAACCAGAGTTTTTGCTAATGTTCCACTTTCCATTAATATTCTGAGCATGGAAGCTAGATGGAGAAATGCTGCCTGACATTTTGTTTGTTGGAATATATTCAGTATTCCACAAGTGCAAAATTTCCTTATATCATGCTTCAAGGGTGGGCAGTTTTATGTTATTCCTAGTTTTGATGATATGCCAGTTGGTGCAGCTCAGCGTGTTTTGGAGCACTGTAATATTGGAGTTCATGGAACAACTGGTTTTCATTTGAGGTTCTCTTTTCTCATAGCCTGTTGCTTTCTCCTTGATATGCTGAAGTTCAACCTTTATGTGAAATTATCCTTTTGCCCTTATAAACAATTGACCTTATAAGTAATATCATCCCCAAACCTTATCACAAAAATATCTGCATTAAAAAAAAAAAAAAAAAAAAAAAAAAAAAAAAGGTCTTTAAATACTTTCTCCTCTCTTGCTCTCCTTGGAATAATAAAAACTACTTTTCCACCCTCTGCTCTCTTTGTTTCTTAATGTAGGCATTAAACAGTGGTTTAGCTACCTGTGGGTGAACAAGGCTTTCTGGCCTTGTTTGAAACTCCTTCATGATAACAGCACGTTCACTGGTACCAGTGGTGTATTTGGGTGTATTTGCATGTAAGGCAAATGTGCTATATATCACAAATATGGACCAGTGCTGTATGTAGCACTTTGCAACACAGAATAGAAGATCCCTGCTCTGAGAGATCTGAGGCTCTAACAACACATGAATATAAATGATGCTGGGGGAGGAGAATGGATACCTTCACCTATCTTCTTCACTGTCAGTCAGAAAGTAATATCTGAGAGTTAAGGTCTCTGCATTTTAAAAATAACAGGAGAAAGAATGCAGCTAAATACCAGGCATCATGCTTCTGTCACTTTTCTCAGGGCAGGAAAAATCTCCTGGAGGTTCCTCATTTGAGTTATACTCAGGTCCAGTAATTTTAAGTCATAAAAGTTTATAATATATTTTTATACACTGACTAGACTGGCTCTTATTTCATGCACTACATTTTAGCTGAACCAGATTAATTTAACCCATGTTTGTGGCTGGCCATATTTTAGACTGCCTTCAGTATGCTACTTTACCAGATTTAAGTCAGCAGTGAATCAAAAGCCAACTTTGGTCTGGCATTACTTAGCTTGCCCTCAGGTTAGTGACACTGCTTAGAAATGTGTCTTAAAAAAGTTTCCTAAAATGCTAGCTTGAGCATTTTTTAACTTCTATCTATTGTATAATAATGCTCTAGGCTTAAAACAGTAATTACATAAGTAGAAATACCTGCTGTCATGCTCATTTTCTGCACATGTGCAATACAGGAAGCTCTGTGGACCCAATTGGAATTGTAATTTGTTATTTATTTGGTGGCACGTAGCCCTATCACTCACTGTGTGTACTCCCCCCTTTCCTCCTTTTAAATTATTTTCCCTTTTTCCATAGTCCCATAAGTTCCCTGTGATCTCCCTTTCCATTCCTTCCTTTTTTTTCTAATCTTTTATTTCTTTTACTCCACGGTTAAAACTTGTCTTTCAGCTTTACTGTTACATTTCCTGCCCTTATTTTTAGCCAGGTTTTGCAGCTGGCACAAACCTGATGTTTCCAGAATGACAAATTGTCCAGAAAAATGTTTCTTCCCCCAGCTGTACTTCTGTTAACTAAGGAAATATGAGAGGGAATAAGGTATGCCATAAAATTTGAAGGCTATTTCAGAATAATCCATAGTTTTATTTATCTAATCCAGAAGACGTTGCAGCTGTAGAAGACAGACAACTGTGATTTCAGAATACAGTAAGTATAATATTAACATAACATCTTTGCTAAGCCTTGCCAAATAATTCCTCATTATATTTTTCTCTCATTTACTGCATTTATAGTGGCATTCAGAGCATGACAGAGGATTTGACTGATTTTACATCAGAAAATCCATTGGGATCAAGACATTGCTTTCCACTGTTTTGCTAGTGTCAAACAGGTCATGGTGAGTTAAACTACCTGAGCAAAGTCTCTTCCATCATCTTGGTCTATACTGTTTCTGGTAAAGGCAACCAATTAAAGCCAGAATAGGCTTTAATTAGGAAAACTTCTCAGAAATGTTTTGCTTTCTGTACTTCAGCTGAGCGCATACTCACAAGGATATATAAACTACTGACCGTGCATTAATCAAATAATTTATTTCGGTAAAGAATACATTTATTTATATATAGATACATATAAATACCATCATTAGTGCTTCTGTATGAAGACACATCACAGTCCCAGAATCAGTGAATCACAGTGTAATCCAGCTTCAAAGAGACTGAGGAGTCTCTAGTCCAACCTCCTGCTCTAAGAGTATCAGACATAAGGTCAGAGCAGATATTTTTTTCCTTTATACTGAAAGCCCCATGGATGAAGACTGTACAGTCTCTCTGGGCAACTTGTTCCACTGCCTGACAGTCTTGTCAAAAATAAATAAATAAATAGATGAGGTGGAAAAGATGAAAAGTTTTTCCTTATATCAAATTTGAACTTCTTTCAGCTTGTTTGTCTCTCATCCTCATATCGTGTCCCCTTGTGAAGAGCCTGGATCCATCTGTTGCTTTTTCCACAGATTTTTTCCCCATCTCTATCCTCTGTAGGAGTAAGGAGCTGTTTTTTCCCAACTGCAGATCCTCTGCAGTCATCTTTGGGTCTTGTCCCATCATAGGGAGGAATATTTTTTGTTGCCACCACAAACAGAATCATGGTATGTTTTGATGACTGTGCTTGCCTTTTTTGTAACCCAGTTACAAAACGTATTGATAGATTTTGCAAGACACATCATGAATGATAACTCAAATTTCTTGTGGTTCTCTCTCTGGGACTTTACATAAAAAAATTTTATATTTCTAATTTGCATGTGTTTGTCATGTGTTCAGTGAGCAAATTGTCTTTCTCCTATCTTTTCCATAGTACCATGCTCATCTTTTTCTAATCTACAGAACCGATTATGTGCTTTTATTCTCTTTCAGAACCAAAACAACTCTTCATAGTCATCTCTTCTTCTGATATCAACAATCTCTAATAGGAAAGAGGAAAGGGTCCTGTACCAGCATTTCAAATATTACCACATTTTAAAAAATACTTATTACTTTAAATATTGCTTTTCCCTTCACAAGTTGTCCAAGTTCATTTCTACAGACAGATAAATGTTATGGTAAGAATCACAGAATCACAGAATTTCTAGGTTGGAAGAGACTTCAAGATCATCAAGTCCAACCTCTGACCTAACACTAACAGTCCCCACTAAACCATATCCCTAAGCTCTACATCTAAACGTCTTTTAAAGACCTCCAGAGATGGTGACTCCACCACTTCCTTGGGCAGCCTGTTCCAATGTCTAACAACCCCTTCAGTAAAGAAGTTCTTCCTAAGATCCAACCTAAAACTCCCCTGGTGCAACTTAAGCCCATTCCCCCTCGTCCTGTCACCAGGCACATGGGAGAACAGGCCAACCCCCACCTCGCTACAGCCTCCTTTCAGGTATCTGTAGAGAGCAATAAGGTCGCCCCTGAGCCTCCTTTTCTCCAGGCTGAACAAGCCCAGCTCCCTCAGCCGCTCCTCGTAGGACTTGTTCTCCAGGCCCCTCACCAGCTTCGTCGCCCTTCTCTGGACCCGCTCAAGCACCTCGATGTCCTTCTTGTAGCGAGGGGCCCAAAACTGAACACAGTACTTGAGGTGCAGCATCAAAAGTGTCTCTGTTCCTTCAAATCTTTCTGCCAGCCTAGTCAAAAGGCAAAAAGATTGTCCAAATGAGTCTGTAACTGTTTAGTCTGTGATTTCAGTTGTGGTCAGTGCAACCATAACGTACTGACTACCCCACTGATATTAGGCAGAAACAATATATATATATATATTTAAATTATTATTTCCTATAACATATTCCTGTTCCATACAATACCTTTTTATTATTATTATTATTATTATTTTTTTTTTTTTTTTTTTTTTTTTTTTTTTTTTAATTTTTGTTTTGGAAAAGCAGAACAAAACAAAACAAAAAACTGCTGTCAAATTGAAAGGACTTCTACTCCATGTTATTTCTCTTCTTTGATGTACATCACTTCTGTTTTCAGAGTTAGGGACATCTAAATGTAACACTCAGTTTTGTCTCTTGATAATATCTCTTTTACAGAAACACTTTTACCTACTCTGGTCTTCAGCTAAACAAGATGTTCACCAGTTCTAGTGGAATTTCTGGTTCTTCATAGCAGGTTCATCTTTGGCACTTTCACTGTTCTTAATCAGATTGAATAAGATCTGGTGTTTCTTTGTTGTTGTTGTTGTTTGTTTGTTTGTTTGCTTGTTTGTTTTTCCCTAGCATAATTCAGTTAGAAGGGACCTACAGAGATCATCCTGCCTGACCACTTCAGGGCTAACCAAAAGTTCAAGCGTGTTATTAAGAGCACTATTCAAATATCTCTTGAACACTGACAGGCAGGGGGCACAAATCACCTCCCTAGGAAGCCTGTTCCAGTGTTTGAACACCTCATGGAAAAAAAAAAAAAAAATCTTCCCTGATTTTGCCAGAACCTCCCCAGCACATCTTTGTGTGCCGGGGACACACTTCATGTGTGTCCTATCATTGGTTACCAGAGAGAAGAGATGAGCACCTCCCTCTCTACTGCCCCTCCTCAGGAAGTTGTAGAGAGCAATGAGGTCTCTCTCCGTCTTCTTTTCTCCAGGCTGGACCCACATGTCCTCAGCCTCTACTGACTAGGACATGCTTTCCAGTTCTCATACCAGCTTGGTTGCCCTTCTCTGGATACTTTCAAGTAAGTTTATGTCCTTTTTATATTGCCAAGTCCAAAACTACACGCAATATTCAAAATGAGGCTGCACCAATGCTACATATATTGGGAGAATCAACTCTTTTCACTGATTGGCTGTGATGTGTTTAATGCAACCCAGAGTTTTACCCTCTTGGCTTCCAGGATCATGCTGAACCTGCTGTCAGTCAGCACCCCCAGGGCCCTTCCTGCAGGGCTGCTCTCCATCCACTCAACTCCCAGTCTGGGCCTGTGTCCGGCATTACTCCATTTCAGGTGCAGAACCCAATATTTACCTATGTTGAACTTCTGTGTTGAACTACTATGATGAATGATGCCCAGTGCTTTAGTGTGTCTAATCCTTTTGCAAGGCCTCTCATTCATC